>NC_138663.1:72410552-73061766 GCF_964273445.1 Streptopelia decaocto | reverse complement strand
GGTGCCTTTGTTCATAGGCAATAGTCTCTATATCCAAATTGTAAGTTCCAGCTACCTCCTGCTCTGTGTTGAGGTGAAATGAATACCCATCCATTCTGCCTGTCTTTCATCTCTACAGAGGAAAAAAACTAACCTTATCAGAGGGCTGCAGTGTGCCTTGCCATTTCTCTAGTCTGTGGGAGGAAAAACCACGAGTGTGTCCTGGAAAACATGTGATTCATGGTGCAAATGCAGCCAGAGAGAGAAAAGCTGTGGAACAACACAGAAGGAAGGTAAGAGCTGTGGAATTTCACAGGCTCCAGAGTTGTCCTGTGCCCAGGGAAGCTGCAGAGCCAAGACAGTGAAGAGCAGGACTGCAGGGTGAGCACTGACGAAACTATACAGAAGTTATGAATGGCTTCTGCATCTGGGCAAGGTTGTTCTAAAGGGTTTATATGAAGAGACTGAGCTTGTGAGACACACAAACACATATACATATATATGTGACAAACTTCTATATCACAGTAGATTTCCCTGAGCACTCTGTACTGTAATTGTCTTAGAGACAATAAAAATCAGTTTTGCTTCAATACTTTATCAATCTAATATTTTCCCCCAGACATCTAAAAGCCTGAAGGCAATATATGACATTGGCTTAATTATACAGACTTTAAAACTGACTTAGTCAATCCACTGTAATATCTTAATGAAAGTAGTCTTAGATCAATTTACATCTAATTTGCGAAAATAACAGAGTCCCTGTTGCATTGACTGAGTTCAGTCTTACTAAACTTGATTTCTGTAGCTGATATACTATATCCGAAGACCTACCTTCAGTTAAACTGCAATGAGCCTGAATGTGTGAGTATTTAAATGCATATAAAATTTTCTATTTAGGTTGTAAATAGTTTATATTCTTATGCTGAGATATAAAAGAAAAACAAAAAAGCAGCTTTGAAATTCTGCTGAACCTTCTTTAATGTCTTGTAGTTTTACGGTTTGGGGATTTTTTTTGCCTTTTAGTGGTAAGTTTCACATAAGATGGGTCTTTTGAAGGGCATGTGGCAAGAACATCAGTGAGTGCTGTTCTGCCTTTTGTTGTAAGATGCTTCCTGCTTTTCAGCTTAATTGTTGCAGCATTTCATGAAAGTAAAAAAACAAACAAAAGAACATAAAGCAGGCAAACTGCAAATATGGAAGAACTGATTTTGAAAATAATATAAAGAGCAGTGTATCATGCAGGTAGCATAAAGAACTAGAAGTGATGCAAACTGGTTAGTGAAGATGTGCAATTTATGAAGTGTCCACAGTGACAGTGTTTACCTTGATTCCTCATGAAACAGATGAGCCAAAACAAATCTCTAAGCCCAAGATGAATAGCGATGATTACTATGAACATTTAATGTCCTCTGGCACACAACAGAAAAGTCACTGTTAATTGAGATATTAATATGGGAAAAGGCACAAATTGTAATTTTTTTACAAGTAGTATTTCTGACAGACTGGACTTTGCCTCTCAACGTATACATGTATGATATGTATTAGCCAACTATGGACATACGATCTTGGGTACGTATCTTTTGACATTCTATGTACAGCCTTGAGTTCGAGGTCATCTGCCTCCTAGATTCAAGGCTGATAATTCATATCAGTAGGACAATTTACAACACACTGTAGTGGTGTCCAGTCTTCAGAGCAGCTGAACAACAGTTATTCTGCTGACTCAGCTCTGCAGGCTCCTCACTAACACTTGAGAGCTGGAGGCCTCAGCCCATCTTCAGATCCAGACTTAAAGCTATGGTGGAGATGACCTGAGGAGTTGCCTGCTTCTTGTGCAAATTACAGTATCATTTAATCTCCTAAATACTCTGTGCCAATTACCACTTGAAATATTTTGGGTAAGGCTACTTCGACTTCTCATGTAACTGATTAGTTTTCACCTGAAATAGTTTTTGCTGGTTGTAGAACTGATCTTGGTGATTAGAATTTATTTTAATTTTAGAACAGTTGCAGTCGTATCTAAAAACTTTCTGCCGTGATCTCAAGCAGGAAAGATGTTAAATATTTTTTGCAAAAGAAAGCAATGTTTAAAGTTGTTATGGTGATGCTTGAGTAAATAAAATAGTAGAAATTATAGAAATTGTCCTGATCTTCAAAGTGCATGACAACACACAATAAGAAATGAAACAGAATTATGATAGCAGAAATGTAGCTGTAGTTCTAAGATAACCCATAATGAGGGAAAGGGTACCCTTCCAGTCTATACCAAGGAAAAAGAGCTCTGCAGCACTCCATGGAATGTGCCGATTCAAAAGCAATAAATCCAATGTGAAATTCAGGTGAAACATATTAACAATTATCTGTTAGCAAAGTTGTCTTGTATCTACTGATATCATTATTTACAATTTACTATTTCACTACTCAGATTCTCACTAGGCATTCACATTTTTAGCTTAAAAATGCAGAATAATCTGCTTTTTATGGTCTTGATAAATTATGATGTTTGGGCTTTCAACAAATATGAATTCTTTCCCTACCTTTCCCACTCCAGGTTTTTTTTTTGGTACTCTGGCCATTACTTCGAGTGTCAAATAAACATGAGTGATGTTCATAAGCTAAAGATAACCACAAATATGTCCTAGTTCAAATTGCAGTAACACTGAATCTTGGTTGAAAGGAAGACTATTATTTAATTTTTAAAAAAAATCTAGTTATTTGCTTGTAAAGGTGAATTATTAAAGAAGCCAAAACCACATCATAAAATATTTAATAAGAAATACTTAGTACTTTCTATACACTTTCCAAATTCAGCTAGACCTGTTTAATACTTGAGAGTTACACCTACATATAAATAAAGTTACACACATATATAAACTATACTACAAAATGCATCCTCTGAACTATTATTATCACAACACATGATAGGTTTTATAATACTTTGCTCTGAAGACCATCTGACAGATGCCTCAGCTGCAGAGCATTATGCCAAGCAATGCTTAAAATGTCCTAGAAGCCATAAACCACTTTGCACAGAGTTCATCTCTAAAAGCAGTTATTTCTGCTTGAGTAAACATTTATGGTTCCTAGGAACTGTTAAGAAATGCAAGACATTGAGAGTTGAACTACTTGTATATATACTGATGCCCTTATTTGCATTGTGCAACATTTAAGAGATCACCTCTAGTGAAAACAAGAGCTCACTGTGCTATCTGTTCTGCAAATAGAGAGCAAACCTGGCTCAGACTGTAGGATGGCCCAGTGCTCCTTTGTTTGGTGCCACAGAAACTGTTCCATACAGCTGAGAAAAGCTACAGATCTCATACCTAGAAAAGACTGATTTTTACAATCAACTAATTTTTGCAGACTTTCATACATCAGGTTATTACTATGGAAATAACTAACATAAATAGAATGCAGGTTTCTCCTTAAATTATTCAAAATACTTCACCCCAGGATGAAAAAGTTACTTGCTTGAAGGTAAATATTTATATCATACATTTTATTACTTCAGGCCCATAGATTCCTTTTTTTATCCCTCCACTGTGTTTGAAACCTGGGGCATTACATATGCCTGGAATGTTACCAATGTTATGCACCACTTTCTAAGAAACAGAATATCAACGTCATTATTTCCAAAGACTTATCTACACTCAGAACTGCATCATCTGTAGCTGAACCAGTGTATGTTGTTTCAGTTGCAATGTCCCTTGGGCACTTCCCACAAATCCTGGATTTGTGCCTAGAGAAGCAGTTGGTTCTGGGAGAATTTAAAAACCACTTTTGAACTGTTGGAGAACAGACAACCAAGTAAGATTTTAAAATTTATTTAGTTAACAAGAAAAAACTCCAGGAGACATTTAAATTTTTTTTTACTAGTAGTGTTCTTGTTTGATTTGGCAAGTTATATCCTCCATCAGCTTCATGCTTTACCTATACCAAGCTTGCCCACGTACAGCAGAAGCACACTTATTTTCAGTAAATACTGTATATTATTAGTGATCATCTGAAAATAGGCACCAGGTGAAGTATCTCACATTCTAGCACAAGTTTCTTCACAAGTAATCTGAAATTTCTACCATGTCTCTATTCTGAGGGCTATCTTTTTTTATAATAGCACTGATAATGACATATACAGTCAAGTTTTCCCACCACTTTCCATTACAAAGGACCCAGTCTTTAGCTACTCTGTGATCTTCCCAACACCTAACCATTCTGGCCGACATCTTGCAATATGCTAAAAAATAGTCCAGAAAATAGACTTAAAAAATTCAACACTTTCTAAGAGCAGGGCTAAGGAAAATAATTTGGTTTGTCCCTATGTATATATTTTTTCCTTGAGTGCTGGCAGCGCTCCAGTGTTTTCTGTCAGGAGCTTGGAACTCCATGTGCGAGAGAAAGGGGGAGGAAACGGTGCAGTATATGTGCAGAGTAGAAATTGCCTCACCTTCTTCTCATAAAAGTAAACTACAACAAGCTAAAGCACATTTAAATAACATTGACATGAAGAATGCTAAGCAAGCCCCCAGTAAGACCTAGCAATCTCCCCTTCGTTTTCCAACCTTGCTCTCACCTTCCAAGTGCCCCCTCTCCACAACGGGGAAAGACGTGCTAGGTGGAGACACCAGAGGGGCAGCGATGGCAAGTGGTGACAGGAGCACTATGGCTGTCACCTATAGCACCGGGCCAAACAAATCCAGCAGCCCTAAGGCTGAAGGCGAGGCAGCTCCAGACTGCCTTGCTCTATGACTCCATGTCTGGATGCCACATACCCAGCTTCCACTTGACAGGAATGGGAGGGAGAGGGGGGGCTCTCTTTCTGGTGTTTGGGACAAAATAGGGCTGAATATACAGCTATCTCTTGGAGACCTGAGGGTGAAGATGAGCTTGGGAGCCACAGGATGGGCTGGCAGGGACGCTGGTTGCCAGGCAAGATGGCACTGCTGTGGCTCCATGGGGCTGCTGCCACCCTGGCAGCAGGCTGGGGGGGTGGGTGCCATTTGTCAGGCAGACCAGTACAGGAACAGTGAAGGGACTAATCTCATAAAACACAGTTCTCTTCATTAAGAAAAAACAGTCCCTTACTGCTCTCTAGCTTACTGAGGTGGCTGAACCCTGAGGAGCTGGCTGCTGTGCCCACCCCTGCCCATGCTAGGAGCCAGTGGCTGCCACAGCTGAAAACACACCAGGGAACAGCTGAGCCCCACTCGGGCAAATGGTCTCTGGGCTGTGAGCTTAACTGCACCTTTATTTTTGAACTTGACCACCCAAGGAAACAGGGTACGTACTGCCATGCCAGCTCCTCCAGCAGCTCTGGAATCCGCTGGGCACCACCAGCCAAATTTGAGTGAAGTGTGGTGATCTCAAAGGTAATTACGATTCCACTTAATTAGCGGCCATGGCAGCAGCTGGGCAGAGGAGGTAAGTGCCCTGCTCCAGGGGAGGCATTCAGAAACTCTTGCCTCTCCCTTGGCAACAGAAGCAGCATTAAATCTGGCTGTAAATCAGCAGCTGAACTAGTAAAACTAGCCTTTGGAAAGACACCAAAACATAGGAGAGTAGGTTTGTTAGTTCTGCTGATTAAGAAGCAATTTATTGCAATTTATTTTCATCTGGTGAATAGAAAAGCCTCTCCCTAGTGTTTCATGGCCCTGTGTGCTGCAGCAGTAGCTGCTTTTGTTTGCTGTCACTCCCTGTGCTCTGCACCAGGGTTTGCTGGTAGGTGTTTGTGTGGAAAGGTTTGGATAGGTCATGAGATGTTTCCCATAGGGCCTGGCTGAGGCCATGGCAGGGGTGGTGGAGGTGACCTTGGTGGCCCAGGTGTGGTACACCCTGTCCCATTAGACTGGGAGATGTTTTACAGCTGTGAAAGCCCGGGTCCTATCTGCAGCAGGTGTCTGTGGGTCTCATCTCATTCCCTGCCCTGAATAGGTTTTATGTGAGGCATTGAGGATGCCTGGCTATGGGAGTATGGCTGGGAGGCTGCCCTTCCCTGCAATGGGGGCTCAAGGGCTAAGATTTCACAAGATTTCCTAGGGGCAATCTTGTCTCAGTAGCTACCTGACTGCAGAGGAAGAAGGAAACAATTTGGTTTCAATGTATCAAGGGGAAAAGTGCATAATGGGAGAGGAAGAAACAGATAAGGGCAGTACAGCCTGGTAAAATTGGGATTGATTGGTAAAACCATAGCGAAGAGAAGGACAGAAGAGTGATTGTGAATTGGATTTATGGAGCAAACAGAACAGAACTAGGCAATGGGAAGAAAAGGAGACTGAAATGTGTTGTGTTGGGTAACTATGATGGGAAGAAACCATGAACTGGTGTGGTAGCAGAGGAATAGAAGAATAGGGGATAGCTTAGATCTGTATGTCAAACAGAAGGAGGGATTTTGTGACTGTGAGGGAAGCAGATGCCAAATCAACCCTGTGGAAGAAACAAGTCTGACAGGGAGTCAAGATGCTCAAGGAAAAGTGGGTTGTTTGGCACAAAGAGCCAGAAAAGGGACAAAGTAGTACTGCACCTCATTGTGATAAGGAAGGACAAGAGCAGGTAAGTGCTGAGGCAGAAGGAAAGAGGACACTAAACATGACCTGGCAAAGAAACTATATTGAATGTACTGAGAATCAATGACTCTTTCTCAAGATGAGAGTATTGCAGGCTGGGTAAAGGTATCAAGATTGGAATAGAAAGAATGAGAAACAAACAAGGAACAAAGGATCAACTTGAGATAGAGGCAGGACTCTAACAGACTGTCAGGAACAGCACAGAGGTGGTGCTGCATGCATAAAACTGGAAATACAGAATATAAAATGCTTCTCTGCAAACCTGAACAGGACCCCAGGGTTCCTGAATCTCACCATTCCTCTGCTGTTCCTGATATCTGTGAAAGACACAGAAAAAGAGCTCCACCCATTACAAGTGTCTGTGTATTTAGAGAATGTTAACTTTTCTGTTATCAGTTCCTTTCTTCACCCAGGTGACAAAGGTCCTTGAATTGCTTCTAAAGCCTCTAGTCCTAAAAAACACGAGGGAATTTTGTCTGTTTTTCACTACTAACCTTACACTCGTAATAGTGTTAAAAGAACACTATGGCTGCAAAGTCAAGTTAGTTAAGACTGGAAAGCTGTATTAAGGACATTTCTGCAATATTAATTTAGCATCTTACTTATAGGTGTTGTTATACTGTCTCAAAATACACAGATTATTTCTTCCACATACTTCTGTCTCTGTGTGTGAATCAGGTCTGTATGTCAGATAACACCCCTGCTTTGCATTAAACAAGGAAAGAAAATTATAAACTCAAAATTCAGGTAGTCCGTCCCTTCTATGGAGGTAGAGTTAGTCTCATCAACTATCGTAGAGTTCTTGTACTAATCTGGACAAAAGCACCTCAACAAAATTCTTTAGCATGATCAGTAGTATTTTGTTCTTTGTTATCTGGGTACAAAGGTTGAGGATCCAGTTCTGATTTGGATAAATACTTAACACTCCCAGCTACCGCTGTGGTCAATGGAAACTGCTTTGAATATTCAAGGTACTATAAAACATAAAGCAGTAGAACAAAACCAATTCTAGTAATCTAAAAATAGGCAACCAAATTAATAAATATTATTTTAATTGCTACATGCATATTTTTTTCTCCCATCAGTCAAACAGCAATGCAGGAAGGCCCAGATTCTCAAATGAAAGAATGGAAGGTAAGTGTACAAATATCCCTGGGCCGAGATCTGTAATCTTTATTGGAATAACAGCGCAGGTTATAGTAAAACACTTTGTTACAACATGTGTTAAATGAGATTAGTAACTGCGATCTCACACTGAAAATCATGTTTGATGTGTAATGTGGTTCTCATCTGTTGGTGATGTCAATGCAAGCAAGTGTAACATAAACATGGTATAACATTTCATTTCTCTTTAGACATACTATAAGGTGTAAGGCATGACAGCTGGCTGCACACAAAAAAACTTTACTTCTTAAATAAGATTTCATTCGACTTACACCCCTGGACTTAAGTGCTACATTCACAGTTTCTCCTGTAGACTTGGTCCTGACTTCGCAGGAATTACAATTATAGATAACCTCAACTACACCCCCAAATGAGGAGCCAGGCACAACTACTTAAGCTATGGTAGAGATCTTATTACCAACCACTTCAAAGCAAAGCATTGTTCACTAGAATGTACATGAGATCTGTGCAGTCAATAGCATTATTATGCAATCAATCCCTCAGCTGATCAGTAGGCTGGACCAGACAGCCGGTCTGACCCGCTGCCACTGTGCAGGGTCACAGTGTTCCTGTCCTCAGGGCTCCTTTTTGCTGCAGTTCAACAGAAGTCCAAGATCCAAACCAATGTTTCTCTACTGCACTTCGGTACTGCATGCTGGACCCATGTACTGGTCGCCTTTATAGCTCACTGCTTTCTGATCTGTTGATTGTATTTTTAAGCTTGTTAAATATATGCCTAGATAGAGAAAGTAGGCACTGGACCACAAAAATCCAGCCAAGCAGGAAAAAACCCCTTATTACTTAGTACCGCATCTGATGTGCTCTAACACAGCAGAGTAACACCTCTCCTTTTTTCCCTATTATATTAATATATATATATTATTTCTGCAAATATTTGGCAAACATTTTCAACATCTGATATTTGATACCTAAGAAAGACCTTTGTGCCTGTTCAACAACAAGTTCTTCAAATAATATTCACAAGGTTCATTCTCTGACCTATGTTTTTTTCACCAAGCAGCAACTTATTCAAGCAAAATTTGAGTATTTGCAACTTCCTGTTTGGCTTTCTCTCTGCCCACTCTCTACAGTAACTTGCTTGATTTAAATCCATTCCTTCCAGTCTCTATAATGTTTTATTTTTCTCTATAATGTTTTTTTTTCCTTGTACTGTCTTCTCTTTAGGTTTGTTTTTGCTCTTTTTTTTCCCATTACAGTCCAGCCTCTCCTTCAAAATGGCTTTTCTCCCTTTCACAATACTTCACACATCGTTGCTGTTCAGAACAGCAGATAAGTGCCTTGTGACAAGCTGCTTTGTTCTTTTTCTTTTTGGTCAGAAAGGTGCAAAAGACAACCTGTCTAATCAAAAGACATTCCACTTGGTTACATTCCTTAGTTTTTCCAAGCAAACTCATATATTCAGTTCAAACTAAATTCAAGGTCAGAAAGACTGCAGCTGACGATTTCCCCATCACATATGATACCAAAATGATTACATTCTCACTGATGCTAATGTTACTGGACTCTATAAAACTGATTTGAATTATAGGAATTCATTATTAATTATTAATCCAATAATTATTAATTTTAAAATGGGTAATTATTGGATTAATTTATTATTGGGAAAAAAGCCATGGTAAATGGATTGAACAGGTTGTGTTTAATCTTAAAAGGGAGCGTACTATAAAATTATATTCTGGCATTTTGGCATGTATTCAGTATAGAGTCAAATCTTTTATTAAAGCCTTTTACTATTAAAGCTTATAAAGCTATTCAAAAGAGATCTCAGAAAAACTTCCCAAGAAGCTGTAGCTTATTGTGTCTTCCCTGTCTCCTTGGAAGTACAGTGAAATGAAGAAATAAACAGCAAAATCAATTATACTGTTAAGTGGTATTCTTTATTTTATCAGCACTGGGAAAACACTGGGGATCATCCTCCATAGGTGCTCCAAAGACTGGATACTCTTGCATTGCTTATATTCACATCATTATTACCTTTGCATTACAATTTTTTGAAATATATTTGGCATATAATACCGCTATGCTAAGAAATAATTGATGATATTAGTTATAATTGTTTAGTAAGCACTCTGCTTCTAAATATTGTATTCCTTAATCTTCTGTCTCCCTCTTGTCATGCAGAAGGATCTAAAACTTGAAAAATAACCCCTCATTTTGCAGGTGGTCAGGAAGCATTTATCTCATGTCAATTGGTTAATAGTGGGTATGTCTTTTATAACTTAATCACAGTATACATTAATTTGGCAGCTTCTCTTCAACAGGACAGCAGCAGCAAATTGTACACATTGAAATACCCACTGCAATTCAGACAGCGTGAGTAGTGGGTGCAAGGTAATGCAGAACTTGCATGTAGTTACATTCTGTTAAGTTAAAATTGACTGTAGAGAGACCTTGTTGCTATCTGTCACTGAAGATGTGCTTATCACTTGGCAGCTTTAAAAATAAGCTACAGTGTACACCTGCAGTTACATACAGAATTATCTTACAGATCATGTCACTGTGAAAGGCTTACACACATATAGTGCTGGGAGTAAAAATTAAAAGCTTGTCTTTGAAAGTTAATCTCTATATTCAATCACATTTAAACTCTAAGTGAACTGACACTGGCTTTTGAAAGCATACTTTAAATTTCTGATAGTATCTTTCTTCTTCAAAGCATTTTATAAACTGTTCTGTTTACAAAGATGACAACCTAGTAAGATCCCGTCAGCTTCAATGTAGAAAAAAGTAATTGCCTAGTAGGGAGTAACTCACAGTTCCATTGTTCCATTGATAGAAGCGATTCTATCTCAATCAACAGGGGCAAACTGGCCTCCTGCTATGAAAAAAAAAAGAAGACACAAGTTAGTTGGTGCCTTAAAGATACTTTTCAGCAAGCTCAATAAACCGTCATTACAGGTTTTACATGTTTTCTTTCACACCAGCAGCTTCTGGCACATTGTGAACTAGGATTTACTTTATCATAACTTATTAAACGGCAAGATGTCAAAAATAAATCAACATTACATCTCAGTGCATAAAAACACAGCTGAATAATCAGACACATTCCCTCACTCAGCCACATTTCTTATCCTGATTACATCACCTTGAGCAATGTTTCCAAAGTCTGCAAGAAAGCCCAAAATAACCACCTGAATTAACGTATTGTTTAGTACACTCAGATAAACATATGATTTTACTAGAATACAAGGGATAAATCTTAGGCTGAATCAAATGGTAAGCTTCTAGAGTTATTTCATTTAAAATATGTGTTCTACCTCTCAGAGTTTCTCAACTGCAAGCAACTGTACTTGCCTTTCTTGGTTGTTTCTTCAAAGAAACTCCTTCCTATTTCAAAGCTTACAGTTTTCAACACGCTTCATCATCCTTTTCTGTGACTTTTGTTACTGAATCTTATGCCAGTTTTCTTGTAATGGTGTTTGCTTATCTCTCTCATATACAGTTTGAATAATAACAAGGAAATATAATAAGAAAGAATACATTGTTGGCTCTTGTTATAGATGTGAAAAACTATACTAAGCCTCTGTTTGACTGTATTTTATATGGCTACTTTTGGACCATATTGAATTGAAAAGTATTGATATTCTTTGTACTTAGTGACTTTCCTAACCCCTTGCAAAGGAGTCTGGAGTTTACATAATTTGTTATTGTTGTGAGTACTGTTGGGGTTTTTAAATAACAGTTATGATAGTCTAAGGATATAGAGGGAGCAAAACTTAAAGGAAAAGGAATTTATCAAATTAACTGATTCAGACTGAAAAATGGAAAAGCTTATAAGGGCCTTTCTTCACAAGTATTTCCTTTTATATTTTTAAATTAAAGCAAAACAAATAAGAATATCATGTATTGTAAATGTACACAATGGGTCTGACCTCGATTCTCAGGCTCAGGAAAATATTTAGTAAGTCTTTGTGACTCCCATCCCCAACAGCTGACAAAATATTCTAAGATATCCAGCAAATTATTCAGTAACACATTCCAACGTTATTACAGTGCAGTGTCAGACAGCATTCCAAACTGGATTTCCCACACAGTTACTGGGATTCAGGGAGCAGAATATCACCTGGTTCTTTTAAAACACAAGATCTTTGACCTTCAAGGTTACTGAATCAGCATGTTACTGATGAGCCTTGCTGACTGCCTGAAGCAGCGAAGGTGAAAGGCAAAGAGCAAGAAGCATTGCAAAGCTTCTCTAATTCAATCGAACTCCAGTGTTCGGGTGAGACTGTTGTTACATTCTTTCTTCTCCCTTCCTGTTCTCTCTTATCCCATCCTCCATCTTCCTTATCGGTATGAATATGATTCTTCAAATATTTGTTATGCCTTTCTAGGGACACTGCAATGTAGTAAAATAAAAAAAAAATAAAAAATTACAAAGTGAGAAGTGATGTCTAGGGACTATTACATGAACAGTTCACAAAGACAAAATGTTCTTATGCAAACTGAAAGTGAAGTCAGTGCAGTCAACACTTCTTGCCAAACGTTAACACCAGATATAGAGCAAAAACAGCGAGTTTCTGTTTCATCTGCAAATCTGCCCATCCTTACCAAAATTCTTCCTAAATTATAGTAAAATATCAATACAACACTTACATTTAACAAACAAAAGAGAACGTTCAAATCCATCATATAGGCATGCAAAACCTGTGAATCCCCATTCTACCCCAAAACAATAGAAGTGATTGACTAGAGAAACCAAGAAAACCTTTTAAGACCTATGTTTGGGAACCTTATGCCAGTAAGTACTTCAAGTCTTCAAAAGTTTGGAAAAGTGTATCATGAGTAGTTTTGAAAACTCTAGTTAAGAAATTAAAATCAGGGAATGACACATTTTCAACACAGTTTGGCAATGGGAATTTGGGAAGTACCATTCAGCACTAAGTATCCTTAGGCACAATTACCAGCCTTTTCACATCTGACTGCCTGGTTTTCATGCGAAGCTGACTCCTCTCCTGGGGTCAGCTCTCTAAATCTACAGCACTGCAAAGAAAGCTGGGCACTGCTGTTAGAAAATGTGGTGGAACCGAGCTAAATATTTTTAATCGACTGCCTTAGTGTAATGGTGAAGGAACTCTTGAGTTTTTAGGTTTCGACTTTAAAAGATTGAAAACTTTAAAAAAAAACCCAACGAAACAAACAACAACAAAAAACCCAACACACCAAAACCCAGCAATTAAAGCAATTTGATTTGAAGCAGAGGAGAGGTTTGGCTGTTGGCTTGCAGCTGTGAACAGCCGAGGCAAGCCAGCTGTAGGGGAGCTGTATGTGACCCTTTAGGTCACCCAGCTGCCAGCTGTCAGCACCTACAGCCTCACACCTGGGGATGCCTCGGCCAGCACTGGCAGTCCAGTCCAGTCTTCAGCAAAACCACTAAAGGTAACTCTACACTCTCTTTTTGCTGGTTTGTGTTGCTTTCTCCTCACCCTAAACCTTTTAGTCTTTAATACTTCTGTCGTCCAGAGGTGTGGTAGATGCACCATCCCTGGAGACATTCCAGGCCAGGCTGGATGGGTCTTTGAGCAACCTGATCTAGTTGAAGATGTCCCTGCTCATTGCAGGGGGGTTGGAGGAGATGACCTTTGAAAGTCCCTTCCAACACAAACTATTCTATGATTTTATGATCATCTGTGTTTTCATCGCACTAAACACATTGACCTTCAAGTTTACCTGTTCCCCTTCTCCTGTAACTGATAATTGATTCTTCTACTTCACACAGATCCACAGACTGCTAATTTGTATTTCTGCCTGTAAGCAGTATCAAGCATTCAGGGGTGTGTGAGCGGCGTCCATCTCCACCTCAGGAGGAAAGCAGGCGGAGGAGCACGCACCGGCTCGCCCAGCCTTGCCGGGGAGGTGCGGATCTCTTCACCCTTGCACATCTGGGAGCGAGCGCTTCCCGTTCCTCCCGCAGGTTTCAGAGCGGCGGCTGCTGCCGTGCGGCCAGGCCCGGAACCGGCCTCGAGCGGAATGTTGCTCCTGGGGCGGCTGTTTCCGGGCCGGCGGGGAACGCTTTGAGGCGAGGACGCCGACGGGGCCGCGGGGGGAGCGTCGTGCCGGTGCCCCCGCCCTGGCGGAGCGCGGCGGGGTGCGGCAGAGCGAGGCCGCTCCCATGAGGTAACGGGGTGGGGGCGGCTGGCCCTGTGCCGGCGGGGCGGTACACCGGTGTCACCGCTCGGCTCCGCGCCTGCTTTCTCCGCCGCCATCCTCCCCCCGCCTCGTCCAGAGCCATCCCCTCTGGGGCCACAAGGCCGGGCGCGGCGGGGCGGGGGGTGGCGGCCGCAGGGCTCTGCGCGGCGGGTAGCCGGGGCGGCGCGTGCTGCCAAGGCGAACCGCCGCTCCGGCTGCGTGAGGTAACGGTCGCGACGTAACGGCCGCTGGGCTGCCCTGAGGGGCCGCGGTGCCCGGGCGGGTCAAGCGGCATAGCCCCGCCGGTGCCGGCAGTGTTGCTGGGAGAGTGGCTCCTCTTGACTCGCAGGTGAGGGAGGATCAGCGGCACCGGCCCGGGGCCGGTGTCCGCCGGCAGGATCTCGCCATATTTGCTTGCTGCGCTGGGTAACGCCGGTTCCGTTACCGGCGGGAGACAGGGAATTTAATTGAGCAAGACCTGCTGCGCTGCCCAGCCCTGCTGCTTATTTTCATTCGCGAGTCAGCGGGCCCTTGGGGGAAAAAGGCTGTTCTTTGTCGGGTGTTCCTGTGTGTTGGACAACTTAGAGGCTGTTTTCCTATATTAAACTGCCTGGAAAAATCCTTTGGTTGACTTGAAGTTTCAGTCAGTGAATAGAGCTCTTTATTTCATTGTAGGTCCTTAAATAAAACTAAGTTGAACAGGAAGAAAACATGAAATTAGAATTAGGCCCAATGTTTGGGGTGAAGACCCAGCTCCCATTTAGCGTTTTCAGGTGTGTTTGGGTTATAGCCGGGTCTGATGTCCAGGCTTCTGTGAGGAAAGGTTGTTGAAAAGCAACTGTGCACACTAACGTGTCTTTTTAAAACTAACTCAGTGTTGAATGACAGTGCCTACGTCTTCTGTTTTTATAGGTATGCTCATTGAAGAAGTGTTCATTACATCTAATAAGATAATATTCAAGACTATCCACAATTACTCAGTACTTGAAAGAGGGGAGCAATTTGACCTTTTTCATTTGCAGCCATTTAGCTACTACCTGTTGGTGATAATTGCTGCCACAACTTTTGCTTCCAGAAAGAAACTTTAAGGGATAAAAGGAAACAATGGGGTCTAAAATGTTGGTATTGACAGCATCCTGTGATGAGGTACTTATTTTGTAATTTCGGTATGTTACTAATTTAACTATTAAAGCTTTCTTGGGGATTCTTTCCCCAATACTTCACTGGATGGGGTTATAAAATACTACTATATTTTCCAGAATAAAGAAGTTGTGCTTTTTTGAATGTGGTTTGTGCATTGTGAACTCAATATTTTTTCCATATATAAAGTGTTTTGCTCTAGGTAAGTTATTGTTATGAATCTTGAATGTGCTAACATTCTTTAGATGGTAGTATAGCATCTTTGTATGATGCTGTCGGTGGAGGAAGGGAGCATGGAGAAAATAAATACCACAAGATTTTTCCACTTGAAAAGACACCTTGGGTGCATTTGCAGAAGAGATCTGTGTGCTTTCCTCAGCAATTCTGATGTCTCTCTGTTGTAGGGTGTTTTTCTCTTGTCAGATGATGTCCAGACTTGGGCCTCTTACTTGAAATTAGCTTTCAGCATATGAGCCTGAGAGCTGGCAAGTAGCCTTATGAGCCATGGAGTCTGGCAGAATGCTTATTTGGGGGATTCAGGTCTGCAGTCTCCCCAGCCACAAACTAAGATGTGTTTCAAAGCCAAAAAACTCCATACATCCTTATAAAAACAAAACCAAGAATTAATGTAATGAAACTTGGGGATTTCTAAGTGATGATACTGTAGCCAAATTCTGTTTCCAAGATGCAGTTGTTTTTATGCTTTAGATTTAAGTTGGCTTGAGAAACTTGTTGGAGGGAGAGACTAAAAGATTTTCTGTACTTTGAGATTGTTATAGAAGGATGATAATTTGGATATTACCCTTGATGAAGGAGCTCCTTGCAAGGAGGAGGAGTTTTATAGCAGATGACAAATCCAGTGTAGAGATGATGGGGACAAAATAAAGCCAATAGATGTCTATATAATATGAATTTCAGTATGGGGAGAGAGCCAGGATTATTCATTATATAGGTACTGTTTTTTTCTGGTTTTATATATTTGATATATCATGTTTACATCATGGACCCCATGGCAAATGTTTGTGGTTTCACGGACTTCAGAGTACTAGAGACAAATGTAATGTTGATAACAGTAAAAACCTAGAATAACTCCAGTGTCTTGATTCTAGGTTTACAGTTGGGAGCTGAATTTTTCTTTATTTTAACCACACATTTTAACTGAGTGAATAGTTCAAATTTGTTCTGCCTTCTAAATGTAGAATTTCAATTAACTAAATGTTAGAATTACAGTATTAGTCTGTGGTTTAAAGAGAAGTAGTTGTTCAGATCCTCGCTCCTAATTCTGTTTCTCCTGGGTCTGTTAGCATGAACAGGGCACACAAGATGACAACTGACAGGGTTTTGCAGTGAGGATTTTAGCTTCCATCTTTATACTTTTCTTAGATACCTTGCTTAAGCTAGCCGTACAATAGAAATAGGAGTTGCTAATTGGCTTTACGCTTTTAATTAGTCTCCTGGTAAATTATGAACTTGTCTTTTGGTAATGTGTATTCTTTCTATTTGTGTCATGTCTACAATGTTCGAGCCTTAGGAATGTGTAATTTAGTTTATGATAATAAAAATGAAGTACTTGTTTTAGGCTGAACTGAGCTCTTAAGAACACACAGTGCTCTAAGACGTCTGTATGTAGCTACCATATGAGATTGGATACGCCATACACCATACCAGAGGTGTCCGAGAGCTCAAAGTGCATTTCTTTCAGATTCCTGTGCAAAATTGGTTTTGTAAAGGGATTTTTTTTTAATGTCATGTTAAATTTAATGTTTTATTTTGTATATTAGCTTGGTTTGGGGAAAAAATATTTTTCTGTCAAGAATGTAAATCTTTTTAATCTCTTTATTAGTATGTAGGAAATAGCTGTAGACATAGACTTACCAGTACAGAGGGATCCTGTGATGCTCTATAAGGTAAGATTTGTATGATTTTTTAAAGTATAATCCTTTTAGGTTGTGTGGTTTTGTTTTTTTTCCCTTGGTTTATATTGTCTAAAAAGTGCAGCTTTCTGCCTTACATGTCAGAATCTGATGAAATTGTACAAAAAATGAATTCCTGGTAGTCCTTTATTCAAATTTTGGAAATATGTATGGCCAACTGTTGGCAAACAGTAATGATGCAAAAGTGTTGGAAGGAAGAGACAAAAAAAAAAAAAAAAGACAAATTCAGACAAGTTGTCTGACAATTCTAGGACAGTGACCTCAACTGAGCAGGATGTCAGTTCAAGTGATAATATAGATGATACAGAAATAAATTCATATTTTAAATACTTGCTGAGAAAAAAATACTGAATGTTATATGGTCTGGTAGTCACGTGGCTGGTGGAGGGCCTCTCATGATCATTATGTGTTGCAGAAGTCCAGTTTCCACAAACTTGTTTGAATCAACTGATGATTATGAAAAAAAAAATTCAAGAAATGCATTCATTTACTTGATTTAACATTTTAGTGGGTATGCTAAATTTTATCTTAAATTTAGACACAAGTATTTTTCAGCTGCATGAATAGCCTTATCTCTGTTAGCTTCCCAATATCAGTTGACAGAGTTTAAATGGAGTTGTAGCAGGTTTTCACACTCATACTTTGCCAGCTTTGTTTCTGTCAGTGCGTTGCTTACCTGGGATGTGACAGAGTCTTGATTTTAAAACACCTGTTAAGAATAAATAGAAAATGCTAATAGTAATACTTCTGGTTTTAATTTTGGCTTTTTTAAAGATAGAAGCATTAAGAATTATTTTACTTTTTGTTTTACTTAGGGCTCAGAGATGGATTCATCAGAACAGTCAACAACTAGAAGTGAGCAGAAATCCAGGTAGCTTGTTGCAAAGTTTATACAAAACTGTCTCTTAATGAAAATCTGAAAACACAGTGGAAATACATTGCTGAAAATTGGATACGGGAACAACATTATGCTAGAAAACTTGAAATTATCACAGAAACTTGTTTTTCCACTGTGTGCTTCAAACTTGGTGAAGCTGTTCGTAAGGAGTAAGTAATATATGCATGTTGAGAGGAAACAGTTTGTGCTGAATGTAGCAGGAAGGCATGGAGATTGTCAGCAACATATTCTTTGTGGGCATTAGCTAGCAACCTTATCTATGTGTTTATTAATTGCTTTGTCTGAGGCCATTTCAAGTTAAACGTTGTAGCTTTAGCTAGATAGTTTCAGAAGATTGTGAAATAAGAGGTGTTAAATGTCCACATTGCCAGATTAACAGGAATAAGAAATCTGTGAAGGTAGATTTGAAAGTGCAGAGAATTCTAAGGTTCTGTATTAGTGAAATCCTTGTTTGTATACAGTGATTTCACCACATGGTTTAAATGCATTTTCACTTCTTTGCAAAGTAATTGTGAAAGCCAGACTTTCTTGACAATGTCTTGTGCTGGCTTGCGTAGTGAATACTGACATAGAACCAAATATGCCTTTGAGAGTCATCTGTGGTTAGTAACATCTGAACAGTGGGCTAGATGAACCCTTGATCTGAACAAGCATTAGTGTTCTTATGTTCATGTATCCTAAAGTGAGGAGAAAAGATACTGCTTTTTTTCCCAGAAAAAAACCCAGAGATTTGTTTCTTTGAAATATTGTGACTCGTCCCTTTGAAATAGGTCTACCTACTTTCTATCAGACGTGTTAAGTAAATAATTGGATAGCCCTTTGATCACCTTTCCAAGATTTCGTTTGAAATGGTGTTTGGTTAGCTCAGTGGACTGAAAATCGGTAATTGTCAATTTAGATCTTAAAGACATTAGTGATTTGAAGTTGTTGCCATTTTTTGGCTTAAATTAATTATGCGAGCTTACTTGTGTAAAAAGTCTTAAAGTAAATTGTCTGTTTGGGAAAGTCTGTGAACGCTGCCAATGCCATTCTTCTGCATAGAAATGGAGAACTCTGTTTGTTCTTACGGACTTCTTGAGTCAGTCATGAGATCTTCAGACAAGTTAGAAAATGCACAGTTAAAATATGAAAATTTTTGTTTTGTTTTTTGAAAGAAAATTCTTAAAAAGTCTAATAAGAAAGCAGCCTCGGGACCTCCTTCTTGTAATTGGAACGGGAGTAAGTGCTGCAGTAGCACCAGGAATCCCAGCGCTGTGCTCCTGGAGGGGCTGCATCGAGGCTGTAATTGAAGCAGCTGAACAGCTGGAGGTGCTTCATCCGGGAGATGTTGCTGAATTTCGTAAAAAAGTAATCAAAGATAGAGACCTGCTTGTGGTTGCACATGATCTCATCAGGAAAATGTCACCAGTGAGTATGTTTATAATATCAATTTCTAAAATTATTACATACTTTTATTTTGTCATCAAGAAGTTGAAATTTTTTGGGTAAAAATGAAATTTTTCACGGTAATCATGTAGTACACTGTATCTTTTGAAGAGGCTAATAAATCCTTGGTTTTTAATGTAAGTTAGTTTTTGTCTTAACTAATGCAAGCAAGAGTCCTGACCATTCAATATTCTCCATAATGTTTCTTGAAATGGAAAGAGGAATTTATAGCTCTGCTGGCTAAAACTAGATACCCTGAAAATACAGGTAGACCTTGACCCTACTGATAGCCTTAGATCACACAAATATAATCACTGCTGCAGTTCACACTTCATTGAAGACACTTAATACATACCCTGTTCCTCAGCCATTCATTTTTAGGTTCCAGAGATTTTCAGATTGTGGTTTTAGGTTTGCCAAATCTTCTAGTTGAAAAAATTAGGGTGACATATATACTGCTCAGTTGTAGGATGTGCTGAGTATTTTCAAACACGTGGTGAGTGAGCTTTTCTACAGGCAAACTGTAGTAATAACAACCTATCTCTTTTGGGAGGAGTCTGCATGTATGGTTAGGCTTTGCAGCAGATTTAATGATGAGTACATTTTTCTCAACCAGGTAGGAAAAAAAAATGCCCTCTAATGGTATATCCCAGACTCTGAATCCAGGGAATGCTAATTTTAGTGTACTAACTGATCTTCAAAACAGTAAAAGCATTCTGAGAAAGGTGCGGTTTCCACGTAGTTAGGCCAGTAACTACATTTGGCTTATTAACAGACATTTGTTCTGTGTGTAATACAATTTAATGAATAGGAAGCCTGTGTATTTTTTACAATTGTTGCATGTTCCTGTCTGTCTCAACAGATGCTCAGGGCAAACACAGTCTGCTTTTTTAGGAAGGACTACCTTGATGTTTGTTTAGAAGTGATGAGTGAGCATTTAACTGTAGCAAAATAGTTTTGTTGTGCCTTTATTACAAGCTTCCTTGAGCAAACCAGACTATTATTCTGAGTGGAGGCAAGAGCATCAGAATAATTTGAGATTTTTTTTTAATGGTTTTGTACCTTTTGTACCTTTATACTTGGGACACTAAGCAAGCCCTCTTTTAAAGAAGTGCTTTGGCATTAAGTAGAGAAACGACATGGGTTTTCTGTTGGAGGCATTTATAATGGTACATACACATGGTCCTTATGAAGTGTTTATCTTTTTCTCCCTTCAGCGTACTGGGGATACGAAGCCCAACTTCTTCCAGGACTGCTTAATGGAGGTGTTTGATAACTTAGAGCAACACATTCAGAATCCTGTTGTTCTGCAATCAATCCTGAGACTCATGGAGAGAGGCACAATGGTTCTGACTACAAACTATGATAATTTACTTGAAATTTTTGGTCAGCAACAGGGTAAACCTATGGAATCTCTAGACTTGAAAGATAAGGATAAGGTACGATGAGAGCAGTAAAAGTTTTAGATTTATTGTAAGAGAAGACAGCTTGTAAGCTTGATTGAAAGATGTTTTCCTGTTCAAAGACAGTCAAGGCTAAAACTTCCTAATTGGTAAAGCATGTCTGTAAGCTAACAGCAGATGCGCAGACATTTATTTTCTGTATCTTTTTGTTCTGAATAATCTGGTAATGGTTACCAAGCAAGATTTCAATGACAAATTTATTAGCCAATTCCCCCTTACTCCCTGGAAAAAAACCACAAACTTTAACTTACATGAAGTAACTGTTACAATCACAAATATGATTTCACCAAGCTGGTAGTTAATTTGTCGTTCATATCTTTTCTGTCAGCGTTGCTGGAACTTGCTTCTCGATGAATGCTTGTTTAGACCAAAAAGCCAGAGATATCTTCGGTATCAGCAATCGTTTCTTTGTTGCAATTTTAAGCATGCTGTGTAATTAGTAATTAAAAAATATTTTGCTGTAGAGAAGTGCAAAATATGTTATTTCTGCTTAAAGTAGTTTTATAAGTTAGGGGAGCTCTATATTTTTGCAAAATCTTAGTTATAGCTTATGATAGTGTAACAAAAGAACGTAACTTGCATGATTTGCTTCAGGTTCTTCAGTGGGCGAGAGGGCATATAAAATACGGAGTTCTTCATATTCATGGCTTATATACAGACCCCTGTGGAATGGTGCTGGATCCCTCGGGATATAAAGATGTTACTCAAGATCCTGAAGTTATGGTTTGTGTGGTCTTCAAAATTTTTACTATGTTTTGCGAAACTATTTTATTGTAATCACTGCATACACATTACGGCTAGGGTTTTGTCAAATCATATAGATTAAATGATTTGGATCCAGAAAAGTGGCAGTATTATTCAGAAAACTAATTAGGGCAATGTGTGTTCTTGTATACTGCTTCTGTTTAAATCACAGTCTAAACCATCAGCTGTATATGGTAATTTTGGAGTTATTTGTATTTATCTCATGAAAGAACATTAGCACCAGAATATTAGACACCAATACAAGGATTCATCAGCATCTGATTACCTGGATTCATTTTTAGGGGCTTAAGCTGTTACCAGTTCTGGATCCTGGACTTAATGTGATATCTTAGGTATTTTGTTCAAGTTAATTTTCCTTATTTATAGATTGAGCTAATGGAAGCCTAATATTCTGTCATCGTAATTATTTCAATTTAAAATTCCATTACTGGCAATATTTACATGTGTACTTAACTTTGTATGGTAACTTTGATTTTTGAATGTAATTTTTTTTTTGTAGAAACAGTGCTAATGAAATGTCAGTTTACCCCAATCCTAAAACATATGCTTAATTCAGTTCCATTTTAATGTCTGCTCTGCTTCTCCTTTAAAGTCTGACATATTTTAAAAGTTTTTACCTGGGGCTTTTAACTACTTAAGTAAATATAGCTCTTGTGTGTTTATATTTCTTAACAGGAGGTTCTTCAAAATTTGTATCGAACCAAGTCTTTTTTGTTTTTGGGCTGTGGAGAGACTCTGCGTGATCAGATATTCCAAGCTCTTTTTCTATATACTGTAAAGAATAAAGTGGATTTAGAACATTATATGTTGGTGCTGAAAGAAAACGAAGACCACTTTTTTAAGCTCCAGGCAGATATGCTGCTGCACGGAATAAAAGTAGTGTCTTATGGGGACTGCTTTAAACAATTCCCAGAGTATGTACAAGATCTGACTGCTCAAATCTGCAAGCAGAGAAGTCCAGGTAATGTATCCTCTTCAGTAAGGAAATTTTGAGTAGGTATGTAGCGGGATGCCATGTCTGGACAGTCAGCAGTTGGTCTGAGGTGTTGACCTCGTGTGTAGCTAGTGGTAGGCCCGTGCCACATCTTTCCTTATGAATGGCATGTGGAGTTGGAACATGTGACAAAATTGAACCCAAACTTCTTTCAGTAAGCTCTGTGGATTCTTGCAAATTTAATCTTTAATTCTGAATTTTTCTTTTTGTTTGCATTTGGTTAAGATGTTTACTTTGTGTATTCTTTCGGCTTGAACTACTGCAGTACATTATATGAAATATGACATGTCAGTAAAAGATACTGAAAGAGTTGAAGGAATTAACTGGTGGGATAAGCTGTTAAGCCACAGTATCTGATTAAGCACAGAATGGGAAATTAAATCACTACACCCAATAGTGTTTGGCTTAACACAGAGTGAATGGGGAGAAAACCTGAGCATGAGGATGATGTTTTATGACAATCAGATAGAAGAGGCTATGGAATAATACTACATTTGTGACACTGAATGACATTCTGTAGAGGGTGTTTAATGCTAAAATGGGAAAGAACTCTAAGGAAAAGGACTTGTGGGTGCTGGTTGAACATGACCTGACAATGTGTTCTTGCAGCCCAGAAGGCCAACAGTGTCCTGGTCTGCATCAAAAAAAGCATGACCAGCAGGTCAAGGGACGTGATTCTCCTCCCTACTCTGCTCTTGTGAGACCCCACCTGGAGTACTGTGTCCAGCTCTGGGACCCTCAACATAAGGTGGCCAGGGACCTGTTGGAGCAAGACCAGAGGAGGGCCACGAAGATGATCAAAGGGCTGGAGAACCTCTTCTATGAAGACAGGCTGAGAGAGTTGGGGTTGTTCAGCTTGGAGAAAACTCTGGAGAGACCTTATTGTGACCTTTCAGTAGTAAAGGTGGCTTATAAGAAAGATGGGGACAAAGTTTTAGTAGGGCCTGTAGCCATAGGACAAGGTCCAATGGTTTTAAACTAAAAGAGAGGAGATTTAGATTAGATACAAGGAAGCAATTCTTAACTAGGAGAATGGTGGGACACTGGAACAGGCCGCTCAGAGCTGCTGTGGATGCCCTATCCCTGGAATGTTCAAGGCTGGGTTGGATGGGGCTTGGAGCAACCTGGTGTAGTGGAAGGTGTCCCTGCCTATGGCAGGGGGGTTGGACTAGATGATCTTTAAGGTCACTTCTAACCCAAACCATCCTGTGATTCTGAATACAACCTTGCTGTTTTGGGATGTTGCATAAAAGTATAAGACCTTATTGGATGCTAATTTGTACTGTTGCTTCTCTTATACTTCTCCAGATGCTGATCGAGTGGACAGCACAACGTTGCTGGGTAATTAAAGTTCTTATTTTCACAGGAAGTTCCATAATCTATTAGAGAGATAAAACGAAGTCTCTTATTTACAAAGTAATTAAATGATTATTGTGCAGTGCTTTGATTTAGCTCTGAAAGTCTGCTTAACAGATTCTCTTTCTACCCTTTTTTTTTTTTTACCTGTTAGCAGATAACTGCTGACTTTCAGCTGTCAAAAAAATGACAAATGATAGAATGGAAAACCTCTGGAAAATATAAAAATTATTAATGCTGATCAGAGTGTTCTAAGATAATATTGACATTCATGATGTTTTGGCTTTTTTAAATTACATCCTTACAAAGGTTAGAAGCGTGAATCTCAAGCGTGTGTAGTACTGAAGACTCCTTTTTGGCTAAGTGTTGTTCAGACATCTTTGTGATACTGCTGTGAATAAGCAGAGCACTAATACATTCAAATTTATGGTATAAAATAGCACAATTTCTCTTTGAAACAAGACTGCAACTTAGATTGTACTTCTAAGATACCTGTGCTGCTGCTGCAAATAATATCAAAACGTATAAAAGTATAATTTCACTGTTGCAAATAAGGGTCTTTGGCCTTGCAGGAGCTAGATTAAAAAAACCCCACTTTTTCACCATCAAATAGTAGACAAGGTCCAAGAGAGTTGCGGGCAGATGTAAAGTCAGAGATTAGTTTTGTAATTCCAATTCGACTTTAAGCTTATGTGTCTTTCAGATGAGTCATAATTTTTCCTTTTTTTTTAAAGTAAAGTAAAATCAGGCATCAGCGGAGAAGAAACAAAAAACTTGAGTAGAATTTATTCTAGTTCTACTTAAAATAAAGCTCCTTCAATAACTTATTAGCACCCTCAAGTAATTTTAGCAGCCATTTACTTGCATTTTGGAATACATACCAAGAAAAAAAAAAACCCTGTTACTTAACACAGATTTGTAATACCCTAAAAAAAAAGTATCTAGACTTTTAAGTAATGGATATCCTCATTTTCAAGGAATTTCCCTTCAGTTCATTTTTGTTGTCCAGTGATTCTCTGTATACTTTCAACAGTAGCTCATACCAGGATTTTTCCAAACTTTTAAAATAAGCTTCTCACCTGTAAACTCCACAGGCATTATCATCACACAAAATCAAGAATTATTTTTTTAAGAGGCAGCTGTATAATTCTCTACTTCCCGTTTTACTTGGGGAAGAGCTCGAGATCACTGAACTGGTGCAGACTTTCAGCAGGGTTAGTGTTACAGGTCAGAATCCAAATGCAAGAACCTCAGTGGAACAGTATTGTGTTTATCTTAATATTTGGTGCTTGTAACAAAAAGTGTACAAAGTACAAATATGTAGCAACTTTATTTTTTTTTAAATTTAATTTTTCCTTCTCCCTCCACAGGAACGTCATGTGTGGACTGTGCTAAAAGGAAGTTAGGAGAAAATGGCACTGACTCGCTTAAGAAAATCAAGCAATCAGATAATGGTATACCCACTATTTAATGAAAAAAAAAAAAAAGAAGGTGCAAAACCCAACCCAGAAGCTTTTTACCAGTAGGTGTGTTACATCTGCTGCACAGAAAGTTTTGAGCTAAGTATTTCCACGGCTTTAAGCGGAATAGAAATTGTGTGTCTTAGCTTGAGAGTCATACCAGTCACTCTCCAGGGACTTCTATACAATTAACACTGTATCTGCAGGGTCATTCACAAGCAGGTGCAAGTTTTCTCTCCTGTGCTTCAAGCCAGTTGGACCCAGCTCCTACCAAGGTGGAGCCACAACAAAGGTCATGTTTTAATCTGTCAGAAATGACTTTTGGTATAGCTGTGACTGTTAGTTGCCTTTAATATGAAGGGGTTTTCATTTTCTCATCAGCTCAACTGGGTAGGCTGCTGGAGCCTGAAGTTTTCAGGGGTCTGTCAGCACAAGGCTGCTTGCAAGCTTCAGATTCAGAACTCTACACTGTGAGGAACAGGAAATGTTTCATGTTTATGGAAACTGCATCATGATAACCTATGTATTTTACCCTCTTAGCATGAATGTTCATTATTATTTGTCAGTCTGTTAAGGCATGAGATCACATGGGGAGGAAAGCATTGTAGTAATGTATGAGCAAGGAAATACCATATATACATGGGGGCTTACAGACCTATTTGCAGTGTATTTCTATGGAAATATTTTAGCAGTTGTTTAAATCATAGAGTATGCTGCTAGTTATCTCAGCAAGCAGATAATGGATAGTCTTAATGCAGCAGAATTAAAACCAGTCAGTATCTATCTGTAGACAATTTCTAGTGTGCAAGTTTTACTTCAGTTGAACTACTCAAATGATTACAGTTAGACGCTGCATTAACTGTCTTTTTCTGAGATGCTGTTACTTCACCTACCACTGAACTGTCTCACTACTGCACTGACATAATTACCCATCCAGTTGCTAACACTGATAATCTTCTGAAATTTTCTAGTCAGCTGCCTCTCACCTTCTCCTGTCTGCGGGAGAGCATTTTCAGGACTACTCTTTGTTCTGATACTCGCACATTTGTATCTGGCAGCCATGGAGGGTTGCTTCAGTCAGGTTTCTCTGCTCATGTTCCTTGTGGATTTGATCTGTTGTGCCTTCTGAAATCCCATCACACTATAATAAGGCTTTACAGGAAGTGGAAGTGATGGGTCTGTCAGATGACCTTTTTGTCTCAGTTGGAGTATGTCAGCTCTACTCTCACATCATCACAAGAACAGTTTCTGCTTGTTCTCTAGTATGCATGTGTGCACAATGAAAAGCTTAAAAGTGAGGTGCATGCTTCTTTCTAGGTCCGTAACTACTGAGAGGGGTAGAGTTTTTGTGGTGTAGAAGTGTGTCCCCGTTCAGAAGTAGGTAAAGATGTGAGTACATTTTGCCTAGAAAAGCAATCTTACATAATGCGTGCACGCTGACTCTTGCCTCTTCTACCCCAGAAGAAAACACCTACTTGTCTTTCACAGAATGATTGACAGCCTGGAAGGCATACTTGCATTTTAGTATGTGGTATAATTGCTAATGACCTCAAGTATCAGTTCTCAAAAGTTTCAGCTGTGTCTTTTAAAGGGTAAATATCAAAAGCAAAAACAGCCTGAATATAGACCATATTCATCCTCTCCCTTTGAGAGACTGTATTTATGCATACATCAATTCTGAAAATTGTGTCTTTTAGCATCATGTATAGCATTATCTGTAGGACTGTAACCTCTAAAATTTGCTTCTCTAGTCAGCATGAAGTGGCTGTTTTAAAAAGTGATCAGTCATGCTATTTTGGATGCTGATGTATCAGCTTAGAACACTTAAACCATTGCTTCAAGCTGCAGCAGAATTAATCAGATGAGCTATATATGACCCTGATTACTGCAATTATTTAAGCCCAACCCTAAAGTCATGTAGCATCTTATTTTGTGCCTGAAGTCAGAGCTACATTAGGAAATCACATCCCCTCCCTTCAGTGAGGACCAGCTTACACCTAGCACTGATGATTCTTCTGTTTTGTAGACACTACTGAACTGCAGCTTGTAAAACAGCCTCCCCTGACTCAAGTGCCATTTATTTGTATCCTGAAAAGCAGATGAGTAAGGAAGGGGTTATTTTAATTTCTAACATACATACACGATAAGAAGGTAGAAGTGCCTAGTTTTGGTTTTGTTTCATGCCCCACCCCCCCCGTCAGAATATTTGTAGTCATCTTAGGAATGGGATTGCCTTGCAGCTACCTCAGGGTTTAAAATACAGTCAAAAGGGACAGAACCTAGAACTTCTCTGTTCCATTTATCTGTTCAGTGAAAGATTAACTTGTTTAAAGCCCTCTTCAAATTACTACCTGAGCACTGTGAAAGAACTAACAATACAAACTGGCATGTTAAATGATGTTTGCTGATTCTACCATAGATGGCTCCTTTTCTATTTTTTTTTTTTTTAGTAAGAGTAAAATAGTTACTGAAAACGAAGTTGTTGACCATTTATTATTCTGTTTTGCTCAAACTGTATAATGAATTTGATAGGACATCTCTTATGATGGCATACACTCTTTTAATAAAATACTTAAAGCCAAATAGACCATTCTTGTATGTTAGCTAAAAGGTGTAGCTTTCGCCATTCTTCAGACTGATCAGTTCTTTACCGTATTTTTGTATTTCAACTATTCCTAGCAAATGGTTCAAAAAACCACAAAACCACATCATCTGTGTTTGCAATACAAAGACTGATGCAGGTCAGAGATCTTTGAAAATCACTAGAGGCTGCTCTTCTATTTGTACTTCACACTACTCCAAGTATCTCCACATCTGTCAAGGGATTCTGAATTAAGGGACTGATGTTAATGCAGAGTAAACAATTTTATTTAATAACATGTGGCAGCAACATAAATATTTGATAAACATCTGCCTACAGCCCAAGTGGACACATTTATGTTGTTGAAATGTTCCCATAGGAACACAATCTACTGTGCTCACATGTAATTCCTTCCGTATGCAGTAACCCCACATGTCCAGACACCCTCAGTTGTGTGCAACTAGCACAGTATTAGCAACACATTACAAGGTAGATGTGTATAAGCAACATAATAAACAAAAGGAATCTAGTACAGGAACACAAGATGTAACTATTATGAACAACCATAAACCAAATAAAGCTCTTCAGCATACACCAAGGTGGAATAGAAGCCAAAGTGATTTAAGCTCTCTAAGTGTTCTGTAACCAAGTTCAGTAACTTCTCCTAGATAAAGCACAGCCATCAAAATAAACTTTACTGGGACAGCTACATAGTAACAATCTCAATTGCAAACCAATGTACTTTCTTCTAAGGCTGGCACCTCTATAGCATCTGACTCACAGTTGTTTTATGCTTTCCACTTTTGTGGGGGGTAGAATACCTCAAAGATGGAAGTTTTCCAGGTTACATTATACCTATAGAGATACATCATGAGCTTCTGTAAAGTTAACTAATATTTTCATAAGGTCGCAATGAAAGACTCAAGTCTTGCTGGACGTCACAAAAGATAAAGGTTATAGGCAGATTCCGGTATCTTGTTCTTTTAAGAAAAACAGGAAATGATCCCATCTGAAGGGAAATAGATGCAGCAGCAACACAAAACAGAGAGACTGTAAAGTGGTAGCACACACCTAAGCAGTGCACTGGAGCCATGGCTAAGCATGTTACTTTTCTTAAGAAAAGCAAGAGCTTTATTCTTCTGTGCTTATGTGAACCAGTAATCATCCAGCTTAAGGCAAAAAAAGCCCCAAAACATTTGAAGAGAATGCTTTCAGTGTACATACTTCCACAGCCACCTCTGGCTATCTCTTACTTGTTAACAAAACTGTATTGATGAACAACAGTTACTTCAATATTTAAGAAAACTTATTGGTTTGAAAGGTAAACATTTCTCTATCAACCTCTAACATTCAAACTCAGATTTCTAACAGTCAGCTTTAAACACACTTCTTGTCACCTGGGCCAGAAGTCATCCATGCTTTATTCTGAAACAGAACTGCGCTTGTGCTTCTCATTTCTTTCCTGGTCATCAGTGTCTGGATACTGGGTAAGATCCAAAGTCAGTACTTGACTGAACATAATGTCATCACGCTGAGGAGAGGAAGTATCATGCAATTTAAAACATTTCTGTCATTTGAAATAAGCATTTCTAAATGACTACGAGATACAATAATGAACTTGAGTTACCAAAATGATCTTTTCATCGAGCCAGTACCTGCACATATTTCTGAACACAAAGTAGTTAAAATCGAGCAACACAATGATGTACATGATTCACTGCAGTAACACTTAAGGTGTAAATCAGTACTTCAGCAAAAACCAGCATGTATTATTTAACAAAATTTGGTAATAATTGTTACCTCCGGACACACTCCAATCAATGCGTCTGCTTTGGAGTAAAACTCTTCCTTTAGAGAAATAACTATCATTTGAAACCGTTCGTGTGCCTGTTCTCTAATGAAACTTGATACCTTTGGAAAGAAGCCAAACATTTCAACATGTTAGTTCTGGCAGACTTAAACCATGTTATAATTAGGGAATGATGATGTAAGAACTGAACTACGTTGGCTGCAAAATTCAGTCACTCAATTATGAAATAAGTAAGTAAAATGAGAAAACAGTCTTAAGGCAAATACTTTGCGTGTTCTTAAGACTACCTCTCAGATTTGCTGCTTTTTGAAAGTGTGTAAGAAAATAATCACTCTCTCCAATGAAGAAAGTTACAGAAAAAGGCCAGTGCCAATTAAAAGTGTATTTCTTAATATAACGTCAAAGGAAGGAGGTGGAAATTCCTGAATAAAGAATAAAAAGTGTGAAAATGTTGTTACTGGCTGTACACTAGATCTTAAATATGTATTAGTTCACTGCAGACAGCAACATTTTTTCAATGATCTGCAAAATAAAGGTACAAATATTAAGTTATAAACTGGTGACTTAATAAGGCAGTATCCCACAATATAAACTAAATGCTGAATAAAGGAAAACCAGTACATTTTTAGTTTGACTTTTGTCTGCATAGTTAAATCTACATGTGATAAAAGTAATTTTTTTTAATAGAGGAAGTGCCTTTAGTGACTTATATAATTCACATTCATTTCATGGAATAATTACAAGTAAATTATTGGAGATCTGCTTTAGTAAATCCTTGAACTGAAAAAATAGGAAGATATTTAGTTCTAAGCATAAAACTTGGATACCAATGAGTACTAGCAACATACAATGTTCCATGTATTATTTTTGCTCACTTGTGGTATTTCATTCCTCTGAAGGTTTTGGTGCTTTCCAGTAACAACTGCATCTTACAGATAAGGAAAGAGATATGAAAGACCTTGGGAGCAGAGAAAGGTTAAGTTCATTATACTAGCAGATCAGCACAATTTTGCTTCTTCTCATTCTGCAATTTAAGACACAGGCCCCAAGCCCTTCCATTCTGTGGAAAAAGGACTGCAGAAGGGCAGTAAGCCGAAGGGGAGGTTCTGACCAGGGGCTGCACAGCCAGCCCACACCAGCCTTAGGAGAGATGGGCGTCTCTAGCTCTGAGGGTTACGAAACGCGTAGAACCTCAATTCAACTTCAAAGCAGGAAACTCAGCAGAACTTCCCAGGCAGATTAGATGGGCTCCAAGGACTGAACTAAAGGCTTCCTTTAAACTACAGGCAATTTCAGGATTAACCCTAAAGTGTAATATGATCCAAATGTAATTGCTCTTTGGTCGTAAAGTGGTATTTATGGATGTTATTTTTATAAATATACATTAGACCAGAACTTGCAGCACTTAAAACTCTCTGCATTCGTGTTCTTTATTTTCTTGAATACATGTATTTAAAACATACATTATTGTTGCTGATGTGTTAGATGAAATATGATACTTTCAAACCATCAAAATACTACCAATGGCAAAGGTTACAAGCCTAGGAACAATTTGGCCTTAATGGGCTATGAATGTGATTTTTACCTGAAGAGAAGAAAACCAGTCAGATTTGAAATATGTTTGAATTGAGAAACCCAGCTGCATTAAAAAAAACCCCAAACAAATCAGCTATTCTTTGTTTACTGTGTTCTGAAGCATATTTTTAGGTATAAAGCAGGTATCTCTTCTGCCAGATGTGTCCGAATGGACCTACTCAGAAAGGCAAACTGCAACAAAGCGCCTCATGACTGTGCCTCTTGGCAGCTGGGCTAATGCACCCTTTGTAGTCTCTAAGGAAAGTTGATAACATACCAGAAATCATGAACTTCATGGAAGCGTATGCAATTGACAACAGGTGCATCTGTAACAACTGCAACAGGAACTTACGTGGGTAAACTTAAACTCATCCAGGTAACAACCAGCAATTTTGTCAGGCATGACCTGGGACCCCTGCCCAGCTCCAGATAGAATTATGGAGAATTTTACATTTGTATCCAAAAGACCACCTCAGAAGTCTGCAGAGATGGGAAATGCTAATCACCTAATACACTGCAGCTTTGATGCAAGGCAAAAATGTTGAATTTAGCATTAAATAGTATAATAGCAGACAAGAAAGACTGTAAAGGAGAACTTGGAGGCAGCCTGGGCAACTCTTAAGACATCAGCCATGATACATTTGACTTCAAAATTAAGAACAACAGTCAGAAAACACAAAACTGGTTATTTAACCAGAATACGCCATCTTCAACTTTTAAGTCATAGTGGTCTTAAGGAAAAGACCAGTAACTAGTATCCCATTAAAAAGTTTGTATCACAGAGGTGTTTTGTGATCCCTTGATGTGTAATCTTGTTTCTAATCACTACATAGAGAGCCAAAACTCAAAACTTGCTTAACTATTTTCCCTACAGTCCCTTTACATCTGATCTGGTGTTGCTGAAACACACTGGATTGAGTTAAAACAAGTTCAGGGCAACTTTTTGTGCTTGCAGTAGTCAATGATGGATATCCCTCATGGACTTGTATCCCAAGGAATGTTTAAGGAACTTGGGTTCAGGAAAACGCTTCTCACAATACTATGTGGGATCAGTAATCTCTGAGAAGGAATTCTATCTGGCAGGCACAAGTAGTGGGGCTTCCCCAGCTGTCTACTATAGAAGTACCCTCCAAGCATACTCTGGGGTACTTGACACATCATTGTTAACTCCATTAGGAAATTAAAAGAAAAAAAAAAAAAAGAAAAAAAAGTTTAGTGTTTATAAAACTGCTTTTGCTTGTTAGATGCTACTAATACTGGCACCACTATTAATTTTAAGTAGAAATATAGCTTGGTCTTAGTTTATGTGGAACAGAATGTTTCCACAGAAGAAAATCCAGGCACATGTGGAAATCTTTTTGATTCCTCTCCTACATACAATCTCCTTGTATCGAGTCTCCTCCTCTCAGAGACTGACATCTACAGTTGGCAATTTACTATTTGTATTCTATCATAAGTTTTTGCTGTAGTGAATACTTATTAGAAAAATAGGAATGAGAAACTGAGACAAGAAGGTATTTTCATCAAGCAAAAAACTGAGGTGACTAAAACGATGGGAGTGATAGCTCTTAATTTGTGTTAACGTAAAAATATTTAGTGGGCCCGTTATATAAAATAAATACTCCAATGATAGAATGACTTGATTTTCAACATACAGATACACTCCCTTCTGCTTCTTAGAGGTAAGGGAACTCAAATGCGTTAAAAATTCCAACCACACAATTCACAAGTGACCTTTGCATCCAACTGTACCACACACGGTCATGCAGCATACGTTCACACTCCTGACCTATCCTCCCAACTTCACAGTTTGGGGACTGGTTAAAACACACTTAGACTTAGGAATTTAAACCTAGCCCTAGTCTAACATCTCATAAAACCATTATTTCAGTCCTAAACCCAATGTAGTTGAAAACAGGTTAGCACAGCGTAATCAATTTCTTTATCCCAACAACCTGTAATAAAAAGAAGCCACCTTTCTACAGAAGATATCATCCTGTTGATAAAATGGTAAAGCGGAAGGGACCAACTTACTTTATCAATGTTTGTGTTATCCAGGGCAGCATCTATCTCGTCTAAAACGAAAAAAGGCGCTGGCCGAAAACTGTAGAAGAAAATACACCGTATTTTGCATTTTGATGCAAAAACATTAAATCACTTTCTAATTACTTTTGAGATTCTCTCTATCAGAAAACTTGGATAAAAAGTAATGGCAGGTAAAGAATAAAGGACTTTAGTAAGTGTTTGGATACACTTATTAGCAGATTTTTTTAATGCAGTAAGTCTAATACTGTCTATCTTCCTGCCACTTAACCATGTACTTGGGTAATACCATAATTATTTCTTTTACCTGTGTATAGCAAACACAAGAGCCAGAGCTGCCACAGATTTTTCACCTCCTGATAAACAGTCCATTGGCATGAAGCGCTTTCCTGGAGCCACACAGTTAAAGCCAATGCCTTCCAGATAAGGCTCCTCAGGATTTTCAGGACTAAGGAATGCCTGGAAACACATACATTTCATTGTTACTAGTGACATTTATAAAATTATTAAGATGGATGTTTTTTTAGGCTTAATACTGACTGAGCTAGTCTTGAAACTGGTAGGTTAGCTTCATTTGTAGGTACCACCTGCCAATCTACGCTGAAGAGCAGCATTCTAAAATTTCCCAGTGAATATACCTTTGTTAATGAACCACAAGCTAGGAGACTAATTAACAAAACCATTTTGGAAATGGCTCCATATACTCGTTATTTACAAACTTCCAAATTCTAAATAAACTTGATTTTATCACCTTTTATGTAATTGCCTCTTTTTAATAATAATTAAAATTTTAGACTTCAAAAGCAGTTCTCTCTCGTTTGGAAGTTAATATACATCAAAAATGACACTTTTTGTGATAGGCTGGTTTTACAAAACCTAGCTTTGAGCTGGAGAAAGACTTTAATATAGACACTCTTTCTCTATACTTTGTATCCTGGCTCCCAGGTCCAAAAATTAAAAGCATTATTTAAAAGGAATAGCCATTTTCCAAACCAGTAAAAAAAATACAGTGGATAAAATAATTGCTACGTGGTTTATTTTTCTCATTAAATAGAAGAGACAATAAAATAATACAGTCTCTTCTCCTCTGCAAAACTGGATACAGATAAAAGAAAAATTTCCATAGTTGACTGTCATTTCAAATGGCTCCTCTCAGATCATAGATTACAGTGAAAAGAAAAACAAAACAAACTACTACATGTTTTTCTATTTAAAATAATTCCTGTGGCAAATAGTCCTAGAAGTAAGATATAGTGCTTGCAATATCTTCGTTTTGTTGGAGGCATGCATATTTTACTTTTTCTCTGTTGAGAGAATGCTTGGCATTGTTACTATAATGTCCTGCAGGCTGTAAACATGTCAAATATCTTGCAGTGCAACCCCCAGTTCTATGCCATTGCATGTATCTATGCAAGATGAAGTTCTCATATGTATGGGCACTGTTAGCAAAAATCATTTTGTAGCTTACTGGGATAACATACGTTCCTTGCTCATCAATGACACTTCTCTCTCCACAGAAGAAGAATGGAAAAGAACTGGTGGCAAACCCAGCAGTGAATCTGTGTATGTAAGATTTCTTAGGCAGCCGTTTCTTTTAAAATACTTCTAAAAATGTGCTGGTGAAGTAAATTTTACTAATCATTACATTCAGGGCACAAATGTACTGAGTCCAGAATCTTTGCAAGTTAAATTAACTCAGTCTATGAAAGCTGCTCTTTTTTTGGACTAGATAGGAAAGCATTACTAATAAATGTTAACAAATACCAATTTTAATATTAAGAAATGTTCATATTAAAAGTTGATAAGGCTGCTTAAAAAGTATCTGTTCAAGCTGCAACCCAGGCCACCTCCTCTGATAGCAAAATTCAGAGCTAACCCTTTCCTTAGCTAACCAGAGCAAACTGCCACACACAGAACCACCATTTCTCTTCCAGCGCAATGAGACCAGGTTCCTTCAGCTACTATGTTAGTATCTAGTGGGTAGTTTTAGCTTCCCAGCTAATCACAGGATAATCTGTTGGCCAGGTTACCGCTACAGCTCGAATCAAGGTGCAGCATCACAGACCTCAGAAAGCAAGCACCCAACTACTTATTTTTGGCAATGCATCTGGAAAACATTGGTTGTGTCAGAGTGATGCAAAGTTAAGATAGGTCCAACATTTATTCTAGGGAAGAAGGTATGTGCCTCCTAATCATGAAGAAAGAAATGCTTTATTATCCTGTGCAACCTACAAGCAGAAAGGATATATTTAAAGATATTTAAGGTGTTCACTGAATATTCGACTCTGAGGGAAAACACAAAACCTGAAGTTTAAGACAGACAAAAAGGTCAAGCCTCAGCCTTTTAAACATTCAACTATCTACAGAATTCGATGTAAACACAGCCTTCGGGAATCTCCTCTTTCAGCATAAATACTAGAACACTAGCAAAGATTAATACAGCTGTGACACAATTTTTCTACAGGTTTCTTAGAAGAGTGTACTATCAGCAAGTTTGCCGATGACACCAAGCTGGGCAGAGTGGCTGATACGCCAGAAGGCTGTGCTGCCATCCAGTGGGATCTGGACAGGCTGGAGGGTTCGGCGGGGAAAAATTTAATGAAATATAACAAGGGCAAGCATAGAGTCTTGTATCTGGTCAGGAACAACCCCAGGTTCCAGTATAGGCTGGGGAATGACCTATTAGAAAGCGGTGTAGGGGAAAGGGACCTTGGGGTTCCTGGTGGACAGCAGGATGACCATGAGCCAGCACTGTGCCCTTGTGGCCAGGAAGGCCAATGGCATCCTGGGGTGTATTAGAAGGGGGGTGGTTAGTAGGTGGAGAGAGGTTCTCCTCCCCCTCTACTCTGCCCTGGTGAGACCACACTTGGAATACTGTGTCCAGTTCTGGGCCCCTCAGTTCAAGAAGGACAGGGAACTGCTGGAGAGAGTCCAGCACAGGGCAACAAAGATGATGAAGGGAGTGGGGCACCTCCCTTATGAGGAAAGGCTGAGGGAGCTGGGTCTCTTTAGCTTGGAGAAGAGGAGACTGAGGGGTGACCTCATTAATGTTTATAAATGTATAAAGGGTGAGTGTTACGAGGATGGAGCCAGGCTCTTCTCGGTGACAACCAACGGTAGGACAAGGGGTAATGGGTTCAAACTGGAACACAAGAGGTTCCACTTAAATTTGAGAAGAAACTTCTTCTCAGTGAGGGTACCTGAACACTGGAATAGGCTGCCCAGGGGGGTTGTGGAGCCTCCTACTCTGAAGACATTCAAAACCCACCTCAATACATTCCTGTGTGACCTCATCTAAGTGTTCCTGCTCCGGCAGGGGGACTGGACTAGGTGATCTCTTGAGGTCCCTTCCAATCCCTAACATTCTGTGATTCTGTGATATTAAGTCTACGTTTTAAAAATATTTAAGCAGGGTTATGTATAAGGAGCTTCAATACCTCATACAATATACTTAGCACTGAAATAGTGATGTATGATTTTTAGATTAATCTACACTAGTGATTAAGTGGTTTTTATTATTATTGGTATCATTAGTTCTGTAAAACAATGTTTTTGAAAATTAATTACTCAAATACATTTCACATTTGAGTCATGATAATCTACAAGTCTGCCAAACACAAAGAGTAAAATGAACCCAAACTGAGTACTTCCCTTTAGATCACATTTCTCTGCCTAATGTCAAGCACGCTTGGGCATATTACTTATTCCTCCTCTGACCCAAAAATTCTGAATCATTTATTCTAGATAGCAAAGCATCAAGTGGGCCTTTTAAGCCAAGCACCTAAGAACATGACACACCTGAGCGCTACTGTTTCTGCACAGTTTCTTGTAGATCTGATCAATAGCTACGGAGGCGTGCTCAAAGCACCGGCTAAAAAGCTCATATCTTCTTTTTTTCACCTGTTCAAATTCTTGCTTGCACGTTCGGGCCTCCTTTCTGCTGATCTCAAAAGCTATGAAAAGAAATTTGTGAAATTACTCCATAATAAGCCTCTAAGCAAATACACAGAACAAATATATATTGGGTACCATAACAAACAAAGGAAAACGTATTGCAGAAAAAAGATTCTAATGCACATACAAGGATCATACCAATATTATGAGTTTCCTTCCAGATTTCAAATGGAGGTGCCAAAAACTGAACAGCTGGGATGTTTCAACCTGCTCTATGCTACATTCATCTGGAGCAATGAACAAATTCTTCTGCTAATTCCTTCTGTAAGCTGGGTAGCCCTAAGCAGCACCAGCACTTACCTGTTACAGCTTCAGAGCACCTTGGCTTTCTTAATATATTAATGTTTGTAATGCTCTTTAAGGATACCAATAATTTTCCTGTAATGCTCATGTCTGGGTTCTGGACAACATATATATGTTCATTAAATTATTTAATAGTAAAATTACTTTAATTTTTCTTAAAGTCAGTAATTTTTAGCAAATAAGTAAAAATACTTTATGATGTCACTGGGCCAACAAAGTATCTTTCCAATGATTCACACTGTATTTCAATAAACTACTGCAAAGTATATGTTAATAAATGGTTTACATATAATTAAAAAGACAATAATATTTTTTGAAGTATCTTAAATCTAAAAGAAGCAAAGCCAGCAAGACCAACCCCAGAAAGAAGAACTTCAATTAGGGTGAAAACTCTCACAGTCACAAAAGAGATAATTATGAAAGACTCAATGTTACCATCTATTGATTCTTGGAACTTGTCCCGAGCTATCTGTAATTTCTCTCCTGCTCTCAGGTTTGGAGCAGCTGTCTTCATTAAAGTATTTTCTTTAGCTTTTATTTCCTGCTGTATCTGGTTCAGATGATCCTCTATCTCTTTCTGAGACTCTAGCTCCTAAAGAAAAAAATAAAAATAGTAGAGCAATAAAATTGGCTTTCAGGCCAAGATATATCAACATATACAGCAAGCACTCATGATTTCTGGAAGAAGTATCCCACTCACCTAATAGCTTTGACTGAAAACAACAAAACAAAAAACTCCACCCAGAGTCTCAGTTCTCGGAATAAGTTTACTAGGTCCTAAGCACTGTTCCATAAGACCTTTAAAAAGAAACCACAAATTCCCTTCAGCCTAGAAGTCGGGGTTAAAATGGAACACAGGAGGAGGATTAGCTGACTTCACGATTTCTTAAGAAAACCTTTGAAGACAGGTTCTTGACGAGTTCTTTGAGACAAGTTCCACTGATGACAGACACGTCCTTTGCTCTGTACCTAGCCTCTAACATTTAATTATTTCCTTTATGATTAAAAAGCAAAAAAATAAAATTACAAAAATCTGCTAAGAAAACGTGACCTAATGGAGTGTTACAGAAGGAAGTTTGGTAAGTCTCAGTCTCTGAAAATACTACAGAGGGAGGGTGGTACAACCCCCCTAGCAGCCAATCATTGGTTTCTAGAGTTCTGAGTCATAATCTACAGTGTTGGAAATTAAATGCAGAAAGTGAAGGAGGAAGGAAAAAAAAAAATCAGAGTTCTATTTAATATTTCTCCATTCTATTTTTATAGTTCAGGTAAACTTTAAATTAAATTTAGTTATATGGGAAACCGACCTATCCAGAAATCCCATACATTAGTGCTATGTATATGACTGCAAAACCAAAACACACACACACGCTTAAACAGTGGTTTTATTAAGTTTCATTTAAAGACTAGCAAAGAATAAATAATTTCAATAAAATATGTTAAATAAAAATAAATTAAAATAAAAAACAGTGATCTCTAATAATTTAAAGGAAAATTACTACCTTCAGGTCTTCTGCTAGGCTGCTGTAGTCTATCTGAATTGCCTCTTCCCTCTCATAGATACTTGATGTAGTCTCAGTGCCTTCTGTTTCAGTGCCTAGCTATAAATGTGAAGGACATTCCAGTTCAAAAATATGACACAGTTAACTTCAAACTGTTAAAACAATACACTAAAATGATATGAAATGAGAGACAGTGGTAACACAGTATGTAGTAAACTTATTCCATTGCTCCTCCCCTAGCCAAAATGGAGTTAACGGTTAGTTAAGATGCTGTGAGTCTACTTAAAAATGCAGGTATTATATCAAGATGAAAACATCTGCTCATTTCAGTTTGAAGCTACAAAAGCAGCAGTAATTTTTTGTTTTGTTTTGTTTCTTTTTGTGATTTATTTAGAACAATGTGCATTCTGTAAATCTCCTGGTTGGAAAGGATTTACGTTCCCATGATAATTCATTCCCCTCTCAAGGAAAGGCTCTGAAGTGTGTAGGTCAAGCTGTTTCTTCCACTCAGTTGGCCTCAAAAGAAACGATGGTGCTTGTGTTGTACAGAAATGAAGCAACTATCTTCTTGACATTATAAGCCTGATTTCAAACAGCTACCTGACCTTACATGAAGTGCGTGCTGCATGCCATTATTAGTCCCTTTCCTGCCAAGATTCTTTCACAGAACCAAATCTTACTGGACTTCTCAGTGACATTAATTATGAATCAAAGCTGTTGTTCATACTGCCAACCTCCTTGGTTTCACTCTTCTTTATTCATAAACGGCGAGAGCCGAGCTGCCTCCATACTCTGATGACTAGCAGTTCCCATCCTTTCCCATAAAGACTTGCCTACCTCCCTGCCTTTGTTTTGTCTTCTCATGCACCCATTCACACCTATCCCTCCAATCAAAGTACTTTTCCAAGGAATGGATTCAATAGGACTCCTTCCAGATTCACAACTTGTTACAAGTCCTTCAAAACCCATAGCTCTTTTCTTTCATAACAGTGGAGAAAGTTTGATTTCTCTTCACAAAAGATATGCTGGAAAAAGAGGGAACACTGAGGAAAAATAATTAGGGTCAATCCTCTAATAGCGAGAGTATTTTTATTTTAGCCTATCCCCAATTTCTGTGAATATCTATATCTACTGAAGACAAAAGGCTGATTTGAAACAGCATTTATATAATGGATGATTAACCAAATACTACCTCAACCTATGTACACTCCATATTTATTTACAGTTCTGAATTGACCCCATATATCCTCTTACATATATATATCTAGAATACTCCTTATTACCAATTTTCTTGTACTACAGTGATTTTAGTGATTTTACATATTTCACAGGAATACATTTCAAGCACAAGCAAAAATACTTGCAACAACAGTTCTGCCTACAAACAAAAATCCTTCTCTTGAGTGGATGAGGCCTGTTCATATGAAAACAGCGTATTTATTTTAACGCTATTATGCGAGAAAAACAGTCTTGTATGGAAAAAGAAAAATCTTTAAATTCAAGATTGAATAATTGCTCGTCCGTGATATTTATCTTCTGTAAACATTTTAAGTACCTCTACTTCACTGATGTCATCCAGTGATCCAAACAGGAGCTTTATTTTCAAGTCCTGCACCTTGCATTCAAGAAGCATATTGTGTCTTCTTAATCTTTTCTCTTCTAGAGAGGTTTCTATAGCTGTAGCTTCCTTTTGTAATTTCGTAGCTTCCCTACATATACAAAAGGCACAAAACTATCAAAGAACAGCAGCAGCACTGCCAATAATATCTGCAGTGACATAGCATGATCGACATTAGCAATCACAAAGAGGGCTTTTTGCTCTGTAAACCTCATCAAACATAAAGGAAAATGGTACTTAACTTCTTCCATCCCCTTCATTCTCCTGAATTACTCAGGAGGGAGCTGGGAACCACACACTATTCTAGCACACAAGCTAACACTGCTATTCTGTAGTAACTCTTAACTCTATCACAAGGTAAATTACAGTAGCATGGACATAGTTTCAATACATTGTGAGTTCACACTACAGCATGTTCAAATATCCATGTTTCCTAACTACAACTAAACTCTGCTCAGCTCAGCTCTGCTGAACATGTTATGGAGATTCAATCCTTTTAAAATTTAAACAAATATGCCTTGATTCTTTGCAACAAATTCCTTTGATAGCGTCAAGTTGCTAAGTAAGGCAGAGATGTAACAGTCTTATATTGTTAAAATTACACACTACAAAATCAGTTACTAGGTATACCATGTATGAGTTTATACACAATTCCACAATTCCACTGTGCCAGTATGTTGGGTTTTTTACAAACACAAAGATGACTCTTGATTAAGAGATATTAAATACATCAATAATAAACAAGCATAAGAAAACTTAAGTCTAAACGGTCCCCAAAGCAAGTGATTTAAAAAGACAGTAAGGACAAAATAGTGACCTGAAATTAATATCCAACACTTGAAAAGCCTGGAGAAAATGAGAACACTGGAATCAGAAAAAAAAAAAAATCTCATTAACCATACAACTCAAGCAAAAATACGGAACTACTAGCAAGCGAACAGAAAACAGAACAAAAGAAGTTCAGACATCTGATTACTATTTTAAATATTATCACATAAATTTTCCCAGAAGTACAATTAGTGATTACCTGTTAAGGGCCAACATTGTCTTTCGTAACTCTTCAACTTCCTTCTGGGTTTTTATAACCTCAGATTTATGAACATTTAATCTATCTTTAAGATGTTCCTGCTCCTTCGCAAGTTCATTCACTTTCTTTAAAAACTTCTCCTCATCCTGCATAGAAATATTTACATTTTTAACCTTTCACCAAAAAGCTTGATATGGAACCTTTATTACGCAGACAGAAAGAGTTTAAATTGGTTACAGTATGTTCAAATGGGTTACACCACAAAATCTGAAAGGCACTGGGAAAACAGCCTGACACATATGAAGATCCAGTTGTTTCATATACACAGATACAGCCAACTTGACAAAATCTTGACAAAAATCAAGATTTGTGACTGTACCAGACTAAACTATAAAAAGCCATCAAAAAGGCAGGGACCCCAGGACATCCACAATCTGTAGGTTACTCCCTTCCCCTCAATTAGTCCCTTAACTCTGGTCAAAAAGATCCCATCTGCTGTAAATCATAATTAGCAACAGCTAACATAACCCAAAATCCTTTAAAACTACAGTTCATTAAAAATAAATCCTGAAGCAATCCACAGAGAACAAGCAATCTGTGGAGGTATTCTACAAGAGTCTTTCCTATATAACCCACACCCATGCTAAATTGCTAGAAATGAGGTGCTAGAATATAGTAAACTTGATGCTATATGCATGAAGACACGGTCCTTAAGAGACTAAAATTACAGCAACTTAATCAAGACTTACTGCTGTTTCAGTATCAGAACAAAGTACCTTCTGAACTTAATACACACAATTCTTCTCCAGGACAAAAATATCTGAATTTACTCAAAGTCGTATTTCAGAAGAATTATGCACACTGACATGAAGTCAGACATGGTTTTGTGCATGACTGAGAAAGGGTCTATTGTTTTTCCTCAGCATCAGAAATATGTGTCTTCTAATGCTAAAATACAGACTTCAAATAATGCATGTGGGTTTTTTTGCCCACTTTGGGACAGTTTTATATTTCACTTTTGTTTTTTGTTCACAGCACTATTACATCTTTTCTCCTTCACTTTCCAGTGCACAAGCACAGTTTATTTAACATGCAACATTAACACACACACAAAAAATACTTTGTTTATAAACAACACTATTAAGGAGGAACCCATAAGTATTACTTTAAGTAAAAATCTAAATTAGTTTTCATACGATTATTTTAAGCCTATTAGTGTCTGTGAAGCACCTTAAAAATGCTAAGCATCTCAGCCACAAGCTACTAGTTTTATCTGTATTCATATGCTGCCTCTTCATATAAACTAAACACAGTGTAACATTGTACATACGGTAATCCCAAATTTTATCTTTAGTAAGCTTATTTTTAATAATTAATAAGTACCATAATATGATAGGTTATTCCAAGGTTAAAATAACAATATGCAACTACACTGATTTAACATTTACAAAATCAACATTGAATTAAGCCCTAGAATTACTACTCATAGTCAACTACATTTATTCAGAATTGTAATTCAATCCTTTCTTTCTTCTCAGCCCCAAATATATATATATATATATATAAAAATATATTTTAGTTACCTTCTGTAGCCCAATAATCTCAGCTTCATCTTTACGAATGGTCTCCCTGAGCTTGCTAACTGCATTTGTTAATTTTTGTAGATGATCACGATTATATTCCAGCTGAAAGTTTAGTCGTGTCTTCTGATTTTCAAACTCCAGTCTAGGCAAAGTACAGCATTTCAAACCAATACTTACAAAGCAGGCTAATAACTATAATTTAAGTTATTACAAGATACATTTTCATTTTGACTATTCAGATAGCATTTTTATATCTTCTACTTGAACACAAAAATTTGCATACATTTGGATCATCAATTCCACTACACCACATCCTGTGAATATGTTGGAAGTTACAAAAATACAGCGATAATAGTTCAAAAAATACAATATATAATATGGCCATATTCAATACAGAAGGTAACACTAAAAGTTCAAGTATCTCAGTTTGAATGATATACCTGTAAATGACGTAGATATGAGCCGGGCAAAAGCTACATTGATGCTGTGTAGTTATCCAACACCAGCGCTCCCTGCTCAGCCTCTCTAAGCCTAAGTCAGCTGGCGTGTATGTTTATCTGAATAAGGAACCTATCTCAGTTGGGAGATGACAAATAAGAAGCATGAGACCAGAACTTTTAAAGTCATATTCAGCCTTGCTTACCATCTCTCAACTGAGACCTGTTATTTGTTTATAGGGGTACAATGGCAGAAACTTTTTCACATGCTGCTGTGAGAAAGGACTGAAGTAAAACTAAGCAGCTATTTACAGGATGGACTCCTCTCAGCTGTTACTGTCTGCCTCTGAGGTTCCCAAATTATTTACTACTAGTGCTGCATCCGTTGTCCCACCAAAACGATTGGCACACCACCAGCTCCAGGCTCTTTAGACCAGGGCAAGAAGGCACCATAGCCCAGGGTTACAGGACTAATGGTGGCAAGTTAGGGAACAAGCAAGGCCAAGGCTGTACATGCAGTGTAGCATAAGGCCATGCAAAAACATCCTCTTTTCATTGTCCTGTTATTAACTTCTTACACTTCAGATCTTGCGAACACAAATAAATGATCATATCACTTCAGTCAACAGGTGCTTTAACTGCAACTGAATGCACTGCACTACTACCTCACTGCAGTGCTAGCCAAAAACATACATCTGGACGAGTTTCTGAAAACCAGTCAGAGGATCTCTTAGCAGCTGAAGACAGCTGAAAAGAAAATGGAGTTCAGTGCTAGCCATTACACTAGTGTTGTAGAAAAGGTGTATTATCTATAAATAAGGTCAGCAAATGCACAAACTATCATCTGCCTGAAAATGCCTGTAGTACAAGGAAACATTTTAATATTCTTGTTCTTGAAGATATAAATTTGTGGTCCTGTGACATGGGACTGTTTGAAGGGAATACCAGTTGAGGTTGCCCGTGAGAAAGTTAATATCCTGTTTTCCTTAACAGCATGTTCCTATACCAAATCAATGCATCGTACACACAGAGCCTTCACATCATCCTCAATTTGTGATAGAGCCATTTTTCAATGCAGATTTTAGAAAACTATTCTTTATTCTTCTACACTAGTGCTACTAAAATACTAAATTTTACCTGTCAAGTTTCTAGCAAAATGTCAATAACTTTCCAATAAACCCAAACCATAGCAGTGCAACTGCTAACTAATCTTTGCAGTGATATTATAACCTTTTACAGTGCTCTAGGTTTTTGTGGTCTTTCCTGTGATGAAGTTACTAATTTACAAGTGTGCCCAATCTAATACAAACCACTTTTTTTACATTTCAATTACAAATACCACCTTCTCTTATCAATCTCCTCTTGTTGTCTGACATGTTCTTGTTCATACACACGAATATTTTCTATACCAATTTCTTCACAGAATTCCCGGAAAACAGCATCTTCAGCCTTTGAATAAAGAGAAATAGAGCAAAAAATGTTTATACTCTTTTGGCACTTACAGAAGTAAAACATTTAGACAATAACTTAATGCTATGGGCTGGATTTTCAAGGTACTTTAAGAAACAGCAAACTGAACTACTGAGGAATAATTGGTATTTGACATTTTCAAATAACGCCTTCAATACGAATGTCAGATACAAGGCATATGATGTGCAAAAGGTAACTCTAAGCTCTTCTTGACAGCACCTGTTCATTCCAAAGACAATCAAAGTCATGACAATGTCACCAAGACCCCTGGTTTCATCTGTGGTTCCCAGTCAGCTGAAGAAGACAAAGCTGAATAGTACGCAGGACACTAATCAGATACAACAGGTTTCTTGGGTGTCATTCAGTTCTTCATTAATATTTATGTGTTACTTGGAAAGATTATGATGACCATGTTCAATTCATAGCAAAGCCACAGCACAGAATCTCTCATTTCCTAATTACAAGTATATACTAACAAAATCTTCGTATCTCATTTCCTAATTATACATACATATGAACAAAAGCTTCAGCCAAAACCAGTCCTAAAATCTTAACGAAAAATTTAAGCAAATAGTAGGCATAGTATCTATGGCATGACTGACCAAAGAAATAGCACCAGCCTAAAGCATTTAAAACAAAACTCAATGGATTGAACAAACTTTTAAGTGAACTTTACAGGTCAAAGCCCAGTATTGTTTATATTTTTTCGGTATGCAGGCTTGTTTAACCAGATGTCAAATACAACATCAAATCATTATTCAAGTAACAGTATTCTTTGGAAACTGATGACCAGCCTCCTTTTTTTGCTTTTTTTTTTGTAGAACAAACAAAAGAAAAGTTCCCTGTATTCGGAATTCTTACAGCCTAACATCAATTATTTTCTTCTCAGTACTTGCAGATGACTTCTGCACTTCCTCATGCCTGTACCACACACAAGACAGAGAACATGCAGCAGTTTTGGTTGCACAAAGATGCAGACGTCCAGAAAGAAATTTATAGTCTAGCCATGCAGTCACACTGCATAATTATCTCTCCACAAACAGAGACGATCTTGTAACTGCAGTTTCTTACAAGTAAACTGCATGTTAGAATCTGAGAAAGAATAAGCTGAGACTTATCAAATCCTACTCTCAGGCCGAGCGTAGTATTTTTCTGTGATTTGATATAGAGTAGAAGTCCACACTGAGAGCTCCAAAGCTGTGCACTTCGAGGGACTGTCCCTGCTTAATACTACAAAGAGTACATAGTACTTATTAGCAGAGCGGAGGAAAACCAACCCATCTTCTTCAAACTCAAAAATTTTCTCCTACAACAAACGACCTTACAGTGTATGTATTAAGCAAAGCTTCATCTAATATTCAAGAAGTAGATGGATTTAATTGGTTCAGTTTCTGTTTGGCACATAGAAGTAATAGAATTTTGATTTTAAGGAAACTGATTTGCAAAGCTGTGACACATATATATTAGCATTCAAGTGCATTTCTGTTCAGTTACCTTGGTAAGGAAAGTAAAGAATGTGGGAAGATTGCTGGAGTTAACTTACAACCCTTGTTAACAAAGTAGTTCAAAGTTAGATGTTGTCCAAGTTCTAAAAGTCAGCAGGAACAGAAAGAAGTTTCTGCAGTTCAACAGCATAAGCTGTTACATATGACCAGGACAGAAGGCATTACCTCATTAATTTTTTTCTGAAATTCTTCAATTTTTTCTTTTCTTTGTGCTACTCCTTCATTCAGCATATCATGCTGAGACTCAATATTTACCAGTTCACTTTCCAGTTTTGATTTTTCCTACATAGAAAGTAAAAAGATGGTAATTTTTCTTAAAAGGACAGTCAACTTTCTAGAAATTGAGAGACAGTTCTGTTCCAGATTAACTGTATTTTTCTGATTAAAAACATTAAATATTATGTTCTCAAATGCCACTTACCCACTAGAATTGCAAAGATGCATGCAATGATTAGAGTTGTAATGAGTAGAAAAGCAAATTACATAAGTATCATTTACAGTGCATTCTGAGTTATGGACTTCTGAAGGTTACTAAATGACAAACCAAGCCTACCAGAAATTAAATTTAAAACCTAAAATAGAAAAAGCCTCATGTACATTACTTCGTAACCTTTTTTTTTTAATATATTTTACTAATTCGTCAGTCATAATTGCTGCTAGTTAAAACTTAAACTGAATTAAAAAAAACTACGTAAGGAAGTAGTATTTACTTCACCAGTAATTACAGCCTAGGTAAAAAAATACAATTATTAAACATGAAAATTATAAAGGCTTAGTACTATACCGTGTAGAGATTAGCGAGATGTTTCTTTTTAATAAGATCTAATTCAGTCTGTGAATATTTAAGGCGCATCTGAATTCCATGGCACTGAGCATACAACTGCTTCAAGTCAGTCTCCTTTCGTTTGATCTTCATTAAGTCCTAGAAAAATATCACAATGGGAGAAAAAGCATATAAAGTAAAAGATAACTTATTGGGAAATGACTAATTTTTCAGTTTCATGCACTACATAAAGCTAGCTTCATTGAATAGGCTCCATTCAAGGTAAATGCTGATAGCATTGGTCGTATTCAGCATAACAGATTTATTAAAAGAAAACACATGCTTGCAAATTCCTAAATTCCTACCATATCCCTCCTCCAAAATAACTAGAGGTATGACAAATAATTTTACACTGACATGTTTTGGTCTGTACAAATATTTTAATGTTAACGGAATGTATCGTCGTTTCCACCAAAAGTCTTCATGTACTTGAAAAAACAGCTCAATTTCCTTGAAGGCACTTGTATCAACAGCATTGTCCTGGCTCTTTGCTTCTGTGATAAGTGAACCAACCCATCAGCTAAGGACAGAGACCCACAGTTGATTATTATTAACTGGAAGAGGATAAACAGCTGTTATGTCCTATCTGCATCTTCTAAATGTTTTGAAAATCACCTTTTTAGAAAATCATCTTCCCATAACTGAATTAAATTAGATCTGACATTCAACCCTTTATGCCTTTCGCAGTTAAGTGCTTTTTAAGAGACGTACCTTTAACTCATTAATCAAACTATCTCTTCTTTCTTTCATTTTATTCATCTCTTTCTCATCCCAACATCTAGCTTTAACTCTTAAATCACTGGATCCTCCAGAAATCACTCCAGATTTCAAAAATAATGTTCCATCAAGAGCCACTGTCTGGAAGAAAAAAAAAAAACCTTAAAGCTAAATAAATCTGAACACAAAGCAGCCAAAATATCCCATGAACTAGTGCACCAAGATATGGTAGTTAAACAAGAAACAACCACATTTTAATTGGACTCCAGGTTGTGGGTTTTTTTTTTTTTTCCTGTTCCAAACCTGCTAAAATAAGATACACAAAGCCACAAAAACCATCTTTTGTTTCTTGGCACTAGTCACATTTTGGTATTATTGCAACTGATCAGAAAAGGAAGTGGAACTATATAATTTCCTTGTATTTAGGAAATACTATGAGACATTTGTGAATACACTGGCAACTGAGAAGGCAACTAGCTCTGTAGCATGAACCAAGCAATGGGAGAATGAAGTGAAGGAAAACAGCTCATTTATAAAAAAAGTGTAAATTTATTAAAGAAAGTGGGTTCCAAATAAACTGGGTTCCAAATAAACACAGTTTCATACTCACCTTCAACATGAAGCTGTTTTAATCAAGATTTTTAGAAGTTTACTAAGTGCATAAAAAGACTCTGTGGACTATTGACAACAATAGAGATATGGATAAGGGAAAAGAACTGCAGGAAGAGACAGAGAGAAGCTTCCAGTCCTCACCATAGTCTACATCTACAACTGAAGTGGTTCTGTCAGATATTTTAAATAATTTTTGAAAGCATTTCTTCATAGAAAAGCTAGAAAGATATTTTTAAACCAGACTGTTTCCCAGGAAACCACTTATACATCCTACCATACAGAGCAAAGTATGACCACGTGAAATATCTGGGGGTTTATTTATGTGGGAATAGACTAGACAGTGTAATACCACTGCATTCATCTGCAATACTTCATGGGATGTTTATAGAAGATTTATTTAAATGGCGTGAAATACATAAGTGCAACAAAAAACATATGCAACAAAATTCAGCTTACTTTCAACCTCACTGGTCCATCAAATGCTATTTGTTTTGCTTCTTTAACTGTTTCACAGACCAGGCCATTCCCACTCACAAACTGAATCACTTTTTTCAGTGGAGCAAATGGAGTTTGTACAACATCCACCAACATTTTAGCTCCTTTTATCTCTCTCAACTTTTCGTTGATAGGTCTAACCTGTAAAGCAAACAAATGATGTTTAGAATCCATGTTGTAATAACAATGCATGTACAAATATGGGTAGTCTGGGGACAGGACATACAAATCAATGGAATGGGGGTCTCAGTCGCCACAAGACTAGGAACAAATCTTGTTTTCATATTCTGCATATATTATAGTCCTTAAATCTTTATAACCTATTTCACTGTGTATGAAATACAAGTACACTAGTGCATGTAGCATGGGGAATAAACAAAATGAGTTAAAGATCTGTGTGCAGTTGTAGGGCTGCAATCTTCTTGGGATCATGGAGACACAGCGGGATGGTTCCTACAATTCGAGTGCTGCAGTGGAGGGGTAAGGGCTCTTTAGGAATGACAGGTTGGGAAGATGAGGAGGTGGAGTTGCCCTGTACCTGAGGGAACAGCTGGAATGCATGGAGTCCTGCTTGGGGAAGGATGATGAACCAACTTGGAGTTCATGGGAAAGGACTGAAGAAAGAACACATAAATTTAACATTTTAGTGGGTGTATGCTACAGGCTGACTGGGAAGAACAAGTAGATGAGGCCTTGTACAGACAACTACAAGCAGTATCACATTCGGAAACCCTGGTCCTCACAAGGGACTTGAACCACCCTGATATTTGCTACACGGGCAACACAGCATGGCATAAGAAATCCAAGTGGTTCCTAGAAGGCATTCATGACAACTTCCTCAATCAAGTGACAGAGAAGCCAATGAGGAGAGGGCCTCTGCTGGACCTCATACTCACCAGCAACGAGAGGCTTGCTGCAGATGGGAGGGTCAAATGCAGCCCTGGCTGCAATCAGCATGAGATAGGAGATTTCAGGGTCCTGAGAGGAGGGAGCAGGACAAAAGGCAAGCTCACAACCCTGGACTTCATGAGAACAGACTCTGGCCTCTTCAAACATCTGCTTGGTAGAGTCCCATGGGATAAGGTCCCAGAGTGAAGAGGGGCTTAAGAATGCTGATTAATATTCAACGACCACCTCCTCTAGCCTTAAGAGTTATCATACCAATGAGCAGGAAGGCAGGCAAAAATACCAGGAGGCCTACATGGGTAAACAAGGAGCTCCTGGCAAAATTCAAACACAAAAAAGGAAGTATACAGAAGGCTGAAGTAGGGACAGGTAACCTTGGAGAAATATAGAGGCACTGTTCAAGCATGCAGATATGGGGTTAGGAAAGTGAAAGCCAAACTGGCATTGAATCTGGCAAGTGATGTCAAAGAAATGGCTTCTGTAACTACATAGGCGATAAAAGGAAGACTAGGAGAAATGTGGGCCTGCTGCTGAATGAGGAAGGGAACCTGGTGACACAGGATATAGCAGAGACTGAGGTACTGAATTCTTTCTTCACCTCAGTCTTTACTAGAGAGATTGGCCTCCAGGAGTGCCAGGTTCCAAAGACTGGGGGAAAGTCTGGAACAAAGACAACATACCCTTGATGGAAGGGGATCAGGTCAGGGAATGCCTAAGTGAACTGGACACACATAAACGCATGGGCTCTGATGTGATGCAGCCACCAGTGGTGAGGGAGCTGGCTGATGTAATTGCAAGGCCACTCTCAATAATCTTTGAATAATCACGGCAACTAAAAGAGGTGCCTAAGGACTGGAGAAAAACAAGTGGCACTCCTGTGTTCAAAATGGGGCAAGAAAGGGGACCCAGGGAACTACAGGATAGTCAGCCTCACCTTGATCCCTGAGAAAGTGATGGAAACCATTTCTAGGCACACTAACGACACAAAAGTCTTGAAGGAGCAGTCAGCATATATTCACCAAGTCAGCCATATCTGAGCAAAGTGATAGCCTTCTACAACGAAATGACTGGCCTGGTAGATGAGAGCAGTGTATACTGTCTACCTAGACTTCAGTAAGTTTTTCAACACTGTCTCCCATGAGATCTTCATAGAGAAGCTGATGAAATACAGGTGAAATGAACAGTGAGGTAGACTGTAAACTGGCTGAACAGACAGACCCACAGAGTGGCAACTGCTGGCACGAAGTCCAGTTGGAGGCCAGTAACTAGCCATGTCAGTACTGGGACCAATCCTGTTTAACATCTTCATTAATTATCTGGATGACGCAGCAGAGTGTACCCTCGGCAAGCTTTAGCAATGACACAAAACTGGGAGCAATTGTTTGTACGCCACATAGTCATGCTGCCTTCCAGAGGGACCTCAGCAGGCTGGAGAGAAAGGGGCCAACCTCATGAAGTTCACCTCATAAGTGCTTTGACTTAACACTTAAGCCTATTTTAGTTAAGCTTCAATGAGCCAATATCAAGATTTACAAGTGTATTAACTTGCTGGTGACAGGATAAAGAAAAATGTACTTACATCAAGGTAATCCAAAGCAAGAAAAGTTTCAGGTTCAGCTCGTTCTTGTTTTAGGAATCGAATGCAATCTTTTGCTGTTTTTTCAGTGGCAACAACAATAGCAGTCATGTATTTGCTGAATACCTTCGTAACAGCAAGCTGGTACTTTTTATGAATAGGATGACACAGGTCAAGCAGTCTTCCAAACTGAATATAAAAATAGAGAATATAGCAATATGTTACTTTAGATACAAAATAATATTTCTGCATAGAAGACACTGAAGTAGTAAGAGGAAAATGTGTCACATATCTACCAGCTACACTCTCTTACAATGGCTATACATCAGAAAAAACAGAAATTGTAGCAGTCATCAATCCAAACAGCAAAGTACACCTCCAAAATCTGAAGCTATTTTTTCCCTGAGGTTGCAGTTACATATTTATGTTTACTCACAATGTATAGCATCAACTTCTAGAAGTATGACAGTTTGACAACAGCAAAATTAGCTAATTAGCTAATAAAAAGAAAGTATTTAACACACAGTAAGGTCTTTGAATGACAGTAAGGTCCTGAATAAATAGAACTGTTAACTGGAAAATGGTAGGAAGAAAAGCAGTATTCCAGCTTTAACCCAAAAAAGAAGTATCTGCTTGCTTCAGTAGCATGAAAAGAATAAAAACCACTTTTCTTGTACTACACAGTCCAAATAATCAAGTCTGTTTTGCCATATATTGAAATAATACCTCCACAGATAAAACTAACTATTCTTTGCTGTACACACTCCCTCAAGGCCTTTTGTTCCATTTTTGTAATTGTAGGTACAGATGACCTTTCCTTAAATTATTAAAGCTAGTGATGTACATTCTGAACATTATAACCTGTAAATTTATGCAAGAACAATTTTCCTGCTTGTTGACATACAGCTACTGGTCTCCTATTGCATATCTACAGGTTTAACTTTATCAAATTTAAACAAATGAGAACAGGAAGACAACTGGTAAGAGCTGTATGTGACAGGTCACCCACAGTATTATCTCATGAATTATGTATTTGAGATAGTTGCCAGCAGATCAAATCATGGCCCACTATGATCTACTTTCCTACCCTTCTCTTGACAAATGCTCTCCCTTTTCTGAAAAACAGTAGAAGTAAGGAAAACACCCAAGATCACAAAGGTCTTTATTTAGTTTTCTGGTTTTCTCACACAAGTCATCTACTTGGATGTTTCTGTCTACAGCTCAGACACACAATGTTTCAGACATGCAAAACCATACAGAGGATCTATATACCATATACAGACACAGGCACTTAAGTCCAGATGGAATGCCAGATTTCTGTGAAAACAAATATTGACAGCCCAACTGAATCGGTAAAAATAGCAATCTTGCCAATTAGAACTGCCAAAGTAAGAATGCCGTTTTGAAAATTAAACTGTAAAAACTGTAATCAGCTGCAAAATTAACTTCAATCAGACATATCCACGAAAATGCACACGTCACTCATACAGTGGCCATCATATTGCTGCATGGCTATTCCAGTACCTGGAATGCTCACCAACCATTACAAGAAGAACAGAAGAACAAAAGCTTTAAAATGGATGTAAGAATTAAACATTTAGAAGCAGTATGCCATTTTATGCCCATGAAATCCAGAAGACCAATACCAAGATTTCCTTCAGTTCTGACTGAGTACTTAGTGGACTACCAGAAGATGAAATGTGTCACAACCCTTCCATCCCAAGACTTTAGCTTGGATTGTGTTCAGTAATCTGGAACTGGTACACTAGAGTATAAGGAGCAGCTCAGAAGCAACTTCGTTACCTCATATGCTGATGTCAGAAAAAATATTGCAGGAACAAGGGTAGTTGAAGCAGACAGCATTAAGACTTTCTGTAATGGGATAATTTATTTAACTGATTTGACTTATCTAGTTTTCATTTGTTAGAAGACATCACACTTGTATGTTTGCAGCTCCTGAAGGCAAACAACAGAACATCCTGAACACCAGCGCGCCCCTAAGCCAACAAGCTATCACCAGTCTGATCCACTTCTTTTCAACTAGGGATTCTTTTACAAAGAGTGAGCAAAGAAAGATATACCAATCATATTTTTGATTTTTTTTTAACACCTTGTTAACGTGGATGAAAAAATTCTGAAGAAAAAGCTCAAAAGCAAATTTCTTAGTTTTTAATAATTAATTTTAATGTTTCTCCAGAAAACAACAGGATCAGACACTTGCCAGATTCTGAGGATGTTCTGCAAAAGATGAAGAAACCAAGAACAACAGAAAACATTTTATTTTTATGTTCATATGGCAGCACTCAGAATCAGAAATATGCCACCTCCTAAACATTAAAAAAAAAGATTCCCAGCATGTACATCTCAACTGATTACATACATTCAAAACAGACTGATCATACTGAGACATACTCAGAGATCAACTATTCAATTGATAAGATTTGTTAAAAAGTTTTATTTGGAATGGTTTCCAACGTTCAAGTAAATATTTTTAAGTGTCAATAAAAAGGTGAAAATATGCCTCATAAAACAATCAGTGTCTGCTGACAATTCCAGATCAATACATAGAACACTTAATGACATTACTGAAGAGTAATTTAAGTAAAATATGGTAACTGATTAGCAAAGACAGACCATCTCCTAACAGAAAAAAATCTCATGCACATATAAAAACTGTCCTTTGGAAGAAGCATTCTTTCTGGAATAAATGGTCTCACAGCTAAACTTCCCATTCAGTTGTTCAAAATAAGTCCTTTCTGAGGACAGGAGAAAACAAAAAGTAAATAAATCAAACACCGCAAAAATCACACAAGAGATAAAAAAATATTCCTTGATCTAAGTAGCAATCTATTTCTGGAAACTGTGAAAAATAATGACAGTATATGCTACTATTCTTACGGTAATACTACTGCACCAAGTACACTCAAAAAAGCATAAAGTTTAAAATAATATTCAAGACAGTTCAAATTACTCTAGCTGCTTACTCAGTCTCAGGCATAGCTCTTAACCCTTAATCCTAAAATAAGGCATTTAAATGAGGCCATTCAGTTACCACAGAATCCGGATATAGTCTTTTCAGACTTTCCAGGATCTCTGCTTTCATTTGCTGACGCCTTCCTTCATGGTAATCAATTTTGGCATTCTGCAGTTCACCAACTATTTTATTCAATTCTTCATTCACTTCAGCCATTCGTTTTGTTGCATTTTCAACTTCCTTAGTTAGCACTTCCTCTTGCTGTTTTTTCTCTGCTAATGACTCACTTTAAGTGCAAGCAAAAATAGGAAAGCAATTTACTATTTCGTTTATACAAGATTTAGCTTATAAAATTAAAGTCATTCTATGGTTGCAGACTCTGAAAATCATTAAAGATTAAGTATCTATAAGAAGCTACTTCTTATACAACCTGTATTCTATACCATAAGCTATTTTTAAGGTTTCTAAATTGAGTTCAAGAGAGTTTTTGCCTGTGTAACATGCAACCATACTGTTTTATTGTCCATCAAGGAAAGGGCTGATATTTTAAAACTAAGAAAGACTGAGAATTCTCATGCAAAATTATGACTCACTTTACCCACCAAAGTCACTAAGGCTCTACCACAGCTACTTAATTAAAATAATTTAGCATCACACCAATCACAACGGGAGAACTTTGTTCAATACACAGCACTAAGCCAAAGCACACATTACAGATGCATAAGAAAGGATATGTTGGAAAAAAAAAAAAATCTCTGGAGATCACCTGCTCTGAGCTCCTGCAAAAAACACAGGCTGATGTCAAAGTTCGTTCAGGTTGCTCAGTGAAGGGCTTTCACACTTTATTTCATAAAGAGTAAAAATAAGGTAGAAGACAAGGCCCAGGAAGCAGGAACTGAACTGTGGTCCTTATACCCAATGTAAATTTTAACTTGCACAACTACAGAACTGCCCTGTTGTCTCGCCCAGAATTTGTACACTAATAGACCCATACCCTACCTGTACTAACATAATTTGCAAACCTATGAGAAGTTAGAAGCAATTATAAAACTGGTTTCAAACAAAATACAGATGAGTCATCATACTTCCTACTTTATTTTGACAGCTAAAGTAACTGAAATATTAATTAGAATTAGTAAGATTCCTAATTCTTATAAAGATTTAATGAAGAATTAGAAATAATTAGAAACCTGTTATGTTAACTTGAAAACATAATACATAAGAAATCCAAGTAGCTTTTAATATTTTAAACATACGTGCACATCTTGGCATATTCTTCCAACTTCTCTATTCGTTTTTTATGCTCTTCTATCTGTTCCATAGTCCGTTTTATGTTTTCCTATGCAATCACAAATACAATGCTTTAAAAATGAAACAGAGAAAAATGACAGTTTTATAGCAACATATGAAGTTCCTAATTCAGAACAAGTACTGAGACAGATCTTTCCTGCCTTGTTGGTATTAACCGCTGAAGTAGTTGGATCTCTTTTTCAATAGTAAATGCCAAATTGCACTATGAATAATAATGGAAATTACTTTATCAAGGCCATTAGTGGATTTTTAATGTTCAGTTACAGTTCAGAAAAAGCCTCTGGAGCTTAAAGAATCATGACACCATGAAATAAAACAACTTTAAACATAGTATTAATAAGTTATAGGTGTTAAAAAAGGTGCTTTTCTTGGCCCAAGACTGATATCAGCTTTCCCAACCTGACAAAAAAGCATTGTACTAAAAACCAAACCAACAGTGAAACAAGTACTTTCAATTACTCAGACTGAATAAAAAATAAATGAACTAAGGGAAATGAAAGAAAAAAAAATTAGTGTTACCTACACATTTTATTAAGCCTTAATTTAACTTCTGAAATACTGTCACCTTTTGAATAGTTCTAGGGACGAAGAGTACACAATCTCTCTGCGCACCTGCTTCAACGTTTGACTGCCCGTGAGATGAAATAGTTTATCTAACAGCTATTCAGAATTTTATGCACTTTAGGCTGAGCCTGTTGTCTCCCATCCTATCACTGTGCACCTCTAGAAAGCATGTGGCTTTTTCTTCTTCACACGCTCCCATGAGGTAACTACAGACAGCAATAAGGTCTCCCCTTAACCTCTCCTTCTCCAGGCTGAACAGATCCAGTTGTCTCAGCCTCTCCTCATAAGCCAGGTGCTCCAGCTCCAGCCAGCTTGGTGGCTCTGTGCCAGTACCTTTCTTATACTGGGAAGCCCAGAACTCGTCAGAGCATGCTGGATGTAGTGAATTGTGAGGCGTGATCATCAAATTTCAGTAGTACAGATAAGTAATGCCAACTCTGAATGGTCAGACATTTTATGAAATCTCAACTATCCCTTATTTTTTTCTCAACAGTACAATAGGACTTTCAGAGTTTATTTTGCTTCTAGATATTAACTAGGTTTTCCTGGTACCTGGTACTTCAAAAGAAGCAGTAGTATTGTTTCAAGAGCAAATGGATGTACAAGTATTAACTTAGATATCATGGCAAGGATGACCTCACATCCTCATAGCTAAACAGTACAATACAGGCTTTTCCATGCAAGCAAGTTTATATGTGCAAGAATGAGGTGTTAGGAACTCTAGAAGTGGTAAAGTCTCATCTGATGGATTTTTATGTTTTCCAAACACAGTCCCCTCCAAACCTTGACTCCGTAACTAAATGGTGAGGAAATGCATGCATGTTGCCTTATATAACTTCTTAGTAGGTCGCAAACCTGCAAGTTAGCATGGTTTCAAAAAAAAAAAAAAAAGTAAAAAAGCCAAAACACATAAAAGTGCAAGGTTTCTGGCAAAAGACTTTGTCAGCTGAGCTTCTGTCCCTTCTACTTCTATCAGAACCATCATGTGCATCATGTGAAGTTGAACAATCAGCTGGGAACTATTTTTTCTAAAAGAGAACATCAGGCATGGTGACTAAGTCATAGTGAAAAATATCAGCATATTATTACTACATATTGGGATCTGCAATGATAAAAGAAATCAGAAACAATATGACGGCAGTGAACTGTATTCACACTAAACATCCTGCCTCTGAAGGGCAAAAGAAAAGTGGACACCAAGGAGGTTTTTCCAACTACAACACACTAATACACATCATTGACCTTAAAAACCTCTCAGCAACAAGGCAGCTGCGATCAAAATGAACCTTTAAAGGGTCTGAGTAACATACAGATATACAAGAGCAGCAGGACATCTCAGAAAGAAAAACTACACTTACAGAAACAGGAACTGATTATAGTTAAGCATATGTTCTCAGTAACTGTCAAATATTAGAGCCAAAGCTTTCAAAACCAAGTCCTCAGGATGGACCCACACAACCATTCCCTGAATACATTTAGAAGCCATTTTGATAAACCTGTTGCAATACGAAAACTGAATGGACACTTGCAGTGTATCTCCTTTGCTGAGGATTTGTTTACGTCAAAGCATTTAACACATTTATACAGACATTTATAAAAGGAGGAAACATTTTCCTCCTGAAAACGTAACGGTAGCTTAATACACATACCTGAACTTCTTGTTTCTTCCGCTGATTAAGTTTCAGCCTTTCGTGATCTGCTTTATCCTCCCAACGATGTTTTTCTAGCTGCTGGGTTAGTGTAGCTACTTTCTTTCTTGCTATTTCCTTTAGTTCCTTATAGCGCTCCAACTAGACAAATAACATAAAAAAATTCACTCACTGAAAGTGTTCAGACTCATGTTGTTATAGCCTCGATTAGTATTTGCTACTTTATCATAATGAAGTTTATGAAAACCACCCAATTCTCCAGAAGACCCTTCTAGCTACTGATTGCGTTATCAAAACTTATATTTTATTAGAGAAAGATTCAACTCAAAGCTTACACTTTAACGTTCTTTCCTACAGTCTTGTTTTAGACTTCAAATGCCTGTTATATTTTAGGGAAGTTTATAAAGTTCAAAGTACGTCTCAGTTAATCTTATGGTCAACACGAAGTTTCTGCACAGCCAAAATTAGTGCAAGTTTTGGTATTTATAATTACAGTACTCTTTATATTATATGCATATTTTTAAGGTGAACTTATAAAACAACATATTAAACAATCCTGCAAAATTATGACTCTAAAGTGCAGAGTAAGAAGATTCACAGACAAAAAGAACAACCCTGCAGGTTCTCCATTAGTTGATCAGAAGCTACTTTAAGGAACAGATAGAGGAAAAAAGAAGCTAGCACTTAGTTTTATGTGTTTCTGGCTACATGGTTGCAAAGATACCTTCTTCGAATGTGAATTTACAGTAAAGCGATGCAGTCCTTTCCTTCTAAAACTAGTGAGCTACCTCTGTTTGGATTCTGACCCACAGTCTTGTCTTCATTTTTGTTGTCTTGCTTTTTTAGTTGAAGACATATTTATGCACCTCCAAGAAAGAAGACAGCCCACTCCCTCAAGAGGATGTATCATTATTTCTCTTTACCACATGAAACAGTCTCTAAATAAGAGTTATAATTTTGGTGTTAAGCTCAAACAAGAACAAAATTATCATTAGAAATTACAGGTTATTGGTGAAACAATGGTTTCATCAGTAGGGATTTTTGGACTTCACTAGTAAATAGTACTTTCTGGCCTCCCAATTCACCTGATTGTCTCCCAGCTCAACACGTGCTGCTCTCTTCAGTATCTCCTCTTCAGTTTTCTTTTCAAATGCTCTCCACGCCTTCTCAATATCATCCAATTCTGTCTCTAGTTCTTTTATGTTCTGTTTTTCTTTATCACATGATTTCTCCTTGTCCCTTAGAGATTTTTTAGACATTTCTACTTTCTTGATTTGGTAAGAAGTGTTTTCCTTTGCTTTTATATAGAGGGGTCTCTGCTGAATCAGTGATGCTTCTAGAGTCCTAAAAAAAACCAAAATGAACATACCAACTCTAAACAAAGAAAAAAAACCCAACCAACCAACAACCACAAAATGCATCCAAAACAAGAAAACCACACCACAAGGAAAAAAAACAACACCCTCCCAACTACACATGCAAACAAATAACCATTTGTCAACTGCAAGGTTACATATCCAGAGGTAATTTTTTTTTTTTAATATCCACTGAAAATTGAAATTCAACAAGTGAAGCATAACCTTCTAAAAAATTTAACAGCAAACGAGTATTTATATAATCAAATGGCCGACAACCTGAGCATGGTGCTGTAGGTGAAATAAATGTCTAGATACGACTTCAGCAAACTGCTACAAGCTGACTTCCATTGTGTTGGGCTATCACCCAACTGCTTTAACAGGTCATGCATGCCTGCCAAGCAATTCCCAGTGCAGACTATGCTTTAACTCAACTATCAGAGAATCTGACTGGAAAACCTACTTCATTTCTTTTTCCATGTTCTGTTGGTCTCTGTTTAGTACACCAAGTACTTTTTTCTTGGCTCTAAATGCATCTTCTGCTGCAGAAAGAGACTCTTTCTTGATACTAGCCTCCATATTCTTTTCATCCAATTTTTTTTTCTGAAAGTCAATGTGTTTTTCATTGTGATAAAGCCGGAAAAGCTGCCGCTGTATCCTTTCTTCATCCAGTTCCTTGAGAAGCATCTGGTAATGCTCTGCCTATGAACATTAAAAATCCTTTTTAGAAACATTAAATAAAATTTTAATCACTAGCAGTCTAATTTCAAGTCCAAAGTGATATAAGATTATACATCAGCAGCTATAATGCCAGTAATGCACGCTAATCATAAAACTCAAACATATAAGTCAACACTTAAGTTAATTATACTGGCAAACTTACAGTTCAATTTCTTTATTATAATGATTCCTCTACCCTTTTACATCACAATAAATTAGTATATAGTATACCATACTGAAAAAACTCTAGATGAAAAAGAACAGAAGTTTGTGGCTTTTTTTTCAGAAAACCTGTATTTAAGCTCAAAAAAAAGATGAAAAATCCGACATCTCAACATGCAAAAAAGTTAAACACACTGGTACCTCCTCTTTCTCCATCTTTGCTTGCTTGCGTTCTGCTGCAACACTTTTTTTCTTATTATAATTAAACTGTGCATCCTGTTCTGCTTCCTGCATTTTTTTCTTTTTTTGTTCATAGTCTTCAGCATATTCCCATGAATTACTGATTTGCTCAAAAAGTTGAGTTCTCTCCTTTGGCTTCTTCATTGCAATTGATTCTACTGTTCCCTAAAACAAAACAAAACAAAAAGCAGCACTGCAGATCATTATGTCATGTATTGAATTTCTTTAAGAGCATATACTACAGATTAATCACCAGATATATTTATGGTTAACAGAACTGCATGAAAATACTTTCAGATTCAAATCAAGAAAAAGTTTAGTAGCAAGAGGAGTATCACCTAGCCACCTCAATCAAATGACATCGCTAAAAGTTTTAGAATGTCAGACATGATCTATAAAAAACGCCTTCAAACTAAATCAACCTGCACAAATCAGTGAGCAGTATCAGAATGAAGAAATTAAATCTTAGCTTCTTTAGAGGAACTGAAACTCATTTTCAAAGAAAAAGAAATGAACCCCAGCCATAACAGTATTTCAAAAGCAAAACAGTTGAAGTCAATACACTAGACGATTACACAGCTCCCAGAGTTAACGGGCACAGAGGTTTTGTCCATGTGTTAACTGCTCAAATCTTCACTGATTTGAAGGAATTACTATTTTCAGCAGAGTCTTGTGGGTTTTATTCTAGTTGTATAGCAGGCAAATCATAGACATTATTATCACAATAAGAAGCTACATTTAGGGTTTCTACAAAAGGGAAAAATCAGTTCTTGGGAATTTTCCTCAGCAATTGTAAGGACTGCAATACATTAATCGTAATCATATGGCATTTCTAACCTATACCATTTAATACCTGTGAACTAATAATCCAGTTAGATTTTTAATCCTTCAATCTTAACAAAAAATCCTGTAAATTTTCATGCATCTTGACAAATAGGAGTATTTCAAGATGAAATTATCTTTCCCTATTTATAACACTTCTAGAATTTAATACACTAAACATTTGTAAATAAGAGACACACATTTTCTTATACACTCTGAATATCGCAAGTACTCAATTCCTTCCACATTGGCTGCTTTCTTAATAGTGCACTCATGTACACACAAACCCCATAATTTCCATTTTGCAGTCTCATAATTCTTGGCTGAGGTCAGGTAAAAGTGTATTGGCTTGAAATTAGCTAATGGTGCCCTCTTTTCTATCTAATAGATAACTGTGTATTGCTGTGAAATAATCTCAGAAACTTTTAGGTTCTTTACAAAAGTACCTTAAATGCTCACCTGAAAAATAAGAAAATTCCTTGCTTTGACAAGTATGCCTACTTTTTCAAGCTCAGATATGTAAGCAGATCGGCTGACAGATTTATCATTGAAAAAATATTCAGAACAACTACCTAAAGGAGGAAATAAAAAAAATATTACTATAAAATAGCTAAAACAAAAAATTAATAGAAAAAACCCCCAAAGTTCTGGAACAATTTAACTAAGCAATTTCCTCAAAGAAGAAAGCAGATCTCAGTTACTCCCTCAGTAATTTAAATAATTTCTCTTTTCCATATGAAAATTCTGTTTGCATACTTCCAAAAGGTATTGACAAATGCTTATGTGCTCATGCCTGCAGCAAGGTGTCAGACTCCATTTTATAGAGCCTATACCATCTACATATTCCAAGTGAATATCTATGGATCAAAGCACAGTGCAAAGAAAATATATTAATGACTTGTTTAACTTTTTAACTTTGCCTCAGTATGTTTTTCCAGTTGTAACACTTGGCTATCAAAATGCTACAGAAGGACTATAAGAAGTATTGCAAGACTCATGAGCTTAGTCCACTCGAATATGAAAGAATATTAGGTATTTGAAATTTAAAATTGAATATTCTTGGTCTCCATTTTTATACATTGGGCAACAGAAAGTATGTGCAACCGAATCTACTGCCTACCTCGGATAACTCTTGAAAATGTTTTTTCTTCTCCATCTTCTTCACAGTATACTATCTTCACACTAGCTGTAGAAGAAACTGGTTTTCCAACATGTGCTCCATGAATAAGTTCTCGAACACTTTTAACTCGCAAATTAGATATCTTTTCACACATCACAAAACTAACAGCATCCATTATGTTAGATTTTCCTTAAAAAAAAAAAAAATCCTTTGACATGGCAGAAAGTAGAGGAGGCATTTGATAAACAATCAAATAAAAAGCATACACATAAGTGGAAAAGTCTTTCTTAATTTTATTTCTAATTCTATATTTCATTTTTTCATCCAGGAAAAAATATTGCATATAGTAAAGAAATAAATTTCTGAGATGTAACACACTGGTAGCAGATAAGAAGTCTGTCTGTAACAAAAATCATCACAAAAATGATTTGTTATTTGTTCAGCCTTGTTGAACAGATTTTTCTTACACAGGAATCTCTAGAGGTCATTACTTAAACTGAGCAAGCAACATCATAATTATTACTTGGTAGTTTCCTTTATATAATGTAGTTACTGCAGTTTGCTGCAAAAGCACTCTGTACCACAACTAGGACTTCTCTACTAGGACTCCAGTGTTCTAAAGAAAGCAAGTACTTTCCCAGACCCATTCACCACAAAGTTGTCTGATCATACATCTTAGACAAATATTCCCTTAATTGAACCCTATTTTTTTCTCCTTCAGTCTTAAGCATTTCTGTTGACAACAACTATTATCTGCCTTCAACCTTGCCACCTTGGCAGTATTTTGACTTATTCTCCAAAATACCATAAAAGGAAGAATACTCGTGAGAAAACAGAGATTACACAATATTCACAATTTTTCTCCCCCAGTTATTTTAGAAAATATATTCAGATTTAGCTGGAGAAGTAACTGGAAAAATTATCCATAATTTTGAGACTTACCCATAGGGAACAGTGGGGATAGTATGACAAAGAATGTGATAGTAATGCTAAATATAGTTACTTACACTCATTGATTTCAATTAGATACATGAAGAAACAGGATCTAAAAATCTAAATCATAAACTAAATCATTAACAGACCGGGGAAACTAAGACCAAATGCAAAGCCCTTCTTTGTTAGGACAACTCTCACCTCCTATTGTATTCTCTGGCAAATAGAAGGTAAAATCCCATTTTCTAAACGAAGCTTTCAGAAGAAGGGAATCGTATTTTTAAAAGTTCCAGCACCCACAAGCTAACAATGTGGAGTCACATCTACAAACCGAGGCTCTTGTGGGCTAAACTACAAAGCAGCTACTGTCCTGCAAAGCTATTCTCTTTCCCAGAGGCATTTATTTGTATGGCAAGGACTGCAGACTCAAATCAAGACGCAGCTTTCCACTGCTACAGTTTACAATCCAGAGTATTAAACGATCTTTACATGACCTTGGTAAGCTGAACTACAAACTAGAATGGCAAAGGCAAGGTGTGCGGTTTGCAAACCACTCATTCTAAAAGGGCCAGAAAAAGAAGACACTAGTAATGGAAATGCCTTCAACCACCCCACCCCTGTCCTTCCATGCTAGAAAAAAGAAGTCTGCTTTCAGTTAAAGAAATAATGGCAGATCAGGAGCCTCCATAATTTGTGTTGCTACCCACTCAGGTGAAGATGCTTTAAGCAGGCCCATGAGAGTCCTTACTTCCCCCCCACATAGCCCTACAACTCTGCTGAATAGAAAAGCTATCACCAAGCTCACCCAGTGCAGCCATGTTGGCCTTATTCCTGGGCTTGCACCTGCACTGCTATGATTTCCTCCCCATCAAGCCCGTAGCACACACAAAAAAAGACCTGTCAAAGACCCCAAAACAAACTTCAATCTTGATAGCTACAGTGGAGAACCAGGGTGACCAGCTGCCCACTGACCTCCCCCCAGCCTGCTACCTGATCCATTGGGCCCAATGATGCAGTTGAACCTCATGAAGGGGCCAATAACCTGCTCCCCCCTCCATGACTTGAAGTCCTTCACCACCAGCAGCTTCAGGTAACCCATCCCTGCAGCACTGAGAGAGGCACAACTGAGGCAGGTAGCTCGGTAACTTCTCACTCCCCCGAAAATTTAAATAATCAACGAGTCTGCTTCACTAGTTTGCCTTTCGGCGGAGGGGAGGCCCCTCCGCTCGGCCTCCAACCGCCCCCAGGCCTCTCCCCGCCACAGGCGGCGCCGCTACCGCCCAGCCCTCAGCGGCCTTCGGCCTCGTGCTTGCAGCCACGCTGCGTCACCACGTTGGGCGGCGGCGTGAGGGTGCGGAGGGGGCGGGGCAAACGGGAAAGGGGCGGGGCTCCTGCTCCCATGGCGACCCCGTGTGTTGTGCCCCAGGAGCGGTAGCTTCGGTCCGGGCACGTCGCCGGCGCAGCCCCGGCGGCCGGTTGATCCCTAGGCACCATGAGCCGTCTGGGGCCGGAGCGAGACCTGCAGGAGGCCGCCGCCGTGGAGCGGAGGCGGCAGCAGGAGCGGCAGCGGCAGAGCCGCATCTTCAACGCGCGACTCCGGACCATAGGGGTGAGGGCGCTACCGAAGCCCCCAGCCCGGGCCGCGGCGCAGCGGGGAGGGATGGCGCCGTCTCCCTGCCCCGATGTGCCCTGCGAGGAGTGTTGGAAAGCGGGGGCGACCCTTAGGGCACGCTAGAGGGGGGGGGAGCTGTACCCGCCTGGGCGCGCGGGTGGCGGCCGCCCCAACGGCTGCGGGCAGCGCGCGCCCCCTCAGCGCCTCGTAAGTGTGCGCGAGCGCGGGTGGTTGCAGGCGGCGGGAAACGGGGGATAAACACCCTGTTGCGTCTTTTGCAGGGCTCAGGCGCTTTTGAAAATTTTCCTGGTGAAAGCGATTTGAGGTTCTCTAAGTATCGTCAGCAGCGTTATTTCTGGCAGCTCTCGGTGGCGAGTGTTTCTGAGGGAGCATGAGGGGGATTTGTATCTCCCAGCTGTAGGGTTCGAGGGCAACATGTAATTTTTCCGTGATGGGAAAAAAGATGGAAGTCTGTGTTTCAATATCTGTGTAGGAGTTAACTTAATGTAGTATGCTTTGCTTTAGGGTAAGCCAGAAGCCTGCAGAGTCAGCTCATGCAATGTGATGGAAACTAGTAAACTGCTTTGCTGATACTTCCCTTATGTCCTTGATTCTGACTAGAAGATACAGTCTGTTAGAGATTTATTGTTGATAGGGATCCTGCCGTTGGTCTCTATTTTGCATCAGGCAAAATAGAACGGACCTGTCAGGCCATGTTTATGTGTCTGGAATTAACTGATAGGTCCTTTTTTTGCTGAAGTAGTGGTCGGACTCGATGATCTTAAGGGTCCCTTCCAACCAAAACGATTTTATGGTTCTAAGATTCAGAATGTGAATGCCCTTCAGTCTGTGAAGATCTGTGGCGATGATAGCTTCCATCTGATGGGTTTTGTCTAGAGTCATCTATACAGTTTGCACCCTGAATGTCAATGACGTTGTACTTTATACCTATTTAAATTTTTGCATGCAATAGTTCATTTAATTTTCCTGTGTCCAAAGGTCCGTGTTAAGACCCCAGATGTGTGTGTGGAGGGAGAGTGCTGCGAGGCGAAATAAGTTTAAATTTTGCTTGTAAAGGATTTTGAGTGCTTTATGCTGATAAATATGTCGTGTCTAAATGCCATAGCATTAACTAGCAAAGAACCACGTTTAGAGTTGGTGAAAATAAGTCCAGTCTGTTGACTTCATTGGACTGGTAGAAATGCAACAGATGCCAATTTGATCCATCATGTTTAAGTACCTGAAACATGTCTCATGTTAGTGGAAGGGTATCTTCACCTTATTTCTGACAGGATTTATTCTTGTGACTCTTATGCAAGAGTCATTTTCCACAGCTAAATAGTGGTTCCCACTTAATTGTCAGGTCGGGTTGTCCGCATGATACAACATCCTGACATAGATGGTAGCCAACAATCCACTCAGCTAATAACCTTTTTTAATAGAGGCAGGACGGGTATAGTAATAGAGATCAACTTTCTTCATCATGAAACACAGAATTTCCCTGCAAGAAGTCTTTTCTAGAACCTTAAGAATTAAATGTAAAATGGAGATCAGCATGTCTTTGTGTACTTCATTGAGCAATATTGAATTACGGCATCTGAAGGTCTTTCTCAAATATTTTTGCAGAACTAACTATCAGACAGGTTTTGATAGATCAGTTTGCAAGAGACAAACATCTAAAATGAAGGCGAGCCCACTGGAAGGATTTTGTAAATATTTTGATTAATGTCACTCAGTGTACCTTATTCATTGACTGAATAATGACTGCTGACAAAAGGGCTATTCTTGTTCTTTGAAATTAGGCCAAGCATGAAGAGTCAACAAATCTATACAGAGATCTACTATATCAGTATTCCTAATGTGGTTTTAGTTTCTTTGCTTTCTCTCTGTCACCAGTTTAGCAGAGCAGATGTTTCTCACAAAATTAAAAAAAATCAAGGCAATATTTACTTAGACACCACGAATCCTTAGGCAGGGATTGAGTAGTTTAAAAATATGGAGATAATATACTGACTGGAAAGCAGAATGGGAACCTAGATTTAAATTATTTTTTTCCTTGATTTTATTATTACTTGGACTTCTGTATGTTTCCTCATCTGAGTAATGAAAAAGTAAGATACCAGTCTCCTCACTTACAGGTTTAAGAATTTATCCTCAGTAAATCAGTGATTTCCCAAAAGCATTCAGATGAGTAGTCCAAATGAAAAATCTTTCCATTTATAGGTGAACTATTATGCATAAATACAAGTAGATTAGAAATTAGCGACTTCAAATTGTTTCATAGTAAGGAATTTCTTATTTTAGTGCTTAGAAGTTGAATGTGTAGCTTTATGTGACAAGGAATGTTTTTTTTAGGGATGTATACTTTTCAAGTGAAAATAGTTCTAATGGGAGAGAGCTGGTAGTGTAACTGAATTTGCACACACAAGTCAATACATTTACTTACCTGTATTATTGCCAGAAACTACTGATGGAGACATATTGAATTTGTCTTAACAGTGTTTCCTACAGTCAGACTGAAAGTTTGATTTCCCAAATGAGACCTCTAAATGAGTTCTTATGTAATGTCCACAACACCGTTGTTTTTCGACAATGATACCCTGTAGAATTCTTTATGGTTTCACCCTTGCTTACAGATTTACCTATTTCCGGATTGGTATAGTTAGTAATTCTTGTGTATTTTCAGCCATGATCTGTTTAGGTCTTTCTGTCTTGATCTGAATAGTTTTGAGGCAAAGGCTATCATAGTAGTTTACCAGATTCTTGAAGAATTGTCATTGTTTTTTGTTAAATCTTTTAAAGACATTAAGTGACTCAACCAGTTGAAAAAAAAAAAATCTAGGTTTCTGCCTATTAATTTGCCACCTTCTGTCAACCCGATTCTTTTGCCTAAAATGTAGGTGGCTGTTACAATTTGATGAAATACCTTAGAGTATTATGCCTTGCTCAGCTACCACTCTTCAGGAATGTCAAATATTATGTATTGTATCTGTCTGCTCATTGTAGATGTCTGCATGTATCTCAAATGGCACCCAGTATTGCATTTTGGCAACTAAATGAGTCCCACTATCAGATAAGACTGGAAAATTTCTTTGCATTCCCTATTATTTCCTCAATGTACTTATAGGGAAGGATCTATGTTTTTTTCAAATCTGAACCATTATAACTTCCTGTCATCTTGACTGTCAAAATACCTGCTTTTTAAGTGAAGGCAAGAACAAACTAAGTAAAAATGCTATCTATAATGGGGAAAACATATTCTATCTAATGCAGCTTAAAATGTTTGTATTTATAGCTCTATATATCATGTAAATGTGGTGTTTTGTTCTGAGTTGGTGGAGGATTACACCTATCATTATTAAAATGTAGCAAACAAGAATTTTGCTGTTTCTGGATTTTCGTTTTATGTTACCTACATTAAATAGTGATGTGTATATACCCTGTTGGTAGTGGTTTTGTATCTGTCTTGTGCAACTGTGAATCCATGTAGCTCGACAATGACTGTTTTTAATCATTCAAACATAGTATCTCTTAAAGAGCTGCTTTTTTAAAAATTTTCATAGGTTGATAAAGATGCACTGGATACCCAAGTCAAGGAGAGGAAAATTCAAGAAGCAGCTGAAAGAGCACGAAACGAAGAATTTGGTATATTTATAGATACTCTGATATTTCTGTGACAAGTTAAATGTAATTTACTATCTGTTTCCTGTTTTCCCTTCAAGTATTTCAAACTGCCGTATTTATTTCTAATGGAACCTATCTCCTTGAGTCTTGCTGTATTACTCTATCTGTATAAATATATCAATCAAGATATATATATGTAAGTGCAGTTATAGGCTGTTCTCTGAATTTAGACATATGAACTGAATGCTATAATGTGTAGTCATATTTATGTTCATACATTTGGATTGGTACAGTATGTTTTCCTCAGTATCTGGAGATTTATATTGACATTGATTAAACTGGTATGTATTTCCTAAGAGGCCAGAATTTTCTGTGTTTTCTTTCAATAAATGTTGACAAATAGCATTGTTTAAAGACCTGAAGATATGGGAACATTTTATAAAAAAACCTTTATTACTTTATGCTGTTCTTTTCAGAATAGTTTTGGCAAATGTGTTTGATTGCTTTCTTGTAGAGTAAGCCCATGTTCTGTCTGGCCATCTTCAATCAGATATAGAGATTTTTATAGAATTGTCTATACATTATTGTTGCTAGAAGCATGAGTCATGTACAACAGGGCTGTAAGCAGGAGTCAATGCTGAGTCAGAGCACATAACGACACAAATATTTCAGCCATGTCCCCTGACCTCAAAACCCTTTGTGGCCCTCTGTGTTCGGAATGCTTTCCTGTGGTATCATGTGAAAAGGTCCCCCAGACAGAGCTCTCTGTGGGTTTCAAGAAGAGCTGGAATGGAGCTGCCAACTTCCATGCTGTGCTTCTATGGCTGCTTGTGATTTTCCTGGCAGAATACCTGTCAGACTCTGGCTCCTAGGAAACTGCCAGAAGCAATGTGTAGTCTGGCAGCAGAGGAAATGATCTTTTCTTGTGAATTATATTTAAATGGCTAGTATGGGTAGTTTTGGATGGGGTTTTATTGGTGTTTGCTTGGTTTTCTTTAAAACTATATCAATTACAGCATTTTGATTAAATGGGCAAGAGCTAGTAAGCTCTTCAAAAACTATTAGTTCCAGACAATTCTTTTAGTCCTGTGGTTGTAAAAATCATTGTAACTATGAAAAAACTATATTCCTTTCATTGGGAGCCTGATTTTTTTTTTTTTACTTTTTTCCTTGTGAAACAACTTAATGTATTTCAGTTGTAACTGTAAACTAAAAGTAAATAGGAAGAATTAGTATGCATTCTGTTTCATGTGTTACTGTAAGTTTTAATCAAATGAAACCTCATTGTTCTAGAAGTGTATATTATTGTCTTTGTTTCACATGCATATATTTCATTGTAACATTAATAAGAGAATTGATTCCTAAAAAACTGAAAATATTTTATTAGGAAATACTACTAACATTAGGGTGTTCACTGGGCTGGTACTCCTGGATTGAATACTCTTTCCTAAGGTATATAAGTTTGAAGACTTATATTCTATTTATTCCTCTTCAAAATTTTATTTTCCATCTTAGATGTGCACTTCAATGATACATGCACAGTTCTAGGAACTGTATTTTCACTGTGTTCACTTTTTTTAGCTAATGAAATGAAGCAAAATGATAAGATCATGTGTATGCTAGAAGAACGACAGAAAAATGACATCAGAAACATAAATAAGGCTATCAATGAATTTCAGAAGAACTTTCAGAAGCCAGAAACAAGACGTGAATTTGACCTGTCTGATCCGCAAGCTCTAAAGAAGGATAGACCTGCTCGACTTTCAGACGATGATCCTCGATGTACTATATCTGGCTTGCAGAAGTTTATGGGTGAAGACTTGAACTATGATCAAAGGATCAAATTTCAAAAGGAGCAGTTAAGAGAGTGGTCTCTTCAGCAGCAGAAAGACTTGAAGAATGCATTAGCTGATCAAAAATTTGCAGGTAACAAAAAAAGATAATAATGTTTTAATCTGCTTTTTCTGAAATTCTGGTATATCTGACAAAACTATGAGATAGCATATTGTGTTAGAGTCTGACAGCAGTATTTTAGTATATTCAGTATTCAGCTTTTAGAAATACTGCAGCAGTTTTTACTTGACAAGCGCTAATGCATTCAGTATTTCATTTAAGAAATCTGTACTTAATAACATGATAATTTCACTTCTGTCTTATGCCTCATGAAGTATCAGAGCATTCTGAAAAAAACATCTATTTTGCATGCTAGATGCTAACGTTTACTTCATCAGACCAGATTATCCAATCTTTGCTCTTCTAGAGCACACAAAATAATACTGATTTTTCTTTTCTAGCTTGTCGTGAAACATTTTTTTCATTTTAGCTTTGTCTGACTTAAGAAAACATGGGCTACATAATCATCATGGTTTAACCCCAGCTGGTGACTAAGCACCACACAGTTGCTCACTCCCCACCCTGATTGGATGGGGAAGAGAATTGAAAGGGTAAAAGTAAGAAAAATCATGGGTTGAGATAAAGGCAGTTTAATAAGTAAAACAAAAGCTGTGCATGCAAGCAAAGCGAAACAAGGAATTTATTCAGTACTTCCTATTAGGAGGCACGTGTTCAGCCACCTTCAGGAAAGCAGGGCTCCGTCACACATAACAGTTACTTTTTGAGACAGACACCATACCTCCAAATGACCCCTCTTCCTTTGTTTTTCCTCCAAAATACATACTGAGCATGACATTATATGGTATGGAATATCCCTTTGGCCATTTTGGGTCAGCTGTTCTGGCTGTGCCCCCTCTGAGCTTCTCAGGCACCTGACAGTGCTTGACAAGCTCATAAGTCCTTGACTACTGAGCAACAACCAAAACATCAGTGTATTATCAACATTATTCTCATGCTAAATCCAAAACACAGCACTATACCAGCTATTGGGAAGAAAATGAATGCTATCCCAGCTGAAACAGGGACAATGATAAATTGATCTAATGAGTCACCTGAAATTCCAAGATGAAACACTTCAGTGGTAGGATCTGGAAATAGTCATGTAATTCAGCCTACTGTATTTGTAGCTCCTCCATCTGTCTTATTGTGGCTTAACCATATGGCACATCATATCCATGAATATTGATTACATTTCATTTTAATTTAATTTAGATGATCTTCATGATAAGTATAGGATTGAACTTGACCAAAAGACTATGGAGTTACAACAAAAAGAAGAAGAAAACAAGCGTGCTGTTTGTGCAGCTACTAAAGATTTCAACAGAGCCCAGGTAAATTAATGGGTTGGTTAGTTTGTTTTATAAGAAGTGGAGACACAGAAGGAAAATAAGATGTGCAAAACTACAGCAAGTAATGATGTCTTTAGAGGGGTTTTTAGCAGCTAACTTCCAAGGTTGTTTCAGTAATTGGAAGACAGGATTTATTCACTTTGAACTCTGCAAGGATCTAGCTATCCTCTGTCTAGTTACCCTGTGTCAAAATTCTCCCTCCTTGTTCTCAGCTTGCTCACTAGAGGACAGCAACAACACCCCAGTCTCTCAGGGACTTTTAGTCTGTCAATGGGGATACAGCAAATGCCACCCATGCTTTCTTCTGGTTTTATGTCACTTATTCAATAATCTTAGCTGAGTCTGCCTACTTTTCTTCTTGCTTGTGTGGGCACATTACTACCAGTAGCTTTTTGTCTTTATTGCCTACGTTAATTCCTCACAACCACTGTTTTTGGTGCTTTGGCTGCTTCCTTGGTATTTGCATACATGTCTCTCAGTTCTTTACCAAGCATGGTTTGGAACCTGTTCAAACATGACATGAACCTTTCTCTGTCTGTCTTAGTACCATTATCTGTCACACTTCGGTTCTTTACCTTACTGCACAGATTTGTTTTCCATTCAGCTTACACGTACAGCTCAAAGGGCTACATGGATGCCATTAGTTTGATTAAACTGTATTGGGTGTGAATTAGCTTTGAATTTATTTAGTCACATCAAAATTATCACATTTTAATTGCCTACTTTAAGTATGCTATCTTTTGGTTTAAGTCTAAAACATACAGATCTTTGTGTAAGTGTTGCTTGAGCCTTTCAAGGCACATTGGGCATATAATTTTGTTTATAGATAGCCCAAGGTAACTGAAAAGGCTTTTACTGCCTGAAGTCATGTGTACTGAACGGTATTTTTTATGAATAGCCACAGAAGTACACTAGGTGCCTGGTACACATAGGGTAGCAGTAGTATCCCAAATAATTATTGTCATACCAATTGATTCCACATAAATTTCCTGAATTTGTGACAGTATCTGGGGATGGAGTGGGGTGGGACATTTGTGTTGGGTGTGGTTTTTAATGTTTGGGCATATACATTCTCCTTGCCTTGTGTGCATATTAAATTTATAAAAATTAGAAAGAATACTTGCTCTTTGGGTTTTTTAATCATATAATAGATAATATGATAATAGAGGTTGGGGCATTTTAGTTCTTACTGTCCCTTGCTTTATTGTATAGATTGGATTTATAGCTTGCACCTCTTTTTCTTTCTTTCTGAGCTAGTTAGTTAAGACCACAATACTGTTTTCAGCATTTCAATTTTTTGCTCAATGATTGAGAAAAGCTCTTCTGTTTCCCTGAAACGATGTGCTGGCCACAGTTGCTGCTTTATTAAACATGCAAGCCAGAGGTTTCAGGTTGCCAGGCCTTTCAGTGACGTTGTCTTTAAGAGAAAGCTACGTTACAGAGGGATTTACTATACATCTTTTTCCCAAGAGAGAAAACTAGGACATTTAGACTGAGAATGAACTTCACAGAAGAAATCTCTGTATCTGACCTCATATACCTCAAACAGAAGTTTCCAGCAGTTTCAACATTTTGAACAGCTGGTTTGAAGACCTTAACCTCTTGAGGGTGCAGTCTGACAGTATGTTTTATTCTACCCGCAACTACTCTACCTGTCAGTGACTACCAAAAGAGGAACTCCTTCCTCCTGTTCCCTAAGCTTCCTTCATTTATTTCTACTTTGTCTCTTGTAGTGGATCTAATGATCACAAAGCTTCAGGATGTGTTAAATCATTTCTCAAATCCAAAAGAAAGTGAACTCTGGTCTAGAATGAGTGACTGCTAGATATGACTGGGAGGAGTGAGTGCGCAGGTGGTAAAGGGAAAAAGCAAACCTGCCCTTCCTAAGGCAACCCACAGTTATTGTAATTTGGATAAAGTGTAATATGGGAATGCATCTTCAGAAAAGAAGAAATTTTTTAGAATTTGGCTTTGGATCAGTCATTATCTCCATGACCATCATCTATAGTCCTTGAGATTGACCATAGGGGATGTAAAAAATAAATTATAAAAAAAAAAAAAGAGACACCAAACCATAAAAACCGCTAAGTCATGTACTTGAGAAGAAAAATTTTTTGTTCAGTCTGCTGGTCAATTGGTAAAGAATCCCAGCAGGTGACTGAAAGTAGGGTATCTTAGTTCATCTCAGCCTGCCTTTATTACAGGATTTGATGTTGCTGCCCCCTGTGACAATGGTTCACCTTCCTCCACTTACCATAGTACCATTGCCAATGACTTTTATTCTTGACAAGCTAATTGCAAATGGTTCTTTTTGTTCTTCTGAAATTAACTAGCAGGACAATGAACTGATGGTAACTTTGGTATCGTATTTCCCAGCAGTGAAGGATCCTGTACTGTAAACATTTTAAGTGTGTGTAGTATCCAGAAAATTCATGCTATGCTTCATCTCAGATTTCTTTCACTTAAGTATGTGTTAACCAGAAATGCCAACATTGCTTTTGTCCTTGGTGCAAGAGAAGACTTTTACTACCAGCTCAAACTGTCAGTTATTCCTTCTGGAATCATTCATACATACATAGTAATCATTTTAATTTGGCAGGCCAGGTAACAGAAGTGAAGGCTACTCAGACTCCTGACTAGAGTATATATTTTTCACTTCTTTTGATGTGATTGTGATTCCATAGCAGAATCTTACAGTTGCAGAAAGATTTTCCTTACTAAGGATACTAACACTTGGGAATGCCCAGTTTAGCAGTACAGTGGTAGATATACTGATTGTGCTCTTGAAATCAGAAAGGGTCTTTTTGCTTTATGTAGCAGACAACTTGAATCTTTTCCAAGACACTTTGTAGATAATGCTAAGAAAATGAGAGGATGTGACTACAAAGGATCTCTAATTTAACGATCTCATATTTATAGATTTGTTAACAATCTTATAAATCTTATGTAGCTGCAGTTAGAATTTATTCCTGGGCATACCACAACAGCTTTATAGTTTTGCTGATAATATTGTTATCTTGGACATTTGATGGCATTATTCTGCTTTAATTATTCAGCTTCATTATTCACTCAACATTATGTCATTACTAACAAATTCAGAGCCAGCAGTCACTTCAGAGAAATAGCTTTTCAGGCTTTGAGTAAATGATGTATTTGCATTCGCTGTGGAGCCATTTTTCACCTGAAATGAAATATCTTGAGTGCCTAAACGTAGAAGAAGAATGGTAACGTTTTATCATTGTTTGAAGTGTACTGTGCAAATACCTGTTATCATTTACATCCTATTCCTGATATTCAGTGTCTAGAATCAACAACATTTTTACCATCTTTTCAGGCATAAGGAAGCATAGTGCATGTACTGATTTTTAACAGACATTGCTAAGCACAAGTTCCTAGCTTGAATGTGCTGGATATGCAATTCTCTACTGTGAGAGAAGTCTCTGTACAATACAGACAAAGGAAATGTATTTACTATACAGACTAAGAATACTTTCTCAAGTTCCTAAGACCCTGCATAGGTCACTCTGGTCATCTGTGAGCTTTGTGACTTAGTGATAAGGAGTTTAGGAGCTGCGCATTCCTTTAGTCCTGTATTGGCAGCAGTTAGTTCCTCATGCACTCGAAACTTGGTGTTATTCTAAGCATGTGAAGTCCTGGCCTCATAATGCTTCTATGTGCATTTCTTCTTGTGCTTTATGACTTGAATCAACATCGAAAGGAAGCATTTAGTTGTAGGGAAGATATATAATGTTGGATCACAAATCAAAATAAATAAAGGAGCATATATTTGTGCATCTGATTTTTTTTTTTCTATGTTATGCCAATGAATTAGGTTTTAGTAGGGATTTGGCTTGATAGGTTAAATCTAATGCATTTTGTGAATTTAAAATCTTTGGTTTGCAGTGTCATTAATCATTGCATAGTAGTGCTAGATGTATACGTATGCACAGAGCTGGGAGTTTTGTCCAGTAAGACTCCCAGACAGCTCAGAAATTTTAGGCTCTCCCTCTTACTGAGAAGGTTAGAGTTGCAAGATCTTGGTGCCTTTTTTGGACCTATTGCTAGATCACAGTAGAATTATATTAATCGAGTGATCTAAACAAAAATTACACATTTTAAGCTTCAATAATTCTTCATCATAGGCCAGTAATTATATGAGGCCCATTCAAAATGACTTTCTGTTAAATGTGATTTACTCTGGAGCATCTTCAGAACTAAAAAATAATTGCTCTATTCATAGTACTTATGAGCTAAAAGTACATACACAGACACTCTGGTTTAGTCTCCCAAAAATACCAGATGATTGAAAATCTTTGCTGTTTTTGTTTTCTTTTTTATTAGAAGTTTTTTGATTTTTGAACAGAGCATGAGACAATCCTGAACAAACTGGAGAGATGGGTGTCCACTGGTCTGTCGCGGACAAGATATATGTGTAAAGCTATGTAAGTGAGAGGCAGGTTTGGTAACCTGTGCTCTTTGTGCCTGAGCAAGAAGGAGATTGTCTGTACTCTGTCCAAGTGGAAGCTGGCAATCAGCATTGTTCCTGATGGTTTAGTTTACACATTACAGAAGAATGAGACGGATTAGAAATGAATGATGCATGGCACTATCATTCTACTTTGAATGTTTGCTTGGTCTAATTCTTCTTTGGAAGGTAATTACTTCCAAGTAAAATCCTTTTGCTTTCTGGAATTTTATGAGGGGAAAATTTCCTCTGAACAGGAGACTATGATCTTACAGCGGTGTATTGGGTCTGTCTGAGACAGAGTTAATTTTGCCTATAGCAGCCCTCATAGCGCTGTGCTTTGTATTGGTAGCTAGAAAGGTATTGATAATGCACCAGTGTTTTGGCTACTGCTGTGCAGTACTCGCACAGATTCAAGGCCATCTCTCCAACATTCCTCCCCGTCACCCAGTACACTGGGGTTGGAAAAGATCTTGCGAGGGGACATGGCCAGGGCAGCTTACCCAAACTGACCAAAGGGATATTCCTTGCTGTTTGACGTCTGCTCAGCAATAAAAGCTAAGAGAAGAGGGGTGAGGGCGGGGAATTTGTTATTACTACCTTTATCCTCTGGATTAAGTGCTACACATACTGATGGGAAGTGGCTGGACATCGCCTGCTTATGGGAAGTAGATAATAAATCTTCTCTTTTACTTCCATGTGTGACCTTTGCCTTTACTTCATGAAACTGCTTTTATCTTAACCCACAAGTGTTTTTCCAACTTATTTTCTCCCTGTCCTGCCCTGCTGAGGAGGGAAGTGATAGAGCAACTTGGTAGGCATCTGGCATCCAGCCAAGGTTAACCCACCACAAGTGGACATTAGAAACAGTAATTTCCATAGGAAATGCATATTATGTTTTCCAATACTACTGATGTATTCCTATAGTATGATTCAAGTTTGCATTTTGGATCAGCAAAGGCATCTGCTGTCTCTTTCTTTTGAGTGCCTAACCATGCTCTCCAGGTATATGTAATATGTATCAAGGCTAGAGGTTCAAGGTTGTAAATGTTTATCATAAATTTCTTCCATATTGTGTCTGCCTTCCAAATTTCAACTGGTGTTTGCTTGTGGACTAATGTGAAGTTATTTTTTATTTAATTCTGGCTTTTCTTATAAAACAAAATTATTTTTCCCCAAATTACTTGCTGTATGTGATCCGACAACATTTAAGAAATGTATAGCATTAGATTTTCCGTCTTGGCCTATAGGACCATAATCATAGTATTTATATGTGATGCAATTGACAACAGTATGCAAGTTGGAAAGAAATCTTTTATGATGTGCTGACTTTGTTGCACCCCTTAGTTAATATTTTCTCTTGGAAAACTATCAGTTCTTTCCTTTCACTTAACTTAGGCTGCTGAAGTAGCTGAGAGAAAGAAGTTGGAAAAGCACCAAAAAATGAAAGATGACATGGATGAAATTTCCGGCCTCCTTCAAGGAGACTTACTTTCTGAAAACCCTGAACAAGCAGTCAGTTCATTTGGTAGACATCGTGTGATCACAGATCGATGGAAGGGAATGAATAAGGATCAGCTGATGGCAATCCGTTACTCTCAAAAGGAACAAGTCCTGGAGAAAATGGTATTTAAGCTTACATGCATATTCTGTATTCCTGGTTGTAATAATATTATAGAGGATGCTTGTAGAAGAAAATATTTATTGTTTGCCCTGCATGTTCCATCATAAGACTGTGTTTTTCACTGATCTGAATTTTACCCAAACTTTAATCCATCAATCTGAACACAGTGTCTCTGAAGCAGCTGGAAAATGTCATGGAGCAGCAGGAGTGGGCTGGAGCCCTGGAGTATGGCTGGGAGGAAGTTTGCTGTGGAGCCCAGGGCCAAGTGGCCTGGTGGTTCTTGGGTCACAGTCTGTGGTGGTCCTGCTGAGGAGCAAAGCTCTGCCACAGCCTGAGAGCCAGGCTTCATGGTGCAGTTTAGGACTTAAAACTGCATGAGTTGCCTGTAAGGGATGAGAAGGAGTGTGCTGCTCCATACGGGAAGAAGAGCCAGGGGCTGAGGGTGAGAGCAGGGCAGCTGGGGCATCGTTCTTGTGCTCAGGGGTACTCAAGCAAGACAAATAGAACAGGTCTAGTGTTCCTGCTCATGCATATTTCATCGTCATATTTCAAGTTCATGAACGCAACAGAGTTTTCTTCCTGCCATCCCACACAACTATGAGCCATGCTCTGTGACAGAGTTACAACAGAAAAACAAAATATTGCCGATAATTGCTGCTCTTAAGGTGGATAGAAGCAGGCAGTCAAAATGAAGAAATCTACCCTTCCTAGGCAGTCATGAGTGTACAGGCCTAGGTATCGTGAAGTAAGAAGCTACTTACCTCATTCAGTGCAGAGGCTGGATTCATAACAGCTAATGAATAGCTGTTCAGTTTTATTTTTTAATCCCTATAGTACCATATGCTACACTATGTCTTATCTACTGCTATTATTAAACCTGAAGATAGAATTGTCATTGTCATGGCTCTCCTATGACTAAAGTAAACCTAGTCAGCTAGTTAAGCTGGCAGAAAATGAGCCCCACCAAGAAAAGTGAGTTTTTTGCAGGCCTGGTTTCTTGAATTAGTTCAATGTGATGTCAGACAAGAAGTAAGGAAGTGGTAGTACAACAGAGGCAAAAAACCCAATTTTGCTCTAGGCATCTGGTGTTGGTGGCTCAGTTATTACACTGAATTAGCTATATTATAAGGCATACTGACGACTACTAACTTCTAACCTCAGTAAATGAGAACTCCTGCAAACAAGAACTTGAAAAAAAAACAACAACAAACAAAAACCTCAAAAGACAAAAAACGAACCTGTTTTGCTGCTCTGGGTTTTTAGAGAGAGCTAATATGTCAGAAAGAAATAGTAATCTACTTATTAACTTCTGCCAGGCAGCAGATCCAAATTTTCTTACCTTGTGCGGAAGTAGGAGTCTGTCTTGCTCCCCGGAAAAGGACAGTTTTCTAATCTGCAGTATCTTACTTCTGCCTAAAGCATGGGCTCCTACCGAGTTTTCTCCGTTTCAAATGTTACCCCTAGTGTTCAGTAAAGGCAAGCAAGTTTGGATGAATTTACCAATCAGACTTTACATATACTGTTTCATCTTTGAACAAAGAGAAAAAGAGGCAATTTTTTTGCACTCCTATAGAGACTAAATGAGGAAGAACGCCGAAGAGATGCCGAATGGGACAGGCAACGTCTACAGGCTGCAAGAGCGCAGTTGATTTTAGAGCGGCATCTAGAACGACAAAATCGGGAATACCGCCGAGCTTTAGATAATGTAAATGCAGAGCTATCTCGGGAGCAGAAATCAAAGTAAGTAACAAAAGAATTTTCTTTTTTTTCAAATAAAAATCTTTACCATTGACACAATAGCTTGGCTTTCAACGAGCTTTTTCACTTGTATTGTTTGTTACTTTTAAAATACATTTGTCAAAAGTTTATACTTACTTAAGCTAAATTGTTGATTTTTAAGTGTGTTTTTCAGTACTATTTTAAACAATATTCAAAGAGTAGGTTATGATTGTTAGTGATTAGTGACTTACATGTATGGATTAGTAGCTGGAAGTCTTAAGTCTTCCACTGACAACAGACGGTTTATACAGATAGCAAAATCAAGAATAAATACAATTAATTGTGCAGAAAATTACATTATCAGGTGTAAAACAGTATGTATATCTTAAATTTACTTTAGCTTTCTGAAACAAAAGAGGATGGGTATCCACTGACTTCAGTAGAACTGCCAGTTTCTGATAGCTCAAGGTTAAGCAAACAGCACAAACAGATCTCTTCCATTATATGTAAGAAAACTAGAGGATTCTTTAGCTGACCACTGGACGTGTCTCGGTGGACAGATCTTGTGTCTGCTCTAATGGGAAAAGGAGGAAGATACTATGTGAAGAAAAAAAATAAACCAAAGAGATTTGGTGTTCTAGTCTTCCGGTCTTTTTTTTTTCCTTCATTGTGCATACATACATTTTGCAAAAGAATTTCCAGTACCTGATGTTTTTCTGTTATGAAAGCAAAAATTCAGAATTGTGTTAATTTAGTTCTTCACTGTGTGATTTTTTTGGAAACTTGTTTTAGGGTGAAGAAGTTTGCTACATTGAGACATGGCATACATTTAGGAGGAAAAAATCTAGTTATATTTAATTCAATTTAAAATATTTCTGAATTTTATGAGCATTTATGACTGCTTATGCCTTACCTCTTTAGGTTTCTCAGGTTATTTCCATATTATAATGGGAAAACATTTACTAACTGCATTTCTTTTATTTATTGCTAGGAATATTTATCTTAAAGAAGAAGAATTTTCAAACTTTCCAACAGACCAGTACTATGCACAGTTTAATACTACCAGCCGATGACATTCTGGATGCATCAACCTGAAATATACAGAAGTATGTAGACATATTAAAAATTTAATTGAGAAATCCCGTGTTTTATTATTTTCATCTGTTCCCTACCCTGTTCAAACAGTGCACTCAAACTAAAAGTCTGCTAGGCCACATCTGTGCTAAGAGGAGGAGAACACTGTAATAGTTTTTGAACTTTGTTTTTCCAAAAAGTATTAGTAGATTCAGTAGTAGGTTGTTTGACTACTGTGTCTCAGGCATAATGGAATATGTACATTTTCCATGCCTTTAGAAATCATTTTCTGGAAAGGAATCAGTGTAAAATATAATGCTACTTAAGGCAACTTGGTATCAGAGAGCACTGCTGCTTAACATAGATCACAGGTGATCTACACTTAGCAGGGGAGAAAAGATGACCTAGGCACAAAATTTTGTGGGGTTTTTATTTTGAGCTTTCTTTTTTGTTGTGTTTGGTTGGTTTTGTTGCTGCTGTTTGGTTTTGGTTTTGTTTTGTTGGTCTTTGTTGTTTTGGTTTGGTTTGGTTTTTTAAGACAAAAAAGGCCAGAACATAAAAGCAAGCAAACAGAAAGAAATGGACAGCTTGGTTCAGAAGTGTCACTTTAATTGCCTGATAGTGGGAATAAGAAGAGAAGAAGGGCATGTAGTGACAGGACAAGGGATAATGGCTGTAAACTAAAAGAGGGTAGGTTTAGATTAGATGAAAGGAAGAAATTCTTCACCATGAGGGTGGTGAGGCAGTGGAACAGGGTGCCCAGAGAATTTGTGGATTCCCCATCCCTGGAGGTGTTCAAGGCCAGGTTGGATAGAGCTTTCAGCAACCTAGTCTAGTGGAAGGTGACCCTGTCCACTGCAAGGAGGTTGGACTAGATGATCTTTACGATCCCTTCAGACCAAAACCCTTCTATGCTTCTGTGAAGATGTGGATATTTACTGAAGTGATTATACCAGTAAGGCATGACACAGAAATGGAATGTGTGTTATAGTAAGTGGGGAAAAGCGTGGGGCGAAAATATTCCTACATATGCTGTCACTCATTAGAAATAACGGAGAAAATTTAAGGGCAGTGTGCTTCTGAAAGAGAGTGTATAGGGAGGCTTTACAGATGTGATGGGAGAGGGAGCACGAAGCAGGTGTGTACCAAACAAAATCAAGGAGAAAAATCTCAGTTTCAGTGGGGCAATTCAGGGAAACAGTTTGCTTCCTGGCCTTATGGCTACAAAATTAACTTAGCAATGGAAGAGCCAGTCAATGATCCTTGAAAAATTGGCAAGTGATACACATGAGAAGAAAATATGAAGAAGCAATGGAAGAAACTAACTGCACAAGAGACATGGATGATGGAGATATCCAGAAGGCAAAGAGATGACATACAGAGGACTGGAAGAAGGATTAGAAGACTTAATGATACAAAACAGATGAAAGAATGAGAGAGAGATGACCAGATATTCAGCTAAACATCCAAGACCTCTAAGAGATTGTAAACACCGAATAAAAGGAGAGGCAGTTTATGAGAATACGTCTTGAATATGTATTTGTAGCTTGCCAGAATCTGGGATGTAAACTTGTGGTTAAAACTTCCTCATAATATTGGCAAAGATTCCTCTGATTGTTCTTTGTATCAGGATAAATAATAACTTCGAGTTCTGATGAAACAGGTTGAAGATGTCCGCACCAAGCTAGGTAGGAAAGATGTTTAAGAAACTGAGGCCAAGGTAAACTCTAATGAGTTATTCTCATCTTTGTGAAAATAATGAGAATGCATGGTTCTCAAGATAGATATTATTAGGAGGATTTTGAGGTGTTTGAAGGAAGCATTCCTTGAAAGGGCACTATTCAAATGGGTCTGTCTGCATTCCTTGAAAGGGGATTCTTTTCAAACAGGTCTGTTTGCTCAGCTGAAATAGTGTCCCTGTGGGATCAGGCTGATATGACTAATTACCATTTTGAACAAAGTAATAACAGCAGAAGTCTGGAAAAGACCATCATGTTAATCCTTCTAGATGGAGAGGAGTAAGCAAATCAAGTAGGGAGAGAGTATAAAAATGGCTAATAACGTGTCTTGGGACAGTATAACCCATAGCCAAAAAGCTATGTCACAGTTTTAGTTTATTAATACAAGTGGAACTAATTGCAGTATGGGTAGAAACCAGGTAGAAATGCATTATTGCTGGAAAACAGGAACTGAAGAATCTGCTCTTCAGCAAAGTTTGAAGATAAAACCTGAGAACAGATCACACATGCACTACTAATGTTGAGCTGGACTACAAAGAAGTAAGAAGGGATGGGATTCGAGAAATTCTAATGTGGTAGCATTTGGAGATTCATTTATTCGTCAGACTACGATTCACACGTGGCTGGATGTCTTTGTAGTATTACCAAATACTGTATTAAATTAACGATCTCAGGAGTGCAGATACTAGAATAGAAAGGCCATCAAATGGTTCATTTTGATCTATGGTGAATATCTCAGTCTCTGACTTTTTTTTTTTTTTTAACTAAAGTTTTAGTTATTGGACAGAAAAATTAATAAAGAAAGTGTTGAAAAGTTCATGAAGTTGTTGTCATTTGTCCAACTTGTGTGAGTAGGTTTTTACAGACTTTACAACAGTTGTACTTTGGGTTAATAATCTGGGAAAAGGTATGTATTTAAAGTTTAAAAAAAAAAGTTACAGTGGTTGAACTGAGTCCAGTATTCTACATTTTCCTGGTTTTTTTTACACTCATATTTTTTATAATTCCATACACTGTATGCACAAAACCTTTTCACTTGTTCCTAGGAGGACTTGATATATAAGTAATCTTGTATCATATTAAGCTACACTTCTTTGAATATTGTATATTATGTGATAGATGAACTTGTATTTCCTTCTCTGAAGAGAGACTAGCATGAAATTGATCTTTCTATGGAGATGTAAAGAAGAAGGCCTTCTAAAACTATTGAATTAATGGATGTTAACAACAGCAAAATTTGGCTAGCTAATACTTCCAAGGATAACGATTATTCCCTGCCTGGTCTATTCATTCTTTCATCTGTTTTAATCTGTTGCTGTATACTTCCCAATTTATATCTGGGACATCCTTTTAACAGTATCTACTTGCTTTTAGTTTTCAAAGTTTATACTTCTATAATATTGCACATAATACTGTCAATGATCAATATGCAATGTTTAATTTCCCCACCGAAAAGGCAACTGTTAACTTTTATGAGCTGGTCACTGTCTATACTTCATAATATAATTTCACTCATATAATTGTATTTGCTTTTAGTTTTGCTGTAAGCAAGATTCATGTATCAAAAAATATTGAATCTACAGATGAACAAACAGGCAGGTAAAGGAGTGAAGACTGAGAGGTGGCGTTGATAGAATATACGTGCACCTTTGAAAAATGCATGTCCATGATGCTGTTGAGCAAGATAATGGTGATTGCTTTCAGGAAAAGGAAACACAAAATTACTCTGGCTGTTGTAGAAGCCATCAGTTTATGTTAAGTGACCTTGCTCCTTGCTGTGGGGAATTTCTCCATCCTAAATCTGGAGCAAAGCTCTGACCCAAGGAAATTCTTAATAGAAAAGAATCTCATGGCAATCAGTTGGTTTGGTTATGTTTGTAGTTCTGTAATGTTTAAATTGCATTGATATAAATCTTTCTGTGTTTCACTGGAATGTGAACTAGCTAAATGAGATCTATTTTTCAGTGTATCTCACTACATAGTGAAAAGTGCATAGTTAAGTCTTTGAAATTATGGTAATTGGTGTGAGCAAATGAGTTTGAAATTCTGTGTATCGTTACCCTTCTTCCATTTCTTTCCCTAAAGAGGGACTAAGAAACGTGACAGAATAAGTATCCAACTAAATCATCTTCCTCTCTTTGATGAAGGAATATTAGTTTCCATCAAGCTGTCTTAGGGACTTGCAGAGCTATAGGTGCTTGTTATTAAGTTTAAGAACTGTGATAGAAAATTATTTTTGCAGACTCCATACCTTTTGTTTGTTTGTTTTTGAACCTGACATCTTCCAGTTTTGGTTGGTGCTTGTTAATCTTTTTATGTAAATATTTTAAAATGGTGAACAGCTATTCCCTGTTTTCTTTACAGTTTTTTAGACCTCTGTCACATCACCATTTAATCTTCCCTTTTTCTAGGATGAAAAGAATCCTTAGTTGGTTCAGTAATTCCTCATTAAACAGCTGTAATGTATATTTCTCAGTCCTTGCTAACCATTTCTGTACTTTAAGAATTTTACTACATAACCTTTTTGAGATTAAGTCAGAAGATTTTGTAAGTATGGTATTTTCTATTGTATTTTCCATAGTATTTATATGTATATTTCCATATAATCCAAACATCTGTTTTGTTTTCTTGGCCATTGTTGAGCAGTGAGATGCATTTTCATGCATAACTCGGAGATCTTTTTCTTCAGTGGTATCAGCTCATTCAGGGCCACCAAATATATATAAACCTAAGGTTGTGGGCATTTTGTTTGATTTGGTTTAGTTTGGGTGTTTTTTTGAGGTTTTATTGTGCATTACTTTTGGGATTTTTTTTGTATCAAACTTCACCTACCATTTTATCTCCCCATCACTCAGTATCACAAACTTACCATGCAGCAGTTTCACCATCTTTTTGCTACACTGGTAGGTTAATATGAGCAGTAAAGTATATGATCACAATATTTACCTCCTTTTTCACTATGTTGAATACCATTTTACCAGGACAAAGGCTTGTGGGACTTGATTAGTTGTTTCTCTTCAAACTAGACCATTGATTCTTGACAATTTATTACCGTCCATTTTGTTATGCTGTTCTCTAATCTCTGTAGTCCACATAATGGCTTGAGACATCTACCAATATGTCCACATAATAAATGATTTTGGTTTGGAAACATCCCTACTCACACAAAAATTTTGTTAAATCTGTTTGCAATAACCTTATTTCTTCTGACTGCTGTTCCTATAAATTTTGTCTCCTACAGCCTTCTCTTTCAGACTACCTGCTACTTAGGTATTCACAAATGAATATAAATTTTATTACTTAATTAGATCATAGCAACTAGTTAAAATATAAAGGGCCTTGGACAGCTTGCACTGAAGTAGATTTCTCATAATTGTAAAGAGTGATAGCCCAGACTTGTGAGAATGGTATCTTGCGCCGGATAACCTCCCCCAAGTACATGTGATGTGTGAATGTCCTTGGGCCTGGTCTGTGAATGAGTGGGAACATACCTGAAACAAACGTAATGTGAATGTGGTATGTTTTTAATAACAATTATTGAAAAAACATCTTGTGTAACCTCTTAGTCCAGGCCCATATCTGTAAATCCTATAAATTGCCAATGGTTAATAAAGAGGGTCTCAGTCTGGCTCAGCTCTCTGCTCTGCCCGGATCTGTGCTCCTTCCTGAACAATATCTCTCTCTGTGTGTGCATCTTTGTCTGCGTCCTGGTGTCCATCGTTCTTCATCGCCGCAAGTGCTGCCCTGTGTGAGTGTTTGACCCCTCTGAGGCTCTTCATTGAGCAGTGTGTGTGGCAGCGACCACGCAATCTGATGGGTGAGTAAATTTTACTTGTGGCCACATTAATCCCTGGGGTATAATAGGGACAAGCTGTCCTCTTTGAAGGAGAGAACTGCGGGATTGCGTTAGTATGGGGCAAGCTGCTTCTCAGGAACATAAATTGTATTTACAAGTTTTGCTACATATATTACGTTCTTCTGGGTATCGTATTTCTGAGAAGCAGGTCACTTCACTCCTGGTATGGGTGAAAGAGAATTGTGATTGGTTTCTGAGTGATGGTATGTTTGACAGTGCATGGATACCACCAGAAGGTCAATTGCTGGAAAACAAAGATTGGATTAAATTTAACCAAACACAACAGTGTTTTGTTGAGACCCCTCCTGCATGTATTTCTAAGAAACCTATTAACAATTGTTTGTCAGAGAAGTTTCGTCTGTTTTATCAGTGATGGGGGGATGGAGATGTGGCTCAGAGCAATTTGGTTTTTGTTTCCATTCAGGGTCTTAATGTGTAAGGTATATAAGACATTTTGAGTTTGTACTGGGCCCCTTGTAAATTAGAGGCATTAGTATATCAGAATTGTACAGATTACTAACTGGTAAAAAAATATATAAAAATCTTTCAATCCATTTGTTTTCCTTATTAGGATGACTAACCAGCCTTCTCCAATATTTATTAATAACTACAATTGTTGTAATTTGTATTATTCTATTCTATTGTAGGTTGATTTGCAATGATAACGTATAACAGGAAAATGACACATAACGTATGATGATCCACAGTGGGCATTCAAACTGACCAACAGAATGCCCCCTTTTGACTTTGGAGGCAAGAGGTGACTGCAGCACCACTCCAAAGTAGCCTGTCAGATGACTGTGGTCACAGGTTGGATTGTGTGGCAGTTGCACATTCCCCTGAAATCTGGAGCCTTCAATGAAGAGGTTGATGGCTCTTTAGCACCTTTTGTGCCCCACTGTGCCTGTCCCCACATATATACACCTAGAGTGGTACCAAGATGTTGTCAGTCAGCTTCACCTCTACCAACTGATGGGGCAGGAGGGGTGGGACCCTTGGTCAATTGACAGGGTTCTTAACAAAGGAGGTGCCCAGACTAGCTGCAAAGCTTCTGGGCTATGTTGTAATGCCCACAGCCACATCTGACCAGACTATAAAACGGGGTTCCCGCTGAAGACACGCTTTGAGTGGTCTTCTCAGAGCTGCGGGTCTGTAAACTGGAGCCCTCTCCTTAGACAGGAACACAGTCTAAGGAAACTTCCTGGGATCGAGAACACCTCACCTCTTCATTTGGGTGAGTGATTATTTACTGGATGTATCCTTGAATGAGTCTCGCCTAACCCAGGCGAGTGATTATTTCTTGTGAGTACCCTGAAGTAAGAGGCCTCTAGTTTTGTTTCTTGTGAGTGACTACATGCACGTTGTGGATCCTCATTATTCTTATGTTATTGTATTAAAATAATCTCCTCAACTAATACCTGAACCTGTATTTTATGTTATGTTGTCAAAGTGCTAAATATGTGTAATACTATTGAAATTGAATTATAGTGTTTGTGAGTGAAATCAGGTAAAACAACACCTCCAGAGAGCAGTCCCATCTAATGTGCAAGGCCTGGTTTAAGATTTAGCCAGTGCCCTGCAAAACAATTGTATAATTTGTAAGAATTAGCACTGTAAGACATAATGGCTAACATTATCTAATAGCATAAAGTGATTAGACCCAAAAACTTGGTTTTCAGGCCTCAGTCTGCATATATGGGGTTTTGTGGGAATCGATTGTGCTTGTGTAATGTTTTTTCTTGTAGTCCTCCGAATCATCTGGAGAATGATACAGAATGCAAAGAAGAATAAAGCCAGGGTCCTTGTTGTGCTCATTGTGAACCTGATGTTCCAAAACAAAAAAGGGGGAGATGTTGGAAAGTAAAGATGTGGGAAAGCAAGATGTGTGGTTCCAGCCACCTGGATGATAAGGGAAGATCAATACTAACATGACCATCTAGACAGTCAAAGAAGTAGTAGTACTAGCATAGTTAGATCATAGCAACAGGTCGAAATATAAAGGGCCTTGGACAGGTTGTGCTGAAGTACATTTCTCATACTTGCAAAGAGTGACAGCCCAGACTCATGAGAATGGTATCTCGGGCCGGATAACCACTCCCAAGTACATGTGATGTGTGAATGTCCTTGGGCCTGGTCCGTGAATGAGTGGGAACATAACTGAAACAAACGTAACATGACCGTGGTGTGGTTTTAATAACAATTACTGATAAAACATCTTGTTTAACCTCTTAGTCCAGACCCGTATCTGTAAATCCTATAAATTGTCAATGGTTAATAAAGAGGGTCTCAGCCTGGCTCAGGTCTCTGCTCTGCCTGGCTCTGTGCTCCTTCCTGAACAAGATCTCTGCCTGTGTGTGCATCTTTGTCTGCATCCCAGTGTGCATTGTTCCTCCGTGCTGCACTTGATAATGTTTAATTTTGCTTACTTTTATTTTTTTAGTAGTTATTTTCTTAATTAGGAATTTTCATAACATCTAGGAAATTTAAAAATATTCCCACCGGTTTTATTTTACTGCATAGGTGAGAGAGACAAAATAAACTACACAAACAAAAAAAATCCCTGTTACCCACATGCCAGTGGGCTGTTTATTTTCTTCCAATAATATATGGATGTTCTAGTTTTATCAGTTAATTAAAAGTTTAAAGAAAAATAAGTCTGCTGTTTTATTTGCTATTTTACAAGAAGAGATGGCTGAGTTACTAACGTAATTACATTTCTTCCTCTAACTTATAAAAGCCTAGTAAGAGTCGTATAGATATTAGTGAGCTTTGGATCACAGTAGCTAATGAAATACAGCTTTGAAGTAAAATGTAATGCTTCTCTTAAACTTAGGGTGTTTGCATGGTACAAGAATTATGTTTAAAGTGTATCTCCAACTTCATAATAAAAAACTGAGAAAGAAAGCAATTTTTCAGCTAAAACAAACGAACAAAACCCCAGAACATCATAAATCCAAAAGGAGTGAACAGACCTTATAAAATAATTTCTTGGTGTTTTTCTGGCTCAGCTTTCACCATTCACTAATTTTTTTCATTTGTTGGCATGAATAAAATTAACCTCTGAATTGAACTAATCAGAATTAAGCCTATTATATTAGTGAATTTTGGTTTGGTGAACAACATTCGATTTATATTATTATGAGTCATTAAATTCTATACAAATAGAAGGAGTTCACTTAGTAAATTGCTGCTGCTGCTTTGACAAATTGCATAAGTTGTTATAGCAATATTAAAGAGATTTCTACTCTTGTAAACATAGCTATTTCAAATACTGAAAATTTATTATAGAATGATAAAAAAGTATTAATTCTCTTTTTCTATTCTGTTTCATATTTCTGTGAGGATCTTGATATTTCTCTGTTCAAATGAGTTATTTTTAGACAACTTTCTCATAACCAGTTTTTAATTACTGAAGATATCGTTTAGTATCCAATTCAAGGGATGTTAACCTCAAAACTTGGCAATGTAGGCAGATATGTCACATAATCATAAATTCAATGTACAAATAAACAAGGCAAACTGTTCATAGACAAAGGGCCATATAGATTTTAAACTGGAAGAAAGTTTCTGAATGGGAAAAATAATCAGTTTCTGAACAGATAAACTACATTTTACTAAGGTTTCCTGGTTTTCCTGATGCAAGGGTGAAGTTAAGCTTTATTTGCATCTTTTAGTGAAGTGTTATTAGTATTTTCTTCTTACCTAATGTTACTTTAGTAATGCTAATAAACAAAAGGATTTAATGAAGATGGGGCAGTTCTGGTTTTCAGACTATAATTGTACTCTTCTGTATTTGCTTCTCATATACCTCCACATTTCTTTCCTGAGGATACTGTGTTCATTCCCAGCCCTGTAATACCTCAAAACTGTACTTCAAATTCTTGAAGCAAGGAAATACTCTGTATGAATTAGGGAGAAATTTAATAGTAAGTCTGTTCCAGTAAATTTTATGTGTGATTTCTGTCATATCACATTGCGATTATTACTAGAGTGAAATGCTTTTCAGATGACATCACATGGAACCAGGAAAAACTGAATATCTAGCAGACATTCTACTTAAAGGCTGATGATGTACTGGGAGTATGAGGAGTACTTCAGACAATAATTTAATCAGGATAGATACTGCTTTTTGGAAGCAGAGCTTTATCTAAAGGTGAATTTATTTAAGGGTTGGTTTAGCTTATTGCTTTTTTTAATTAACTTTATTAAATAGATGACCGCTACTGTTCTGTATGTTTCTTTTGTTACAGTTATATATCTGTGCCTATTTTTGCAGGAATCTTTGAATACTTCTTTAGGACTTTAGCATATTTGTGTTTGCTTTAATGCTTTTCCAAATAAAGTGTCCTCTTATTTCTAGATTTATTACAAGAATGGGACAGCACTGCACAGCCAGACACCTTACTGATTGTATGTACTACCTGCATTTTATGCAGTAACCTTCAGAAAGATACTCCTTACTGCAGTTTAAAGTCATAGTTCTTCTTGACTGAACTATCAACCAGGAGAATGGATCAAAATGTATAGAGGAGACTAGTTGTGAAAAGTGAGTGCCATATAAATATAGATTTGTCCCAAGTTTAGAGAAAATTCCACTGATTACTTCAGTGATGTATAAAATACTTGCATGAGTATTTGCCGTCAGGCGAGGAGGACGTTACTGTTGGATTTTTTCTTGTTGATGCTCTAACTCAGAAATGTAGTGCTGCTCAGCAAAATTATAGTGAACTCTGACCCTGAGAAGTCTAAATCCTGTGGCTTCTTATTAGCAATCATAATTCGTCACAGCATAAACCACAAAAATCTTGTCTGTAGAAGAAACCGCAAAAAATAAACAGCAGCCACTAGACGTCATAGTAGAAATTGCACAATTGCAGTTAACATAGCAAAAAATAGTCATGTTAAGCTCCAGGAAAAAAAAAAGGCCCCTTCTTTCTATCCTTAGAAAAGATGGATAAAGGTAGATAATTCTTTTGTAATAATATGTGAGCTAATGTAATTATGCCATTTTGCAATAATACAAGAGAGTGGAAGTACTGAGGATCCGGATACATCATCATCATCTCACCGACTTGAAACAAAACAGCAGTCCCATATGTGCTCTGGCTGTCTTAGCAGAATATTGGCTATTACGGTGGTGGTGTTTGAAATATGTTAAAAAAGAAAGAGTACTGTAAGTACTAGCTATCTATGACACAGCATATAAAAATGAAAAATATTTAGCTTTGAGCTTTATTAAATTTTCTGTGATCTTTTTCCATCAATACAATGTAAGGGTTAGTTCATACCACTTCCTTGTTTGAAAATGCTAAGAGGGAAGTGAGGATTTGAAGATACTGCATATACAGGACAAAATGACAAAAAAGAAGAGCCAACTACAGAAAAATATTACCAATGAAATATTTTGTTTTAAAAACCAGTTAATATTAAAATATTAGTTGTTGTTTTAATGCTCTCAGTGGCAATTAAGTGGTGAGCTATTAAAACACAGATGTCATGGAAATTGATTACAATACCTGAAACCAATGACACTGCTCTGGGATCAGGATGAGTGAGGAAATTGGTGAAAAGAACGTGAGAAAACAGTAAAACTGGTGAACAGTTTAAAACTGTAGTATATGAGAAAACTCAGTTAAAAGAAACCGCACAGACACATAGGAATTGGAGTTTGATTATTTTACCCATTTGCTACTTTGCAGTCTCCAGCAAGCCATCTAGCTGGAAAATGCTGTCTTGTCAGAGGCAGATGGATCCACTGTCACTCCCACATTCATGCTTCTTCTGGGATGATAGTCAGCCCAAAGCAATGAAAAGTCCGAGTTGTGAATTCTTGGGAGATTCAGGTTTCCCTGTATCTGATCTGAGTCCAGCTCAGAGATCTGAATACTAAGTCTAGACTCAGGATAACTGAAATTGCAGTGGGTCAGTTTTTTAGCCTACCACTGTATATATGAGCATGTAATTCATAAGTGCAGATGCATATACATAAATGAAAGTGCAGTTTTCAAAGCCATCTGTTTAGCTCCTGCTGAGTTAAAAAAAAAAAAAAATATATATAATACTGGGCTTCTGGAAGGATGGCCAGCAATAGAGTTCATTCCAACAGAGATCATAAGCTTTTTGTCTACAATGTTTTTCATTGGAAGCTTAAGTGACTGAAGAATGAGAGATTCTGCCAAGGCTAGCCAAGTGTTACACAGCTGATGTAGAGCTGGGAAACAGCTTATTTCTTCAATGAACTGCATTAAGGTAGGGTCTAAAGGCTTTTAGCTTTTCTAGTTTTGAGACCTTAGAAGGTTGTCTAACAGTTCTTACAAAACTGAGAGCATTGGGCTTGTATGGTTCAAACAAGTGAGCTCTGCCAGTGTATACTTATCACAGAATCACAGAGTGTTAGGGATTGGAAGGGAGCTCAAAAGATCATCTAGTCCAATCCCCCTGCTGGAGCAGGAACACCTGGATGAGGTTACACAGGAAGGTGTCCAGGTGGGTTTTGAATGTCTCCAGAGTAGGAGACTCCACAACCTCCCTGGGCAGCCTGTTCCAGTGCTCTGGCACCCTCACTGAGAAGACGTTTCTCCTCAAATTTAAGTGGAACCTTTTGTGTTCCAGTTTGTACTATATGTTTAAAAGGTATGTAGTAATATGTGAAAACCTAACCCCTGAGTGGAACCGAATATTCATCCCGTATCTCTCAGTTTTTTATTTTATTCCACCCCCTTCCCCAATAAGCTCTACATAAGACTGTCAGTAAGTATATTTTATATAAACAAAAAGGAGAACATGACATTACTAGAATCTGATCCATATCAAATGATGGAAGAAAATCTAAAGAGTTAAAGACATGCACAGAAAGAAAAATTGTAAACTCATTTCTTTCCAGACCTATGTGACATTCTAAGATCTGGAAAGAACAGGAAACAGATCTAAACAACTGACAAATGGCAGTACAGTAAAAATACAAGGATATTTTGTAACAGATTTGAAAAGTAAATGAAAAATGGCTAAAGCTTTTGAAAAGCCACCAAATTAGCATAAGTGCTAATATTGTTAATAGTAAAAAGTTTCTGTTACAAAAGGTATACTTTAATTTTAAAAGGTCTAGAACACTTTGTTCTCGTTTAAAAATTGTTTGCTTACTGCATATTTTGAGTTTGCAAAAATGTGTGTGGACATGAAAAACATAGATAACAGACTTCTGTTTCCAAAAAAATATTACAACATGATGTCGAGGTGACAAAACAGCAGGGTATTTTCATTCCTACTTGCCACCCAGTTCTAGGATGATAAGCAATTGTTAGCATCTTATATAGAATATAACTGCAATTTTCTCTAAGATGATGAGATAAAATTTCATTAATACAAGGGTTAGTGACAAGGTTTGTCTTAGTCAACTAAATCATCTGTTTTCAGATAGCTATCCGAGAAACAGAATGGAAAAAAAATTAGAAAAATAATGATGTAAATAATAACTGATGAAAAAAATGAAGCATCAAAGAATGACTGTATGAAAATCTGAGTAAATTATGAAAGTAATAATTGATACTTCTAATTTTTGCACTTTAGAGTCTCTTGAGAGGTAATTTATGAACAAAATAGAGCAGAGGTCACTGAGATTCTGGTCGTGATCATGGACACTGTTGCCTGCAGCCATGATTTGAAAGTCAAAATGTGTACAGCTATGTGACCACTCTCCCAAAACATGAGAAGCAGCATGTACCAAGCTCAAGACAGTGAAAGGCAACAGTTTCTATAACTTGTCTTTCATTCTGACATAAGCCTGCCCCTGTTATTCTGTAGTTTACAAGGTGTGTTGATTCATTAGTGTTCTACAAAAATGTCATGGTTTCACAGAGAATCACAGAATCACAGAATGTCAGGGATTGGAAGGGACCTCAAAAGATCATCTAGTCCAATCCCCCTGCTGGAGCAGGAACACCTGGATGAGGTTACACAGGAATGTGTCCAGGTGGGTTTTGAATGTCTCCAGCGAAGGAGACTCCACAACCTCCCTGGGCAGCCTGTTCCAGTGCTCTGGCACCCTCACTGAGAAGAAGTTTCTTCTCATATTTAAGTGGAACCTCCTGTGTTCTAGTTTGTACCCGCTGCCCCTTGTCTTATCATTGGTTGTCACCGAGAAGAGCCTGGCTGCATCCTGCTGACACTCACCCTTTACATATTTATAACCATTAATAAGGTCACCCCTCAGCCTCCTCTTCTCCAGGCTAAAGAGACCCAGCTCCCTCAGCCTTTCTTCATAAGGGAGATGCTCCACTCCCTTAATCATCTTTGTGGCTCACACTTGTTATAATCTCTTCCTTGCTTATCCTGATGTAGATGTTTATACCTGCCAATTGGACAAGAAATTGCATTATTGCATAATTGCACAGGTTTAGTTAACAGAGAAGAATACTTGAGAGACTGCCTCCTCTTACAATCTAGATCAGGGTGTCAAACTCTTTTTCAGTGGGGGCCACCTCAGCCTCGTTGTTGTCTTCAAAGGGCTGAGTGTAATTTTAGGATTGTATAAATGTAAGAGTAGTTATATTTAGACAGTCCTAAAATTACATTAAAAAGAAATCTTCATGTTTCTTCCTGCATGATTATATTCAAGAGCCAGGTTGTGTAGAGATGGAAGAATCATAGGCTGCTAAATGGGCGTGTATTTCAAGTTATATTCAATGTTGGAATAAAATAAGCACAAAAAGTTAATAGTATAGAAAAAGAGACTTGCAGCAATGTTGTCCTAACTTGCAATTTTTCTTTCCTGTCTTCCTGATAAAACTCATGTTTTGAATTGTATACCTTGAGGAAGCAAAGGATTTTTGCACCCTCACTGAAGACAAAAGCCTGTGTCATATTAAGTCTGGAAAACAGCATTGGTTTTAAATTTAGCTTGTCTACAAATAAGCTACAGAACTGTGAAATAATTCAGTTTATGAGGAAATGCATCAGAGCGGAGTAGAGAAAAAGCCTCTGTTAGACATAAGTAAGGCTGAAAAGTTTTAAATAAATAGTGCATGTTTTTCTCTTCTGGAAATGTGATTTATGCTAAAGAAAATATATTTTGCATTTCTGTCTGATAAAGCCCATATGTCCTGAAGTTACTAATCTATAGTTCAATGTACCAAAGGTTTGGGGAAAAAGAAATTACTCAACCACCTTCGTCAGTCCTTTGGTAAGTGCTAGAAAACAGTTTTATTGTCGTATTTTAGTACAAAAGATCAGCTTATTAGAAAAAGCTAATTAACAATAAAAGTGTAGCAAGTTTGGCCAGCACAGCAAATAACTAGTTATTCTAGTATTGTTAGTAAGGTGGACTCTTAGAGATATCTGTATAATGATCTTGTCCCAGAGTTTATTTACCTGCGTTACTATGAATTTAAATGTTTGTTCAGTTGCACTGTTTGTACTAATTCATATGTTTTAGTTTTCTGGAAAATTTAATAGTTTATCTACTCTAGGATCAAATATTGGATTGTTGATATTCTATTGAAGGTAAATGTCAAGAGAAAGTATTTGAGTAATGCTAGCATCTCCACTTAAAAATCAGTTTGTACAATAGTTCTCCAGCATATGAGACTTACTGTATTCTAATGTTATGATACAGGTAGAGAAAATACTTCATTGATAAGTGAAATAACAGTATTTAAACTTACCCTACAGTGATGCAATTTTGCAATAAAATTCCCAATCTCCCTCCTGTGTCATGTAACCACAAACGCTGTGGTTTGTTCAGACCTGTAAGTGTGATGTCTAACCAGCTACAAAGCCACGTTGAACAGAAGTGCTGAGTTCCTGCTGCATCCTTTCCCTAAACAGGACAATTAGCTTTGTTCTTTGCACCTTCTCCAAGCTCATCTTGTGGAATTCAAGGGAATTTATATCTTCTTTTATTTTGGTTGAAACAGGCAAGAGATTCAATGTGTTGCTGTGAGGAGAAAGCAGGAATGCACGATACGGGCAATACGGGCACAGTGACACTGCAAGTCTTTTTTCCTTAGGAAAAAAGCAAGTCACATTGATCTATAGACATCATATAAATATAATATTTTCTCTAGCCCAGGTCTCTGAAACCATAAAACAAATGAGGAAGTACTTCTGTATCATAGTAACTACATAGAACACTTCACAGATAAAGTCAGTAAGCAGCACTGAGAAAACATTAAACCTAGTGAAGGGTAAAGGATGCTATAAATAATAATGACACCTATCAAGTAGAAATTGTAGAAACTGAAGAAAAAGAGCTGAGACAGGTACAGACAGATGGGGGAAAGTTTACGGCCAGTTTGACCTGTCCCCCAAAGCCAAATAATAGATTAAGAAATTATGTAACTCAGTAACATATGATCAAATACATTATGCTTAGCTCTGATTGTCCTCTGAGAAAAAAATTCTAAGGTGGAGAGAGGGGCAATTTGGAGTTGAGAAAGGAAAAAAAAAAGGTTTGAACCTCAGAATAAAATAGTTTCTGCACTAGTTTAGAATAGTGGAGACCATGATTGCTTATCCTTGGTCTACCACACATTTCATGCCTGACCACAAGAGCATTCTTAAAGCTTCCTCCACTTCGATTTGCAGTGTGCAAAACAACAATAATAATGGAGAAAATAATATAAACAAATACTTAGATTAGATCTACTCCCACTTTCTAACCTGAAATCTGAAGAGACTGTTTCACAGTGCTACTGTCAAATAGTAAGATTAAATAATTGCATCAAATAATAAAGGTAACTGAAGTGGAAGAACTGACTAGGGCAAGATGAATGTACTAAAGATTCTGTGTCACCATAGAAAGGTATAAAAATACAGAAGATAAATTGATAGATACAAAGGACTTCAGGTTGTTGTGGGCAACTGGTAGGCCCAAATATCTCAGCTAACACACACGTACATTGGGTCACTGCAGGTCTCACACTACTGGGACTTCCTAGTTCTGTAGTTCTTGCAGACATCTTCTCAGGTTTACAGGGGTTTATTTACCCGCCTTCTATGCCGTGACATAACACCAGCTGCTGCTGAAATGCAGCCAACCTTGAAAGTAGAGCAGTTGTACTCATACAGAATTGCAATCTAAATCAGTCTGGCTTTGTGCTGGCTCAGGTGTCTCCTGTCACTCAAGCTTTCTACAAATCATACAGCTGAGAACACAAACAAAGTGAATGGGCTGTCTTACTTGTTCTTCTGTAACATAAGATGGAAGACAATGAGACTGGAAGACCATATGCTTAAAATTGTAGAAGGAAATGTTTGAAAGCAACACAATGTAAGGAAATAGAATATTTGAGACAGTTTAATAAGTTCTAAAATAATTTGTTTATATGGCTAATGAGAATCTATTGGACTACTTCGGGCATGGTGTGAAAATTATTATGTAAACAGTCATGTTTCTGGGCTTAAGCCAGTTATTAAGACCACCATTTGATAAATCACTAAAATATGTTAAGAACATGCGAAGTTTTATTCAAGGTAATGGAACTATTCATGCCTAAAGATAGGCTGCGCTTCAGTGCTTTAGTGGCTCAGGAGTTACGAGTTCATTGTTAGAAAGATAATACAACTATGGGCAGGTTCTTTTGAAGGTGTCTATTATGTCTTTGCTTTATCCTAAAATAAATAGAAGTTATTGGCAAAGGTAGGATATTACAATAGATGGACCAGTGGTCTGATCCAATAGTTAGTATCTTCTCATATTATCCTTTAACTGGCAAATTTTTTAATGCTGTGCCCTGTCTTCTGCATGTTCTGTTTGATCTCTCTAAAAACAGGTGTATCCACTAGGAAATGTAAATTATTAGAAATTTATATACTAGGAACAGACAATGGACATTACCTTTTTTAAACATTATATAGCATGCAGGTTTTTTTAAGTAGATGGGAAAATAGTTTCATTCTTCAGCAATGATGTCACTAAGCTTGTAGCCCAAATGGTGTTCTCATTCTTGGCAAGTAACATTAAACAAAGAATATATGGTTTTCAAATGCTGCCTAGATTCAGTAAAAAGCATTTATGCAAACAAAATCTGTTGTTGTGTCTAGAAACTGTTGTTTGTCTTTAGAATGGAGCCATGTTAATAGTTTTAATATGCTAAAACTATGAGGTCCTAGATGCACAGAATAATCAAATTCTGATCATCTGACTAAATTTCACTGTCATAATGTGATCTGAATTAGAACTATGTGCAAGAGAAAGAAAATATTTGAATGCTAAAGCCTCAAGCCCTGAGTAAGTTATGCACAAATTACACACCATAGAAGTAATTTTTATTCTTACTTTCCATGGAAAGTATAGTTGCATTTCTAAGCTTTAGCTCTGTTTTATTAAACATCTAAAGAAAATATATGTATAATAGGTATAACAGTCATTATGCTTCATCAATATACAGGTTTACTGATCTGATTAAGCTGATATCTTTCTTTTCTGGAATCTTGAGGGAGATGTACACTGAAGAGAGTTTTGGTTCAACGTGGTTTATGTTCACATCCCAAATCATTAAAGTCAATAGTGGGATCTCAGTGCTTTTGATGTCCTCTGTTTTCTGATAAATTCTTATAATCTCGTCAAAGGATACAATGGTATTCGGTGCAAATATGTAGAGTTATCACCAAATTCGTTTTACAGAGACTAAACAAGGACCAAAACTTTTCAGATGAGAATTGTATCCCTAATAGTAGATAAAAATATACATATAGAAATGAAGTAAAATGAGCAGCATATTCTTGTGATGATTTATTTGACTGCCAACATGAATCTCCAGTTTTAGCTTTTCTGTTTTTACCTAAACATTTACATTGCATTATAAAACAGTGTATAATGCAATTTTTGCATGGCATGGAAGTAATTCCCTTGGGGATGACCGACCACTGGAACAGAACTGCCCAGAGCAGTTGTGGAGTCTCCATCTTTGGAGATATTCAAAAGCAATCTGGACATGCTCCTGGGCAACCAGCTCTAGGTGACCCTGCTTTGGTCAGGGAGTCTCCAGATGGTCTCCAGAGGTGCCTTCCAACCGTAACCATTCTGTGATTCTGTGATTTCATTTCTTGCATCTAAAAAAAGAAGGGAATACATGTGCTGGTGTTTAGACGAAGATTACTGTTTATATTAGCATTCAGAGCTATCTTTGTGAAGATACTCAGCAAAGAGTGAAAAACTTCTAAAGTTTCCAATGCAGAAAAGTTAACATGCTTCTCAATTTTCTTAATGTTCCTTCAGTTTTTCACTACCTTTTAGTTGTCAGGGGGAAAGGAGGCAAATAACTTTGCTGCCTTCAATGTGTCTCTAGTTGGGACCTGATAAGGACTGAGAAAAAGAACAGAGGGGCAGCATTACTCCTCCAAATTGGCAAGCGCAACCAAATAGACAGTACAATATTCTAGCCAGGCAAAGGCTCAGCAAGTGAAAATAAACAGAATACCTAAAATAATTTACAGGTATCCTTTTGGGGAAAAGAGTATATGACTATTCTGTGTGTCATTTTGTCTGGATGGCTCCCCTAATAAGCTGGCACTCCTTTAGCCAATTTCAATCACACTTAACTGAATGAGAAGTGTCTCAGTGAGAAGTTCTCACAAGTCTGAATATAGGTAACAGAGAAGGATTCATTAAAGGTCTAGTTTAAGAAAAGCCTACATCTATATTCATTGACAAAAAAACTACATGGGAGAAAAAAAAAATCTTGATTTCTTCAGCCACAGGAAACACTTCAGCTGGAGTTTGTGTCTTTTTAAACATCTGCTTCAAATAATGACAGAAAAAAAGAAGTCAGGAACCAAGTGTTAGTATTGATATTTCAGTGTGACTTGTCTTAATATTTACCTAGTGTCCAGGAAAAATGATGAGGAAAAAAAACCAAGAGGTGGAAGGCTGAAGGACAAAAGAAAAGAAATGGCAGCTATATGAAGTAGATTATTTTTCATTGAAAATGTTCATCTATGTTATCTAAACATCTTTTCATCGCAGTATCACTGTGACTTTCAGTGGAACAAAGAGAGAACATCTCTATCTCAGTTACATACCATACTGTAGTAAAGCACAACATCCAGACCGTTTGGATAACTGTATAATTATCAAGGCAAGTAAGACGCTATGAGCCGTTTCTAAGATAATATACAAGCAAAACAGTTAATTTCCATAGGCTGGTTTCTCATTGCTTTCATTTGTTCTTCCATGTTATTAAATTAGTCTCAAAAGGTCTTGGACAGAGGAAAGAGAAAGGAAAAACATAAAATAACAAAAAAGGAGGAAAATAATAGGTAAAAAGAAAGAGAAAAGCAAAGGTGGGGGGGATGAGTAAATGAGTATTGTAATAAAAGTAACAGCTATCCATTGAGAACAAAAAACTCTGATGGAGTAAAATTCTTCCATGCAAAACCAGGAACTTTTTAATGCCTTCTAGGAAGAATTCATGGTTCCAAAACTTAGTAGTCTTTTTAAAAATTATTTGGTAGTGGTTTTGTGGACAGAGCTGATCATTCTACCTTCATAATAAATCCACCCATACACATATATGAAGCGCAGGTTTTCTAAAGACTTGGAACTTATACATTCTTGGTAGTTACAGGGAAGCAGAACCGATATTTTTCTATCATTTAAATAGGAAAAAGCACTCCAAGCTGCATAACTAGTACCAATTGACTGCAATTAAAGCAGTCCTACGGGACAGGTAAGGAAAGGCACCATTTTTTGGGAGACACAAGAGAATAGTTCTTTGTCCTCTGCTGCTATGAGGCATTGCCCTCTCCCCTTTGAGGCAGAATATTGCAGCTTAGTTTGGAATATGAAGAGCAAATCTACAACTGAGTGGATTCTTGCCTTCTCGAGAGTATGGAAACCAATTCACTTACAATTTGAGACAGCCATTGAGTTGTGTAGATGCCGCACAGCTCGCCATTTAAAATTGTGAGGGGAAAAAAAAATCCATCTTTCTTACATCTTTTCAAATGACATGATTTTTCTTACATAATGACAGAATCTAAGATCTGATTCCTTATTTTTAGTTGCTGTAGTAGGTCTATTGCATACAAAAATGTATATTTGCCAATGATGTCACATTCTAGTTCACAGACCCACTCCCAGTGCTTAGGAATTGATAAACTTTCCTACAGCATGATTTATTTACAGCAAAAATTTATTTAGCATCTGTAATGCAATCTTCCTCATATAAAACTGAAATTAAGCAATCTCTGTGGATTGTATCTTGTTCCTGAGAATCTCTGACACAAGCGTGTATGATAATTTTGCAGTTTCTTATGCCAGTTACTGATCTATCGCGAATATTTTTTGTAAATTTATGTGCAAAATAACAACTAATGATGCTTGCTTTATATATATTTGTGTTTCAAATTCAGAGTCTAAGAAGTTTTATCTGCTGATTTAGCTTTGCCCAAGGTTGAGAAATTTGTACATTCTTTCTCTCACCTGCTTTCATGTAATAATTTTCTGGCATCTAATTAAGTAGTGACCTGAGATCGGATAAGGTCATTCTTTATCCAAGTACCTGTTGTCACAAGCCTTTCATGGAAGCTAGTAATCTTTTGCACATTTATGTGTCTATTGAATTTGGCCCAGGCTGTGAAAATGACATCCAAGAGACAGAAGCGTGAATGCACTGGGAAACAAAAAAGGAATTTATTTTTAAAGAAATATTTTAGACAATCTAAGCTCCTTTTTTTGCCTCATACAGACTGGTCTGACACATTGTCCCTTCACATTAGCTCCCTAAGATGCAACACAACCTCAGTGTACCCAGGGAGGCAGCAGTTCACAATGGGAAGTATTTGCCATTTGTTGATAAGGCAAGTCATGATCCTTCACCTATGGGTTTTCTATTGTGTAGAGAATAGTCTTTATCTCATGCTGAGGTGCAGTATTTGTACTTCAAGTTACACTGTTTGGATAGAGAAAGGAGGGATTGCTAATGGGAGCCTTCACTTTTAAGAAGTTTCTTTGTAAGAAGATTCTTCTCTAAAAATTCCCTCATTATGTGGTGCACTGAAGAGACAGGTAAACTGAATTTCAAACTTGCATTGGAGATAAGCCTCCCTTATCAGGGACAGCTAAGTATTCCCAACAGATCAGTTTAGCTAGAAGCCTAACTATAGGTGCAGGATTGTAGCTTAGACTTTGTGCTCATAGGGGTGTTAAAAGCAAAGGATTTCCTTTCTACCACATGGTTCTTAAATCTAGGTATAAAAGAGTTACGGAGTGCTGAATGTCTGCTTACTCTACAGCAGATTGGGTGGGGAACAGACATTGGCCTGGCTATTTGAATTATTTGAAAGAAGTTGAGTGAATGTTGGACTTTGCTACTATTTTAGACAAAAAAATGTATTAGTGCTAAAGATGGGTTTTGTTTGAGATGTCCTGCAAACAAGTCAAACCTGAAACTCAATACGGTCTCAAATGATTACAGTACATTGTAAGTTAAAAAACAAACAAACAAACCAAACCAACTAACCAACAAAACCCCATACTTTTTTCTATACAATAGTGTTTAATTGTAACTGTTCCTGTTTTAACTACTAAAGGCCAAAAAGTTCTTCACTCGTGCACAGCTTTTGTTGCCAAAGACCCAGCAACTGTCCCTAACATATTCTGATTTTCAACTTGTTGCTATAGCTGCCTCTTTCATCCATGCTGATGGAGCTTACACTAAGAATGCTGTAGTTGTAGCATGCTCTTTGCTGTCTCAAGTAGTTTCCACGGCAGTACTGTTGAAGTGTTTATGAAGCTTACCATATGGTTTCCATGCTTCAGTGCTGACCAGACTCTGGCTATTACCAACAGACATGAACAACACATCTTCAGAAGTTCACATTCTTTACACCTTGCATCTTGCATTGGTTCATCCTTGCAAAAGATCAGTAATAAACTAGTCTTCATTAAAACAGGAGAAAGTGAAATCAATTGTTCTATATAAGTAAAGCTGCTTGCCTGTACCCAGGACACTAATCTGTGGCTGCTCTACTTGCACTGTTTGTCCTTGTACGCTTCTTGAATTTACTTTACAGTTAAATGATTTATGATAATAGAAAAAAAGCTGAGAACACTAAGAGGGTGCTTAGCAGCTCAGCTATTATGACAAACGAGACAACTAATTTATGTGAACAATGCCTTCTTTTTATTAGCCTCTCTTTCATTTGTGTGTTCACGTCTCACTGTAGATTTCTGTCCTAAATTTTAATAAGGAACATTTTGGCACGTGCATGCTCTTGTTTGGCCTCTAAAAAGAATTCTGTTTCCCATTTTATCCTACATGGTGGGGTTTTAAATATATTTAGGTGCTAATATGGCAAGGATGTGTTGGCTGACTCTCCTAAGTCACTGCCTGTCTTTCTTTACCTTATTGCCCCCATATTTGTAAAAACATTACCTGTTTGGGTTTGGAAATACTGATTTGTTAGTGTTTAGAATGTGCAGTCATCTGTTCCATGTGGAATTCTGTTATAAATTCATCATAAAGATTAAAATGAGTGGAAACCTAACTAAATATTATCTACATCAGAGACTCAATATGGCTTCTATAAAGGTAAGTTCTGCCTTACAGACATCTGGGTGATCTTTCAGAGGCTCAACGCATTTGTGGACATCGTTGTTTCAGGCAATATAGTCTGTGTAGATATGTAATGCATTTAATTAAGTCCCTAACTGAAAGCTTTTAAGAAAATTCATCAGCCATAAAACAAAAAGGTCGTTGCATATCTAAGCAGTTGACTAAAATATCAGCTTAGGAGGATAAGTGTAAAAGGCAGTTTTACAATGGACTGGTCATTTGCAAAATTCAGCAGCAGTTCGTGCTAGGATCTACTCTATTCAATGTACTCGTAAATAACGTGGAAGCCAAGGTGAACATTTAGATTTAAAGTTTGTGGAAGATACTAGGTTATTCAGGGTAGAAAGGAGAACACTGAAGAAGAACTTATAGAACTGACTGGGCAATAAAATGGCAGTTGAAATCCAGTATAGACAGACGCGAAGTGATACACATGGTAAAAACTGCTCTTGAGTCACACGTAAAATTGAACCAGCTGTTACCACTCAAGGGCAAGATTCTGAGGTTATGATCTTTACTTTCATAAAATGTTGACTCGTTGCTCAATGACAGTCAAAAAATCAACTGTTAGGCATTCTCAGGATTGAAAACAAAACAGAACCCCATTGTGCCACGTGATTATGCCACCATGTGCATTTATAGTTCAACCATGGCTTGAATGCTGTGCAAGTTCTGATCCCTTCGTCTCAGAAAGGAGTATATTAAAACTGGAAAACATTCAGAGAACGCAGAAAAGGTGATAAAGGTATGGAGTTTCTGTAGAAGGGAGGGATTAGCAGGCTAAGCATTTTTAACTCAGAAAAGGGTGATTTAGAGGGCTGATGACAGATCCACAGAATCCTGGCTTTCATGGGGAGAGTTGATGTGGATCAGCTGTTCAGTGTCTCATACATAAATTAAGGACCATCAAATCTGGCTGAGCCAACTTCAAAACAAATATAATATGGTAGTTCTTCGTGCAAAGGGTAGTAGACCCACGAAACTGCTTGCCAAAAGGCATTGTAGATGCTCAAATTTATGTGTATTTTAGGGACAGTGGACAACCACTTAGAAGAGAAATCCACTGAAGATTACGAAACAGAAAAACTCCATTAAACTCAGGAAATTGCGTGACCTGAATATAACTGGAGATGGAGAGATTATTGAAGGGAAAGTCAGGCCTGTTTGCTCTGTTGCTCTTTGCCGAGCATCCACTTATGATGATTGCTAGAACAAAGATGCTAGGCTAAGCGGACCCCTGGTTTGAATCCATAGACGCATTTCTGATCTTATATGAGCCTCAGATCCAGACGCTGAGCACTCATGCTTGGAATATAAGAAGTGCAAATAATGTGTTTCTTTTTTAAAAATAATTAAGATCGAAGTCACTCAGTCAGACATTTTGGGGCATGCAGTGTTCTGTGTTATCAGGCTATTTAGATACCTAGGGAAGAATTTAGACCTGATATTTTAACTTTAAGGGAGCCTGGTTTCCAAATCTGAGTGAATCGCAGTCAGGCTTAGATATTTAATTGTATTTGTTGTCCTTGAAAACTGGGGCGTAAAAATGACACAGGCAATATTAGAGAGTTATGATTCCAGTTACAATTATGTGGATTTTTGCACTTTAATTAGGGGTTCATCTCTTATTCTTTATGACTATTAAGTTGCCATACGTCCGTTCAATACAGGGTGAGTTGAAACTCGTGTTTCTGTTTTAAATATTCATCCACAGAGCCTAAACAGAGGAAAAAAAACCCCAAATATAATGATTTTCCAGGAAACATGACTGTTCTATAACTGTATTCTGTTGTTCATTCAAGCAGAATAGTGCTCTCTGCATTTGCTGATTCACTGAGGCTCCTGTAACACTCGAGAATGTGTAACCCTTTAGAACATATTTTTCCTGAAGAATCAGCTGGGGGTTTTTTTGTTCACCCAAGAGTCAACAAAAATTTGTGTGGTTCCTCAGTGCATATATTTCTTAAAGCCTCAAACTAAACAGTTTAAGATCTAGAAGAATGTTGCTGTCCAAGATTATATTAATGCTTTCAAATGTTTCATCTGAGAGTTTATATATGAATGGACATTCCCAAGGCATATGCATTAGATTAACATTCAGTCCACCACAGCTAAAATGCATAACATTTTCTTTAATTAATTCCAGGGATGTCAGAAGAGTATATTTTACTTTATTAACTTCAGCTTATTGCTATTAGAGCAATTAATCCTCTTTTTTGTTCAGCTTCATGAGATTTATGCAAGTTTAGGATTTTGAAAATAATATCGTTATATTGGTATAAAACTACTAATGAAGGGATAAATAGTGAAATCACTATTTATTCACTGTCTATCCAGTGAAAATTCACTGTCTATCCAGATGCTACCACACTGTCCATCATTAACATGCCTACTCAGTTCACAGCTAAGTAGGTCTTTAGTAGCACACTGGGACTTTAAATTATACCTAAAGTAAATGACTACTGACTTCTTAGAACATTAAGGTATTCATTTATATATATAGAGGGAGTATAACTAGCAATCTAGTACAAGTTTTCTGATAAAATTAGGAATTTTCTTACTACATTAAGGCTTTTGCTTGTATTAGTTGTTGCTTGCAGTGTACATTAGCCCTTAATAATCATAATCTTCTGTAAGGTTAGCATATCACTTTAGTTCTTAATGTCAGATTAATGTGCAATAAACTGATATCGGTAGTAGACAACAGACTGTTCCTTGGTCTGCATCTCTAGTAAATAACAAAGTGCAAAAATTCAAAATTTTTTGTTTGGAATAAGAGTATTTTTAAAGTTTTGAATGAAGGAGGGGACACTCACTAAGAATTTTGTTACCAACATCAGCGCATCCAAGACTTGTCTAAAAATACACACAGTGTAGATCACAATTTTGTTATTTTATTTTTTCTCTTCTCGTCTAGCTCTATTAAACAATGCTCTTAGCCAGTTTGCTTGATGGCATTTAGAATTTTTAATATTTTCACATATTACTTAAATTGTAAGACAGTGCATCAGTTCCTGTGTATTGAGGCTTCATTTGGGAAGATGCTTAATGTAGTTTGTCACCTTAAACAGGAGTCTTCTTGTTTGATTAAGAGCATTGTTCAGGTAAATAAAGTTACATTTCTGTTTAAATTCCTTGCTGCATAGGAGATTTGTTTCTTAAAGGAATCTATGCCACTTCTGACATCATAACCAAGCAATTTCTATGTTGCCAACAGATGATATGTGTTTACATTCAGGCAAATTGCCAAAAAGACTCCACTATATTGTCTCTTGGATTGTTAAAAAATTGTCATTAGTACATCAGGGGGTCCAGTGTAGGCAAATCTGTTTGAAATTTGGATTCTAAGGCGATTGCAAATGTCTAGTTTAGGAGCAATGAAAATTTTAGTCTACAGCAGAAGTTGCATTGCCTTGTTTTCTCTAGCCCCGCAGGACAGACTTGAGACTGTGCCTGTGTGGACATCTTTTAACATGAAATGAATGTCCTTTGAAAATTATACTTCTGATCAGCATAGTAAATATATTTTTCCTGTTCCTTACTGAGAAGCTAAACTAGCTTTAGAAAGGAGACACAGTAGGTACAAACAAAATAATTACTTCTAAATTATTTCGAGGTATTACAGTCTCTTCTTCTCTTAGTAGTTCTGGAAGACTGGGCGAATTGTAAAAATGCTATAATCATAGAATCATGGCCCAAGTTGGAAGGGACCCACAAGGATCATTGAGTCCAACTCCTGTCCCTGCACAGGACAAGCCCACAGTTCACACCATGTGTCTGAGGGCCTTGTCCAGTCTCTTCTTGAACACTGTCAGGCTGTTGGTTTCATTCTCCTAGTAATATCAGTGTTTGTATTTAATTTCCATAATGAATTTAATGTACAACTCATAAACACCAGGAATGCTTTGAGCATGCCATGGATGTCATAAAACCAGAAACAGCATTTGTACCTTTTGCCTCCAACTACCATTTTTCACTTTGACCCCTCCAAGGTCCATGATAAAATTACGTTCCACGTCTGCTAGTGCCTCAAGTGTGGACCTGTTAGACCCTTACAGACTTGATAGACTCTCAGAGCTGGAAGGGAAGGCCCCAGATTCCAGTGCAGCAGAGCAAGGACTTCAATGAGTTGCTGCTATCCCTTGGGATACCTGCATTACTAGTTAGAAGACATCAGCCTCTGGTTATGCCTGGCTCTCTCTTCAAACAGCTGTACTTCATGTATTTTCCAGTGTTTAGTCACATTGCTTGTATATATTTCCAATTTGATGGGAGCTGAGTAGCATGTGTCAGTGATTGCCAGCTCCAGTTCACAGGAAAAAAACCCCATCACTCTGTAGTGATGTTCCTGCCTCAGCACTTTGTGTCATGAGGATCCACTTAAAGTCTCCGTGTGAGCTTGTTGCATGCACTGAAAATGTCTCAGTCTTCTGTTCCAGTCTGCCATTGAGGTGAATGGACATGTAACGCAATGTAAGGCAGATACGGTGATCCCTGTCATCTTCCTTTTCTTCCTTCCACAAGACAAAACTGCGCCTCCTGCCGTTATTTGCGGTGAATACCATTTTGTTGCCTCACTAAATGTTGAAGATAAGACATTCTGAGCTAGAAAGATTGTTTTGGACAGTTTCTTCAAGATCTTGAAATGCCCTGTAAGACAAATTGGTGAAAACTTACTTGTGGCCTTACTTACCTGTTTCACACAATAGTTGCAAGAAGGTGGCAGTTTGCTTTTCTCCATTTCACTTACATTGTTAAGCTTTCTGAGCTCCTCTGTTTGAAGACTTTATATGAACCCACTAAAGAAAACAGAAGAACTACAGAATCTTTTCAAATCAACAGGAAGACAGCTCCATGTTAGAATTCAGGTGCAGCTGCCAGTTGCACTAAGTGAAAAATTTGCATCAATTTTCTTTCAAGTGAAAAACTCAATTTTTGTTGAAATTTACATTTAAGTTCCATCTCCCCCTCCCCTGAGCCAAAGCTTCCAAGGGGTTTGGACCTACCTCAGTGTCCAGTGTCTCTCACAAATACATCACAGTATGTTTAGCCAGAGAAAAGACTGGTGTAACAGGACAGGGAGTCAGACTCTTTAGCACTGAGTATCAGAATAATTATAATGAGCTGTGGATCCAGCAACAAAAAAGTGTTCTTGAAAAAGAAAATGAGTTCTCACTACTTAACCCTTTCTTTTTAGAACCAGAGTATCTCAACTGCAGTATTCAAATGTAGATCTTAATATTCACAAGTTTAGAAATTAAGAGTAAAAGGAATTTACACATTAATAAATGAAACCCTAGAATAATAAATATAAGGCTGATTAGTATATGTGTACATACCAACTGCCTGCCAGTTTTAATTTTCTTTGAAGGAGAGAGCATGGCTAAAGTCATCTCTACAACATAAAATGTTTCACTTAACTTAGATTGGATCCTATTTCCTATGAAGTCAAGGAGAATTTTGCCATAGACTTCAATGGACCTAACTCTTGCCTGGATGCTTATGTAGTCATTTGAGACAAAGCAAAGAAAATAAGAGAAAAACCCCACTGTTATTCTGTCTTAGTTACAATTAGCACCAACATTAATGAATAACATGACACATGAGACAATGGATAATAAGGCTCACAAAGTACTGTAATTTGGAGCAGGCCAGAACTTATATGTTCAATTACAGTTACAATTTATTGTAGGAAAAAAGCCTTGTAAACACTAGGCCAAGATTTTTAATTCAGCAGAAGTGTAAGTATCTTGCTCAATTAATTAATTAGCAGATAGTAAGCTGCATCAGGCAATTTCAACTAGTTCAAATGTGCTATGAATTGTTAGTTGATTTCAGTGGTCTTTGGACCAAGCTTGCCTGTAAATGTACAAAACTGTCTTGATTATTTTTATTTTTTAAAGACTAGATTTGAAATTAAGTATGGCCTATTTTAACTCTGTGGGCAGTAAGTATTTCTGTGGATTTGTTTAGTGCAACTGTAACATAGTTATCTTGATCCTTCTACCCTTGAAATTAAAGGCAAAATTCTTGTTGATTCCGGCAGCAAAACCAAGTCTACATCATAACTAACCACAATTCCCTCTACTCCTCCTTCCCTCGACAAGTATCTTGTTTATTACAGAAAATTAATTGTAAAATGTTCTTTAACTAATGATCTACTAAAAGACATTGGGCTCTTTCAGTTTAAATTTACTTTTTAAATGTCAGAAGTTAAGAAACAGGTTGCTTGGTATGAGAAACAAAATACTTTGATTAATGGATTTATTTTTGCATATGCAAAACCTATGGATAGAAAGGAGATGTTTACATGGCATATAGTATATTGTAAACACTAATAACATTTAGAAAGACCAGTATTAATGCAACTTTCCTACTTAAATATATCTTCTGTGTTTTGCGTGGTACTAGTTAAAACTTATTATCATACAAACTAAATGAAAGAGCCCAGTGAAACAGGCCGTTGTCAGATCCCACATGATGAATTGTAACTTCAGGCATCTCTGTTAAACCTCTGCTAACCTGTTACCAGTTAGTGACATCTGGGAGCAGATTTTCTTTCATTTGAAGCAAAGGCTTTAAGAAGTTTTGACTCTGGGGAATAAAAAACAGAACAGAAAACCAACAACAACAAAAACAAAAAAAGGAAATGGGAAATGTAGTAACAGAAAGAACTTTAAATCCAAGTCCTATATATGATTTTATGAGCAGTGTCAGAATATTTTTAAGTATTACTGCTAAGTGCAGTGCTTTATACCATGATGTGTTAAAGGTCTGATTCTACTGTGGTTGGTATTTTTCCAAGCTGAAGTTTCAAAACTTTGGCTAGGATTTCTTAAAAGGCTCTTTTTTTTTGTTTGCTTTGAATAAAGAGATGAACTAGAATATCTCTGAAGAAACACTAGTAAACTTCCTATCCTACATGTAGGATACTACACTTCCTTTTTTTCCCCAAGATTGGGAAATCCTCTTCTGTTGTAAATTGGCACAGTTTTGTTGAAATGAATGGAGCCATGAGGATTTACACAGTTGAGAATCATGACATATATATATGTATGTATATATCTCTTTTTTTCATACTTCGTGTTTTTGGTTATTATATAACTTCTGTTTTTCTTCATGCTATGGATGAGTTTGTAGACCATGTATCATCTGTTCAGTCTTTCTCTGAAATTATTGCTGTAGTGCAGGAGTCCTGAGGCAAACACATCTAACTTGATGGAGTGTATAAATGGTCTTTTAAACAAGAATTTTTCATTTTGAGAGACACTGAACATTAACCTCTCATGCATTTCAGCTGGAACTGGGGATGTGTTGATCCAAAACCCAGGCCAGCATAAATATGCATGCACATATACATAAATACACAAACAAACAAACAAATACATGCTCAAACTTAGCACTTTTGTGGTGTTTCACAAATAAGTATGGGTGCTTTTCATACGTATTAGTGTCAAAAGAGAAGGTGGTGATTTAAGCAAATTTAAGTAATTTTGTGTGTGTGTCCCAGAAAATGCATATCCTGTTCTTGTGATAACTACAAGTGCTTAAACAATTCATTGTATAAATGTAACTATGAGTGCTATAGTGACAGCTCCAGTCCCACATTTCAAAGGAAATGTCATTCCCCTGCCCTGTGTACAATGGAAAACAGCTATTCCTTTTACTTTTATGTGAATCATCTGAAGAGAGGAGCATCACAAAAATGCCTCCAAATAAAACACAACCTGGGTGGTAAATGGGAATGCCAAAGCCGAAAATAGTCCAAACAGAAAAGTCTGAGCTAGAGAAACTCACTTTAGCTGAGCATTTTCTCATATTCTAAAAAAAAAAAAATAGTATAAATCTTGAACAGTGTCACATGGGACAGACACAGACAGAAGTCACTGTGTATATTCTGGTTCTCAAGCGATATAAGGCCTTTGCAGTCACAATGTCTGACTTAAAATTCCTGCAGGGTGCTGTATATATTGCTCAACTGTGTGTGTTAATAAGAAAGAGTTTGTAAACAAACCCCTTCTGCATTGCTCTGAACAGAACAAAGGAACTTTAAAGTGACTTTATTAATCACCGTATCACAAGAGCAGAGTAACCATGGCATACAGTGGTTCCATGACAGCCAAAGCAATCATCAAAATGACTGTAAAGAAAGAAAAAAAAAAGTAGGAAAAAGAAAAAGGCAAACACACAAACAGCAACAACAACAACAAAACCCCACAAAGAATACTAACTATAGAATAATTAAAACAACAGCCTGAGATGGAGGAAAAGTAGAAATGACTTGTCATTCTTTGGCTATATTCCTGCATGAAAGCTTTATAGATGATTGTTCATAGATATGACAGAAGATTTCTCTAGGACCTGTATTAGTTTTAAAAAAAAAGTTTAAGGAAGAGGTATTTTGAGGTTCCCTTTTCATCATATTTCTGGATGTAAGTGTCATATAAGACCATAGGGAAACATCTAGAAAATACTGTGAATACTCACAATAAGCATGAAAGAACCCATGCTGAATGCAATATAAGGGCTGGACAGGCTGGAGAGTGACCTGGACAGGCTGGAGAGTTGGGCAGGGAATAACCTAATGAAATTTAACAAGGGCAAGTGTAGAGTCCTGCATCTGGGCAGGAACAACCCCAGGTTCCAGTATAGGTTGGGAAATTACATATTAGAGAGCAGTGTAGGGGAAAGGGACCTGGGGGTCCTGGTGGACAGCAGGATGACCCTGAGCCAGCACTGTGCCCTTGTGGCCAGGAAGGCCAGTGGCATCCTGGGGTGTATTAGAAGGGGGGTGGTTAGTAGATCGAGAGAGGTCCTCCTTCCCCTCTACTCCGCCCTGGTGAGACCACATCTGGAATATTGTGTCCAGTTCTGGGCCCCTCAGTTCAAGAAGGACAGGGAACTGCTGGAGAGGGTCCAGCGTAGGGCAACGAAGATGATTAAGGGAGTGGAGCATCTCCCTTATGAAGAAAGGCTGAGGGAGCTGGGTCTCTTTAGTTTGGAGAAGAGGTGACTAAGGGGGGACCTTATTAATGTTTACAAATACATAAAGGGTGAGTGCCATGAGGATGGAGCCAGGCTCTTCTCAGTGGCAAACAATGATAGGACAAGGGGTAATGGGATCAAGCTGGAACACAAGAGGTTCCACTTAAATTTGAGAAGAAACTTCTTCTCAGAGAGGGTGACAGAGCACTGGAACAGGCTGCCCAGGGAGGTTGTGGAGTCTCCTTCTCTGGAGACATTCAAAACCCGCCTGGACATGTTCCTGTGCGACCTCACCTAGGCGTTCCTGCTCCAGCAGGGGGATTGGACTAGATGATCTTTTGAGGTCCCTTCCAATCCCAAACATACTGTGAACATACTGTAAAGTCTTTCTTATAAGTACTTCTTTGATCTTGCTATCCTGCTGGCATAACAGTGAGGACTGTATACAGTCACATACGCAATTAAATCTTGTGTCCATCCTGGCTGTGCTCTTAAGAGCAGATTTGTCCTTCCAGCAGGAAAGATCTCTAGTTAATCCTCCATCTCAAAAGCCCTCAATCTGATGAGAAGCTGTTAGCAACTTTGTTGGTTTAGGGCTCAAGTATTCTGACTGGTGTCTGAGGCAAATATTAAGCATATTGTATAAGGAGGAGCCACGGAATGTAGGAAGAGAGAGCAGATGAAAGGAATTCTTTAGCCTATAATCAAAAAGGGTTTCCCCTTTTTTATTGAAAGTACATATACCGTTATTACTATTATTAATTACTGTTTATATCAAGGCAATATGTAGGGGTCTGTCTTGCAAATGGGGTGCCACAGTTCCAGATACTCTAGCAGTACACAGGTAATGTCTGTGTAATCAAATGAAGAAGTGATTCTGCCACATATAACCGTGCCTGAAATGGGTTACATTTAGCTAATGCAATGAAAAATAGTCACAGTGATGTGACAGTATATTTGCCTGTAGTCTACTGAAAGTCCCTATGATTGTGTCTTCACTCCTGATTAAAGTGAATATGGGATACACTTTTGTGAGATATAAAGAAGGTAAAGTTCTTTGACAAGCTAGCTAGCTCTTTAAAAAGGAGGTCATTGCCTCCTTCACAGAAGAAATAAACTCAGACTATCAGAAACAGGCTGTTCCACTTTTAAATCTAAGGTCAGTTTTAGACATATAAAAGCAATGCTGGCATTATTATTCATGTCCTCTTCCCCAACACTGAGTTCAGTAGAAATCTAGCAGTTAATACTTCAGGAGCTCCAGCATAGATTTTGTTACTAGGAACAAAATAGCAAAACAGGAAAGAATTTACAGACATTTCTTGTAAGGCTGGCTTTCCTAAAAAAGGAAATAGATCACTGTAACAACAAATGAAGTCAAAATGACCCCAAATTGTGTGAGCTGTCAGAAAATATAGGAGACATGAGTAGTGTGTACGTGAAAAAGATTCTTTTGACCCATGATGGAGTCTGGCAAATGCTGGCTTTTAAATAGCACTTGATAAATAGTAGTGAAAGACTACAGTTCCCAACATGTACTTTGGAAAATGAAAAGCATGAGTAAGCCTTTCTGTTTAGGACACTTTATAGAACCCAATTCAGTAAAGAATTTAAGGACATATATAAATTAAGGTGTGTGAGTAATCCCACTGAAGTTATTAAGACTATTAAAAAATGATGAAATGTTTTGCTATATTGAAATCAGACTACATACCGTCTCATGGGAACAAGTCTTACAGCACTCCAATAGAAATATTACCATTTGCTTCAGTGGCAGTTACTTGCAAAATTAAAGCTATTCTTAGCTTTGCTGGTTCAGAGCAAGCAGTCATTTTTTTTTTTTTTTTTTTTTACCTAGGAACAGAACAACAGTACTTTAACATCTATTGCAAAACTTCCCAGAGTTCAAAAGAAAAATGCATCTAAGTGTCTAGAAAGACTTATCAAGGGGACACAGAGATTCATTCAATGACCACTAATATGTATCTTCATTCAGTATGTTTAGCAAAGTACTTTAATTATGGAAGATCTTCAATATATCATTATAGAGAACTCTCCATGGTTGGTTTTTTAGGAATTTTGTTGCTTTATGACAGTGTTGATACATTTTCTGTTGCATGTTGAATGCAATTTCTTGTAATCTGGTGACAGCTCAGGACGTGGCTTTCAATCCTTTTGTAGTGGTCAGGGAATGGGCAGAATTGTTGTACACAATGCATCATAACAAAAAGATGATGCTGCCAAACCAATCATTTATGTAATATATAGCTAAGTAGCAGAATATGCAGTATAAGTCAAGTTATGGTTGATACTAATTTCCTGGCTTCAGCAAATGAAGCAAACAAAACAGTGTTGGTTGGCTTTTGGTATTGCTGCTGCAGGTGGAACAGATCTGAGGAGCAAGGCATACTGTACCTAAATAAGTGTAGAAATTTCAGTAGATTACTGAAGTAGATTGCAGAGTGTTTGATGGAAGGTGTGGAAGTGTTATTTGTGTCTCCATACTTTGTACATGTATATCCTTTAAGTGCATTTTTTTTGTATTCACAAAATCATCTTTACATTTTGATGGGAACACACAAGCTGAAACACACCAAGCATAGTAATGAAAGGTCTGTTGTAAACATATATTTAAATAATCCTTAATTCTGATAGCTTCAGGAGATAGAAACCAATATACTAATATTTAACCAAATTTTGTGTATTTTAATGTATTTATAGTGAAATGTTGCACCTGAGGGCAAAACATTTCATCAGTGTTCATTTAAGAAATATGAGTTTCTTTCTGAAACTGAGAATGATTTTTAAAATTTCTCTGAAAGCAAAACTGTCAGTGACACCATTGGAAGATACAAGTATGCATAGACGCTTTCACTTATGAAGTGAGAGGGTTTGTTTTACTTCAGGGTAAAAGTTTGGGGATAATTTATGATGCTAGTTTTGTTTTGAGGATTTGGCGAATTCTCAAGAATAACAGCTTTAGTAATGGTACAAGGTCAGTTCAACTTGTAAGCAGTCTGCATCCCAGTCTTAACAGAGGGAGGTCAGTTTCTTGGGCAATCTGAGTTTTCCTTGTAGGGAAGAGTTAACAGCAGTATTGGCCCCACTCAAGTCAGTGGGAATTTTGCCAATGATTTCCATAGAGCCAAGATTTCACTCGTCTTTAGCAGAGCTACTAAACACGGTATATTAAGTAAACTGAGGGAAAAAGCGAAAGCTACAAATAAAGAAACTTCTTTTTCTGGATCCACGTTAATGATTCTGTAAATGCTTTTCTCACTAGCCATCTGCTTTATAAGACTTAAGACGCAATTTATATTACTCCCAAAGATACCTATTTAATGGGAGATCTAAAATCTTTAAAGAATCCTGTTTTCTGACTTGCAATGAAGCTATTGCTTGCATGCACAAGTTAGATCCTTCTAATGACTGGCCTGTATGTTTGTGGAACATTTCAGAAGTGAAGTACAAATTACAGAATAACTACCAAAGCAAATGTACATATCTGCTCTTCAGCTGGAAATGTGGCTGTCTGTACATTACTAAGTTTAGAGAAAAGAATATGAGAGCTACTCTGAACATTAGCATTATTCTAATATGGACAACTATACAGGTTGCTGCTTTTAAACACAGGAAATAGAAGTTAAGCTAAAATTGGCCTAAATTACTTCATACCGCATGCATGGGAAGTTAATGGCTCCAGGTTGCTCATTTATAACAGCTAACTCTCATGCAGCTTGTTCAATGTAATAAGGTCAAAACATTTTACAAATGGGGTTATTCTTATAGATAAAATCAGGCACAGAGAGGTAAAATATTTTGCCAAAAGACATCTCATAAGCCAGAGGGAGAGCTGGAAACAGAACCTCTGTTAAAGTCTGCTCAAACTGGCTGTTTAGCAGGCCATATTTCTCCCAGATAAATAATTCCTAAATAGATAGAACTTGCAGGGGCTAGGGGGTGATTTTTGGAAGGTAGCTGGGCATGTGTTTTCTACCTCCCTTTGGTGTAAGTTGCTGCTGTCTGTATGTCACGTCCTCTTTTTCATACATTGCACTGGTGACTGGTCTTCGCTCCCATAGGAATATCTCATGGACTCAGTCCCAAACTCTATGACTAGATCTAAGAACAGTTGTGAGATCACAGTTCAAAGAAATAAGAGTGGGAGGAAAGGGTTTTCTGGATTAAAATGGGTAAGACAGGGTTGGTTGGTTTGAATTTTCTCAGATGGAACCTAAATTCTGTTGCTAGCTCTGCTTCCAGAGCTCAACCAGGAGATAAGAAAGGAGTGTCAGAGTAGTCCCTGACAGACAGAAAACTCAATTTTAATGCAAAACTTAAATTATACTACAGCTCTTCTCCAGAGACTCTGAGCCAATCTCCTCATCTGCGTGGGCTGTGGCAAACGACATCATATATACAAGCAAAAATATCTGCCCTGAGACCTGGGAGCCACTGGGTACACACAGCATGGATCAGCTTAACCTATTAGATTCATTAAATACGGCTAATCATTTTATTTTTCCTTTTGCAGCTGTCCAAAGATACTCTGATCCATCCACCCTTCCAATTAAGAGCCAGTATCCACCAACTTTGCGTGCACCAGATGTCAGCCAATTTCTGTAGAATCATGTCAGAAAGTATGGTTAAGTTAATAATATTTTTCTTCCGAACAGTTTGCTACACTACAGTAAGTTTTACATTAGTTTGTATTAAGATGCCCTCCCAAAGCCACTGCTCAGAATTGTGTAAGCATTGCGTAAATGCAAGTCCCACTCCCTGTGTATAATATTATTAACATGTGTTTGTAGAATCAGGCCACCAAGGATGATCTTGAGTTCCTGGGAGAAAGATATTACAGCCCAAGGCTGTAAAGTCTAAAAGATGTGGTACATGAGTAAATAAAGTTTGGGAAACTCTGTTAAAGAAACTGAGGAGAAGAAACAGAGGCTGTCTATGAGGCTGAGGGAAAAGGAGGAAGCTTAGTATACGTGAATTTGTTGTAGAGCTTTATCAGTGTTCATACTCTTTCCACTGTCTGTCTGCTTACATTATACTGAGTTTAAATCGCAGTTTCTACTGGTAAGATAGAAGTTTTCTGGCAGGCTGGGACTGTTTGCTAATGGATAGGATGGCTTCTTTCTTTACTAGACTTACACAAAAACATTTGTAAATAATACAGCAAATCGTAAACCAATAGTGAAATAGCACTGAATGAAGCAGATTTTAAATGACCATGAGGAAACACAGAAAGCTGTGTGCTCCTGATTTTAAGCTATTAGATATAACAGAATCTGAAATTTTATTTATGCACACCTGAAATATCTTATATTCATTTGCATATTTTCTCTTTGCCAAAGATCATTTGGTCACATGTTTGGATATTGTTTTTGTTTGACAGGGACAGAGCTCATATTTATCAGGGATGTCAGGATGGGAAATGGCCTTCTGCCAGAATAGCCGTTTACTTTATTGATGGCTTTTCCGCCCCCTTTATAATGAGATTTTATTTTTGTTTGAACAGTGAAAATAACCATCAGCACAGATGCTGATTGACAAATTTAAGAGTCTCCCTCTGAGAGAAAGCAGCTAAAATAATGACTGATCCCTGCTGTTGTTAGATTTGTGGAGGCCCCAAGCAGTCTAAAGCTGATGCCATTGTCCCCTCCAGCCCACGTGTGCATGACTCACATGGCTATCTCCAGCTTATCCTAACTGAGCCTGGCCTTTCTAGGCCTCAGGTCCTAGAAAATGCCTTGCCAATTCACACATAAGACCAGCTCTGCCTGCAGTGACATGAGGGAGTCTAGAAGGGGAAAGGAAATTTATGGGAAGAGGCAGATCTGAGAGACTGGGAGGATGCGTCTCTAGAAGGAGAGACAGGAAATACCCCATGAATGTCAGATTGAGTTATTCCTGAATTCTACAAGCAATGCCACAAGGGAAATTACATGGATCATCAAAGCATTCCTTTATACCCCAATAAACTCCTCCTTGTCTTAGAAGCAGACCCTATATATTTTAATAGAGAACCAGTGTGTGTTTTAAGTGTCCAAGATAGCTCTACATATTTTTTGTCTTAATCAGATATAAAAGAAAATAAAATGTAGGCAACACTTACAAAATGGATACAAACTCCAAAATGGGTAAAAAGTCAAAATGCTTAAAAGCAATGATATTGAAAAGGGCTTGGGGTTATGAGTGCCAGTCTTGAATATTTAGCAAAAAAAAAAGATGAAATTCTGCCTTGGTATTCACAGACTGATCCACACAAAGAGGGAAATGTTCAGAGATTAATCTAGCAGTGAAAGGGTTTGTCAGTACAAGGAAAGCTCTACAAAGTAAGCTGAGCCTCTTCTAGCAGTCTTTAGGTAACATGGAGCCCAGGAAGATACCCTGGTTTGGATACAAGCATCTGTATTGCTACCCTTATGGCAGAAGCTGCTTGGGCTGTGGGCATCTATTATACAAAACTATATATATGCATATATGTAATATTACTGATATATGTGTTTAAATACATATGTAACATTATTTATTTAAAAAGCAGTCTAAATTTAGGATGGTATAGATTTCACCCGACATTGTAATGATTCTGGAAGGAGTTCTGAGCCAGCTTCTCTGCCTGACTTTAGCTACAAGATGCCATCATAAGCCAGATGGTATAAAGGTGGTGGTAGCTAGGTGAGCCTTCTTGACTGGACTTGGAGGCACAGTTTTGTACACGCTAGGGAACAGAGGAGGCTCTCAGTCCTCCCACCTTCCCTTGCTTATCTAGGGCCTGGCATGATTAAGGCTGGTATCCAATGGACACCAGTAGTTTGGGGTCTGAGAATGAAGATGAGCATGGGGGACAAATTGCCGTATCTAGGTGGAGGTTTTATTCCAAGCTAATCCCTAAAAAGGACATGCTAGGTGCATGCGAAGTGTCCACACTTTGATGGTCACTGATGATGCATAAAGCACTTAGTACACAGTGACAGTAACTTCAACATGAATACAAGCCCAGAGATCTATTAAAAACTAATGATTTACACTCAAAATAAGCATCAAAGCCTTCTCTGTAATGTCATTAACAGTTTTTAAAAAATAATCAATGATTATGATCCATCCGTCTCTGAAAACTCTGACAAGTTTTTTTTCATTGTTTTTTTTTGTGAAAGGTGTGTTCTAGTAAACTAGTAAATTGGAAAACCTGCCTATACCGTGCAGAATAATGGTTGAGACAGTCTGAGTGATGTCCATAAACCTTAAAAATCCATTTCCCATATTAAGATGCTAAAACCTAAAAATTTTCAAAACTTCCAATATTAAAATGATTATGTGACACAGTTGTTACCATATGTCCTTTGGACAGAGGTCTTCCGTATTATTTGAATTATTTTTTAATTTACAGAAGATTCGGGAAGTGTTTTCTCCAGGAAAGGAGCCAAATGCCAGTTGTACTTTGCACATACTAGTCCCTGGAGCTGGGTGGATCATTCGTACTCTAACCAGTATGGATTTGCTTACTGTAGAATTTGGGGTCGTATTTTTACAATGGGAGGTGGTAAGATCCATATAGGCTTTTCTTAATCCTTGTGAATCCATAGCACTCAGTGAAATGTTCTTCCTGTTAGGAAGGAAAGAGGGCTTTTTATGTATCTTTAGGGTGGCACATTACCTTGATGAGAGCCAAAAAGTAGCTTCATTTTTTGTGATAGAGGCCAAGGAGTTTCCCTGTAGTAGATTTCACTTCTAGATAAATATATTTTCTTACTTGCAACATTCTTTCTGAAAACAAGGAAGATAAAGCAATTTCTTTTCCCTCCTCTTTGCCCAACTTCTGGGGCAGATGAGGAGAGGGAAAAAGAATCAGGATTTGGGAACTGCAGTAAAACAGAGGAGCTATGAGACATAAAAGCTGGGACTATGGGGCAGCTTTGTTCACTAGGCAGCGGTTGATGTCCTTACACAGGCTTATTCAAACCATCTCAAGAATTCCTGTTCCCATGAAAACTAAGTAGCTGAATGACAACTGTGAACCTGCTGCCATAGATGGTAATGGATCTGTTAGAGTAATTCTAAATTTCTTTGTCAGTCCATTTGCGTGTATCTACTCCCAACAAGACCCTTGGAAATCACTTGCGCAATGATTCGTTACGCTGTCATTACTCATTAATCTGAGCTTCTGCAAATGATTTTTATTCTTCTGAAGTAAAAATAAAATCCTCATTAAAGAATTTGTTTGTTTTAAAAGCTACACAAAGGATTAGAGGGCCTCTGCAAACAGATGTAAGAAAAAATGTGGTTGTGCAAAATGTTCCCTCTCATAAGCCCTTACTTTCCATTGACTTCTAGGAGCTTTGAATTGAGCCTGAAGTGCACAGCTTAGCTCACTACAAAGCCTGAGGTCAGTAATTAGAATCACATGTACCCCAGACCACTGAATCTGATTGTAGGTGAGAGTGCCAATTTATACTGGAAAAGTGTATTAACATTATGCAAAAACCTCCACCCCAAACCAGGGAAAAACCTCTTATCAGATCTGCAGATGACCATAGCCACGATGGTTTCTAGAAATATTTCTTAAACTGTTACTTGAATTTGCCTCATTTCTGGTAAACAGCTTGTGGTGGCGAACTAAACAGGAAGAAGGAATTCTTACTCTGGAGTAAGAATGTCCACACATGGTGTTAATCAGGGTAACTCCAAGTGTGGACAAGCTATCATGTGTGACTTTACACCGTTTTAGTCAAACTGGTGAACTTCTTTCTACCTGCCTTTAATCAATTAGGAGAGGGATTAAAGAGAAATAAGCCAATATTGAACTGAATCCAGGGTTTCTATAGAGAGGATTCCACCAGCTCAGTTAAGCTGGTACAGACTTTAGACAAGGTGTGATCTTTGTTAGTTGCCCCCTGCAGCTGCCTGATAAGGTGAAAAACAGTAGCTTGTAGGTTGTGATGAAACACTGCCAAGGTCCCACTATAGCTAATGTAAAATCCTTGTACTACCCTTGTAAATACCCTTAAATAAAGCCAGCCCTCTATCCTTCTTCCCCTTTTCTAGGTGTCCTTTCCAAATAAAATTGAGAAAACCAACCAAACCAACAAAGCAGAAACTCTAAACAAAAAAGAAACAGCAGTTGAAAAAAGATGACCTGGGCAGGATATGATAATGGCATTAAGAGTGTGGATAGGGGTCAGTTCTTTGATGTCTCTTCCTGCAGTAGAGTTAGGAGGCACCACAAGAAGGTTGGTGGAGCGAGGTTCAAAAGGAACAAAAGGAAATGGATCTTCACAGAGTCAGTGGTAGATCCCTGAAAAGGGTTGCCAAAGAATATTTTGGATGATAAAGGATTACAAGAACTCATGGGGAGGCAGGTTAAATACTTGGAAAAGAAATTCACTGCGGGGTACTAAGTGCACAGAAACCACATTCCACTGAGGAAATGCTCCAAACTCAAAGCAGCTGGAAGCTGGAAGAGTAGTTGGAAGAATTATCACATGTGTTTTCCTCGTTCGTGCTCTTCCTTTGGTGACCTCTTCCAATTGTAGCTGAAGACAGGCAATTGGGATAGTTGGACCCTTGGCCATGCAGCCCTTTTTGTGTTCTCGTGTAAGAAAAGAGCAACTAAGCTAGTGCAGAACAAAACATACACACTTTCAACTCTCACTGCCTTAAATACTTTTTCCAGTTGGACATTTTGAGGAGAGATACTCAAAACCTGAGTTACTGAGTAGATGCAAGAGGAATAGTCCAATCAGGGTCCATGTGGCACAACTACTAAGTAAACACAAAGTAACATCCAACTGTTTTTCTGAGCAAAGCTGAGGGCAAAGTATAGAAAGGTGATGAACTCCCCATTTGTTTCCATGCGCATTTGCCTGCAAATACGATCCCCCACATTATCTTGAAGATCTTGGCCAACAGCATAGCCAACTGGGTGCTTTCAACTCTAGCTCTCCCTTTGACCACTACTAGTGTTTGTGTTCCTGTTTAAATAAGATAAAGAGGTTTAAAAAAAAAGAGGGGGGGGGGGGGGTTGGGGGGGGGGAAGCGATAGAGCAGAGCTGACTGCCTCATTTGGGTTGAAATTCTTGTCCTGACTTTTAAGAAGAGTGGGAGGAAAGAAGCCTTCCCCCCTGCGCAGTGAATTCCATTGAAAGATTCTAGAATATATCTCCTTTTAAAAAAAATCCTTTTTATTGACAAAAGTTCTGTTGGTGTAAAATCCACAGAAAGACCACGAAGGAGGGTGAAAAATCTCCCCTCCGGAGTGTAAACCTTTCTTTCTCTGCTAGGTGGTTTCTTTCGTTTTGTTTTTCTTTGCTTTGCCTTTGTTTGTGGCTTTCTCCTACTTGGCACCGGGAGAAGCCGCTGCATTTCTGCTGCAGAGAGTCAGTCAAGCCGTCCCTAGGTTCACGCAGAGTATCTGTGAAGTTTTCCGAGCTAAAGGGAGTCAATTTCACAGCGTTTGTGGGTGTGGAGGGAAGAGAGGTAGGGGTACCAGAAGCAACAGGGTCTCTGCCTCGAGCTGCGGTGGCGGCTCTGTTCTGCTAAGCCCTTGCAGGCTGTATAATTAACCGGGGAGGCAGTGAATTAAATCTTTGTAAAGCCCACTGAGTGGGGGGTTCCTGCGAGCTCTTTTCCAACCGGTCTCAGGCGGCTGGGATAACATCAGAAGCAGCAGCAAGCGACAAGGGGGGAGCCCACCGGACGCTGCAGGAGAGCCAAGCCCCCGCTCGGTGCGAGTGCTCCCGCCGGCGGGGAGCTGCGGGCGGCCGATGGACAACCTCGGCGGGGCCCGGCTGCTGCGGCTGCTCTTGCTCCTGGCGCTGGTGCCTTCGCTCCGGGGCCAAGGTAAGTGCGGGGAGCGGCGCCGAGCCGATCAGCGGGGGCGTCTGCCGGGCTGCGCCGCGCTCTCCCCTCGCTGGCGCCCCAGGGCCCGGCTCTGCCCCCGGGGCAGGCGACGCAGGGTCCGGGCACCCTGGTGTGTTGCGGCGGGGTGCCTCGGTGGCCCCTCCGGGCTGGCTGCCCCGGCAGTGCCCGCTCACCTTCCCGGGGCCGGAGGGCGCGGGCTGCCGCGCTCCGGGCGGCAAGCGGGGTCCCGCGGCTGCGGGACGGGAGCGGGGCCCACGGGGATGGGGCAGCGGGACAGCTGGGCTTCCCCTGGCGTCCCCCCCCGTGCCCCTGGGTGTCCCGGGCAGGCTTTAAAGCGCCGCTGCCACGTTCAAGCGAGCAGAAAGGCGTGGCGTGCATCGGCTCCGCCGCAGCCGCCCGCTGCCACCGCCGGCTCCCGCTCACCCGCCCGGGTCGGCGCCACCCGAGCAGGTTGGCTCTGCTCCGGAGGGTCGATACGAGGCTCCTCCGGGGAGGACTTTGCCGCTGGGAGCTGGTGAGTCGCTCGGTCGTGGGGTCAGGCTGCGCTGTCCGCCCGGCGTCCCCCGCTCCTGGGACCGGGCGCCCTCCCGGACTCCTGGCGGCAGAGTCGGCGGGGCCCCCGGAGGCGGCTCCGGGGCTTTTGCAGCCCGGTGTCCCGGGAATTGCGACATGTCGGGCTGCCCGGTGCTACCGCCCGCCGTCGCACGGTGCCCCTCTGCAGCGAAAGGCGCCCGGTGGCGGGCGTTGGGTTGAACTGCACACCGCGAAGGTGATGTCTCCTGAAACCGGTGTCAGGTCTGATCTGCGAGAGACCAAATTACGCCCCCCCCCAAACTCCCCCAAATGGGAAACGGGATCAATAGTTACTTGAAATCTCCTGGGAGCAGGAGGAATAGTGAAGCAAAGGATGCAGGCTCTTTGAAGACAAAATATGAAACATTTATAAATGATGTTGTGTGATGTGGTTGGTTTTGAAAGCAGAGATCTGGATGCGGGCCAAGACTCCCTTTCCATAACTGTGCATTTTTTCCCCATTCTGTTAATACTGTATAAAAAGAGGATATTAACTTGATTTAATTCAGTGTTATAAACCAACACAAATACAACTGGTAAGATGTGACAAAGAAACTACTTCTTGTATGGTGATAATGAATTTATCATAGCTAACAGATAAGGGACTTTTTCTATTAGAGTAACCCCAAGGGGGCCATTCGGAGTTGAGGCTTGATTATGGTGTACTCCAGGCAAACATTTACAAACATATGGTCTCTGGCCTGGGCCTATTAATGGCAAACAAAAGCCAGTGAAGTAAATTATTTGTTACTGCCACAGTATTTTGACTCATAGATTTTCATGTTGCAGAGCACTTGTCACAGATACGCTTCAAAATATTTGCTTTTGATAGAGAAGTTAGCCACTCCTTTTAAAGGAGGGACAGGATAAAAGTTAGAAAAGCAATATTTAGTGCCAGAATCCCCAAGACAGCTCCTCTTTTCTCTTAGACAGCAGGGTACATCAGCAGAACCGAAGCTTTAATGTATCACAGTGAATGGACATAGTAATTTTAACCATTCTACATTATTGTAAAACACTGAATAATTTAATTTTGTAATCTTGGTGTACATTTAACCTTAACTATTGGACTACTTTTTAGAAAAATGGGAAGTAGTTAGCTATACAAGTTCAGGTTTTCAAAGTTTTTTGTTAACACAAAGTATAACCAAATTTGGCAATAAGATAAATCAGGTGTTTAAAAAAAATAATAAATTCCATGCTTTTAATTTCACATGGGATTTCTACATCCTTAGAATTTTGAAAACAATACTTTGGATAAAATTAGATGTACATGTCTAAAAGCAGATGAGGATCCTTGCTGAAGACGCTACCTTTTGAAGGGTAGACTTTGCTCAGGTGAAATAATTACTAATAATTTTAATTGCCGTAAGAAAGATTATTTTTTTTCTGCATAATTTCATATCGGTGTGTTTTGCGGCCAAATGAAGTAATTACCCTGTGAGATGATGTTGTTTAAGTGCAGGCTCCTTGGGGCAGGGCCTGTGTGCCTCTGTGTGAGTGCTTTAGTGATACAGTTGCCATGTTACTAGCCAATGTATTTCTAAAATGCAGCTTCCTCTTAAGCTTGTTACCATTGGCTTTCTTAATTGCTTTTCCTTACTAATGAATCATCAAATCATCAGTATCTATTAAAGATGACATTCTGAAAAAAAAGCAAACAGAAAGAACTGGCTTCACTGGAGCTGCCCAGTGCATGTGAACATAGATGTCATTCTTTGCAAAAGTAAAGGTCTTATAAACTTACAAAATTTTTTAATGCAGCTTTGCTTTATTGTAAGCATTGAATTTTTTTAAAGCTTTTTTTTTGCTTATGATGTAAACTACCATCTACTGAAGAAGATGAATGACTCACACCATTATGTCCAGTCAGTGTATGAATAGTTCATCCTGTAGCCGTGTCTTTGGCATGTCTTGGTGCTACAGGCACAGACAGTTTAACTCACTAAACATCTGGAAACATGTCTTTTCAGGATGAGCTTAGAGTTTGTAATAGAAAAAATGTTCCACTGACTTTGTGGAATGAATTTTATTTTAGGATTATGATTTTTACATGTGCTTTTATAGCAGTAAGTTTATAAGAAGTATATGGGTGGAGGTAGGTCTTATAAAAGGCTAAACCTGTGCTTTCTTGCCCACAATCTTATGTAAAATCTCCCCCAAAATCACATACTACCAAAAAATACAGTTCTAAAATATGAGTGCTGTCTCTAAATTAGTTTTCAGTTGAGTTTCTTTTTAATAGTCCATTTTCAGACATGACATTTTATTGCAATCAGGGAAGAGCAAGATGTTAAACTCCTGTTTTTCATCTGTGTAATTGAAAGCAGACATGTTAGTGAAATCCAAGATGAAAATCCATAAACTAGCTTATCAAGTTACTGCAGTATATTTATACTATTCTGTCAGATTTCAGGCATTATCTGATAGCAAGTCAATGCATTTTCAAAAGTTATTTATTTATTGTTGCACTTTAGCCTACGCTGCAAGTTTCGCACCAACTTTACACGTGTTTTTAATAACTAGCTAAGACCAACTTGTTCTACAGTACTTTTATTAACATTTTCTGAAATGAAAGATGAGTCTTCAACCTCTTGGACTTGACAGAAAGTGTTACCTGGGACCATAAAAGAATTTAAGTTTGTTTTTGTGATTTATGTATATATCTAAAGAAGAAGGTGGCAAAATCAATTCAGTAAACAGAGAATATGGGTTTACTAGAAGTAGTTAAATATCTGTAGGGAATGAAAGGAGATGAGACAGAGATGGTCAAGAAAGACAGAACCAAAATCCAAATACTAAATAAATCAGAGCACAGGCAAGAATTTTAATGGTAGCGTAGAGTTTGTATAGAATGAGTTTTGTATGAAAGAGATAAATGAATGAAAGCTTTTGTGAAAAAGGTAGCAAAAAGTGATGTTTGACAGTGACAGGGAATAAGGAAAATGAGTAAAGTTAAGGAAGAACAAAAGAAGATCATTTCAGCCAGAATAGGCAAAAATTTTTGTAAAGCGCTTGGGAAATGTCAGGCACATGTATTTAGGTGTAGGTTCAATGGAAGGAAGTGGGTCAGGTGTCAAGATTTTAATAGCTAAGTCATCACATATGATTAAACAAGGACAGTAGATAACATTGCTCCAAGATAAAATGTAAAAGTGAAGACAGAATATGGAGAAGACTGCAGGGTGAGAAAGAAAAGTTGTCCACGAAAAAGTCAGTGAGGGAGTTGTCAGGAGCAAGAGGAAAAACAGTGGGACAGAGCACAAGAAGCAAAAAGACTGAATAGGAAGAAGGGAAGGGTCAGTTCAGATCAGCGAAAAGCCCTAGAAGAATATAAATAATTATTGACCATAATATTTTGTGAGTAAAAATCAGTTTAGGAACACTTAGAGTAATGTCAGGTAAGTGGAGAAGGAATAGTTGACAAAAGTAGTATCTACAAAGGCAATGTACTGGGTAACTGTCGGAGATAGGGAAAAGTTCCCACAATAATCTGCCTGTTTATCTGACCAGGTGACAATTCTTGTCCTCCTGAAATAATCTCTGGCATGGTACTGGGACAGTGCCAGAAAAGCTGGGTTGATACAGCAGTTCTAAAGCACGATCTCCAGTGCTGATGCTTTCCTGAATACATTGGCACATCTTTGGCTGACACAGCTGATGGAGCTTTTTGCCTTCACTTCTTTAACAAGTAGCACTTTTTCCCCCAGCACTCATGTGTACTTTGTCTCTGTTTTATACTTTGTATAACCTACTTCAGGCTTCTTAGAAGTTTTGAGAAATTGCCCCTTGGATTTGAAGTATGTGCTGTTGGATCTTAAAAAGAAACTGAATTTCTAGATTCTCAGGACTTCTCATCCAAATTCTTTCCAGTTCATCAAATTAATTTAAAATTTTCATTCAAAGAAAGCTGAATGACATATCTGATAAAGTTTTGAGTACTTGCCATATAAGTATAGGACATACATTATTTTCTGGATTATGGTAGCACCCACAAATGACCCATGCTGCACAAGCATGTAGGATGTTCCCTGCTAAAGGGTTCATTTTTGAGTCTAGTACTATCAAAATCTGGATTTAGACCTTAAGCATAGCAATGAAGAAAGCAATATCTAAAAAAAAAATTATATTAATGCTGAAGTAAGTGTATGGATATAGATATGGATATCCATATGGATATGGATCCAGCTTTTTAGTATTTATTGAGCACTGGAAGGATATACTGTACAAATGCTACCGGTGGTGTATCCATTCAAAATACTACAGTCTTCCAGCTCTGAAGCTCTTATCACTGACTAGATTCCATACTCAGATTACTGAGTACTTCTAAAATCTCTCATATACTTCCCATTTCACGTGATTTAATTTAAACGTAGACCTATTTTTGTGCTTGATCCAAGGCTCTTTAAGGTTTGTCTAAAGACTGCAGTGTACTACAGTACATTTCGGCTCATGCCCTTTATACAAATGAACAGGGCTAACAATAGATTAATTGTAACACCTGATATAAAACTTTCTAATCACACAATTTTTTAAGATTTGAAATGAGAAGTCAAGAGAAGATAAGAATTTGTTCTTGAATGAGAAAGAAAAAGTGCCACTTCAGCCTATCAACACCCTGTGAAGTAATTTCATTATTTGCATGGGGTTTTTTTTAATACAGAGAAGAGTGAACAAAAAAATTTAGCATGTGCTTTTCAGAAAGGGCAGTTCCTGTTCTTCTTCCAATAACGGGTCTTTTTTTGTAGGTCCATCTATATCATCTTGGTGAGACTGGGTTCTTTAGGTCAACTGTGTCCATCAGAGCTCTGAATGTACCCTCTTTTACTCATGTTCTTGTGAGTATGTATAGCCTAGGACAGCCATTACTTATACTAAGCTGTTTATATGGTGCTGACTCAGTAGTCTCCAGTATTACATTTCTCTCAATTTCTTCATGTCTTCTAGAAAACATAAGAGCCGTCTTCATTCTTCCCATCTTAGTATCTGTCAAACTCCAACCTCCTCATATAAGTCCAAAAAACAACCTATCCAGAAAGATTAAAAAAGTGAAGTCAATTTATTCAAGTGTGTAAGAGCCTGTGTAGAAGTGGTAGCAACAAAGGAATGAGTATAAATGTGATTCTGGAGCAGGCAGTGAGGTAATACGTTATTAAAAATTTTCTCTCACTGGGGACATTTAAGCACAAGAGCACATTGCCTAGAGAGGTTGCCTCACTTGTTATGAACAGCTAAATAGAAATCTGCCTAGAACTGACCAAATTTTATCAGTTCTGCCCAAGAGTAGCAGGTAGGACAAGACAACTTCTTGAGGGCTCCTAAATCCTTATCTTGTGTGTTATTTTGATGTGTAGATAGGATGCTTTAGAGTCTTCTTGCAATAGGTGAAGTCTTATCTATTTTTTTAGTAACTAGTTGCCTTTTTTGAAATTGTGGGGTTTTTTGTTTGTTTGTTTTGTTTTTGTTGTTGTTTAGTTGGTTGGTTGTTTTTTATTGGCACCTAGGAAAAAAAAAAACCCAAACAAAACAAAACAAAACCCCCACAGAGTAAAGCACTTACTTTCCCCACTTTGGAAAATAAGGCATGCAATGTTACAGCAGACCATTGCCTCCCTCAGGCCTGACTGTATCACCAAAAACTTCATCACCAGCTATTGCCATGAACAATTTTAAGAGCTTCTTCTATTAACTGCAAACAGACACCTTGTAAAATGAGGTTTGGCCATTTCTGAAAAATCCCTTTAATTGTGTGATGGCCACTGCTGTTGCTACCAGAGCCACATTCCCCATAAATGAGTGTTCTCCAGACCTAAGAAAATTTCCAGTAAAGTGTTGGCTGTTTTAAAACCAACCACAAAACACAGTAACATACCAGACATTTCCTTTAGAGTGCTGCTCCTTTAGTGAGTGTGCTAACTGGATTTCTTTAGGGATTTCAGCTGTCCTGAAATAATCACACTCAGGTGAGAATTCACCCAACAGGTAAAGGTTCAGACCCTTTAAGCCTGTTAAGGGACAATATCGTATTTCTTAGCAGCACATGAACTGTGAGTGATTTTCTGTCAGTCCATAAAGATCCAATATGACTTCCGCACTTGGGACAGAAAAGCACCTTTGTGATAGACCCTCTCTGAGGGCAAAGAGAAGCTTAGAGTGGTACTGGAGAGGGACAGCTGGTGATGAACACAGCCTTGCAGGCTGCAAGAGATTCATTGGAACCTGCCTCCTGGCTTGTACTGTTGTGGGGGTTACAAGAGAGGGCACGCTGGCTCCAAATTTCATGCATTTGTTAGGAAGTTCGAGCTGGTAGATTCTTTAAGGGAACCTGTAACAACAACCTAGTAGAAGGACTAAGAATAGCTTACTGTCTGAAGTGACTAATGCCGCAGCTCAACTGTGTCTGTTCATCTTACCCCATCAGTATATTGACATATTTGATGTATGGTCTTGAGGTAAACAAGAAGGTCTCTGCAGAGAAATAAAGGTTCCTGTTCACTTTACTCCTTTTTCTGCATCTAAAAACAGAGGAGAGGCATCTTCATCCCTAGTCCAGTCTGAAGAGATCTTGCAAATACTCGTGTTGCCTCAGATGGAGAAGGGTAAGGCTTTCCTGCATTGCTCCATTACTTCCAATTCAAAGCATTTGTTTCAGGGAAGCATGAGGCCAGATTTTCTGCCTTATGTCCTTTTCATAGTTTCAGGTATCCTTCACCCTTTCCTCTACTCTGTGTACCTAATCCCTAGGTTTACATACAAGATCAAGATGCAACAATGCTGTGTTTATCCTGTTACCCTATTACCACAGAATCACAGAATGTTAGGGGTTGGAAAGGACCTCAAAAGATCATCTAGTCCAATCCCCCTGCCGGAGCAGGAACACCCAGATGAGGTTACGCAGGAAGGCATCCAGGCGGGTTTTGAATGTCTCCAGAGTAGGAGACTCCACAACCTCCCTGGGCAGCCTGTTCCAGTGTTCTATCACCGGAACAGTTGGAATTTTGAAGTCAGCTGGCTTCCATCTTGTGTCTGGGTCTATCTGATGCCTTAAGTAGCCAGACAGAGTGTATCTGCATTGCCAGAAATAGCATTTCCACAGTTTGTTGTAAGGACAGCCAAAAAACCAAGACTACAAATCCCAGCTGCCAGCACTTGACTGCAAAGGCAGCTGACTTGTCCACCTGATATTAGCCAGGTGTCGTTGTTTCAAGAACAATTGGTTTGGTTTAGCAGATCAGGCCAAACGCACTTTGTCTGCCCTGAACCTGTATCACAGTGTAGCCTTGGCCAAAGGTTTATGCAGTTGCTCTAGTTTTGTGTCAGGAGAGTTCAGATGTAAAGGGAGGTTGGAAGACAAAGAATGTGACTATGAATAATATGGATGGCCAGTCTGTCATTTTCAGGGTCAAATTCTATATGTAGACTTGTGGTTTTGTGTTTGCTTTTTTTTTTTCAACTGACAGTTAGATGGATGAGCATCACTAGTAAGAGAGTTTTCTTGTTGTGACAAGAAAGGTTTTATCAGAAAGGTACACTGTGAAAGTTGAAAGTACTTTTCTTACTGGAAACCTAGACCAATGCATGTCTGTTGTAATCATGAGTTCCAAAAACTCTGGATGACGTTCTGTTACTGAAACGTGTTGGACTAGTGCTGAGCTTTCACAGAGTCCATCTGCTGCCTGTATCTGCATATGCTGAGGAGTGATAATCATGTTCTGTTTTCTCACATTCCACAGTGCTGAGTCTCTTACAGAATAAATTGAGTGAATGGCAAGACCTAAACCACATTTTACAAACTCATTCAATTAATATGCTTAAAAGATTAAAACCATCTTAATAAGGAGGTGTGACTTTGACCTCTTGACCTGAACTCACTTCCAAATCCATACCTGGTTACGTGGGCGGGGAGGCTGATGAATTTGATGTTCACATCACTTATTGCGCTGAAGAACTGGAAAGCTTTACTACCCTGTTTTCCTGAAAATAAGACAGGGTCTTATATTAATTTTTGCTCCAAAACTAAGTACTTTTTTACATGTATGGCTGCCTGTACACTATTTAAATTGACTTTTTTTAGTGAACTGTAACTAGGGCTTATTTTTGGAGTAGGGCTTATATTTCAAGCATCCTCAAAAATCCTGAAAAATCATGCTAGGGCTTATTTTCGGGATAGGTCTTATTTTGGGGGAGACAGGGTAGCACTAACTTGATAAGCTTACCTAGACTTTGGTGTAACTTTGATTTGATATGATCATCTGCTTTCTAAGTGTTCCATAGATCAGCACTGAGTAATGAACAGCTATCAAAACCTGGATTGTTCATAGGCTTTTCCATCATCATCAGCTGTACAGAATAGCTGCTATTGTAGATTGTTACTCAAAAATCTGTCCGGTTTTGATCTAGCTTGAAAATTATCCAGTCCTTTTTACTTCTGCATTTTTCTTATTTTTTTTTTTTTTTTTAAATTTTATTTTTGCACAATTCCCAGAAACAATTCAGGGTTTTACATTCCAGGAATCATGCTTTGGGTAACATTCTTAAGCTTATCTTTATTTTGCAAAAAATATTCACTGTAGCAGCTGAATAAGCAATTGTTACATCATAGAAGTCTAAGGTTATATAGACTTTAACCACATTTCTTGCTTTGAACTCCCACACAATGTGGCAATCCTGTTAAGATTAGCAAACTACCTTTTTTTAAGACAACCATATGCTCATACACATTTTGTCGATGTACACATAGTTCATAGCTAGCACATGAATGCATCACATGCACAAAATATTTTAATTTGTGTGATCTTTAATCATTTCTCATCTGATAGGTCGTCTTCATGACAGCTTTTGTAAAATTAGAGATCTGAGCTCTAGCTGTCTTTTTACTGTCCTCTTTCTGAGACTTCTGAAAGTTCTCTCAGAATACTGCATATACCACCTTAACGTAAGGACGAGCATCCTCACTGTTACCATACTAAGGCGATTCCAGTTCTTTTGAATGCCTTGCGGCACATACCTTTTTACAGGGACAAAGTAGTAATGAAGCTGCATTTGATTTTATCCAAAATTGACTTGGACTTTCTCAGTCAATTATCATGCAAAATTACTGTATCTGAGTGCAAGTCAAGTGAACACGCTACCATCTTAACAGATCTAACGTTTATCTTCATATTTTTCTGTCTTGTGATGCCAAAAAGCTGAACAATTGCTTCACAAACTTACAAAAAGTGCCAGGCAGTGTATTGCTGCAAATTACAACTTTCCTGTGGGGTTTCTCCCTCCAAATAAAAGGCTACGTTTCAGCTGAACACAGACAATATATCAGCTTTTCCCAGAAGTGTTTTGTCTCTCAGACGCCAGAGATTTCTCTGGCTGATTTGCATGACACATTATTGGCAAAACAGCTGAGGAGGCACCAGGTTCAGGAGAGCAGGACTGTAATTCCTCTTCGATCATCTTTGGTGCTCCAGCACTGAGGGGGTGCCATGAGCCCATCAACTTGCAGTAGAAGACACATGGTCACGTTCAGAGAAAAAAGAACCATCACTTCCTGCACAGTAAGTGCGATTCTTTGAGATGTTGTAATCAGAGCAGTTTCTACCATCTGCTTTCCACTACCACTTCCTTTCAGACACCCTGCGTTACAAACTTCGACCTGGGAGAAACTGAGGAGAGGCCATGGCCCCCATGCTGATGGTTCCCCGAAGAGGTTGTGAGGAGGCACAAACAGCCTCAGCATGAACTGTTTGCTTGAAGATTTCCAACTGGGAGCCACATGAATATGCACATGTAGAGTTGAATCCACAACACTGGAAAAATACAGTTACAAGACGATAAGTCTGTCCTGTTTCTAAATGCTCGTAATGGCTCTTAATGCCAAAATAGTCAGAATCAATGCCAGTGGAATCGGGAGTTGACACCCAAGGTGTGAGACACACACTTTGAGAGTTTGCAAGAGTAGAGATTTGTCCATAAATGACCATTTTAAAAAGGAAATTGCAAAGCCAAGCTAGAGAAAATGTTTTTCACTGTTTTATGGTTATGTTTTAGAAGAATGGCCTTGAGGGTGGGGCCCTATTTTTACTGCTTGTTTTTCACTTCCCTCTATTCTCAAGAGATCTTTGGCTGGATCTTTGGAGGATGTGAACTGTGATGTCACTGAAACAATGAGCCTGGACCACAGCTCTCCCCTAAACTATCTGAAATCCTTCTTTGTCTAGATGCACTCCTACAGACAAGTTTGCATAGCTTGGCCTGCTTTGAATTTGTGAATTATTAATATTTGGTTGGAGTAGAGGTGTGTTGCCAGAGCTGGGAGGGAAGAACTGGTGTCCAGAGCCAGGGATTGTCCTTCTGGAACTTGGCTAAAGACCCATTTGTACAAAGCCCTGCAAAAACTTGCAGCCAGCTCTGCACTTCAGTTAAATGTGTATCATTTTTCAACACAGTTAAGATTGATTGCAGACAACTGCACTAAAAATACAGTTATTTGTAACACATTGTATGAAATTTGATGCATATAATGTTTGTTAGCAAGACACTGGCAGACAGAGAGCACCAGACAGGATCCCTATTCCCAAAGAAGAGATCAAACACAAATTCATGTCTTTCATCACAGGCAGATATTTATTTACAAGGCTGATTTTTCTCTGTAGCATTATAAACTACAGTTAGCTTTCTGACACTGGCATGACTTCAGGACACACTGAGAAGTTAAAGAGAAATATTGTCTTGACTTCATAAAGGCAGAATTTTGACCATTATTTTGGGTATTTAAGTAAGACTAGAAGGATGACCTGGGTCATAGAGTACAGAGCTCTCTTATAAACTAACATTTAATGTAGTTCTGTTTATAAGTATAATGATTTTCTTACTAAAAAATATTTGGTTTACTTGATCCCATAATTCTGATTATTGTTTATTGCTGTAATATTTGTTGACAGGAACCACATGTTTTCACAAGCTTTACTTATCTAGGCTTAAAATGGTCTCTCCTCATATAATAGCACTTTGCTTCCCCTGACCATCCTACTAGCTTTTCTTTACCCATTTTCCATTTTGATGTAGTCTTTTGTGAAGAGGGGTTGCCAGAATTACGCTCAGTACTCCAGAGCTTTGCACTGTAGAATTGGTAACTACCTCAAGAGTACCTCCCTTAAGACAACTGATGCATCCTAACATCTCATTTAACCCTTTCTTTTTTGCTTTGAATTGTTGGATTATAATCACTAATCAGGAATATAGGCTGTTCCCTGCAAACAACTGAGTTACTGGAGGGGGTTGTCTTCTCTACTTTTCAGATGTTTTTTGCTTTCCCACATATGAAGATCTGCCAGTTGAGGTACTCATGTGAACTCTGTTTGATGTACGTCAAAGTCAGTGAAGGACCTGGACAGATGTGACCCCCATACATCAGGGCACCTGAGGAACGATGGCTTTGTAACTGGTATAGGGTGAGCCAGAGGTGACAGATGCTTGTTCTTACTGGACTCAGCAGGAAGTCATCTGTGAAGATGGGTAGTCTTGAATATAAGGCTGCTGCTTATTGAATTTTGCTCCCTATAGATGCACTTGGAGCAAAACTAAGAATGAGACAATCATGTGAGGCATTTTATGATCCGGTGGAGAGATATGGTCTGGGAATGACTCGGTGTGCACTCCCTGTTCTGACACCAGCTTGCTGTGTAATTGGGGCAAGTCGTTTCGTCTTTCTGTGCTTTACCTTCTCCATCAGAAAGATGTAAATGAGATTTGCCTTCCTCTGTGCACCACAGCAACCTACAGATGAAAGAGTCTTATTTATTTTTCATGAAGTAATCAGTCACAGAATCATTTAGGTTGGAAGGGATCTCCTGAAATAATCCAATGTTTGAACACTCTCAAACTAAAGCAGCATCTTATTGTGTTCAGATGGAATATTCATATGGTGGCTGGAAAGCTGCCCAGTGGAAAAGAACCTGGGGGTGTTGATGGACAGCTGGATGTTTATAAACATCGATCATTTCCCCTCTGAGCCTTCCTTCTTTTCTCCAGGCTCAACAGTCCCAGCTCTCTCAGTCTCTCCTCATATGAAAGATACTCGAGTGCATAAATTATCTTGATGGCCTTGCATTGGGCTCACTACAGTAAGTTCATATTTTTCTTGAACTGGGGGGCCCAAATTGGACACAGCACTCCAGATATGGCTTCATCAGTGCTGAGCAGATATGGCTTCATCAGAGTGCTGAGCTCCCTTGACCTGCTGCCAATACTCTGTCTAATGTAGCCCAAGATGGTGTTGGCCTCCTTTGCTGCAAAAGTACGTTGCTGGCTTATGACTAGTTTGGTGTCCACCAGGACACCTGCGTCCTTCTTTGCAGAGCTGTTTTCCAGCTGGTAATCCCTCAGTGTGTACTGGTGCATAGGGCTTATTCCTCCTCAGATGCAAGATGTTGCATTTCCCTTTGCTGAACTTCCTGAGGTTTCTGTCAGCCTGTTTCTCCAGCCTCTTGAGGTCCCTCTGGATGGCAGCACAACCATCTGGTGCCATCAGCCACTCCTCCCAGATTTGTATCATCTATAAACTTGTTGAAGGTGTACTCCTTCACAGTGTCCTCTTACCTAACCTGTACATTGTCAGCTGGTCGATGGCAATGTTATAGAAGATAGTGTTTGAAGTCATACTGATGTCAAGGTAGACAATATCCACTGTTCTTGCCCCCATCCGCTAAGGTAGACACCTCATTCTAGAAGGCTATGAGGTTAGTTAAACATTATATCTCCTTCATAAATCCAAGATGACTTCTCCCGATCACCTTCTTGTCCTTCATGTTTTTTGACTTTGTTTCCAGGAGGATTTTCTCCATCACATTCCCAGAGAGTGAGAAGAGGTTGACCAGCCTGCAGTTCTGCAGATCACTCTTGTCCTTCTTCAAGACAGGGAGGCATTTGTTCTTTTCCATTCTTCAGAAACTTCTGTCATTCACCATGACCTCTTGAAGATATTCGTGAGTAGCCTGGCAGTGACATCAGTCAGCTCCCTCCGCACTCATGGGTGCAGCCTGTCAGGGCCATCCGTCAAAAAACTTATGAAACAAAAAGAAAACATTTGAAAGCTGTCCTTCTTGATAATCAGATTTTTTTAAATTATTTTTTTACACAGATTGCGTATTTATTATACAAGGAGCTGTTCTGTGTCCAGATTGCAAGATAATTAATAGGAAAATGTGACTCATGTTTTATTCCAAGTTCTGATACACCTGCTGTGCAGTGAACTTTTGCACTTGGAATATGAAGCAAACCTGTAGTGCTTGTCAGTTCATTAACAGTGTTTAGTTTTGCTAAATTAGAGACTTTTGCAAAAATCATACTCTGCACAAATAATTACCTTCAGTGTGGTTTTCCCTTTGTATAAGTTGGCATCTATATTAATTTTTCTTTCATATGTTGTGTTCAAAATACCATATACCTTTCTGTCTCTTTGTACAATACTTCTGCATTTACAGACATACTTTTGAGTAAAACAGATTAATTGGATAATAAGAATAATAACCTCAGGAAAAAAATAGTTCTGCAAATTAACTTGTAATGAGAATAATTTGTCTTTTGTATCAGACAGCTAATTGATTTATCCTGTATTCTTCAGGACTTTAAAAGCTTAGTTATTGCTGCTGTTGCTTTTGATAATAAAGGAGTGTAATATGACAGATACTTTTATTGTGCAGGACTCTACGTATCTGAACTGTTTTGTGCTGGTGTATCAATTGCTAGGCCGTGTCTCTGTGTGGAAGGTTACGGGAAACTGCAGTTTGCTTCACCAAGGCAGGAATGTCTCATTGCAAGGTGCTGACGGATGCTTCGTTTGGCCATGGCTGCTCTTTTGGATGAGTGCACCATTCTGTGTGTAGATCAAGGAGGGGAAAATGAACAGGCTTTCTGTTGTTTTTTTTTTTTTTTTTTTTTTTTTTTTTGCAATACCATTTACTAAGGTTGCAATAAATATATTGTTGTGTTTTTCTTTCCTAACTTCTGCAGATCTTTCAGTGGAAGAATGCTGTGACAAGGGTATTGAATGGGCAAACAAAAACAGAATATGTACTTCTCTACCATTAATATCCGAGTCCAGAGAATGCAGGTATGTAGTTATGTATTATATATTAAACCTATAGTTTTATATTTTCATGTAAAACCACGTCAATGGTAGGTGTGAAAGCTGATTTAGAAGACAAAGCACGCAGCTCCTGAATCCCAGTTTTTCAAGTCCCCATTTAGCCTTGGGGAGCACCTGCTGAGTATTTACTTTTCTTTCATTACATCATTTATACTTTTGCCATTCCTCTAGCACAGATTCACGCAGCCCTAATCTGTTTGACATGTACTGCCTCTTAGTCAGAAGCTTTTCCACTGTACTCTACTCACAGGGCTTGGACTCTGCCTACAGTCAATACATCTCACTGCGGCTCCCCTAATGTCAGCAAAACTTCTTAATTTTATCCTGATTGTGAATGTGGCCCAATGATGGTCCAAATTCTTGGGCAGAAGTTTATCAAGAAACACAACAGATTCTGTACATAATAAACTATAGATTGCATATGTACATATGTATACATATTGCATACATATGTAAGACAGCCTTTTAAAACTCTTTCTCCTGTGTGGTGCCACACAACTAATTACCCCACAGTTGTCAGCTGAATTGCTGAATGGAGGAACTTAAAGTCAAGGAGATTCCTAGTTACATAGATTGTTTGACTTCTGTCAAAAGTATTTGACCATGGAAAACAGTAACTTTTAGTTAATAAATAGATTTCTTAATTCTACTGACTGTTAATAAGATGGTAATTTCTATTATGTAATCTAGCAAATGAAATAATGAAGTTAAATGTTAAAATTATTTGCAGAGTAATATTTTGGTTATACTGAATCTCTTATATGGTTGGGATATTTGTATTGTTTATGTCAATGATAATTTGCATTATTTATGTTGTTAAATGTACTTGTTACATTTCATTTGTGGAGCTAACAATTTGCGATAGATAATTTGAAGGACAGTTTCACAGAACACTTGATATTTAAAACACATGACCTTGTTCCCCTCCATCTTTTTAAATGGATTGCAAAGTGATTTAACCTTGGTAATTGTAGAAGTGTTGGATTGATCTTTATTATGGAAAGAATGTGTCTTGCAGGCAAGTCTGTCCATGTTTTCTGGCTTTTGCATTTATATTGGCATAGAAAGCAGTCTCTTACACAGAAGAACTGACAGATAGGACTTAAATCCCAATTTAGGAAATACTTGAAGAGTCAGAAGAGTTACATACAGAACAGAGGCACGAAAAAACAGGAAATCGAGTTTATTGAACAATCTGGGAGCGAGAATCTTGATGATTTAATAATAATTTGATAAATGTGAGTTGCATTTCTGCTGCAAATGTAATTTATTCTTTTAAAGGTTGCCATTTTAGAGTCTTTAGGACTTCATAGGGACTGAAAAAAGCTTACTAATACTTCATCTAGTTTTTGTGCATAACTGATATGTAGTAAAGAAAATTATAGTGATGTAATGGTAAATCCAAAATGAGTGAATGGATATACTCTGAGAGAGTCATGAGCACTTACTGATGATAAAAAAGTGGGTAAATTCAGTTCAGTTGCATTTATTCATGACTGTACAATAAATAAACATTGCTCCCCCTGAAGCCTGGCTTCACTATAGAAATGACACCTTCGACTACTTTCTTTAATAGCAATATTATCTCACTCCCGCTATGATTACAAACCGGGAGAGGTAGAGAAAAACCACTTTATGATGCAATTTCAGACACAAAAGTAAGGGCCAAATTCTACTCCTAACTGCTGGTGTAACTCGAGCCAGAATGAACAGTGAGGGATCATGATTCCCTTCTCAAGCATGTGAGGGTGATGACACTGATTTTTGTATGTTTATTCCTACTGCACAGCGATGTAAGCAAAACTAAAAACAGCCTCATTGCACTTGCTGAGGTCTAGGCAGGTGGGACTATGGCACAGGATGCCTTATTGACAGATTTTCAAAAGAACTTGCTTCCTAGTTAGACACCTACATGCCATGCCATGGCTTAAAACCCGGCTGGGATCTTTTTACTCTCTAGTGCAGAACAGTTTGGACAGTGTAGATCATCTAGCTTTTGAGTGCTCTAAAAAAACATGGCCTCTTGGGTGTACAAACCCATGTTACTTCACGCCAGAGGGAGCCCTGTTTGCCCTGCCTATTTCAGCTTGGGTTTGCAAGGTTACAGGTTGAATGCAAGGGAAAAATACATGGTGAAGTGAGCAGATTTGATGAAGTTACTGAAATCAAAATGGCTTTGCACAGTTGCATTGCAAAGACCATGCAACACAGAACAGATTGGATATGAGTACTTTCCCTGACGTATTTTACAAGAATTTACATGCTGGTTTTGAATCCTCTGCTTTGAATAGTAAGAACAGATTCAGTCCTTCCCTGAAAGCAAGTCTGCTGCTAGAGATTCTTTTACTTTTCTTTTGTTCATGTGAGGAGAACTCAAGTGCCTTATTGAATTAGAATTGCACCTCCTTGGCCTTTTCCCAACCATTCAAAGCACATTCATAGTAATCAAGAAGGGTTTCCACACGAGCACTGGTGTTCTCCTGTCTGCCTTGCATCCTAGAAACAAGCTGACAGTTCTGGGTTTCGACATATTTTTAGGATCCTTCCCCCAAAGTTTCTTGTGGTTCTTGAAGGGCTTGCCATCTGTGTGAGCATCACATGCTGAATATGGTACAATTCAAACTGCAGATGTGCTCAGTTTCTTGTCCTCCACCACAGGTGAGCCAGCCCACTATCTGAAGCTCACACAAATTCATAAGATCCATCTGGCTACAGTTCCTCAGTTGCATTTAAGTTGAAACAAGGCTCCTGGCTCAGTGTCCAGTCACATCTGCAATCTCTTATTGTGGTTGCTTGTCCCACAAATTAGTATACCTCATTGTATTGTCACTCTGGAAAATGACAGTAGTTTTCTCTGCATCTTCATGACTCAGTAAATATGAGTGCAGAGTTTTAATGAATGATATCTTTGGCTGTCAGAACAGCAGCTTTTTGCCCAGTCATCCATTTTCTTATGATACAGTTAAACTCACAGCAGCTGGAAACAGCTGCCATTGATTTTTGGAACTCAACTTGTCCAATAAATCTTATTCCTTTCAAAATGAAGAGTTTTCCCTGTCCAGAGCTCTTAGCAAGTGAACTTAGTTCCTGGGCAAGAAACATCTTATCTCCATATGTGAATTGCATGCCTTTAGCACCATGTAAAGTCTTTGGAGTTATATTTGGAATAACATCATTATTAGTGTTGCAAAAATGCATAAAAGAAGAAGCTACAGAACACTCTGCTATGTGCTTTGCAAAAACAGAACAAAAAGGTGATCTGTGTTTCCAAGTAGAGACAAGTGGCAGTACTTAGAGACAGGTTCAGATGTGGAACACAAGGAAATAATAAGAGTGTTTGGAGTGATAGGCACCAGATGCTTAACTGTGGATAGACGTTTATTGGTTTATGCCATTGTGAGTGTGGAAGAGACTGAGGTTTTGGACATCAAAGTTGTGACAGTTGTATGTCTGAAAAAGCTGTTTAAAGCTATTTTTTGAGAAATTGTCTTTATTAATTATTATCTGCTCTCTGTAGACTGCCAAGTGTACCTCACAGTTGCTAAGATTTTTGGCTTCTCCGTCAAAGAGTAGAAAAGTCTGCTATGTTGTCAGGTTTTTATTGCCACTTGTTTAGGATAACTTGCTTACTTCACTTTGCGAATAATGTCAAACTCAGTCCTTTCTTGGCCACAATATTATTAGTGTTGTTTTTCTACATAATATGTAATATCAATATAGTTTTACCCTTTACCTTCAAGAACACTTTTATTAATTACATGCAAGTTGTTTACAGATTACAGCTGATTAATTTTGAGGTTTGTTGGTTCAGGTATTTTTACTTGAGTCCCTTGCTAATTTATAACACATGTTCAAATATATGTATTTTCATTGTTGAGGCACTCTTTATTATTTTCATTTGTCATATTGTGTCACCCATAATACTAGATCTTGCTCTTGATTTTCCTAAGTTCATTTCTCTTGGATGTTAAACTGCAAACCAAAAGGACTAAGGGTGGAAGACCCTGCTTGTTTTTGCGAAACAGTTCTGGAGTGGAATAATTCCTTTTTTTTTCTTTTCTTTTTTTTTTTTTTTTTTTTTGGCACATGAATAGCACTGACATAGTTTAAAGTAGAAGGAGGGAGGCAGAGGGTAATTAAATTAGGCTGACAACAAAGACATTGTTTTCAGAGCAAAGCTAAATTTTAATGCTTTTATGGAAAGAAATGAAAGGAAAACCAGGCAATTACAAAATCTGTGCTGTTCTAGGAGTGCATCCTCTGGGAAGGAGAATAATGTGGAAGGACTGTGGAGGTAAATGGACATGTAGCTTTCAGTCTGGAAAATTATTCTATGAAAATCTGTAACATTGGTTGAATTTTAGCAGAAAGTAAAAGTGAGAATATAAACCATGATTTCTTAACTTGATTTATAATTAAAATATCCAGTAATGAAATAACTTCAATTTTAGATCAGCATCTGCAACGAAGAATAAGGATTTTTTAAAATGTCTGAGTGATTTCTGTTTACTAGTGACCCATGGATAAAATTTATCTTTCAGAGACCAGAAAGTGCATGATTTTACCTGAAATATCCTGAGTGAATGCCAGCTATGAGGCCTCATGCTCCTAGAGATTTTGTATTTAGTGTTTTAAGATTTCATCTGTATTGTTGCACTGTTTTAACTGAAAATCGGAATGTGGCTGATAAGGAAGCAGTAGCCTTTTGCATTTTTAATTTTTAGGAGTAATTAAAACCAAAAAACACTCAAGGAAAATACTCTATTTTCTCTTTTTTTTGAGACAATATTCTAAGCTGTTCATAGACATGAAGTTAATAGGAATGCTACATGGGAAGAGTTGAAAGGTTTTATGCAAAGAGACAAATCTAGACGTCCTGTTAGCCACTAGAGATGGCTCCTTTACTCTGCTGTGAGGTATAAAGTGGGTATGTATTATGTTAGGGTCTAAGCCAGGGAGACACATGCAACTTAGCAAAGACAGGGAGAGATACTCTTAGTCTCAAGTCTTGGAGACTAAAGAGCTTGTGGTGGTATATGCTCTAGTGACCATCAGCGTTGGGGCTGGTATATAAAGAAAAAGGATGGTGAGCTGGGCAGGCTAAATTGAAGCCAGAAGACCAGTGCTGTACAGATTTTTCTAGCATTTTTCCCTGACATCTTTCAAGGTTTTCTACCTCCGTGAGAGCCGCACAAGTGTTTACAGTCTCAAATGATGTTTGCTACCACTGCAACTTCACTGGAGGATTTGGGCAATGAAGTGTGATTTTATTGTTGTTGTTCTGAGAATGAACAAATGGTATTTTAATCTAGTATTCGATTGATGTTTAATTCCTTGTTACAGCTGGGGTGGGCCACATGACTTATGAATACAGCTGTGGGAAACATTTTAAGAAACTTTTTGTTTTGGTTGAAATTGCCAATTTGTCAGCGATTTCAAAGAGCTGACTTGTATTTGAAAAAAATGCCACACTGAAAATCAAACACCTACTGAAAGACTGCTGCTGTTTGTTTGTCTGTCTGTGGCTAACATATCTAGCTCCTCAACAGGACTTGGAGGGCTAAAGGAGCTGGAAAGGCTCAGCTCCCACACTCTTGGGCTTGAAGTTTAGGTTTTACAGGCTTCCAAAGTCCTGACAGTCAGACCACCCCAGAGCTGGGCAGGGAATGGAAATTCAGCTTCAGGGAATTTCAGCAACAAAAAAGCTACAGTTTTCCAAACTGGAACTAAATCAAACATCAAAAACTTCAAATATTCTGCCGAATAAAGTTGCTGTCCTGGGCTTAACTTCTTGCTATGACTTTGCTATGACTTTAGAGGCTATTTTTGAATAATGTGTTTATGAACTTATCCTGGTTTTTCTTCTTATGCATTGAAATCTCATAGCTGTTTTTGTCCAAGTGAGAACTGCAAAGTCAGACCATTACAAAATCCAATAAATAATAATTGGGAATCTTCAGGAATGTAGCTCAACAACCTCACCTCACCCACATGCACAGAGAGGCAGAATCTGACCTGGTACCTGCATGTCCCCTGCTTTTAGTAGCTGGACTGGGTGGCCTGGCCTTAGAGCTGAGGGACACCTTCCCACTACTTGGGAACTGAAGGATCATCTTATGGTCATTGAGAGCAGGGAAGCTCCTCCAGAGGTGATGCTTGAGAATCCACTATCTCAGAAGTCAGTGGTTCAGTGGTGCGACTAATTCACCTCTCTTTCTTTTACTTCCAAAATCTTCAACAATGTAAATAAAGGATTTTTAAGAGTAAAGGGCATTGGTTTGCTCAATATCTTTACATAATTTTGTTTATGTCTAGGTAACTTGAAAAGACTTTACTCATCAGTTCGAATAAGTAGAGTTGAGGAACAAAATAGGTGAATACTCTTAACAGCAAAGAAAATGCATTCAGTGTCGTTGGTCTGTATGGAAGTGCATTTATAGGGTTTTTCTGTGTCATTCTTATAGGTCTCTAATGCATCAAGGTATGCCTTTTAGGTGCCTCTGTTTTACTCTAGATATAATTTATCAGCTTGGATTGCCTTTGGGATAGTTTACTTTCCCCTAGCAACTCAAGTAACGTTATTCTTAGTGAAATTGCGTTCTCACAAAACACATGAGTATGTTTATATCCTTGTATGTATAATCTCATTTGTTACTCTTCTTTAACTTTTTTTTTTTGCTGTTTCTCAGTGTCTATTACAGTAGGTAGCGGCGGAAGAGTTTTAAACTGCAAGCTTCAGCCACAATGCCACCCGACAAAGCTGAGTTACACATAAAAATGGAGTGGAGAGAGGGAAGGTATCTCCTTCCATGGGCTTCGCATTCAAGTGGCAGTAGTAACAGGAGTGGATGAATTTAAATCATAGAATGTCCTGAATAGGAAGGGACCTGCAAGGATTATCGAGTCCAACTCCTGTCTCTGCATATGACAGCCGCAACATTCACACCATGTGTCTGAGTGTGTTGTCCAATCACTTCTTGAACACTGTCAGGCTTGGGGCCGTGACACCTCCCTGGGGAGCCTGTTCCAGTGCTCCACCACCCTCTGGGTGAAGAATCTTTTCCTAATGTCCAACCTAAACCTCCCCTGGCACATCTTCCCGCCATTCCCTCGGTTCTGTCACTGGTCACCAGAGAGAAGAGCTCAGCGCCTGCCCCTCCTCCTCCCCTTGTGAGGAAGCTGTAGCTGCCATGAAGTCTCCCCTCAGTCTCCTCTTCTCCAGGCTGAACAAACCCAGTGACTTTAGCTGCTTCTCATATGGCTTCCTCTCCAAAACCTTCACCAACTTCGTATCCCTCTTCCGGACACTCTCTAGTAGCTTTATGTCTTTTCTATCTTGTGGTGTCCAGAACAGGTGAGGCTGCACCAGTGCAGAGTAGAGTGGGAGAGCTTAGAGTTCAAAGCCTCCTCGCACTTTTTTTTTTTTTTTTTTTCCACAGGAAGGAGTTTTCATTTTATTCAGTGAAGCTGAGATAAAAATAGAATGCTTTTATGAGCAGTGGAACTAACAAAGCTCAGTTTCCTGCAGATTTTTATTGTCTCCTCACAATAACTTCTTGCCCTGTAATACTCTTCTCTCCTTTGTCTCTTGCTTCAATACTTTGTTTCTCACTGTGGCTTTCCTTGGTATCTTCACTTCTCCCTGTATCTCCAGCTTCCTTTGACATGCTGTACCTGTTTGTTTGAGTGAGAGGCAGCGGGTGTGAGGGTAGACTGACCATGGGCTTGCAGACTCTCACAATGTCCAGGGCCTGACTTCTTCCTCCCATCAGTTAGAGCACTGATTTGGTTCTCACCATCCTCTTTTCAGCCACCTGCTGTCACAAAACATGCAAAAATGCAAGTCCTGGAAACCTTGAGCCCTGTGGCAAATGTGACTGAAGTTATCCATTTGCTTAAAAAAATTGTTAGGACAGACTGCAAGGTAGGCAGTTAAACTGTATTAAACACATTACCTGGACATTCTGCTTACTCCTAGAGAATATTTTTGCTCTATAACTAAAACATATGCCCACAGGAACCTCTTTCCATGAGACTAGTACAAGTGCTAATTGTCAAAACATGCATTATTTGTTCTTGACCTATATATGACATTCTTCTTCCGTTGCTTCCATCCTTTTGTCAGCATGATGCAGGTACAGTGCTGCCGCAGCCAGCTGGAGAAGCAGTACTGTTCGGATGGGATTGAATTTGCCAACGTGCGTGAGGAGTGTGACTCACATATTGGTGAAAATTCCACCTGTGAAGCTGAGTACTTCAAGGTGAGATGTCAGAGCTACTCCTGTTAATCTTTAAGAAATGGTATTGGCTTTCTAGATGGGTATGAAGGGTTGACCCTGAAAGTCACTGTACTCAATTTGCACATAAACAGCTTTTTCCCACCTACACCTGATGTCTGTGTAAATGCTGTCCACTTGGTGCTTCTTTGAGAGAAATGGTTCTTCATTGAGTGAAGCAGACTGTCTCATTACATTTCAGCAGAGGCAGAGGGTGGAACGCAAAAGGGTAGGAAGTCTTAAATGGGTAATTGGCTAGGAAACTGTTTTTACATGAAGAGAAGACAACAATGCTGTAGGAAGGGATGAGTGAGAAACTCAGATGCATTTCAGACTTTAGCTTTCATTAGAGCTTTGCGGCCTAAGGTCAAACTCAGTGGTTTTCATCATTGGTGGTCTAAAGGGGTAGGACTGAAGTTAATCCTCTCGGTGTACTTACAATTCCAGCTTGTGTACCTGTCCTTAGTTAACATCACTTCGATTTAGAATTGAATGGAGACATTTGTAAGCTTGTGATAATAGCATTTGATATTAGAATAAAAATGCCCAACATTGGCATCTTTAGTTAATCTGTGTCCTGCCCCCCACCTTTATTACTGTCTTTTGTCTCTCAGTTCTTGAAAGGGGGCATATTCGTGCCACTCTGCAGAGTGTTCTTGGAAGACAGTTCCACCAGTAAGATAATGACCTTGACCCAGTCATGAACAGCTCTGGTCCTGTTACAGATTTCTTTCAGTAATGATGAAAATAGATGACAGTGATTTGAATTCTCCCCAGTGCTCAAAGATGCTGAATGTTTTGGTTCGTTCAGTTAAAAAAATAGGCTATATGGAGAAAGGCAGACAATGCCTGACTCACAAGTTTCGTATCTTTTCAAAATGCTTGTTTGATCGTGTTCCTGGCCTTGGGATGCCACTGATGTCAGGGCTGTGAGCGGAAGAAAGGTAACATGTGCTGATGATGCTGGCATTGTTGGGCTGTTACAAACCTGTCTGTATGTGCAGCATGGTTTTGTCCCATGGTGGAGTGTGTCCCACAGAGGGGATGTATGTCACCTGTTGACCACATCCAGGGTGCGCCCTGCTCCTGGCGTGGAGGTTCCTCTGTGCAGCCTTTGCTGTTACAAAGCCTGTCCACCCCAATCTGAATGTGTCATGAAAAAAATTTTAGCCCTTTGTGTCAGTACTTTGAAGGGCTATGGACAGATGAACAAGGACTGTGATGGCAAGTGCTCTGCAGATTCCAGTGCTTGCTACCAGAGACAGGTTTATGGCAGCAGCACTATTTTAAATGGATACCATGGGACAACTCCAAACCAGAATGCAACTGTTCAAGAAAACCCACTTTCCCATCAATTGACTGATGTTTCCCTATGTGGGCTTGTCAGCATGAGGAAGAAGAGTTAACATTGCTGTTTTTAAAATGGCCAGACTTCTTTAAATATGACAGGTTTTCATGGTGACAACTGTATTATTAAACAAAATAGACTGGGCCTTGATCTCTGGCCCTGAGAATAGATAGCTCAGCACAGCTCATGTCACATAAGTGACATCTTTCCCCTGCAGAACACAGGGCATGAGGGCTATTGGGAACACTCACTGGCCTGTGCTAACCCCAAAATGTGATTCAGCACTGTCTGAGAGTATGTTGCCCATTAGAGCTTGCTCATGTTTAAACATTGCAGACGATTGTGGGACAATGCCTGAGCCCATATTCTGTCCCTGTTTTAATTTACTGGTACAAACATAGTCAGTGTGTAATCTTTGTGAGGCATGTTCTGCTCACCACCACCCCCCACCCCCGTTTGGAATATCCTACCCTCTATATGTGTACTGAGGTATAATAGCTGTAGAAGTATCTGTGTAGATAATCTATTTGATCCATGATGGGCATAGATGATTTATGATCTAATATCAGTGAACAATTCATAATTTCTTTTGTTGAATACATTTTGAATCTGATGACCTTGAGACATACAGTGTATCTGGCAATTGTGCCCTGCTCTGGTAAACAAACTCGGATGTTCACACCAAGCTCTCACATGGGCTCACATCTCATTTTGCCTGAGTTGGTCCTTTTTTGTTTAGTTTAGGTAGCATATGAATTCTTTTGGATCCTCTTTGTCTCCTTCAAGGAAGCAGAAAGAGTGATTTAGTAATTCAATTAGTAGGATTAATTGCATCACTTTGCAGCAAATGAGGCAGATAATCTTTCTTTTGAATGTAAAACTTGTGATTGAAAAGAAGATAAAAAGACCATATTTTGAAAACACTTGCCTCAGCTTTTACACTTAAAGGTGGTAAGGATCTGTAATGATGGGCATAATTTTACTCCTCAGTTTTTTTGGAAGCATAGCTTTTCTTACCTTGAAAAAAAGGATGCAAAATTAATCATTAATCTTTAAAATCTTCATCAAGAGAGAGTAATCAATTTCCAGATTTATTGCTGATATAGGAGATGTAGAAATGATTTTATGAAAGTTTCTACTGTAACAGCCCTTCGGAAAGGAGTGAAGCTTGTCAAAATTGACCTTCTTTAAGGTACTTGGAAGTTTTCACCACAATTTGTCATAGGTACTTTCCAAAGATCAAGATATGGCCTTATCTTCCCAGTTTTGTCAAGAATACTTTAGTTGTGAGCACCAAAGTTTTATTGCTTTGGACTGTTCAACATATTCTAAAATTTTTGTTCAGATCTGCAGAAGTTCTGAAAAATTCTACTGAGTTATTTGTATTTTTTTCAGTCTGTTTTTCCTAGCATCTGCTAGTTAGTCTGGATTTCAGCATGTGAGAGACCTCTTGTGGACAGATACACAAAAGCAATGTTAATACATAGTTTACCCTTCCACATCTGCTAACTTTAATGGTGACATAAACAGTAAAGACCTATTATAAATTTAACTAATTAAGAGAGCTTGTTGATGAAAGCAATTTCAGGTGCTTCCTAATCCCACCAAAAACAAATCTTCAAACTTCTCACATGTAACTATTTATTCCTTTATTCCTTTGATCTTTCTTCCTTTCTGTGAGTAAGCAAGGTATAAGAGCAGTCAAGGGATCACAGGACTTCAAGGGAGGGTTCAGGTTTCTGTACAAACACGAAGATCAAGGCATGGTTTTGGAGTTGCATTGGCTTTTACTAATAATGGGAGAGGCAAAGGAATAAATATTTGAGATTATTATTGGGATGACTTAAGAAGCGAAGGTTTACAACCAGTGAAAGTGTGTAATAACTCAATTGTTCGGTTGTACCATGCATCAAGGCAGCGCTGGTTCTAGCAAGTGGGTGAATGGTTGTCTGGGCAGCTGGCAACCTTTGGAAAATGTCTGCAAACACATCAAGAACTGAACTAATATGGAATCTAGACTTCACCCCAGACTAAAGGATCAAAATCTTTAAGAGTAAGTTAACAACCCTGAAAAAAATAGTGTGAAAAAGGAAATGGTGAGATTAAGTTTACCAGGATAGTGATAGTTATAATGACATACTGCTTTATGTCTCAGAATACCAGAGTGCTCTGTGAACATGAGTTAAACTAGCCATATCACTGCTACATTATTACCATTCAACAGTGAAAGAACTGAACGAAAAGGCAACTTCCCAAGTTCACAGGTGAGATATGCGGGGATGTATGCAGGTCTACAGAGTCCTGGGTGTGCTCTGAGCACAAGGCCATTCATCAGCTTCCCCATTGTTTTTCTGTAGTTGAACAGGTAACATTAGCCTTTAGGACTGCCAGTGCAGAATCTTCTGGGGTCAATACTAAAAGCCAGTTGCCGTAAACACCAGTGAAGAAAACATTTGACGCTTTCCATCTCTGAATAATTTTGGCTGTGGTATAACAACATAAATTATTATCTAGATGTTAAATCAAGATGGATCGTCCTCAGTTAGAATAAATGCCGGTTGGAACAAACAGTTCGATGCATACAATTATTTTAAATGTAGATACAGTTTCTTACAGACACTGCAAGACTTGGCAAGCTCTGCACTTGAAGATTCACATTAGGTGGAGACAGAGAACTTTGAAGTGGTGGCTCAATGTGGAAGAAATAAAGAACATAAGGTTGTTCAGCATTTGATGAATGGCAAGATTAATGATCGCTCTTTACAAAAAAAAATCCAGAGAAACTCTGTAACTCCCAGTTTGAGCATGTGTGACAACATAAAGAAACAGATTGAGTCAATTCGTATGCCAGTGAGGATACTGAAAAGTATATAATGTCAATGTTTGGCAAGGCATCAGCTGTATTAAGTAACTTAAGTAAGATTTGGTTATCAAAAATAGGCAAGCTTAAATCAAAAAGTGAACCTTCAGCTGAGTTTTAGTTTCTGTATTCTAATTTATGGTTGGGAAAATTGGAATTCTAATAAAATTATAGACAGATGTTAAAAACTTTGAGAGAAATGCCTCAGGACAGTGTTAGATGTGTTAGACAATAAACACTCAGAAATGCTGCAATTCTTGGAAGAGATTATCAAGTACTTATTTCCAAAGTCATCCAGAAAAACCAGAAAAGATCGAAATGTCCCAGACATACTAGTGATGAAACCAGATCATCTTCCACTAGATGGAAGTACTTGGAGAACCAAGTAAAAAACCAGTAGTTAATAAGGGAAAAAATGTATCCTAACATGATGGCAGGCATGAAAACAGCACCCCAGCAGTGGCTAGGAGGGAAGTGCTCTCCTGCTGTACAGCATTCTGCAGCAGGGAAAGGATTCACTTGTGTATTTGAAGATAAAGTATAAAATAGTGTGCTTGCATACTTCAAAATGCTGTAAAGTAAAAAAAAAAATATTGAAGAAACAAGAAAGAAGGATTTTATTGTTTTGTTTTCACACTGCTCTAGGTTTTAAAAGAGCTTTTCACTGCAGTACAGAGAGAGAAACATATAATACCTCATAAGGGAAAACAGAATATAGCCAGGGGTATATGTCTCAGAGTAGTGCAAGAAATGTAATAGTTGCCTTCTTTTCAATAGATGTGGTGTTTAAAGCACCAAATTACAGAAATGTAGTTCGATGTTTACTTATTTTATATTCCACCTGCTCTGTTTGATGGTGCAGGCTATTTTCTTCAAGCAAAAAAGAGTCTGGAAGAGTAATAAAACTGACAGTAAAAGCTTAAATGTGCTTTTACATGACAGTAGCAACTGGCAGACACCAGTTCTAGAGAACCAATCATCTTTGCTGCTTTTTTACAGCAATGAAGAAAACTGAATACATCAGCAGTGTCACCTCAATTTAAAATGAAAGGAAACTTCCACAGGATTAACTTGTCCCATGTTCACTTCTGTGGTGTATTCTGGGGCTGTATTTTGGCAGGTCTGGGAGAGGCAGATAATGTTTCATTGCTGGAAGCCATGTCAGGACTGTGATGCTTTTAAATAATGTTTGAATATATGGTCTGTTTTTCAGGGTAGAATAGCTTCTCTTTGTGACCTGTTAATGCTAACTTTGGATGAATCATGTTTGTTCACTTGTTTGTTAGTTCAGAGAGGGGTATTTTTTGCTAGGAAGCTAAGTAAGCAGTTTAATTATGCACTTCATTTGTTGTGTCTCAGTTTAATTGAACTGGACACAAAAGGGAAGCAGAGGTGTTAAGAGTTCCCACTGTTCGCTGGTGTTTGAAACTGGGCTGTGCAGGCAGGGAGCAATGAAATTCCATATACATACATGGACCATTGTGGTTCTCCACATCACCCTGCACACACATTCACAATATTTGTGAGAACTGGATCCACATTCTGTGCTCAGCTCTATGTAGGCCAGTTGCAGAGCCCACTGAACTCAACTACAGATTAAAATACTGGAGCCTAAGTACACCAGGAGTTCTTAAAGAGTTTGCAGAAAGTTTTCCATTGGTTTGCCAAGGTGAGATAAGGCTGTCGACATGACTGACAAAATTTCTATTGATACATTTAGGGCTAGGATGCTAGGATTTAACTTTTTGTTTGTTTGTTTTTTGGTCTCCAACAGACATGTTGTTACTGTTGTTTGCTGGGAAAGTCTGCCCAAGTTCAAGGACAGAGCTGTGAACCCAACCCGAAGATAGGATACCAATGTGGAGTTGTCTTCAGAGCTTGCTGTGTGAAAGGTCAAGAAGGCATTGATGTGTCCATCAGCGATGATGCTCCTAAAAAGGAGCAAGGTATTTGACATTGCAAATTATAAGAGAGTGTGACACAAAATGATATGGGGTAGAAGGAGTGAATCATAGAATCATAGAATGTCCTGAGTTGGAAGGGACCCACAAGGATCATCAAGTCCAACTCCTGTCCCTGCAGGGGAGCCCCACAGTTCACACCATAACTGTGCTTGTACATTAAATTATTTCTGTTGGAATTCCTCTAACTTGACATCTTCTCTGAGTAATTGAATGATCCATGTTTTGAAGCTCATTTTTTTGGCTAGTGAGAACTGAAACGTTGCATACAACAGGAGGCTAAAAGAGCTGGAAAGTGGTCACTCAGTTTCTGGTGTCAGAAGACATATTATTTTGGCCACTAATGATCTTATATTGGAAATTAAGTATAAGCTGTTAATTTTAATAGCATTTTGCCCACTGATAAATTCTTAATTAAAAAGAAAATCAACAACTGATTCTTTTAATTGGATTTAAAAGCCAGATGACCCTTGCAAGCTTGGCAGAATTCAAATGTTACCTTGTATGTGAGAGGCAAATGCCCACAAACTGGGGGCATTTGAAGTGCACGGACTGTCTGGGAGAATGGAACATTTCCAAGAAACATGGTATCTGCATTTATTTCAATATTATCAGAGGAGAGGTGCATCTAGATGGCAGCAGCTCCTGACACCTTTCTCCATACCTGGTCCACAGAACTGAAGAGGATAAGTGTGGACATGCTGACCCTTACAGACATGGGTTTGGGGTTGTTTTGCCTTTTTCACTTAGCAGACAGGCCTGATAGTGAAGAAAAGTAATGCTATATAGTGTTGCCTCCTTTGTGGGCATGTGAGCACTGAAAAAATGCAATCTGGCTTGCAGATCACCAGTGGCAGATTTTGGGAGGCCTCATCCTAATCAATCACTTAAACCCAAACCCTGCCCCAAAATCTTGCATTGCTCTGCTTAAGCCAGTGTGTTATCAGACTTATTTTAGGTCTTTCAGACCTGGCTTATGTCAGTGTACACCCTTATCAGGTAACACTGAGAAATGCCCTACCAGTTTCTTTGTGTGCTCCTGCCTCAGCCTGGGAATGCCCCTTGTCCATTAGCGCGGGCTGAAGTGATTTGACTGGTAGGTACCTTATACTTAGACCGCTCTGCTGATAACAAAAATTTGCAGACGTGGTGTACCTGCATGATGTGAGAAGTATATCAATATCTGAAAATCCAGAATTGTGAACACAGCATCCAGTATTGCCCCACTTACCCTTGTAGGCTAGTGGCACACGTAATGACCAATATGCATATGATTAGTATGATTATTATGGCACACATAACAACCATTATGCATTACAAAGAGGTGTCTGTCAACAAGCAGGGCGAGACAACGTTTTCATCATTAAACTAAGAAACAAGCAGGTGGCTGAACTTATGCCAGCTCTCCCTACAATACAATAAAAATTGCCTATAGAAAGGCAGAGCAAGCAACATGACACCTTTGTTTGTCAGGAAGGGAGATCAGTCTCTGTTTTGTAAGGCAGCTTCCTGGACTAGCACCTTGTGTTTGTGTTAGGTGATAGCAAGGTGAGCAGAGCATTCTCCTGCAGAGGGTAATGCTGACTGACTCCCTGGATGATGCTTCCTTAGTTACACTGAGAGTAATCTCTGGTACTGTGTCCCCAGAGACCTCTACAGAATCAGACCAGACTTGGGCAAACTCATTTCAATAGCTTCTCTGTGACCAAAATGTACCCCTATGGCTTGAGGACTCAATGTACCAACCCAGCCTTGTGCCAGTGTGCAAAAACTTGCTTTGACATCTGTGATGTATTGTTTACTTGCAAGTGACAGCTGGTTGAATAGGCTTATGGACAGTCATCAGAATAAGACTAAGCCTCCCATTCAAGTAACCAGAGTATTTTAAGATTGTGCTTTCACACATCTCGTTAACTACCTACCACTTCCCCTGCCTTCAAAATGGTGGCATTGAAGGAAGTCCACTACCTCGTCCTTTGGGCAAGCAATAGGTTCAGGCAATGCATGTTTTTAGCCTGTTTATGTTCCTGTTTATGTGTGGAAAGAAGTCTCAGGATGCATGCTTGTAGCAGAAGCACCACTGATCAAAACACTCCAAGTTAAGGTATATGAAGTACATTTGAAAGAATGCCATAAGTAGGTGCCCAAAAGTTGGGTGTGGAGTTCTTTTTGGAATGAAGTCTAAATAAATGAGGTAAATCTGATTTTCATTAAAACTCTGAGTACTTCAAGCTACTATAAAGTCAGGGGAACCCAAGCATGCCCCAACAACATGTCTTATGAAAATGAGGTTAAGCTCTGGTTAAAAGCCTAATGTTAAGAACCTGCATTTGAAAGTCTCAGCCCATATGTGATCTATGATCACAGCATGACTTTCATATTGAATCAGTCAGATGGAAAATGCCCCATGGCTGTGTACATTTGAATGTAAAATTTAAGTATGAAATAACTGTAAAATATGTAAATAATGCTCTTTAATTTTGTCCTGGTTTATCCAAAACCCTGGTCTGAGTCTCATCCCAAGCAGGCAGCTTTTTACTGTGAGAAGAAAAGTGTTTTCTCCTCTAATGCCTCTCTCTCTCCTTTTTAGTTGAAATTTCAAAGGAGGAACTAGACCAAGAAGATCCTTATCTACATGATGGCTGCAGAGGTAAGTCAGGTGACTGGTCCTGTTAGCCAGCTCTTTTGTGATTGCCTCCAATAAAAGAGAAGCAAACTTAGATCTAGAGATTATCCAAAACCTTTTGCTTAGGGTAGTTATGGGTAAAAATAACAGAATGAAGATCCTTTCTGAGAAATAGTAGGTCATTATGAGATGCCTCGATAGTTCTTCAATACCAGGGAGGCCATGTCTCCTACAGTGGAGTTCGTCTTACCCAATTGAAGCTTAGGCTATATGTTAAACTTTTATTTAACATCTAGCATGTAACACCTCAGAGGTGTTACCCATTGAACCCGTGGAGTACTCTGGATTCTCCAGAACATGGGGATCCTGTATTAAATATGTGCATTCCTTTATTCTTCTTTTGGGATGATCGGGGTGATTGAATATGAAATGAAAGTTGTTTCCTTTTGAGATGCGTCACCTGAAAAAAAGGAAGAAAAGTGGTTATTGTCCTTATTAGTCAGGCTGTTCTGCCTCCTGGTAAGAATGTGTTATTGGGATATTGTTCTGCTAAGTATTCTGATTTATTGCTTGCCACATGTTATTTACGTATCTATAAACTTAAACCAGTAGTGATTTATTATTTTCTACAAGCATTTCAGAACTAAGTAATGTATTTAGGATAAAATCAATTTAATAGACTTATATTCCAGTTGAGACATGATTTACTGTACTTCATGTTGTATAGCCGTTACACTCTAGAGAGGACGGAAATGTCTACTAGGCGATTAGCTAGTCAAAGCCAACAGTGGCTCTCCTTCTTGTCTCCAGCTTCTAATTACAAGAGATGATGTCAAAAAATGTGTTATGTATTTTCCTAGCATTATGTCTTTATGTAATTAGTTGTTGCATTTGCCAGTTAATCAGCTGCCTGCAAGAGCTGGATTGGTATGACTAATTACAAATTAGAGTTTCTGTCTATGATGTATTTTCTGATAAACTTGGCATGCCAAAATTATTTGTGATTTTCTGATCTTCACCAGGGGAAACTTAAGTTTCCTAGGCAGTGGACTTTCCAGAGGTTTGTTTCGAAGCACCTCCATGGTATATGAGGATATTAGTTCTGTTCTCCCAACACCTTCGCAGTAGGTTTTACTGTGGCTGACAGAAGCTCACAGAGGTTCAGAAAGCTGTAGCTGTCCATCTCACCCACAAGACTATGGTTCCTTCAAATGTCATTGCCTATGTCAGTATTGTGTACAGACCTAATTTTCTGTGGTGTATTAATGGCCCTGTCCTCACTAGAAATTGTTGCACTTCAAAAAAAAAATTTAATTTACTCAAAAGTTTAAATTATTTTAACTGCATTTGCCCACATTGATTGTGCTTATCTCAAACCTTTTTTTTTAATGCCTATCCAGCCATTCTGAAAAACAGAAGAAGAAGATAGATTCTATTTGTACTAAGAATATCAATATTCTTACAACAAGTAGTTGAAAGTATATAACTTTTTGATGCTGTTAAGGAGAATATTAAATGTTTTGAATATTGATTTATTTTTAACGATATCAGAAAAAGTAAGTTTTCTTAATGATGAGCCAATTTTTGTGTAAATCTCCTATAGTATCCTCTCTTTCTGTCAGATGGAATAACCCCACCCCTCTTTCACATCCTTTGGGACTCTTGCACACACCTCACTAAGTCCTGAGTACCCCAGTAGTAAGTCTTGGTTTCTTTAGGTTATTTGAAGCCTTTGTCATTCACAATACCCTTTTCTCCCTTTCATGTTTCCTGCCTGCTGAGTAAGGAAAGAGCAGATGCTATTGCTAATTCAGGAGTATGGCCCTAATAATGATAGGCTAAAAATAAAGCCTAATGCACCCAATAGTGAAAATGTTTCATTAACTTATGGTCATACATCTTGTCATCCTTAATCAAAGTTTTAACTTCCTAGCCAAAGCCTGAGGAGGTGTCCGAGCTCATCAGCATTTTCCCTTAGACGTCCAGCAATGATGGACTATGAGCAACTCCTTGATTTACTTCCTTCTTGTTTTAATTTTTAGAGCTAAAAGAATCTGATGATTACAAACACTTATTTCAGTGTTTAGCCCTTTCCTCCTTTTATATATGTGTGTGTTTAGTTATCTGCTTTTCTAAATATATCAGCAAGCATCCTGTAAATCAATGGTTTGTCTGAGTTCCTGTGAAGAGATTCTTAACTATATTAGACTTCTTAAAATATCCAATTAGGTGGTGGTCCCTGCTCTCAGCAGTGCAGAGACACAGGATCCAGTTACGTCTGCTCCTGCTTTGTTGGGTATCAGCTTCAACCAGATGGTGTCAACTGTGAAGGTAAAATAAATAAAACCATTGCTTCGATTGTCAACACCCTTGTTTCAAAAGAGCAAGAATAGATAAAAAATATCCAGACAGAGGAGGTCAGAGGATGCTTAAGCCAGCTGAGGAAAGAGGTGAGATCATAAAAAGTTGATTGAAACAGAGTGTTGGAATGAAAGTTGTGGGAAGATGCAGCTAAGAATCAGTAGAAGAGATGGAGGATTTAGAGTGGAGAAGAGGCAGAGTATCTTGCATTTATTGTTGTAACTAAAACAAACAAAAACCTGTTCTCTTTTATAGTAGGTAGTAATTGATGAGAGATGAAACAGAGCAGGATTCTTCAGCTTGTTAAGGACACAATTGATAGAAAGGATGAAAGTTTTAGATATTGTGAGTGTCATGGGAATAGTCAAGGGGGAAGAACTGTTAAGTTTCTCCCAGAAGAACTAAAGGGACATCAAATGAAATGGGCTGGGATAGAGCAATGTAGACATCTGCTTCTGAGCTACTCAGCCTAGACTCCTTTTGTTGCTTACTGAGAGAAACAAGCACTTCAGGGCACAGTTCACCTTGCCTATTTTGCATAGCTATTGTAGGATGAAAAGCATTACTCATCAGGAGTGCCTTTTTCTATTATTTATTGAAAAGGGAGTCTAGGTAAGTAACTCACACAAACCTCAAAATATAAAATAGATCTTGGTGACTGGTCAGATTAATTCTAACCTAGTGTAAGATATAAAAAGGAAGCATTTTTATATTTGCTATATGTGGATGACAAGTATTCTTATACATTCAAAGAGAAAAAAAAAAAATTTACAAAAGAAGTGTCTATCAGTAGCTATAAAGCAGAAAGTTGCAGTGGCTTGGAGAGTCCCTAAGCCATATGTGGGTGGGAGGCAGAGCAAGGGAAGGATTTTTGAAAGCTTGCCTCATTCCTACAGCCACCATAATCATCTGCTGCTGGACTCCATCAGACGATGTTGGCCCTTTGCTCTCACTCAGTGCAAGTTCTTCCTCTTTCTTACTTGCAGCAAATCAGCAGTCAGACGTCCTGTTACCAGTGGGGTCAAAACGTCTTTACTGACTCACACGCTGAGAACAGAGATGAGTAACCACAGTGTGGGTGTGTGAGTGTGAGGCCAAATCCAACCCATTCTTTGTGTCCTGATGCTCAAAGTCATGATTGGTTGGAGGTGCGCACACAGCTAGCCTTTGGTCTCATACCTTGCCTGTGATTTCATGTTTCTTATTTACTCTCTTTTTAAAATTTTTTTATAATAATTTTGAATGTTCTAGATATTAATGAGTGTATCACGGGGACACACAGCTGTGGGATCGGACAAACTTGTGTCAATACATTAGGATCGTTTCGCTGCCAGCGGGACACAAGCTGTGGAACTGGTTATGAGCTAACGGATGACAGTCGTTGCAAAGGTACGTCCTGTGCAGAAAAAAATGAAATCTTCCAGCCTTAAGTAAAAAAAAAAAAAAAAAAGGTACATAATAACTTCACACTCTTTTACCTTTGGTAAATACACACATAAGCTGTAGTTACACAGAGACACGCAGACAATGCTACTTCTCGTGGGACAGTAGTTTTTCACCTGTCACCTTGCAGATACCAGATCAGGCTACCTGTGGACTACTACAAAGACTTCCAGGAGAGATAACTACATTCATTTTACGCTGGCAACTTGGCATTGCAAGATAGGAGCTTGTCTGGGGACTGAAACAGTTGATTTTGAACGCTCAGCACTCACACCATACACATTTTTCTGGTGTTTACTTCTGGCTACCTCTGGTCTGATCCTGTGAATTGGTTGCTGAGTGGAGTGCCTAAGTCTTGCTCCTGGGGCACACCTAGTGGTTTAGTTTCACCTGAAAGAATCAAGTTCGCACGCTTCAGAGTGTGAAAGGAAGTGTGGCAAGTGGACTGACCAGGTGGTTCAATTTGACACCACTAAGGTAGATGCATTTTTTAAAAGTAAGCTTTTATCCTCAGGAGGTTTAAATTTGTTACGAAGGGATTAATTTCTTAATCACAACATTCTTAAGGATTTCAAAATGAAGAAGAGTTAAAAGCACTGTTCTTGACTAGGTGTGTTTGAACACAAGGATCAAAGTCTTGTTTTACTAAAGAAATTACTGATTTCAAGTTGCGTGTAGCACGAACAGTGTTGTTGTGTGCATCCAAAACTTCACTTGACTTACTACCTTCATGGAGATATAAATTAGCAGCAAACTCCATTTGATGTGGAATTGGTTTCCACTAGAAAAAGTCTGTTCCCCCAGATCTTAGAATTGTTCATAAACAAGACTGTAATTTCATTCAACTGAGTAAATTAACTCAACCAAAATTCTGGTTAACATTTTATTGTAGGAATTGATCAGTGATGAATAATAGATTGAATAAAAAAGCTGATGAACAAACTCCAATGCAAAACCTGCAAACCGCACAGACGATGTTTTTCAAAGTATCATGGTCTAACTTTGATTTCTTTGAAGTAAAATTTCAGCTGATTTGAATGACATCAAATTTAGGCCAACAAATAGCTTACCAGAAAGTATTAACAATCTTTCTCAGGTGGAAAGAAAGGAGTACAGACAGTAAATTATGCATGCCATTAATATTAGAAATTTCTTATCTGGATAAGACATGTTAATAATGTTAATTATTAATGTTAATGGTGAAAATAGAAAATTAATAATCCTCATGTATGATTTTTAAATGCTAAGTAAAATGGCTGAGTTGTGCAACATGTAGGACCCTGCTGAACCCAGTTCAGTATTAACCCATCCTAAACTTGAAATGGGCTCCACAATCCTTTTTTAAGTCTCACAGAGCTCTAGAGATAAGAAATTGCATCTGTTGTTGTGTCCACTGCTTAAATGGGAAATCTGAGGCATCCTATTGCTAGAAAGTTTCTGAATTTTAATACTTTCATGAGATTTTAACCCATTGCAGGGCAGCAAACATTAAATTTTAGTTGCTTTTGTGTGGATGAGGCCTCATTAGCCTTTGTCTGCTTTATCCAAATCATAATTTATTCACAAATATTTGTTGTCTATTCTGAACTGGACTGGAATATTAAAAGAAGAAGAAATCATATTTATGCGCATTTTAAAGCACAATAATGGAAGGATATTGCAAACCTTAATATGGACGAGAATGAAGGCCAACTAATTCACCAATGAAAGAAGTGAACAATGCCTGCATTGGATCTAAAGTTAAAATTAAAACTGTACTCAGACATATAATTAAATGTTACTAACTTCAAAGCTGAGCCCATGTGTAAACACACTGCTGAATCAAGGCTGAACACTGTTGAACATGATGGTTCAGGTGCTATATAATAATTTTGAATCATTTCGGTGTGAGAACTAAATTTGTGAAACATAATAAACACACGCACCCCTATATATAATGTTAACAATGAAATAATTTTAAAACCTTAACTTATTTTACCATTTTTTACTGAGATTCTGTTTGAGGTGGTAGGTCAGATTGATCCTGGGTCACTGCATTGAATTGCATGAAGATATGCTGAGGATTAATCAGTCTGGTATTTTTAACTGTGTCTTATGTTTTAAATGTGATGAAAAAGCTTCTGTCAAACTCCTGCTAACAATTTTTTTTTGTGATGTACCAGATATTGACGAATGTGAGACTGGTACTCATAACTGCCCCCCCGATTTTATCTGTCAGAATACTCCAGGATCTTTCCGTTGCCGACCCAAACTACAGTGCATGAATGGGTTTATACAAGATGCGCTAGGCAACTGTATTGGTAAGATATGTTCTTATCTCAGTGAAAACTTAGGTGTTGCTTGTGAGATAAGTGGTAGTTTCACTGGGTGAGTTCTGAGCTTCTCAAGTCATTCTTCATGTGCTTATGTATTTGCTCTGCTATTTTTTTTTCTGCTGCTTTAAAGACAGGTTTGCTCCCACAGGTAAGATTTACAGACAAGAACCATTTAAATAAAGACCAGATCTCTATTTTTAAGGAGATTTGGTTACTTAGGGCACTTTGCTGCATTTGAAGATTTTCCTTAAGTCTTTGGGTATTTTATTTGAAACAAAACTTGTAAAAAAATAGATAGATATGTTCTATCTTCTCCTATCCAAAAGGTTTTCACCAAAGCTTAGTATAAAAAGCTCTAATTTGTGACATGCTGTGTAATACACTTTGCCGATATTAGTATGCATGGTTTTACAGGCACGTAGATCTTTCCAGACCTGTCCCCCGTTATAGCCTATCAAGAATCTTATTATGGATGAGAATGATGGGCCAGTTATAATACACTGTAGAGAGGAGTTTTATTCTAAAGAATGATTACAATCTGTTGGGCTAATGCCTTGTTTCCAAGACTCCTACAAAACAAAATTATAAACTTCATATAAGTATGTTAGAATTACTGGTTTCCAGCACACTCTAAATGGAATTGTCTAACGTGACCCACAAATCTATCAGTCATTCCCTTGAGTAGTATTTTCAAGTCTCAACTTAACTTTGAATTCCCCCAGCGGCGTAGCGTGTCTTGGACTTGTGGAACTGGCTGAGCGGCAGCAGCTGCCAAGGCTGGCTCATTGTCAGCCCCTCGTTCTCCTGACCACATCGTACCCTGTAGTGCCGAAATCCGACACTGGAAACACTGAGACTGAAAAATAAATTGCAGCTTTTGAAGTGAAAGGGGCCAGTGCTTGTGCACAACAGACCCTTTGAAGACGTGCATCTTGCCATAGTTAGCACCAGGTGCATGGCAGTTCGCTTGCCTTCCTTGACATGACTAAAGCCACATCAATTTGCAGCAGCAATAGTTATGCCCCCTAAAATGCATTTGCTCAAAACATATACCAAAATAATTTCACAGTCTGTTTTTATGCACCGTGGATCAAATGCTGCCCGATGTTGTGTCAAGGGGAAAAAATTATGAACACCTTCCTGCCTTTCCAGTGTCTTTCTAAGTTGAAAATTTTACACTCTAGTGATGTGGGATAAGCCTGTCTGAAATCTTTCACATTATAGTATGTCCCTTTCCCCATCTTCACGCAGCCAGCATTTTGCAAGCTGGATGCTGTGCTTAATACCATACCATACCATACCATACCATACCATACCATACCATACCATACCATACCATACCATACCATACCATACCATACCATACCATACCATACCGAAGTAGTAGCTCCTCAACAGTTAACATTAGCCCTGTGTAAAATGATGATAATATCCTAGTGAAACAGTTGGGTAAATTTTAGGCAGAGAAGTTACTCACATTAAGCTAGGCTTTGTTAATTGTCATGAGATGCAAGCCCATACACACACAAACAGTGCTGCTCCTGCAAGCTCTAAGGTCTTAGTTACATTAACATTTCCAGGTAGCAAAGGCTGCCTCAGTACCTCCTGTAGCCACTGATTCCTGGCTCTGAGATTTCTTTCCCCCAAATGAATAGCACGTGCTCCCCTTGTGTAACAGTGAGTTCTGGACCTTCTTGGCTAGACACACTGCACCAGATCATACTCTAATACAGCTTAGCCTTGTCTCATTACATTTTCTGAGATTTTACTTTATACTGGGTTCTTACCAGGCAAAGAATATCTTTGTCATGAAGTGATAAAATGTCCAGTTTGTGAAAAAACAGACATACGTTTGATGGATGGTAAAGGGCTGCATAGTCTTGTGAGTACATAATTCACATTCTTATGTGCTTACATGGACATCTTACCAGGATAAGGTATTCGCAGTGAATACCTGTGAGCAGTAGTTTATCTCTCTGTAAAAATGGGGTCAGCTACTACCTCTGTGAGCACATACTACCAAATAAAGAGCTCATTCACTGTGAGCCACAGACTGCAGCATAGCTGGTTGAGCTGATGAACTGAATTGTTGATCAGCTCTTCATATGTTTAAGAGAGACTTTCAGAGGCTTTTGAACAAAAGCAAGTTCTGTACCCAATTTCCTCTGCTTTTCAGTGGGATCTTGGCCTCTTGTACCTCTCCCAGTCTTCACCCTGGACCCTAATGCTTATTATCAGTGAAGCTAAAAGGCACAAATAGTTTTATTCTCCCGTAGGCAGAACTTTTCAAACTCTGAAGGATTACATCAGGATGTAATCGTCTGAAGAATTACATTAGGAAAGAATCTTAGCTTAAACATCTCCAGGCAGCAGATAGTTACTCTGACTTCTTGTGCTCTTGTAGATATCAATGAGTGCCTGAGCACCAACATGCCATGCCCAGCTGGACAGATCTGTATTAACACTGATGGCTCGTATACCTGCCAGCGAATCTCACCCAGCTGTGGCCGAGGTTATCATCTCAATGAAGATGGAACAAGATGTGTAGGTAAGTAACAGTCTGGAAGAAAAAATGATTTGAAGAAAATAAATCACATCTGTTGTTTATGTGTACCAGTTTCATGCACTTTCACCAAGTTTTCCTATTTCCACAGTCAATTCTTCATCCTGTTCTTTCGCTTGTGGCAGTCGCAACAAGTGAATAACGACAAGGATCCACACTCTGTCCTTCATGTATCTCATGAAACCCTAAATTCTGAGAAGAGGAAAAATCATAATCACCTCCCAAAAATGGCATTGTCTGTGACTATATTAGTGTATTGGAACAATGCTGTGTAGTCTCAAATCTCCCCAATACAGAAGTATAACACAAGGCCCACTTAACATCCCACAGAAGCTATTCAAGTAATGGTGAAAGGCATATATGCCTTTGGCTGGCTTTTAACTAAAGTGCCTTTTGCAAAAATAAGTATTTTTTGCATGTGTTTTCAATTTTTGTAAGTGGCTTATCAAAGCACTACTGTCTGTGGGAGACCCAGGCATGTCCCACCAGCTGAAGATCTGACCCATAAATACAGAGTGTCCATAATAAAACAATTTTGCACCTGATTTCCTCCAAAGATTGTCTGATTTCCTGATACATTTTGCCTCTTAAGTCCATGAACATTAACAGGATACCTGAGAGAGAACCTGTTTAAGTAAGAATAGTTTGGATCTGTGACTCTGATCTTCTTGTGGAAGCTGAGAGCTAGATCAAAATCTTGCTGTCTGTTTCAGAACACTTTATACCTACTAGAGAACACAGATATATGTTAACATGTTGCTCTTCTCCCAACTTGCATGCTCAGAAGTGTACTTTCAATCACTTTCCTTCTTTTTTTCAGATGTGGATGAGTGCTCATCCTCTAATCAGCCTTGTGGAGAAGGACATGTTTGTATAAATGCCCCAGGCAATTACCGTTGTGAATGCAAATCTGGCTACTCTTTTGATGTCATCAGTAGAACTTGTATTGGTAAGTTACACCTATCAGCTTAAATACGTGCAGCTATGGCATTTCAAAAAACGATCCAGTGTAAAGAATGTTATTGGTCTCTGCATAACCTCTTTCATCTGAATGTAAAATTGACTACTGTACTGTTCGTATAAAACTAATACCGTATTAAAGATACGCTGATACTTCAAAGGAAGCTGTATTAGTATTGTCAACATGTTATCTGTTATCCTGTTAAAAGGTAAGATTATGAGAGTGCGTGTAATTGTTTTCCGTGATACTTTTACATGCACTTACAGCAAAACATTCCTTTGGAAGATCAAAGAACTTTCTTCTTTATAGATCTAATTAAATTATGCAATGGGCTGCTTCTAAATGAGCATTTTGAGCAAGTTCTTCCCTCTCCAGTATGAAATTTAGATCTGGAAAATAAAAATCAAACTTGTATGACTACATTCTTGTCCAGACTACTACTGCAGTGAAGCCAGCCAATACACAGACCTCTCTATCGTTTCAGACATCAATGAATGCAGACGCTATCCAGGCCGCCTTTGTGCTCACAAGTGTGAGAATACTCCTGGTTCTTATTACTGCACGTGTACCATGGGATTCAAACTTTCAACTGATGGCAGGTCATGTGAAGGTATGGCTGTCATATGCTTTGGTCATATAGTGTGAGATACAGCTGATTGTTGTTTAGCTATTTTTATTTGATTGTATCTTGTAAGACTGCACTAGAATAGCATGAGAAGTGCCCCATCCCTGGAGACATTCAAGGCCAGGCTGGATGGGGCTCTGAACAACCTGATCTGGTTGAAGTTGTCCCTGCTCATGGCAGGGATGTTGGACTAGGTGACCTTTGGATCCCTTCCAACCCAAACTATTCTATGATTCTATGAAATCAACCCAGTGTGGTCTCTTTGATTACAAGAATGATGTTATGATTAATCAAGGTCACTGTAGCCCACAGTTCCAATATTTTGTCCTTTGACTCTGGATCACGCAGTGCTGTATTGTCCGTGTTTACTGTATTTTGAAGGGTGATTCAGCCAGATCAGGTTCAAGACCTTCAAAACCAGCTTTGCTGATTTCCAGATATAAAAGTGCAAGTGTGGGCCTAAAGACTCCCTTCAAGTCACACAACTTGAAGGACAGTGGGAAATAACAGCACAGTGTAGATTAACATACACCGCCAGACCCCGTTGAGAGTAATACACCCAAAGCCCCCTATTTCCAGCTTACTCAGTGACATGCATACCATCCTTTTTTTATTAAAAAAATTGTCATCCGAACTTCTGCCTTAGTCTTGTAATAGAACTGAAAAATCTAACAAGACATTTGGGGTTCAGGTGTGTAATTTTGCATTTCAGATTTAAATGAGTGTGAGAGCAGCCCCTGTAGTCAAGAGTGTGCCAACGTGTATGGTTCCTATCAGTGTTACTGCCGCCGTGGCTTTCAACTTAGTGACATAGATGGGATTTCATGTGAAGGTAAGCATTATTGTTTTGCAGATGGAAGATGAGTGAACATTTCTTATTCTCACCATAACATACATGAACAGCTTCATGTACCTGTAATGATTTTGTTTTAACATTTTGTTCTCTTTGGTATTTTCCTGTGAAACTGTGAAATTTTATTTGTGAAGATTTCCCACTGATGTCCTAGTCTAGAAATATCTCTGCTAGTGTGATGTCACTTTTGCTGTTTACACTGCCAGAAATGTGGTGTGTATTGTTGTTGTTTTTGTTTTTTTATTTATTAGTTTGTTTTCCTGAGGAACTAACAGAATTTTTAGCAAGTGAAGATACAAACACATTTTTATGTCACTTATGTAATATTGTAATATATAATATTGCTGGGTAGTATTTTATATATATATATATATATATATATATATATATATTTTTTTTTTTTTTTTTTGGCTGGTTTCCAACGAATGTGTAAGTAGCTTTTCCTCAAATACAAGGAGGACATGGGTGTGAGTTCATGGACGTGATCCTAAATTTGGACTTTGGTCTCTAGGACTTACTAGGCTTACTTGGGCAGAACACTTCATCTCAATTTCCTTTTTGCAAGAACAAGGATAAAACTATTCATCTCCCTCCCTTTTGTAAAGTACTATGATACATGTTACTGTGAAGTGCTTGCTCTTATCCATTTCATTTGTCTCTTGGGCCCTGATTGCTTTTTGTTTTCTTCACACTTCCATGTATTCCTAACAGCTTTTGTTGACTAGAGCCACCCCTATCTGATGATCTTTTCCCTTGCCCAGCAATTAGAATAATGAAATCGTGTTTTGAAGCTCGCAGCAGGAATCTGGTACATGTGCACCTGGTTGAATGGCATGAACACATAGTAAATTAGTGGTGTTTTGTTCTTGCAGATATTGATGAATGTGCTTTACCTACTGGAGGGCATATCTGTTCCTTTCGATGTATTAATATTCCTGGGAGCTTTCAATGTACTTGTCCCTCCACTGGTTACAGGTTGGCACCCAATGCACGCAACTGCCAAGGTAAGTTCAATCACTGCAGGGAGACCTAACCTGGTTGCGAACGTCTGAAAAGTTCTAACAAGTTTTTAAGTTTAAAAAAATGGCTTTCCTATAGCATTATAGGTAAAGCAATAAACATCAGCTTGAAATCTGAAAAAAAACACTATTTTATGGTAAATATACGGAAAATTTCTCTTACAAACTATAGAATGCAGTAGAGAGTATTTTTATAACATTATTAAATAATTATAACAAATTCTGAAGATGAAGATTTCTATTGTGAAATGGTATGAGTTAGTTTAGCCATTGAAGGGAAATATCATGCTGTGAGCAATTCAGCAAATATTTACAATTTGTCCACTTAGTGGCACTGCTGCTCTTCCTTTGCCTGTTCTTTCCTATTAGTTTTCTTCTTTTTTTTGTTCTTCTGCCCTCCTCTTCCAATACTGTAGTAACGTGTAATTGCTCCCCACGTTCTGTAGTACCTGATAAAATACTTTCATCATCTGTCATCTGCAAGTAGAGGAAAGGCATGTGTTTAATCCACTCACCTTTTTCCATTTGGCAGATATTGATGAGTGTGTTGCAGAAAGCCACAACTGCTCTTTCAATGAGACCTGCTTTAACATCCAGGGAGGCTTTCGCTGTCTGTCTTTGGAGTGCCCAGAAAATTACCGCAAGTCAGGAGATACGTAAGTACTTTCTTTTTCAAGGTTGAACAGATTTTTGGTTACATGTTCTCGTTTATGCCATACCACTGCTGACCAAATACACAACAGATTCTCACAAATATGTACGTTGTTGATAGGCCTACCCCATGTTTTGCACACACAAGTCTGGGCCCTTTCTCATACTCCTGTTTCAGTCTAAGAAAAAGGTATTCCCTTAAAAAATGCCATGTGTCAGTGGTTTCCATCATAGTGATCTCTAGAGCCATAAGCTGATGTTCTCTCTCTGGCTACTTTGCAGGCAACCTGTTAGGAGGGTTACATCCAGCTTCAAAATTCTGAGTTTTACTTTCTTTCACACATAGTGTTTCCTTACTATTACACTCCAATAAAAGAGTTGGTTTTAGCTCCCTATCTTAAGTCTTATCGATGCTGTTGCAAAGTATCACAAGAATGTCTTACTTTTAGTACTATTTCACCGCTGGTAAAAAAGCTGAGAATCCTCACAAGGGTGGTGTGTTGGCTGCTGTCCATATTTATGTCTTAACCGAGCTCAGAGAAAGTCCGTGCATTATGGTGTTGAAAACATGAGACATAGGTATGGGAGGAGGAGCAGCTGTCAGCTCATTTATACCCATCAAATGGTGCTAGCAGCGTGGAGAATTGTTGCAAAATTTCAGTCGCATAGCTAGAGTTTATGGCTGATGCAGATGACTGCTTTTCCTCCCGCCTGGGGCTTTATGGCCCCCTGTACTCCAGAGATTCTTCTGAAGGCTGCTCCCTGGCCTATACCCAGGTAAGTGTGTGCTCGACCAACTAGGGAGGAAAGCTGATAAATCAGGTTGGTCATCAGCCTGCTATTGCTTTTCACAATCAGTGTTCATATGCCCACCATCTTTTAAATAAAATTGAGTCCTCTCTGCCTTCTCTGTAGAGTGAAGGTACTGCTGATCTTCATCAGAGGAGTTAGTTATTATGGATAGTTTCCATGTAAACCTTGAGCTTTGAAATGCCATGTAAGTGGCATAGCAGATATATTTGATCAAAATGCTGTAGAGAAAGTTCATGGTATAAACCCAGATATTTATAAAATATGCTTGTATTCTGAGAAGTGTCAGTAGTAATTAAATTTTAAATTGTCACATCAACAAATAAGCAGTGCCTTGTGATGCAGATGTTGTATTTATTTGTATATTGTGGGTTCGTTGTATCCTAATTAAAAAAAAAAAAGTCATTTGCAGTGGGCCACTTGGCAGAATTAGTAGATTTCTACTCTCATGGACATCACTGAGTTGCAAAGTTCAGTTTATAAAATATGCATAATACACACACATTCCACGTCATTTTCTTTCTTATCTATATTTTTATGTATGTGTTGAAATTAATGGCCATTTGAGATGTGAGGGATCTTTTTGGGAAGCAGTAGAATGTCTGAATCGTTTTTCTGTGTCTGGCTCTGTAATGGCTTACTCTGCCTAACTCAAACAGACTCATAGGGAGAGATTCTTGTGATATGCTAGGGCTATAATTAGGCTATGAGTCAGACACAAATCCTGTAGCTGCTCAGTGAAGTTCTAATTATTTTAATTCCTTGAGTTATTATCTTGCTGGATTTATTAGGTTTTCCCCTCTCAGCAGCTACAGACATAGTTACTAAATTTATTGTCAAAAATGTGTTTGCATAAACCAGAGAGAAGATGAGTTCATTATGTATATTGCAAAAAGTCCAGGTTAGTTCAATGGGGAGACAGGTACCCTCATACTTAGGCAGTATACGAGTATTATACCAACATGCTAGAATCAGGGTTTATGTTACGGGTAACCTAGTGCCCACTGGTTTAATAGAACCGGTCTTTAGCACCCTTCCTACATCCAAACTAATTTACATATTCTTGAATCATTTATTTTTGGCATCTATAGCCCAACATAGCTGATAGCTGGCATATGTTCATTAGCTTTTGCATGATAATGACATGAAATTACTTTTTCACCCAACTTTGTGCCAGGACTTTAAAATCAAAATAGTTGGCTTCTCATAACATCGCATCTATTAGAGATACCATTTTCCTCTCCTTTTTATTTAAAACACAATCCAGTTTCACCAGCTTGGCATATCATAAGAAAGACAACACAGTTTCCATTCACATCAAGTTGGCACTCCATGGGATTTTTTTTTACCCTATTCTCCAATATTTTCTTTGGAACACCTATATTTTAATAGGTCTCAGTCCTGGAAATTCAAGTTTGTTCATTCTTATTTTTCCTTGAATACCTTAGGTATAGGCAACAGCCCTCAGTGATCCAGAAGCTTCCTTAACCAATACCTTTAAGGCAGAGATTTTTTGCATGGTGACCATTGCAGTGGTGATTGTCATCAGGTGAAGTAATCACAGGATCATCCCATGCTACAGGCTGAAAGCTCAGGATGCTGTTATAGATACTCTGAGCTTCAGGAGGAAACAGGCTGTGTAACCTTCCCCAAACACCAGCATGGTGCTTGACATGGTCCAATCCTTAATGGTAACAATTTTATTGAAGGTCTTATCTCTTTTGCTTAAATTCTGCATTTTTCTTTCCTTGATCAGCCTGTAGGCTTGGTATTTTTCCAAGAAAAATTAAGATCTACTGCTACTCACAGTAGGACTGGACTTGCTGCACTGCCTTGCCAAACACTTTTTGTTTTCAAATTGCATAACAATTAAATTCTCTTTATGCGACACTGAAGTCTAACATTTGTAATATTTAAGCCAAGTAAAACAGTAGAAAAGATAAAGAAGTGGATATGGCAGCATGCCAGAAATGTGTGCTGCATTGAGCCAGATTGGGAAATATTTTTATATTTTAGACATGTCTGTGTATTATTAAGGTTGCCTTTCGCTTCTCATTATTAGGACCTGTTTTTAACTGCTTAGAATTTTGCCAAAACATAACCGATGGCTGAAATTTTACATGGTAGGTGTCTGACTCAAGCTCAAGTTTTGGCAAATTTCAGCCAAAGCAGTTTGCTCATTTCGAAGAACAGGGGTAAGGAGGGCCACATCATTTTGTGTGTTTGACATTTTGGTGATTTTTTTTTTTCCTTTAAAGAGTTTGCTGTCCTGTTTTGGAGCAGAAATCTGAAATTTGTTAGGAGATCACTTTTGCATTTTTCTCATCCTGAGCAAAAACCTCTGAAATTACAAACTTTGTAAAATTGCAGTTAGCATTTTTTAATGAACCTTAAGATATGAGGCCTTCAATGGGTAATCTTAATTCACCCCTGTAAGCCAGAACAGAGTCAGGTCTACCTAGTGTGTTTCTGAGAGTTGTTTATTTAACTTTTATTTAACTTTTGAATGATAAGGATTTCTTAGCCACAGTGGCAGCCTTTGTGTTTGACTGTCTTCCTCAGTGCAATTTAATTCCTATCAGTAGAGAGGTCCTTCTTTTTTAGCATCAAACAATTCTCTTCTGATTTAGCCTAGCCGAGCTTTTTGAGAGAACTGAGCTTGCTCAGCTTTGAGAAGAGAAGGCTTAGTGGAGACCTCATCACCATGTTCCAGTATTTAAAGGGTGGCTACAAAGAAGACAGAGATTCCCTTTTTACAAGGAGTCACGTGGAAAAGAGGAGGGATAAGAAGTGCAAGTTACTCCTGGGGACAGTCTGATTGGACACAAGAGGGAAATTTTCAACATGAGAACAATCAGCCATTGGAATAATCTCCCCAGGGAAGTGGTGTATTCCCCACCGTTGGACACTTTTAATATTCAGCTGGACAGGGTGCCCGGCCATCTTATCTAGACTGTGCATTTTGCCAAGAAAAGTTAGACCATATGATCCCTGTGGTCCTTTCGAACCTGATATTCTATGATTTTACGATTAAAATGTGCAGATACCAACTCCATAGACTCAGCCTGTTCCCACATATGGCCTCAGGAAAGAAGCCCAATCTTCCCTACAATGTCAGCTCCTGTGTGTCCTGGGCCAGGTGCTGCTGGCCCTGATGACCCCACAGCCTATTTCTTCTGTGCTTTCAAAGACCACCCAGACTGTTTCTAGCATGGGTGAGAGTGGAGCCAACTCGGTATGAAGGAAAGGTACACTTAGGGATAAGGAGGCTGAATGCAGGGAGGGAAGGTATGACCAGGTGAGGAGAATTAATCTGGAAGACGCTTGAGGTGTAGAAGGTAAAATTGTGTAAACCAATTTAGAGACAAGGGGGAAACCAACTGCAGGAGTCAGGAGCTTATGTTTAAGGGTGATAGATGCCAGATTGGGATGAAGACCATCAGAGCAAGGAATAATTTGGGATGGCTGCACAAAGATACTGAGGGAAGGGGTGTATGCTTTGGGAATAGGGCTGCGAGGTGGAAACTGAGAGAACCAAGGGTCAGCCAGGAGAGGATGGAGCAAGAAGGGGAGGATTGGCACTGGCTGAGCAGACAGTCCAAATGTTTGAGTGAGCAAGAAGGGCAGTAGGCAAGGAAAGGGGCTATGAAGGAGCCAGGTCGGAAAAGACAGATGAAAGAGACAAGGACAGGACATAAAGGCTCAATGCTGAGGGCAAAATGGAATTGGGTCTGTCTCTTCTATGGTTTGGAAACTCCTTGAGACTTTCCAGCTCCAGTCAGGAGGAACATGCAGAGTGTTCGTCCATCCTGTCTACTGTGCTGCTGTATAGAGTATTCCCACCTGAGCCTGAAATGGGACTCCAGATTCTCCCCTGGTTAAGAAATATCTGTGAGAACTAACGTCAGTTGCTTTCATTTCCTTCAAGTTCTGGTCTGTTTAAGACAAAAACCACCTTCACAGCTGCTCTATTAATGGAAATGTAGAGGTTCACAATGTGGTGCTACAGCCTGGCTGATGGCTCATCTGTGCCTCAAGGTGTGGTGCAACCTCCTGAAAAGAAATACACATTCATGATAGCGTAAGCAAGTGCCTTTGTAGTAGATTGTGTTCTAGGAGGTTTGGAAGATTGTTGCAACTCTGGAAATCTACAGGGTAGAATTTCATAGATTTGTGGTGGTTATAGTTTAGCAAAAAACTTGGTTAGTCATTCAGCATGGTGAGATGGTTTCCCTGTATGAAGTAAATTGCAAAGCCATAAATCCTGCTAAAAAGTTCTTTTCCCTTCAGTGCATGAAGAATTATTGTGTACCACTCAGCACCTTTGGGCACAAGAGAATAAATTGCTTATGTACCACAAGAGAAACAGGCTCAGAAATTAACAGGGGGGAAGACAGAAAATATTTTCTCCTCATTTCTGTGAGGAAGTGCATTCATTCTCTAAAATGCAATTTCTCTGGTTTTGATAGTTTTATTTTCCTTTATGAGTAACCAACATTTGGCTACTCAATGAAATTCAAAATGAGTAATTCTTTGAAACCTGCATTTTGGCCACATACTTAAGCCTAAGACAACAGAGTATTAAGTGAGCTAAAATGATCAGCAGTGAATTCAGGAGTAAGCATTTAGCAGCATTACATGCTTATTTTTTGGGCCTGTGAGCCTAATTGCAGAGGTTTGCAAAGATGTATTTAAAAGCACCTCACTGCAAAGTGATGCATGTTTCGCTTGGGCTCTGTGCTGGGTTTTTCTGGTGGCATCGTGCTGCTTCCTCAGCCCTCACCTTCTCTGGTTGGGTCCCCTGTGCTCTCTCCCACAGCGACGCGGCGTGGTGGCAGGATGCGGTGGCTGTATGACCAGCTCATCCCTTCTGAGATCCCACAGAGCTGGAGCAGCACCTGAGGTCTTGGGCTGCTCACTCACTAGCAGTGGGCTGTTAGATTTCCCCCACCGTTTGATTTTTCTTTTGCACACTGAAGGGAAACATTTAAATAAGGTCTAGAGAGTACACTGGGATTTAAAGACTCATTGCTTCCTGCCTTTGTGGTGTGTGACCCCAGGGTGAACTCTGGTTCTTGAAGGCAATAATATTCGCTATCTCTTCTTTGCGGTTATTTGATGGAACAATTAGTGCACATGAACTAAACCTATAGTGAAGTGTGTAGTGTGCACCACCAAAGAATAAGATAAAAGATGATGAATTTTGAATAATTCTAACTCCTAGCCACAGGCACATCTGTCTCCACAAATAACATTCTGAATCAGCAGAATGTCCTTTTTCAAATCTTAGGAAGCTGTGAGCTTTGGTTTTTTTGTTCTCTTAACATTCTGGCTGTTATTATAAAATGCATTTTATTTTTATAAAAGAATAAATAATGGCACCTTTATGAGCATGTAAGTGCTTCCAAAAATATTTACATGAAGAAAACACTTCCAACTAAGAAATTAACTGCCTCAACTTGCTTCATGATTTCAGCAAAACCAAGTAGCCTCATGTTTTCAACAAAACCAAGTAATTATTCTTAGTGGAGTTATTGATGACATTTCAGAAAAGAATGCAGAACTCACTATGCCTGAAAATATTCCAAGAGTATCCACACCTAATTAGCCGGCCATCCTGTGAAGACTTGTGTGTGCTCTTTACACACATGAATAAAATTAAGAATGCAGTTAAGTCTTCAAAGAATTGCTTTGTACTTTCATTTGCAAGTGGTATTAAAAGAAAATATAGAACACATTAACTGAAGTACTGACGGTGCTTTTAACTCCTCTTTGTGAAAATGCTTATTTTGCATATAATGAGAAGTTCCTGAATTCAGGTCACTGTGCACTGGCAATGAGGTAGTGCTTGCTTATGAGCCACAGCTCTGTTGATACCAGATACTGCTGATAGGAGCCCAGTTTTATATGTCAAAATAATATAAATGAAATGGGCCTCAGATTTCCTTGAGGTAGTAAGATGCAAACCTTGCTTTTATGTTGGCGCTTTTCATAGTAAAGAAATGAATAAATAGTTTAGGTTGCAAAACCTCAGCCTGTGCACTGACTATTGCTTTTCAGTGGAGAGACTCTTGTATGTGATTGTATCAATTAATTCATACTTGTGCATGAGGCAAGTTTGGAGCTAAATATGCAACCTGATCACCCCCAAACTTTGCAAAGTCAATATCCAGCTGAGATCGTCATGTCTACCTCTGCTTCCATGCAAGTGGAAGATCTTCAGATACCAACTTGAATGTAGTGATTTGGGCATATCTTTAATCTGAAATTCATATAAACTTGCCTTGTATGCAATTCTTTAAACACTTCTCAAACCTACCACATATCATGACATGTCAGATCTTCATTAATGTGGTGGTAGACTACAGCATTCTTTAATAACAGTGACTTTAATGCCCATACCTGTCTGTGACATATTTTACAGGAAAAACTTCACTTTTCTCAGTAACAGACAGGGAGAATCATAGAATCATAGAATCATTTCCGTCGGAAGAGACCATCAGGATTATCAAGTGCAACCATAACCTAACTCTAGCACTAAACCATGTACCTAAGAACCTCTCTAAACACCTTTTAAACACCTCCAGGGATGGTGACTCCACCACTTCCCTGGGCAGCCTGTTCCAATGCCTGACAACCCTTTCTGGGAAGAATTTTTTCCTAATATCCAATCTAAACCTCCACTGGTACAACTTGAAGCCATTTCCTCTTGTCCTATCACTTGCTACTTGAGAGAAGAGACCAACACCCTCCATGCTACAACCTCCTTTCAGGGAGTCATAGACAGCGATAAGGTCTCCCCTCAGCCTCCTTTTCTCCAGGCTGAACAGCCCCAGTTCCCTCAGCTGGTCCTTATCAGACTTGTTCTCAGTCTTAAAATCCAGCCAGATATCACAAGTAGGACACAGTCAACTCACTGACCACTTAGGATCTCTTATTTTATTTAAAATATGTCCAGTCAACAAAAGAAGAAAAGTGGGGGGGAGGGATGGCCAAAGCACCATCTATGCCTGCAAAGAAAGGGCAACACTTCTGAAAACGGCAACACTTCTCCAAAAGCACCAGCTATAGACAAGTTCATCCTTACGTAATAAGCGTCCATTTGCAATATGACTGAGGTGCCAGGCAGAAGAATGGATATAGTATACAAGTCAGCATATCTTTTCCCAACCCCACTGCCCTTGCTCTCCTGTCACGCTTGCTAAATGTACGCTAATCTTCCTCTTGTCTTGTGTTCTCACTTTTCTTGCAGTCGCTGTGAGCGCTTGCCTTGTAATGAAAATAAGGAGTGCCAGAGCCTGCCTCTGAGAATAACCTACTATCACCTCTCTTTTCCTACCAACATTCAAGTACCCACCGACATTTTCCGCATGGGCCCTTCCAATGCTGTCCCTGGGGATAAAATTCTGCTGTCCATCATCAGCGGGAACGAGGAGGGTTTTTTCACCACAAAAAAACTGAACAACCACAGTGGCATTGTGGTCATGCAGCGGCAAATCACAGAGCCCAGAGACCTTCTTCTGACAATTCAAATGCAACTTTCCCGCCATGGAACTGTCAACACGTTTATTGCCAAGCTTTTAATCTTTGTCTCTGCACAGCTTTGATCCCTGACTTACAGGCATCATTGGCTACTTCTTCTCTTCTAAGAGTAGCTTTTTTCCCCCCAATTTTAATAAAGTTTTAGTTAATCTGTTGCATGCTGCACTTGTATTTTATTTGTCATCATCATTACACTTCTTCACTTTTCCCTGTCATTGAAGGTCTCAATTTGGGGAGATTCTTATGTGTACTCTGCATCATTATAAAAAGTAGAAATTTTTGTCCAAGAGCTTATTATCTGAATATACCGAGCACTGAAAACTGTTAACTTATTTCACACAGTAGTGGAGTTGGTCTCATTGGAGGATAACACAGCTGCATATGTTTAGACCTAAATTTTCAAAACAAAATAGGTACATAATTTGATCTATCTCAACTGAGACATCTTTAGAGAGTTTTATCATTTAGGGGGCAAATACTGTGCATAACTTAGGCCCTTATGACCTCAGAGGTGCCCTGGCACACAAGTCACTTTGAAAGTGTGGAGCCAGGTTCTCAAGCTGCTCTAGTTATCATTGCTCTGTTGCAGCCAGTGAGCTTCTGCTGATTTTCACCAGTCGCAGCTCACAGTTCTAACATTTAAGGATGGTACACAAGAGAATCTGTTCTAAAGAACATTTATTTTAGAGATTTTTCATCTTCTTTTCTGTGGAATTTCCACTGAGTTGAAAAATTAATGATGGGAAAACAGCAATGAACTTCCTAACAGCACTGAGCTAGTAGCAGAGAGCTCCTGTTTATTTCACAGGCTATATCCTGAGATGTGCCTACAGGAACTTGCAAATATCTTGAAAAAGATATTTAATTAGTCTCACGACACTTTTGTCTCTCTAACCTCAATATCAAAAGTGATAAATTTTTAACTGTAAAGACTTTACCCGCCACCACCAAAAAAACCCCAATCAAACCCTGGCAGCCCTGAAAGGTCAGCCAGAATTCCAATATCCAAATCTTTCTTCCTTCTACAACTGTCTTCTTTTACTTCTATGCAATCAAGAACAATGTAGACAATACAACTGGAATTTCTTTGGAATTCTTATGTTTTCTGAGCTGGAAGAGGATTTATTTTACTCTTCAGTCCTTGTACTGATAAATATTAAAATCTCAGTCCCAGGGTTGTGATCTCAAAATGAATGTTCTTTTACAACATCCTGGGCTCAGATACCTCTGCTGTCCAGTACATAGGCAGAATAGTCAGTCCACAGATAAATGAGGAATAATTCATGTGAATACATATATAAGAAATGCCTCACTGTATAAATACAGACAGCACAGGCAAGGTACAAGGTTAGAATCTGGTAACCTTATAAACCAAGATCACAAGCCTTAATCACTTGAACACCAGGAATTACTCTATTAGCTGTATCAGCTGCGGGCTCTCAGGCTCATCATCAGCCAAGGATGGGATTGGGGCATGATCGCAGCACTGCCAGAGCATTACATGGTCCCTAAGGCAGAGTTTACCCCAGCTGGCTGACAGGAGTTCAAGTCTCAGGAGGAATGCCAATGTTTAATAAGCCTGTTGACATGTACTTATAAAAGCTGCCAGAAGTTGCCAGTGGGGATAGAGCCCCAGCTTTAAATATTGAAAGCACAAGCCCGTGCTACTTGAGCTAATGGGGTTTCTTACCTCCATAGATGCTTGTATTTAAACGCCCTCTGGCTACCAGTTCATTATGAGGCCGTAATTAAGTAGGATAAAGATTCAAAAATAAAATTCATTTTTGCAAGCATTAATATATACTTTTTTGGCAGGAAAAGAAGGGAATGTGAGAATTTGGCCCTCAGTATTGTAAAATGCTACTACATCAATTTCATTCAGCAAGTAATTCAAGAACATGGAGCTCAGATGCTTTAATGCTGCAGTGTAGCTGGAACATTCGAGAACATGTATTCAATTATTTAGCACCATTTATGCACATGTTTTTTTCCAAATGAAAATGAAATGACAGCTCCTGGTCCACGGAACTTACTAATTGAATCCAACAGAGTACATGAAAAGGACCCAAGAAGAATGAATAAAATATATTCAGGAAAGATTATTTCCAGAATAATCAGAGCAACTGAGCTGTTTTGTAACTTTTTTCTCTTTTAAATTAAAAAGGCCTGGAGGAGGTACCAGCTGCAAAGCTTCAATTTTTGTTAGGGTAAAATTGAAGGAAAGATTTGAATAAAGCAAGTTCACTGCACTTAGAAAGAAACTTTTGTCAGTCACAGTCCCCACTATAGGAGCACGTGAGCAAAAAGGAAAATGTCAGCTAATCAGAAGATCAAATTCAAAGATGACGTGTAAGCATAAAATAAGAAGTATTTTGAGGTCAGAGCACATCACTAGTGGCAAATATCAGGATTTGAAATAGATGCTAGTTGTCAAAGAAATTGTTCCAGAAGATGTGTGAATATGTGCTGTTGAAGCAATGGGAGAACAATTAGAAAGGATATCAAAAGAAAGGGGATCAGAGAATTAATACTTAGGCGGGGGAAAAAGAAAGCACAAACTCAAGTTCAGGAGTGTGGATAGAGGATGAAAAAATTTAAAAAGGTTATGGGATTTTGAAGAAGAGAGAGAAACGGTGCAAAGAAATAGAACTGACACAAATGTTTATCTGTCACATGTATAGGTACAGGCTGGATGGACCTAGAAACTAGTTTTAGCTAGGAACTAACACACTCACTTGTGATCACTGTGATCCTCCATTTCTGTGTGCAGGATACCTAATTCATGTCAGAATGCTTTGCTCCAGTGAATCAGAAGTGGGAATTATGAATATAACTCTTACTTAGGACTTAATCTTAAACAAATTCATGGCTTTATTGGATGAGAATTTCAGAAATGTTTGCATATGTCAATGTTGTTCCAGCTGAAGTTGAGAGTAAATCTCCCTTTCCTTCCCAAGAAAGAGCAGACTAGTACTGAATGGTTCAGCCGTTACCACCACAATGTTTTTGTGTAAAAATTCTATTGTCTAAATACAGCTGTGAAAATTTAGGATGCTGTATGTATTGTATCAGTACTTCATTAGTAATAATGTCCCAAAATGAGTTATGCAAGCTACCGTTTATTGGTGTTGCTAAAGCCTGTGGATGATACCATAGTTATTATTTATGTGTTATATAACACAAGGAGAAAAGGTTTTCAGAATTTGTAAACACTTTATTGGAAGTAAAACCAGTCTGACTCAGCTGTTGTGACCCCAGCTCTGCAGGATCTTAAGGAAAGATGCAGTATTTGTTTGTATGGCTGTATATTATAGATGTAAACGTCTACTAAACTCCGCTATACACAGTAAGGAAGAAAAAAGGGAGAGAAGGAAACAAACAAAAATTACATACATTTTGCCTCATTTCTATTTGTTACATATTATGAAATAGACTATTTTACACTGGAACTAGACTATGTAATTTAGCTGATCCTTATTTCACAGATGCGATGGTCAGCTAGATAGGAGTCCTTTCTTAATTTGGCAGCTGAGATTTAAAATAAGGGGATGGAATCTATTATCATAGGTCAGACTATTATGTCCATATATCCAGAATTAATTTCTTCTAAAATGACCAGCATGAGGCATTTCAGCAGAAAGCCCATTCTATTCCCTGTGAGATGTCTAGGAAAAGGTGAAATTTTGTACCCAGATAATGGTAGGAAGCAAAAGGTCTCTCCTGGCCTGTATCTCCTGGCCAGTCTCAAAACATCAACTACAGAGTGAGAATAACAAGCCAGACTCAGCTGGTGTAAATTAACCCAGCTTCATTGCCTTCCCGTGGACTACGCAAGTTCACATCTGTTGAAGCATGATTTCCTTAATGTTGATTCATGTTTTCTCTTTTATCTTTATTTTAGCTTCATGCAATATCAGCATGTTTGGCTTTGTTGTCTTTGATGAGCAAATGTGGGTAGCATATAATAAGAAGTTACTGATGTATTTATTATTAATAGAGCAATAAAGTCCCTTTGAACATCTGAAAAAAGATGGCTTGTAGGTGTGGACTTGGGTAACACATTTTGAAAAGAGCAAGAACCATTTGTTTCTAGAGGTATTTGACAGACTAAAGCTTCCATTTTTGTTCCCTTTTTAGTCAGTGAATTTTTCTTCCTTTTAATCGTTTTAATTCCACTCTCTCTCTTTCCCTTCCCCCCCGCGCCCCAACATTGCAGTCTTTTCTTTTTTTTTTTTCCACTTAGAAATATGAAGAAATGGGCAGGTCAAAGTTGAGATCATTTGTGGGGCTTAGTCACAATGTAAGTCCCAGCATAGCCCTTTCATCTCTCATGAATACAGACTGGGTATTGTGTGAAGTTCTTGAACTGTAAGTGACTTTAAATTCACTCTAGTGGACAAGGGTGAGAAGAAGTCATTTAACTTTTAATAGACTTTCAAGGACGAATGAGCAGCTGGTTGAGATGGAATATGAAATGACCCTTACCATTTCCCTAAACCCAGAATTCAGTCTTTGAGGTTTCAAATAATGTGGTTAACTTTTTTTCCTCCCCCAGTTTCCATTCCTCCATTCCTCTCTCCTCTTCCTCCTTAGATGGGAAGGGGGTGTGTGGAAAAAAAAAAAAGACTTTAGAGAGGCTCTTCTGGCTCTTGCTGCACTGAAAATCATAAAATAAAGTTGGCCCTTCAGATATTTCTTGACAGATTTCCAGAATAGAAACAATTGCTTTTGCTTTATATGATTGATATTGCGTGGAGTAAAAAAAGACTTGTGCAAATAAGCGTAGCTCCACTGAAACTGGTGGGACCACACCTGGGCATTGCAGCTGAGGATCCGGGCCTAGTTGTTCCGTCCTGTTTGTGCTTGGAAAGAGACTTTACATGGCATCTTATGCACTGCAGTTCTCCCTGGTTTTACGTGCCTGGCTTGAAGAACTAGGCTGGGGGGTTGGGGAGGGGCGGGCAGTTGACTGACAAATTAACAAGCCAAATTTTTCAGTGGTCCAGCAGTTCTGATGATCTGCATTTGTCTAAGTTTTTGAGGTGAAGAACAAACACTTCTATCGATTATAGTTTCTAGCTCCCCAGACTGCAAAACACAAAGTAATTGATTTTCAGGAAATATATGCATCTCTCATTTCTCTTAGTGTCAGACTTGAAAAGACAGATACTATCCGCTGCATTAAGTCTTGTCGACCAAATGATGTCAACTGTGTGTTGGATCCAGTCCACACAATTTCCCACACTGTCATTTCACTGCCCACGTTCAGAGAATTTACAAGACCTGAAGGTAAGTGGCTTGTTCCTTGTTCCATTTAATAGACTACAACATACAAAACCTCCACCGGAAATCCTTGCCGAAAGCCAGACTAGCTACCGGTGCAGTAAAATGTTTGCACAGTTCCAAATTATAGTGTACTATTCATTTAATTAAAACCTTCGATATCCAGGAGTTTTAATTTTATGGGGCAAAGAAAGTCATTCTGGTCTCTAACTCATACAGCTTCCCTGTGTAAGGAAATATTGAGTCTGAATTCCCATTTACCACATTTAGTCACATAATAGCCATGTGCCTCATGACTTTTTTCTTCCCTTTTTGCAGATTTTACCATAGGAAGTAGGTGCTCATTATATTTCTCTCATCTGTTTGTGGTCTTTTGCTTGCTATTGACAGGTGGCTTGGTCCAAGAATATAGCCTTTATCTACATGAAAACATTAATCATAAAATACATTATATTGAGCATACTATCCAGTATTGTGATTTACTGATTTTTGACCTATGAAAAAAATAAATGTTGTTTTTTAAAATATAGGATAAAGGAAGGGAAATTCCAAGGACTGGACAGGAAGTTTTTAAGCTAAGATTTTCAAAAAGCATCAGACTAAGTAGATGTCCAGGCATCCAAAATGAGTTTTTCAGCCCCAGATGCTGCATTCTCATGGGCACTGGTATATATTTTTTTTTAGTTTCTTCAGCCTCTGCAGTACCTGCGAGTTTTCAAGTACTGCAGCTCTGTAAGGGTAGCACTCCCTTTGCTTAGTTCCTGTATAAACTTACAGATAAAGAGCTAATTCTTGCTCCTTGGCATTTGCATTCATTTTCTGAGAGCTTCCCTGGGGACTGTGTTCACATCCCTAGGGGGGATGACAGCCATCAGCCGTGCTCCTCTGTAGGATGGGCCACTGTGTGGCACAGACACAGAGAGAGAAGAAGGGGAGAGAGGAAAGGAAGATCACTTTGGAGGGGTTTTTAAAGAACTTCATTCCCTGTTTCTGATGCACCCAGACTCTCTCAGCCTTACTGCCTCAGGAAGTTGTCCTAAATGAAAGCCAAAGCTGATTCTTTACTTCTGTGCCAGGCAGAGGGAGTAGGGCAAGAGACGTCCCAATCCTTGTTCATATAGGAAAAATTTAACCACCACCACCAATAACTTAGCTGAGAAGAGCTGCTGTAGGTCACGTCAGGCCCGTTTCAGGCCTTGGCTGGCCCCACTTCACAGTGAACAGGGGAATGCCCCATAGCCACTTCTGCTCCCATACACACCCCTTCAGCTTCACCAGGTGTACTGGCAGCAGAGCTAAGAGTTTAGCCCAGAATCCTTCCCAAACCATTCCCTCATTAGTCCATCCTCATGATTTAATAACACGAGATGAGACTTAGCAGTCTGAGAGTACTACCAAAGCCCAAGTACTACCTAAGCTGTAATCCAGTGCATGGACTTGGGTGAATCCTTACAGCCCCATGGTTTAGTTTCATGATCTGTAGAGTGAGGATAATAATGAGAATAATAGTTACCTTCCTCACAAGAGGCTTGAAAAAGAATTTCAATTTTATTTATTTATTTATTTTTTAAAAACCTAAAGAACCTCTCCAGTGCACAAAAGGACTCCGTAATTTGTAATGGCAATACTTTGTGTAACTGCCTAAGGGAATCGGAATTCAGGGGATCATCCATTTGGTCCCCCTTCACTGCCCAGCCCGTGGATCCTCAGTGTTGTCCTCTTTGTGATATTTGCTGGAAGTCCTACTGGTTTCTAAGAGTGGTCTTTCTGGACTCTCAAAGTAATAGTGTTTTGCCTTCAGGGCTTCTTGGATGGTGCAGGAGGAGAAAATAAATCTATTCAAATCCTCCCTTCCCCCAGGTGTTCTTTCTTTCTGTTTTAAAGGACAAACTGGGAGTGGGGAGGTGTCCTCCACCAGCTTTGAGGTCAAGCCATTTTGGGTCAAATTCTGTTGGGTTCTTCAGTATTGTTTTCAAATGCTTCTCAGTACATTCTATGATACTCTTTGTTTGCAGAGATTATTTTTCTTCGTGCCATCACACCTACATATCCAGCCAACCAGGCAGATATAATATTTGATATAACAGAAGGAAATTTAAGAGATTCCTTTGATATCATCAAGCGTTACATGGATGGTATGACAGTGGGTGAGTAGAGTGTTTTCTGCTTACTTTCTTCTCTCAATAGTCTTGTAGAACAAGGTTGAAGAAATTAAGTAATTAATTTCTACCTTGATTTTCAAGCCTGTATTGATTTAATATTCTCCAGTTCCATATGTGTAATTTGAACTAATATTGCAGATATTTTTTTATTCAAAATACCAGAAGCCTAAACTTTAATTTGAGAAGTATTTTAACTTTTTTTTTCAGAACTGGCTCTAATTAGAAATGCAAATGGCTTAGCTTTAAGATGATGAGGTTTTCCCACTATAACAAAGCCAAATATAAAATATGTAGTACGTCTGCAAAGAGACTGTAAGCTTAATTAACTGTTCTTTCTTGTTTAAACAGCATTGCACCAATTTCTGGATAATAATCAAAATTTTAAAACAGGACTGGATTTACTGAAACTGCTACCTGTTTTAATATTTAATGACAGGCTGGTTCAGTTTTAAATAGATACCTCTGTTGAGTATAGAACATAGATATTTGATTTACAGTCTCAATTTGGCAGGGAAGAGACACAGCATGAGGTATACCTGTGTATATGGGTCATGCGCTAGACCTGCATCTCATCATATGTCAGGGAGGAGCTGCAGCACAACCTGGGGTGGTATTATCTGGTAGGTTTCTTTCAGAGCAGGGCCCTTTTGGAGGATATAATACATACTATATGCAGTATGTAATGTGTGTATTTATCTAGGATATATGCACACACGCATACAGATATATAGGTCTAGTGTATACTGTAGCTTGGCTCTTGCTGTGGGACTCAACATCCCAGGCATAGCTGGCAAATGAGGTGAAAGTGGCAGAGCAGGAGCAGGTCCCAGCCGATGGGCTGCTTTGCCCAATGTGAGTTGGTAGTGCAGAGGCACATATGCTGCCATTCTCATGCTTAGAGAATTAACATGACAGGTATTCAAAAGTGGTATTTGATTGCTCTTTAGTAATGTTTATTTGTGAAAATTAAGGAACAGTGTTCCCAACGAGCATTTGTGCTTCAGTATGTGAATGTGCAGGTTCTGCTCAGGTTTATGTATGTGCTTCTGGGCTTTCTAGCAGGACGTGTCTGGATGAAAAGAAAAACCGCTGCTGTGCTTCTTCCATACTGTTTTGTGAAAAAGGTCGTATTTAGGATGATCTGAAGGTGGCACTGTTGCATTTCAGAAGCATGAAAGTGCAGCGTCAGCTGTGCAAAGGTTGCATGAACTGTAGATAAAAATCATAAGTCATTAGGTTTATATTTCTTTCTTTATCAAACAGAAGTATACATGTAAATGCTGAGAAAGAGGGAGAGTCTGTTACAGCAGGATGATAAGATTACAGATTTCAGGTATTGGGCTGATTCTTTAAAAGAGTATAAATGTTATCAGATCCCACAGCAGTTACAGTAGTTTGCTTTACGTGCTATGTTCTTCTTTCTGTCTAAAGTAAGAAAGAAGGATGTGTTTAGAAATTTGACTGGCCAAGGTATTCGACTGAGGGAAGCATTTCCGTTTTGAATAATAGGACTGCAGGTCAATGGTATTTTACTTAGTAAACTGGATATCTGCCCCACAACGTTAGGAGACAAAGGATATTCTTATACATCAGGCTGAGAGGATATGATATACGCCTAAGTACATTCTCGGCTCTGCAAAAGAATTGGGCAACTGTTTCTTCACCTCAGTTCCCCCATGTGCAACATGGAGATGATAAAACATGTCTACTACTGTTCTTAATTAATTCTTGTATGAAAGAGTCTTAATTAATTCCTCTATGTAAAAATACTTTGAGATTAATGGATGGAAGCTGCAAAGTAAACTGCCTGCAGCAGAATTGGAAAAGGAAAAACGAAGCAAAACCTCAGCTGATGCTACCTGGAGGCGCAGTGGTTCAGGACATCGTGTTGTATGTGTGAAATTAGGATTGCAAATAATTCTGCCAGCAGCGGTTCTACTGCTCTCATCATAATATCATTTTTCTTTTTATTAATAATCAGAATGTTAGGTGTTCCCATAAAAGTACTGGGAAGTTTTCAAGACACATAAATAAGATGGGATCCTAGTCCACAGGAGTTCACAAAGTGAGTCCTTCCTGTAAAGAAAGGGGAAGGGTTTGTATAAGCGTGGAAAAAGACAAAAGGCATAGATGACATCAGAATTATTGGTTATCCCATTAAATTATAGGAAAATAGGAACTGTGGAGATATAACAAAGGCACTCGAGCAGAGCAAATGTCCAACTAGCCCAGAAACAAATGGACAATATATGGGCCAGTATCAGACAGGTATGCAGGAATCTTTCTCCAAATATAATGTTCCAACTTGCTGCAATCATCGGTGTATATGCTTCTGGAAAGGCACACCTGGACCATCATGCTTGATGACGGCTGATGGACTTATGCCTCTTGAATCTGTGTAGCCTATTTTTTAACCTTTTTTTGCTGCCTGTATTGTAGAGAAAAGAATATGTTCACTCTGATAATAAATCATAGATGCATGAGTAAAAGGAATAATAAGCATGTTTCATTCTGCTGTGATATTTCAGAAGAGATGACCAGAGTATCAAAGCTATTTTATCTGCTAATGGAAATTAGATCACCACCTATCTTTTATCTACGAAGCAAATTAACAAAACAAGGACTAGCTCAGAGAGAGATGAAATGAATAAAAGCATATGGAAAAAACCAGGAAAATAGTTACCGCTGTTACTGATAGAGCTGAGCATAATAAACCTTGACCTGGTGTCAGAGCAGAGGAAACCAATGGAGGAATTCAAAGAAAGAGGGAGCACTGGGAAAAGAAGGGAAGAAAGGACAGATCAGTGAAGATGCTGTTGCAGGAAGTCTGTCATTAGTAAAACAGTTTTTCGCTAGATTGTCACAAACAAGGAGAAAGATGATACCTTAAGAAGGAGCTGCATCTAAACTGTGTTGGTGTGAGTGGAAAGGAACAAGATGGTCTCAAAAGCACTGACACTAAATAAAAGTGAAAAGCTACAGGTTTCTTTTGGTAAAGGTTTAGAGAGTGGGAGCAGCTGTTAGAGATGGAATTACAGAAGAAAAGTGAGGACTTCAATACTGATGGAGAACTGTGGTCTGAGGAGACTCAGGTCATCAGTTTTAGCTGTTACCCCATCAGGTTGACACTGGGACATCAAGAAGATGTTAGTGAAGCTGAGAAGTAGGTAGGATTGGTCAGGCTGGTTTGTGATTTGTTGAGTGTGTAGGAGCAGGCTGTCAGGAAGGAAAAAGATAAAGCTACAAACAGAGGAAAGAGCTGCCCCAGAGAATGTTAGAAAACGAAAAAACATGGTCTCCCATAGGGGTTGTAGGAAGAGCAGCCACAAAGGTATGAGAAGAAAGAGCTAAGAACAGTATTGCAAAATCAAGAAAAGAAAATATATCAAATGGGAATCAATGATCAGCAGTATCAGACAGGGAGGAGCCAAAAGTAGTAAGAGCAGACTCCAAAACTACCTATGCTGACCTACAGAAGGTATCTTCCAGTGGAAGAGAAGGAGCAAAAGCCAGCCTGCTGGAGTGACAGCGGGTAGATTTCCTGCAAGTTGAAGAAAAAGAATTGTGTAAAAATTATATTAAAAAGACATGTGAAACCTCATTCTTTTCAGGTTCAAGAAGTGCTGTAGGACTCTGTTGCCTGGTGTGGTTACAGGTCAAGCTGGCACTGAAGCCAAAAAGTACTGTTAACAACTGAACATCACTTATTAGCATGGATGAGAGAAAACCAGAAGTGCAGACCTATCCAGGTTGTTTGGTTTTTTTGGGTTTTTTTTTTAAAAAAGAAAAAGCTTTTATAGACTTTTCACTGCATTCCTCCTTTAACCAGCTGTCAGTGAAAAATGAAGAATGCATTTTCAACCTGTACAAAAATGTCCTATCAATGCCTAAGGTATTATCAGATACTATAAAACATTTCCCCCCTCAGCTATGCATTCATTTCCTTAGGTGACTGTAATACAACTTTGGAGTCTGCTAAACTTCAGAAACATTTAAAAATTTCATAATAGAGGTAAAAGTAGTTTTGATAGGCTGAAATCTGCCATATCGCATTTGATACTAACCTAAGCATATATTCTTGCCTATTAAGCAGAATGGTACTGTTCTTATCAAAAGCATGCAAAGCCAACACAATTATAAAAAATTCAGTTGTACTTACAGAGCTTCTTGGTGGTTTCGTGCTGGTGCTTGAATACACTGATATGAATAGTTGCTTATAATTTTACAGATATGTACTACTGCTATCCATTGTTACTTGCAAGGATTTCACTGCTATCCCTGTCCTGAATTTCCAGCCTCTTTTACACATGTGATAGTTCATGATGTTACGTTTGAACCGTTATAGAAAGTGTCTCAACTACTGGTAGCACAACGCTGGATTTTATAGTAGTCTAATTTCTGCTATGGTATCATGATTATTTATTATGTTCTACAGGCTTCAGGAAGACTTTTAAAAAAAGGATCAGAAAGTTAAAAAAAAAACCAAACAGCAGAAGAAAGTGTGTTTGTGGGATCCCAGCTTGGCTGGGGCAGGAGAAGGAGAGGAGAGGTTTATTTGACTTTTTGAGAAACTTTTCCTTAGCACAGGAGTAGTAGTTCTGTATCTCATAAGTAGTTTGGCCATTTCCAGTGTGGCAAAATCTTTTCACAGTCCACCACGCAAAGGTTTGTATGGTCTGACATTAAATTCAGAGTCACTGGATTGCAAAAGATTTGGTTCTGAACTTTGTCCGTGGACCCACTCTGCAGTGCTGGGCAAGTATCTTCATATTCCTCTCTGCTTCTCCCTTATCCTCTGTTGCTCCTGACTATTTATCTTTGGGCCAGAGGCTGGCTGGCTCTTGCCATGCATTTGTTACGGTGTTTAGCATAATGAGATCCCAGGACTGATTGGGGCTTCCTGGCACAGCTGCAATGCTGAAAGTAGCAGTTCACCTACAATTGCTTTTCTGTGGGGAAATGGAGGCGAGGTGTAGGCAGAGCCAGGGTGTCCAGGAGGGCTCTGCTGTTCACAGGGGTGAGGATTTCAGCACATAGTTATCTCCCCTTGTGGATGCTCTTACTAGAAAGTAAGCAACAATAGCCACCTTTTGTCATGACTATAATGTCATTAGCATGAAACGACAATGGTGTCTGGCAATACAAAACCGATGCTGTCCGGTCATTCACTGTGAGCACACAGAGCAGGGACATAATTCAGCAGGTTTTTTGACAGGCTCTTCCAGCCTTACGTTAAAAAAAGGCACAATCCCTTTCAGTATCTTTGTTCTGTTTTCATCTAGGTTTGCCCCTTCCACAAGAGAAGCCCCTCAGCAAAGAATATTTTTTGAGTTTTTCTCTATGCCAGGTTGCCCCATTGAAATCAGTAACTACGCATTTGAGACAAGGGTGCCCAGAAGCCATTTGTTAAATGGGATTCTAGATTTATTGCCTGAACCTGCCTTTTTGGGATGCTGATGACTGCGTTATTCAGTAGTCAAATCTCTCAAGAGCTTCCCTCCCCTCCAGAAAAAATGTCAGGCTGGAAAGCTCTTCTGGAGGCAAACAAGAAACTCCAGCAGGAGGTGAATTTTCATTTTGTGTCTGAGAAATGCTGAAGGTGGTTGTCTGGTGAGAATGAGTCTTGTGCTCAAGTGGAACAACCTTCCTAATGCCAAATTTCACTCTAGCACATTGCAAGTATCTGGTTAATCAAACTCTCCTCCTTGATTCCGGGTTCTTCTCACCCCTCAGGTAGGAAGGTATAACATATTACAAAAATATTCATACAGACCACCTTCAGTTACAATTTCCATAAAGCCAGCAGACATATAAATAACACTGCATCTCTGCAATGTTTTGTGAGCTGTAGCATGAAGTATAAAACCTGCCAGCTTGGGAAATAAATGGACCAAGTCAGGGAACAGGGGACTGCTGAAGATCCTTGGTTCAGACTACCTAGCATGCATTTTTTGGTATTAATTTTAAACATTGTGCTGTGATATTACACAAATGAGCAAATAAAGCCAGATTTGGAATCCAGTACACTAAGAAGCATACTATAGCAATTCCTCTGAAAGATGTCTGCGTCAGTTCAGCCTTTTGAGGTTCTTTGCCATGATTCAGAGTAGTCAGATAGTCAGAGACCTGCTTTTCTGAGGATCTCCGAGCGTGAAATGTTTGTGTGACTGATTCAGCTGCTTCCGCTGCTCCTCCTGAGTTTGTGTGTTGATAGCAGGTATCTCATTCTTGCAGTAGTGCCTGTACACCCTATAAAACTGGAGACAGGAGGTAAGAGACTCAGGGCATGTCGTAAATCTTTCCCAGTGTCATGCACAGACGCATGGCTCACTTAAAAAACCTAAAAAACAAAACAAAATAACAACAACAACAAAAAACACCCCACAACCAAAAACCAGACAAACAAATGAACAACAACAAAAAAACCCCCACCACTCAAACTTTTATTTTTAATTTTTAAAGGGGTCAACTGTGGTGAAGTGACCCCTTATTTCAGCCTTATTTTGAGAATTTGGTCAGGGATTAACACACATTAAGATTCAGAAAGCTTCCCTCGACAGAAGTTCTGCTAACAATACCAGCAGAGCTGTCGCCTCTAGGTGATGACTGAGCGGCTCTATAAGGGCTTTCATGTCAAATCCTCAGGATTAGGTACCTTTTCTTCCATGCTAAATTGAATCACAGAGCCATATCATGCTGTGTGCCGTAATGTGGCTCTTTGCCAAGAAATGCTTAGGGTTACAATAATTAATTGCCCAGGTGTCATGGATATGCTACTGTATCAAAGCTTGGCTGAAACTGAATAATGTGGTCATGGGACAGGTAGGGTAAACTAAGCCACTCTCACTAAATGGAGAGATTGCACGGATGTGGTGGTGTACTGTGATGGACACTAAACCCCCTGTAAATAAGATAGTGGGAACAAAGTATCAGGAAGTCTGATTTCTGTGATTTCGCACATTATGGACATTCAGCCTAGAAGGTTTTCCACCTGTTTTTGTAATACGAAAGGTTCTTATACTGCATACGGCATGTCACATTCTCAAAGGTGAAACAGGAAGGATTAAAAAATATATGGTGGAAACTATTTTTTAATGAGACTGCTTCAAGTACGGTTATTGCATTTTAGGCATGAGTGATTTCACAGCATTGTCAACGTTAAAACCCATTGCGAGGTTTGGCTGGAAGGCAAACCAGAGATCTAAAAGCACTTCAGGTTTGCCAAACCAAGATAAGAGCACATCTCTCTGAAGTTATTTGGTATCCTTAATAAAGATCATAGTATTTGTAAACTAGCCAAACCTCAGTGAAGTCAAAGGTTGTTTTTAATTCTTTCATAATACCAAGCCTCCATATGATCCAACATGACAGATAATAGCTTTGAAAATATTTACCATTTGTTTCTGGCCAAAAAATGTATTAGTACCATGGGGCCTCTTTATTGCCTCTTTATTTGATGCATTTCAGCAATCAAAGCTTTCTAGAGAAACTCAAGTGTTAATGAAATTAAACTTTGTTGAGTGGTTGAAAGATAGCATTTATAATAAATTGAATCCTAAATTTCTGATCTAATAAATATGGCTAATCAGAAAGATACTTTTTCATGCTGAAATGTAACTGCTGTACTGTAGTTTCCTTTTCCTTTTTTCTTCAGAGGTGAAATAAAAGGCAAAAAGGAAAGCAGACTGAAACAGTTTTAGCTAACCTTAAACTGAGACTTGTACCCTAGGTGAAAACTTCAAAGTCTGGAGAGTATTAGACACAGTAGTTTGGACAGTCTTCAAGTAAGAGCTTTGTTTTTATGTGGTTTATAAATGATTACTGTGGTCAGCAGATACTGTGAGCATGGAAGAGATGTGAGCTGTTGCTTATGGTCATGGGTGCAGGCCCTCTCCTCTTTTATTTTGAGGGGTGTCTGCCCTGCCTTTGATCTGCTTCTGCACCTCTCAGAGAACGACACAGTATAGCTCTGAGCTGCCCTGTTGGGTAGCACTTATTTAATTGCTCTGGGGACATGGACATTTTTGCCTGCGCCTGAGATAACTGGGGTCAGCATTGCATTGACTGGCCCAGGGCATCAAGAGTCCTCTTTATGTTGCTGGTGCAATACTCACTGTTAAGCTCCTAAATCAACATTGCCTGTCTGTTCCCTCATAGAATCATTTTGGTTGGAAGAGACCCTCAAGATCATCGACTCGAACCATTAACCTAACACTGACATTAAACCACGTCCCTAAGAACCTCATCTAAACAGCTTTTAAACACCTCCAGGGATCGCGACTGAACCACTTCCCTGGGCAGCCTGTTCCAATGCCTGACAACCCTTTCCATGAATAAATTTTTTCGAATATCCAATCTGAACCTTCCCTAGCACAGCTTGAGGCCATTTCCTCTTGTCCTATCACTTGCTACTTGGGAGAAGAGACCAACACCCTCCATGCTACAGGGAATGTTGGGATTGTATTAAGTGATCTGGAGCTTTGTTGTGCTCAAAAGGGAAATCTCCCGCTCCTGTCTGCCTCTGAATAAACACTCCAGCCCTTTCTCTATTGCCAGTATTAGTACTTGTGCGGCAAGCCACACTTATGTTTTATTTTTTCTTTTAGGTGTTAATCAAAGGGAAAGGGTGGAGGATATAGCAGGACTACTATTTGTGATCAGCTTAAACCAACAGTGAAATTGCCCTGAGTGTCACGTATCTTATGAAAGTGTGATTTTATGTGTCCAAACTGACCTATAAAGCATTTTATAAGCACTTGGTTGCTCAGCAGTTGAAAATTAGGCCATTTTCTTTGGAATTTGAATAAAGTTCTGGGAGGTCCATCTTTGAAAAGCACATGCTTTTGAAAATCTTCTCCCCAGATACTTCAGCAAAGATATGTGTAGCCATACACATTCCTGTGAAGCAGTTCTCCATCAGCATGGAAACCTTGTTAACTCCCAACTCTAACCTGATTCTCCAAATCTATTAGTTTGTGAAGTGTTCACCACCAAACTTGAATGAATGTCTAATTCACAATGTTATGAGGGCAATACACTTCAAAGCAAGAGGAAATCTATTTCAGTACTTGTATTTTGATTAATGAGTTTTCTGAATCCTTTAACCATATTTATGTTTGTCAGGTGTGGCAGCTCAAGGATTAATTATATCTTCAGAGCTATTTTTCTGTATATGATTTGATGCCTGCAGTGATGATTACTAAGAAATATTTCATTTTCCAAATAGCAGCCACTTATTAATGAAACAGATTATATCAGAAACTATAGAGCACCACAAACCAGGAGCCTACATTGTTATTGTCACAAGTAATTGAGAGAAATACAGAGAGCTTTCAAAAAAAAAAAATCAAAAAAAAAAACCAGAGAAAAAATGAAAAGTACTATTTAGCTTTTGAGAGATGGAGGAATCTAAGGTGTACATTAACTTTCTGAAGTCAGCAGACATCTGGTGGTCTGGTAAGTGCCTGCAGTTTGACAGCTAGATTGTGCCTTTAGGCACAGTCATGAACTAGAGAGGACTGGAGGAACACAATTCCTGTGAGACTGCTTTTCGAGGCACAGCCTCCTGCTCTGAAGGGCAAAAAAAAGGCTTCTACATCAACAGCAAAAGGAAGAGTAGGAAAAATGTGGGTCTGCTTCTGAATGGGGCAGGAGATCTGGTGACAAAAGACATGAAGCAAGCTGAAATATTCGATACCTTCTTTGCCTTATTCTTTACTGATAAGACTGGCCATCAGGAGTCCCAGGGCCCTCAGAGCAATGGGAGTATCTAGAGCAAGAAATACTCACCCTTGGTGGAGGAGGATCAGGTTAGGGAACATTTAAACAAATTGGACACAACCAGGTCAATGGGAGCTGATGGGGTGCCCCCACAAGTGCTGAGGGAACTGTCTGATGTCATTGTGAGGCCACTCTCTATTAAGATAATGGTGATCGAAAATTCCCATGAATTGGAAGAAGGCAAATGTCACTCCAACCTTCAAGAAGGCCAAAAGGGAGATCTAGGAAACTACAGGCTACCCAGCCTCACCTCAGTCCCTGGGAAGGTGATGGAGCAAATTCACCTGGAAAACATTTCCGAATATATTAAGGATAAGAAGGTGACTGGGAGTAGTCATCAAGGATTCATGAAGGGAAATCATGCCTGACCAACCTGACAGCCTTCTACAAAGAGCTGACTGGATTAGTGGATGAGAGAAGAGTGGATGTTGCTTATGTTGACTTTAGTAAGGCTTTCAACACCCTCTCCCTTAATATCCTCATAGGTATCCTGAGGAAATCTAGATTAGGTAAGAGAACAGTGAGGTGGATTGAAAAACAGCTGAACTGCCACAGTCAAAGGGTTGTGATCAGCAGCACACCTAGTAGCCAGTCACCAGTGGTGTATCTGAAGGATTAATACCAGGACCAGTTTCTTCATTAATGACCTGGATGATGGGATAGAATGCACCCTAACAGGTTTGAAGAGGAAACAGAACCCTGATGAATGGTTGAAACACCAGAGGGTTTTCCTGACATTAAGAGGGACCTTGACAGGCTGGAGAAATGGGCTGACTCATGAAGTTCAGCAAAGGGAAATGCAAAGTCCTGTCCCAAGAGAGCAATAACCCTACGTACCAGTACACACTGGGGGCTTACCAGCTGGAAAGCAGCTCTGCAGAGACAGACCTGAGGGTCCTGGTGGACACCAAGTGAGGTAATGACATGCCAGTGGGCTGCATTAGGAGGAGCATTGACAGAAGGCTGAAGGAGCTCATTCTTTCCTTCTACTCAGCACTGGTGAGGTCGCCACTGGATTGCTGTGTCCAGTTCTGAGCTTCCTGATCCCAGAAAGATATGGGCATAGTGGAGAGAATCCAGAAGATGGTGATGAAGATGATTAAGGCACTGGAGCGTCTGTCATATGGAGAGGCTGAGAGAGCTGTGACTGTTCAGCCTGGAGAAGAGGAGGCCCAGGGGGAATCTGATCAATGTAATGGGGTGGAGTAAAGAAGGCAGACTCTTCTCAGTGGTGTGGAAAGGACAAGAGTCAATGGGCACAAATTGAAATACAGGACATTCCATTTAAGCATATGATAAGAACTTCTTTACTGTAAAAATGGTTGAACACCAGAACAGGGGAGCTGTAGAGTCTCTATCCTTAGAGATATTCTGCAGTGGGTTGACCCTGGTTGGACATCAGATACCCACCAAAGCTGCTCTTGGTCAGCAGCAGGTCCATCTTGGAGCTGGCTGGCATTGGCTCTTTAGGACATGGGTGAAGCTTCTAGCAGCTTCTCACAGAAGCCACCTTTGTAGCTCCCCCGCTACCAAAACCTCGCCAAGCAAACCAGACTGAATACAGCCCAGAGCAACATGCCCTAGGTGGCCCTGCTTTGAGCAAGGGGCCGTACAGATGGTCTTCAGAGGCGTTTCCCACCTCAACTGTTCTGTAATTGTGATTATGGAATGTGGAAATGTTGAAAACATGACAGGACTGGATTACTACAAAAGGAAAAACTTTGCAGCTTTCACTCTACCAAATGCAGTAAGACATTCCCTATTGTGCAAAGTTTGAAGCATTATCTTTTCAAAGCTAGGGTACATTAAGCACTTACCCAACAGTTGATTTACTTCCCTTCTCCCCTGGCATGATATAGACCAGTAAGTACTCTAGTAACTATGTTGGCAGAGCAATTTAAGCACCGAAAATCATTACTTTGGCATAACCTTTTGGAATAAAGAGCAGGCTTTAGGAAAGGAATTTAATTAAACGTTAATGTATGCAGAGCCTCAAAGCTTTTTATGGAAAAAAAGAAATTGATAAAATAACCTAAAATATATGTTTTCTGTTTGTGACCAGGATGTGAATTATTTTCCAACCTTATTAATGAACTTTGTATATTTGTAATGAATACTGAATAAGAAATAACTTTTTTCTTACAAATCTAAACATGACTTCTTTGAGTTGAGGTCTACAAAGCCAAAACCAATTTGGCTATATAGCTTTGGCTTCACATCATAGATATGTATTTACATGTTGTAGACTGAGATAGTCTGGTATTCAAGCCTAACCTGCAACTCGTTGTCTATGATTTGATCCAAGGAATTATTTATTCATGGCTGGATGTTTTTTTTCTCTTGCTTATTTCTGGAATGATCCTATCAATTTTGCCTTTTTAAATAGTCACTGCAACAATAATTTCCCTGGTCTTATACTTCCTAATTGCTTGAACATCTCTTTTGAAACTAGGACTATGCTCTTAAGTAATACTGATGCATCTAAGAAGTTAATTTTGAAAATCTTGGCCAGCAGTATAACGCAAGAGGCCTTGAGGAGAAAAGCAAACTTGAAATTATACTCCAGGATCTTGCATTAACATGAGATCAGTCTTCTTGTATTGCTTAAGGGAAACTCACAAACGTGCTTTTCCCTGGCAAAAAGTTGTTCACCACACACTACCACTAGCGTGCTGGTGTTTTGGGCTACTTTCCTGTAATAGCCATGCAATGGCTGTAGGTTCCAGAAGGCTGAGAGGATAACCTCTTGGCTTCCTTACTGCAACGCCCATGGAGGATAAAGAGGTTTGCTAACATTAGAGGAGAGCCCGTGTGCGTCCTTTGTACATAATCGTATCTACCTGTGGCCTGACACAGACTAGCAGACTATTTAAAGGCTATTTTTGTGATTCCCAAAGATCCATTGCTTAAAAAAGAGTACTTACTGTTCTGGAAGCTAGGGCTGTTCATCTCTGACATGGCTGTAAAAAGGACCAGATTGTTTTTTTGTGGGGAAACGGGAAAGCAAAATGTAGGAGTTCAGAACATAGGCTAAGGTTATTTGGAAGTTAGTATAAAGCCAAACAAATTACCTGAGTTTCAACTGAGTGTAGGCTCCAGCTCCACAGCTCTCACCACATTCTCTGGTACTTGAATTTTTGCAAATTAATCATTTCACATTCTGAGTATCCATTCAAAGCACAAGGGAAATAGCTAGAGGAAAAATTACAAGGTGCTTTATGTGTCATTGAAATCTCTCTCTTGTAGGTGTCACTAGCAGCTCATCCTTGAAGTTGTTAGAAAACAGCACTAACTCTCACTGTGTTATAGCACATTCTCTTGACAAGGCTTCCCGTTTTGTTTTTTTTTTCAAAAGGGGCACATTTTGTGATGGACTTGCGATTTCACTTGTGATCAGACCTGTAGACTCCTAACCTGAGGATTAGGAAATTTAGGGGAAAAACTGATTTGCTTGGGCTTTTATGCATCCCACATGGGATTTTATTTATCTCATGAGGAATAGCATATTGCTACCAAAATGCCATACATTATGCATGAACAAGGAGCACATTTTTCAGCCCTGGTACGCATTTTTGCCTCTCACCTGCTCAGCTTTTTGACCCAGCTGTCATGTACTTGGTCAGAAACTGTCTGGGTATCTCAGAGCAAAGCAGTCAGTGAAACAGGCTGTGTATCAGGGGCAAAGGAACATCATCACACACAAGAATTACCAAGAAGATCCTAGGAGATTCTTTAGCTTTCCTCAGCCCTTAGACCTTTTGCTGTCTATGACTGTATTTTACAATGGAGCTGATATTAACATTCTTATGGAGCTTTATTGCACACAATAATTCATGTAATATTTCATGTACCAAGTTGCTGTTAATTCTAACTAATGCAAAATATATATTTTTTAATATATGGTCAGTAGTTCCACTTGCAGTAGAGTGAACGAGTTCGCAGTTGTCCTATTAATTTCTGATTTGTGAAAGTTAATTTTAATTTTAATAATGCAAACAGGATGCAAACACACACACAAAAAATTCAATAGCAATGCATGCTTATTTTGAAGAAAAAGTGAACAATGAGCTATCCTCAGAGCTGTTTGTCTGCCTTTGGTATTTCAAATATATATATCCCATTCTTATTATTTTAGATTTTTTTACAGTGTTTAATTTTAAATCGACCTCAGAATTAATAAAAAGATGTGTTTTGTTCTATTTAGGACCAGATGAATATGCTAATTATAGATTCAGAAGAGCGGATCGTTCTTCTTTTCACCACTTCATGCTCTCTCAGTAACTCCTCACCATCTATCCCAAGATTTGTCAGTCTGTGGTCAGTTTGTAGGTGACCACAGATCATACAATTAAACAATTAAAAAAAAAAAGGAAATTTTCCTAAATAAATTGTTTGTTCCCAGACAAACTGGTTAAATTAGCACCTGCCTATAATGTCAAGTGCAAAGTCTTGTACGGATGAAAAAGGGAGAATACTTTTGGATTCCAATGATAGTAAAAAGCCACATGTCTCATTGTTAACTAGCCACCTGAGAAGAGTCACAGAAAAGAGACTGTGCACTTGCTGTGAGCATAATGGACACACAAAAAAAGGTAGTTTTGTTACTACCCTTTGGCATATGATGACCAGAAAGCAACAATATGGCTGTAACCCCATGTATGGGGGAGGAGATGGGAAGGTGGTAAGAGGAAAAGAGCTGTTGTGCTTGCTACTTAACACAGAGCTTGAAATGTGGTTGAGGGGTTTGATCACATTTTTGATAACTGTGTTTATTGTATCTTTCTGAGCATAGCCCACAGGTTATTTAGAGGAATAATTTTTGATTTGGCAGTAGTTTGGATTGTTTATACATACACAAATACATTTTGCCTGCATACGCATATCGCAGGTAGGGCTAGAGGAGGTTTACTTCAGCACATCCCCTTGTCTTCCAGCATCCATCAGATACAGTTCGCTAGTCATCAGCCATCCCTGTTGCCTTTCCCTTCAGCCTCTCATCCCTTGCCCGCTCCACTAACACTCCTCAGCTTGATTTTTTGGAAGTCCTTAAAAGCTTAGGCTATCTGAGGCTCTCTTTTTGAGGAACTGGTGCAATTTCTGTCTGTACTGTGTTCTTATGATGATACAGATTTAAATGGTTGACTAGACTCAAGAATCATTCCCTGTGGAAAATCTTGTGACCTTTACCTCTGGAACAGAAAACATAATGTAATACACCCTCTACAAACCCAAACCAGCCTTTTCTAGTGGCACTGTGAAAATAAGCTGCTTTGGTTCTGCTTTAGAGATGCCTTTTAGATGAACTTTTTCCAGAGAAAATGCAAATGCAGTGTTCAGCAAGAGGTGCAAGGAACATAATGACCCAGATTATTTGCAGATATAATTGCTGCAGATTTTGTGGTTAGCAGTGGAAAAAAAATAAAAAAGAAGAAAAGGTGTGGGGTTTGTTTTGTTTTGTTTGTTTTTTTGTTTTCTTTTGTTTTTAAAGTATTTTAAAGAGTTTTGCAAGTGCTCCTTTGGCATACTGGGCAGCGAGCTTAGCACAGAAGTCAGGATTTCTGGAGACGTTAATGCATGATAAAGCAGGGACTTGTCATCCAGAATGGGTTAACGCGGTAACAAAGCAGCAGTATTTCTCCTAGGTTGAAAATGGACCTTCTTAGCAAGTTAGCTACATAATGCAGAAATACAAGCAGAAACCAGACACAAAGGTGCATTGCCTGGGGTCTCACATATTTCAAAGCAGAGAAATGTAATGATATCTTAAAGAGGTATAGACAAGCCAAGGAATACCTGTGGCATCTGATTACAATAACAGAAATTCTGCTGAAAGGCTTTGGAAGATTAACAATATTAACCTTGCTGTCTTATTTATCCCATCTTCTTTGATAAGCAAAGCCTCAGTAATCCAACGACAGTGGCTCCAAGGTTGCTGGCTGTTGTCATTATTCTCCCTTGAAAATAAGTATTGTATTAGTCATGTTAATGTCTTCACTGCACATGTTGACATACTTTTATAGTAGACAAAATTGAAATATGAAACATGAAAGAAGAAGAAACAGGGCAAGAGAAAAGCTCAGTGTATTAATTACAGAGCTTTAAAAGTTCTAGGCCTTGGTCAGGCTATCACTGCAGAAATAACTGTGACATCCATAAACTTACTGCCGCTCAAGCCAAGGCTGTTTGCTTACACAGGTCAGCAGATGGAAAGGATTGGTGTAGATCCTGTTTACAATGAGGGCTAAGTGTGCGAGAAAAAGAAGTCTTGTCATTGTTTTCTAAAAGAAGTTCAGCAAACCATGAAGATACCCAAGCAGATTTGGGACATGTAATAACATCTCTGCTCAGTTAACAAAAAAAAACCAAAACCAAACAAAGGTGAGCTGATTGAAAATAGTCTGCCTGGCCTGTGACACACAGGGTTTTCTGTAGGCTGAGTCTGTGTTTGGGTCAGAGATTATGAATCAAAGAGTATAAACAGCAACAGCAGCACATCAGACTGGCAGGTAACAGCACTTGCTTGCATAGATGTGCCTGTAAGCAAGATAATAAAGCTGCTTGAGATTGCCTGGCACATGGGATTCAGCAGCAGTGTGAATCTCCTCGCTCATTTGTTATCAGTGATTCACGCTGTTTTAATATAGACAAATATTCTCCTGGATATTTTTTTTTTTTTTTCTTTTGTGCAAAAATGCTAATCTAGCTGAAATCTAATATTTTTGAAACAAGAATTTGGGTGAACTCGCTTAAGTACACTCACCCCATTTACCAACTGTAGGGTCTGCAGCTTTGGTCCCAGAAAGGACCACCATCAGGTGGTATTTGAGAGCGCTCTGTTTTCAGGTCATTTAAGGAGCAACACCATTGTTCTCCTGGCGTAGTGCAGAGAACAACTCACAAGATAATGTGTGCTGCTACAGTGATCCAGGACCAAGTCCCTATCGGTAGTCATCCCCATGTCAAATCTGAGTGGCTCCATCCAGCTACTTTGGATTTAGACTGGTTAAAAAAAGAGATGAAAAAGCAGCATTTTAATGTCTACGTTTCCTGACTTTTCAGTACATTTAAAAATTGTAGCCTTCCTGCTACTATCAAGTATGTTTTTATACTTAATATTCAGCTAAAAATGCTCAAGGATGCCAGACCACAAATCTGGACCAGGCATTAGTCTGCCAAAAGGCATCGTGGAACAATGTGTTTACGCAAATGTTGCAGAAACCAATAAATCCACGTCGCTTAAAAACATCCAGAATTATTACACATGGCATCTTCAAATGGGTCCTGTACTAAATGCTCTTGAGATATTGACTGAGTCATTGCGTCGTGTATCTGAATTACTTGTACCAGGCCTGAGTCTCAGGCTTTTTCTTCAGACATCTGTTTGTGAGAGTAGGCATTAGGCACTGCTGGCCTTATTTGGGACTGGAAGAGCTGCGCCTCCCTTGTACGTGATGTGAAAGGCATGAGACATTAAAGAATCAGACATAGGTAGCATCAAAAGGTGGTGACACATGATGGCAGGTAGCCATCGACAGCATTTCTGACACAAGTCACAGGATCCCTTGGAACTGGAGAAGTGCACAGCCACGTTTCAGGCTCTGAGCAGCTTTGCTATTGCACGATTTCCACCCATATTTGTCCTTGAGTGTGGTGGAGAAAAATGCTCTGGTTTTCCACTTTAGCACTTTTCACCCCCTAAAAATTATGGAAAGCTCTCGCTGCATACATCTACCAAGAGCTGAAAACCTGTCATATGCTTTTATCCAGTAGAACATTTCAAGGTTTTTTTCTTACTCTTTTTTTTTACTTCTGCCCACTTAGAATGACTGCATCCTTACACATGTGCTGTAGCACAAACCAATCTGACTGCATCATCCTATTTATTTAGTAGGAGAGGAAGGCAAATAGTTCTTTTGCACCAGTGTTCATTTCAGGACCATCTAGGGCATTGACACAACAAACTGGATAAATAAACATTGTGATAGTATTGCGTTTCCTTGTACATTCCTTCAGTTTCTTACATGAATATAGCTGTTTCGACAAGTGCAGCATATGCTTCTCAGACCATTTGATTTTAAAACTGCAGCAAGAAATCTGTGTGGAAAAGTACTGCCACACAGATCACAGTGTTTGTCCATTTCACCTCGAGAATAGATGTTCCTTTTTTTCTGCCTATTAGCTGAATGTGTCCAAATAAGAATGAGAAAGTTACTAACTGCTTTGATTGCTACGTCAATAACGTATGGATAGATGCCATACTGTGGGATAAACCATCCTGAGTAAAATTGCATCACATCAGAAAAAAACCACGATTTGCAATACTGATTCTAGACTAGAGTAGACTCTATTAGAATAGAGCAAGAAAGTGTAGAACACTATAAAAAGATTGCTAAATGGAAAGAGCAGCAGCCTTTGCCATCTGAGGCCTGGTGATCGCTGCATGAACCACTATCAGGGTGGGTTAAGGAGCCTGCCAGTGCAGAGTGATTCCAATACTGTGTGTTTCTGTGCTTGTCAGTTAAAGCAGTATCTGTGATAACGTGATGTGTTGTTAGCAAAGTGCTTTAAATGCTGCCCTAAAGGGAGGGCAATTTTAGGAAGGCTTTTCTTTTTCAATATATCATCTGCCAAGCCCAGCCATTTTCATAAGGTGCTGGAGAGCAGCCAAGAAAACAAACAAATAAACAAAAAGTATACATGTATGATATGTATGTATGCACATATTAAGTTGTAGGGGGAACAGGGGGAAGCATGCTTAAAAAAGTGTATTCATCAAATATGGCAAGCAAAGAGAATATGGTGAAAAGTTTGCAGTTTTACTGCATGCTGAAGATATTAGTTGGTATTTAAACAGGACAAAACTGTAATGTCATCCCTGCTTTAGAAAAAGGCGCTGACAGCCTGCATAAGCAAACGTTTATCTCCCCATCAGATCTCAAGCCAATGTGTTTGTAGGGACTGCTGCAGGAGTTCAGCTGGGACTCCGGGAAGGTGCTGGTGTGCTGTCGGCTTCTGAAACATAACCCCCAGCATGCAGAAGAAATATATCTTAAATAATGCTTTCTCAAACTGTGTATTTCCTTCTGAATATAATGCCCTCTCAGATAAGTCGGTTGTCAGACGGAGAAGTCTGAGGAGGGGGGTCTCCACCAAACTCCCCATGCCTCCTGGCTGACCTCTGGTTTACATGATTTTAACCTTTCAGGTACATCCTTTCAGATGAGAGATATTTGGTAGCTCCCTGCTCTGTAACACCAGACCTGGAAAATAACTGTGAAGTGAGATTGTGTCTCCTTATGTCCTACGTAAAAAACAGTGTCACAGTCCGCTTACAGAATTTATCACTCTGAATAAAAGCTAGAAAAAAAATTTATTAATTTCAGAATATATAGTTTTTCTGCCATTAGCAGCATTTTAGTGTTCTTTCTAGATCTTCTTCAAGGTATTTTGATTCAAAAGTTATATTTTATTCTTATTTTGCAAGCTTTCTTTACAGATCCAACAGATAAAATAACTTTCCATCAGCTGTACTGAAAACAAAGGGGAGTGTACCTCATCCAAACCCATCTGATTCTCCTATTAATCTCAGCAACCTATTTCTATCCCAACAGGTGTAGTTCGCCAGGTGAGGCCCATTGTTGGACCTTTCCATGCTATCCTGAAACTGGAGATGAATTACGTCATGGGTGGAGTGGTATCTCATCGTAACATCGTCAACGTTCACATCTTTGTCTCTGAGTACTGGTTCTGAGAGAGCATTTGAAATTCCAGACAAGCAAGCCGCTCCAACTTCAATCATTACCACAAACTATTATGTCGTATACTTGTTTGTAAAACCCAATAGTGGGTTTTTTTTTGTTTTATTTCTAAATATTTGGTTTGTAGTTTAAGACAAATAACAAGATATTATGTTGATTAGACATAGAGTGGAGCAAATTAAGTGAGCCTGATGTAGTTGACTGTATAAATAAGTAGTGTGTAAAAGTACTCAGCTGCCTAGTCAAATTTTAAACTTCTCTAAATGTTTAGGCAGATCTTAGCTATTGCTCCTTGGCCAGAAAACCAGAGCAGCTGAGGATATGGAACAAAAGAGACATCAGAGTTCATCAAGATGAATATATGGTAATTTTGGATGGAAGAAGTTTGGTAAGGATTAGCAATTTCACCGCAATATTAAATACCTTGAAGGAGTCAGATGGTTAGAAAGTGCCAAACATTTGCTTTTGGGCCCCAGTAGGAGAACTCTGAATAGGCACCTAGAATTGCTAATCATTTTTGGAAAGTTTAGTCTGGATATTTAAAAAGCGCCATTCAGCTACGGCTACAAGAGGAAGTGCAAAAGGAATTGGAAATATTAAGAGACTAACAAGCTATTGCACATATAAAAAAAATATTCCTTGTTTTTGTACTTATTGTTTGATAGTAAGATTATGTTTGATTCTAATTAAACAAAGACCTCTCATTGAAATTAACCTGTTACATGGATAAGGCATATTGCTTAAATTCCAATCTCATCTGTACTCAGCAATACATGGGAAACTCAAACCTGTATCTCCTGTCTATTATAGAGGAAAGCTCCATACCTTTTAAAAATCGGTAATAAAATGAGCATGTTAAACCGTACACTTCCTATGCACCAAACCAAGGCATATGTAATAATATAATGAAACTGTCACAAATAAATGAATGTTTAATGTTATTTTCTGGGCATCAAAGTAATGTATCTTTTTATTACAGAAGAGAAAATAAATAGCTCCATGTTTCAGTTGGTTATGTTTGTTAAAAGATGAGGAAATAAAGAAAGTCAGATGGGAAATACTCAGCTGCCATGTTTTCTGCTTACCAGAAAAATTGTGAGCAAATTAATTATATGCATATGTACACATTCCCCACCCAAAACAGTCCACTGTTTCATCATTCATTATTGGCAGTAGGCATTTGTCTCTTCCTTTTAAACAAAAGCCACTGAAGCTTGAGGGAATTTTTCTATTGACCTGAATGATCTTTGAATCAGAATAATAAAGACCATACTCTCTGATCCATTGCAAATAAAAGACCATAGCAACTTTACTGTGTACATACAGAAGTCTTTATTCCATTCTCTGTGGCAGGGAAGCTTCTATGCCTGCAGCATTCTCACTGCTTCAATTAAGATTTTATGGTACCACATTCTGATAAATAAAATTTGACTGCCCTGTTGACAATATTTGTTCCCCCCACACTTACAAAGCATCACAACCCCTTACATACCCTGTTTTTTAGGATGCTGTCAGCTTAAAACATGTTCAGTGTTGTCAGTGGCTACCTCTACAGTCCTTATTATTTCAATAAATAGTTACTGTATTTCTGTGTAATAATTATGTGACGCAGATATATTTGTAGCACGTGACCTTCATCACTCAACTGGCTGATGGAGATTTTGGAGAACTCAATCTTACAAGAGATACTGTTGACTTGAGGGATGACTAGCCTGTGTAATTCCGATTTAGAGTGGAAATGAAAATACTTTATTATGCTAACAGAGTCCAAGAAAAGGAGGATGGAATACTCTCCTTATATTGTCAAATTATTTTTCTTGCCAGTGTAGAAAAACTAAGTAGCCCAAGTACCAAAAATACATTTCCATCTGATTTTTCTAGACTGTAATTTTTGATCCTTTATTTCCTCTGTAATTGGTATTTAGTTGCAGTGGAAAGAACTTCGGGAGAGCAAAAGTCTAATTTTAGGATCAAACTGATGAACAAACTAGTTTACAAACTTCTCCTTGCTGTAAAGGAGAAACCACACACCGCCACACACACACACCCCCCGCCCCATTCCCCTTCTCCTGTCTACATTTTTGAGTATAAATAGGCTAGAAGAAGGATTACCACTGCTTCCTGGAAAGCTGTTTTCCTACATTGTCCCAAACAATCTCTGCAAATTGCAAGCAGCTTTTAAAATAGGCCTGATGTCATATGAGAACATTGATCCAGTAGATGATTTTATGTTTGCTGTATAATAAAATTAAAAAGTGCTTAGTGCTGTGGTCACTGTGATATGTCGTAACTTTCGATAGGTCAGCATAGAAAAACTAGATAATTCAATAATGAAAGGAAAGATTAAATATTTCTCTCATCCAAACCTGTCACATTTGCTGTGAATGGGACAAAGTAAAACAATATGTAATTTATACTGGCAAATCATTAAAGCTGTTCAAGTGGGAGAACATATTTATGAAATTGTCACCGAGACCCACTTACTTTGAGAGCTTTTCTTTAGCTGTGCCCTCTTTGGATTTATTAGACCTAAGTTCAAATCATTTTAATTGTGGGGAAACAGAATCACAAGTAAATGAGTATTTAGAAGAAAACAAGTACAGACAGCTGAGTGTTCATTAGTCTGCTTTTTAAGAGTCATCTGCTTAGTTGTACACAGAATTATAACATGTGCCTTGGAAACACCATCACACACCATAAAAAGAATAAGTAATGATAAACACACAATTACAGATACTACCTAGGATCAAATTACCTGATAAACAATCTTACTTGACACTGGATGACTATGGAGAGACAAAAATTGCTAGAACAAGCAAAGGCTCACAGATATTCACCCAATTCCTGAAAGAAGGACCAGCACATCTCAGGTCGTTTTGGCCAAGAGTCAGGCATCCTGCATCTATGGAAAGATGTCTCGTGTGCTACAGGAACCGCTTATGGCAGGAAAAAATTGCCCCAAAGTTGTTTCTAGTGGGATAAAGACAGTTTGTCCAAGTCAGCATTCAATATGTGTAGATCAGGTGTGTCAGACTCATTTTCACTGGGGGTCACATCAGCCTCGCCTTTGCCTTCACAGGGCCAAATGCAATTTTAGGGCTGTATAAATGTAACTACTTCTACATTTATACAGCCCTAAAATTGCATTTGGCCCTGTGAAGGCAACTGTGAGGCTGATGTGACCCCCGGTGAAAATGAATTTGACACCCCCAGTGTAGATGGTTCAGAGTAATCAGGACCATAGCCTTAGTCTTATTCAAATAAATAAAATAATGTCTAAGAAATCAGGAATATTTCTGACTATCTTTCTGAAACACTGATCTACCTTCTGCTTCTTCTTCCATTTAAAAAACACTTCCTGATGGATCTGTGATTTATTAGCAGACAGAAAAGGCAAAATAGGATAGGATATGTAATCCTAGCACAATTACTCCTTTTACAGAGGGAGGTCACAACAGCCAAGGACAATAGCAATGAAGAATAAACACATTTTGTAACAGTGTTCAAACCAGCTCATTCCATGTGTGATTGCTGGATAAGCTTTTGCAGTGATGACAGAAGTTACTTCATTATTTGGAGAGCAATACAGTGTGCCTTTCCAGGGTGGCTGTCCTAACTGCAGCGTACTGTAACTCTTGGAACCACTGGTGACTGCCTGTAACACTCCAACATGGCAAATCACTTGTCAGCACCATGAATGTGTCCATCGTTTGGAGCTCATGCAGCTTTAACGTCTTCCTGTCCCAACCACAAAATCACACTACACCCAAATTTGGCCCGTGCAAAATATTACAGCATCTGCTTTGCCCATCCAGTCGGTGACTGCGTCAGTGCCTGAACACACGCCATCCACCAGCACTGCGGACCTGGCCCCAGTGACATCTGCTGCCTCGTGCAAGTCGGGGTGAAGTGAAAAGTGTGGCACAAGCTGACTTTTGGAGCAGAGCGAGTCACACTGGCATCACCAGCATATGACAGTCTGTGCTTTTTATGGCCACAGGCTCAATGCAATTGTGTTCTCACACCCATGCCAATATAAAGGAATTAAAACAGAGGCAGTTTCCAGGTTAAATACAGTAACTCTGTAATGATCTACAGTTCAATTAGCATGTGGATGTGGATGGCAACCCACATTTTGAGCCAGCCCAAAACAGTCTTACTGGTAACTGAAGTGAATGCAATTGTTATTTAATATCTAATTCTGAAGAGTGGCACAAAGCCACTAATTAAAGACTGGTTCCCTTCTATCTGCTGGTAGGCAGGTACCCCTGTGAAGACAACTCCTTTCAGGATCAGTTGTCGGAAGATATTTGTTTCACTGAGCACAAGAGAATATGCTCTGTTCATCAGCCAGTGCGATCATGCTACCTTTATTTTTTTAAGTGAATGTTTGTATTTTTGGTCTGTTTGTGGAAATGTTATTTATGCAGAAAATAGGTGCCAGCTGTGGCAGAAAAAAATAAGAGCTTGGGCTCTTAGGAACACTGGCTGTGAACAATAGCCTCTAGCGATCGTCTTGAGATATTTCAGCAGCTTGGATTTAGTATTTCATTATAAGTTTTTTCAGGGATGCTGACACACAACTTTTCTGTATTCTGTGGTGGTGTTAATCCATATTGCACAGAAAATTGTGTATATATATGTATGAGGTGTAGTTTGCTAAGTAGGCTCTTTAGAACAAGAAATCCTGATGCGTGAGGAGCAATTCACACCTGCTGGGATGGAGAAGATGCTCATGCCGTGACTGTATTGCCTTTAACTTACCCAGCTGAGTTTGACAGCTAGTCTCCCAAGTCTCCCTCCCTTGACAGTAGCAAGATCACTGATGCAACTGGACAAGAAACCCACCAAACCCACCCCAGGGATGGTGTCTGTGGGTTGGGCTTTCCCAGGTAGGTAGTCCTTCACAGAAGTTAGAGGATCAGTTCCCTTTGCACAGATTCCATGACCACAGATTCCTCCACATCCTCTCCAAAGTAATTCCCCTTATGTCACGTCTCTGTGACCTATTTCAGAGAGCTTTCGTGAGTGTAAAATATTACTCACTTTTCCTCTAAAGCAGGGGTGTCAAACTCTTTTTCACTGGGGGTCGCATCAGCCTCGCGGTTACCTTCAAAGTGCCGAATATAATTATAGAACTGTATCAATGTAACTACTCCTACATTTATACAGCCCTAAAATTACATTCGGCCCTTTGAAGGCAACTGCGAGGCTGATGTGGCCCGGCTCTACAGAAACGGCTGAATGACCGAGGGATGTCAGCTTACGTGCAGCAAGTGCCCTGTCTACATTTTGTCTTAATGAGATTATAAAGTGCCTAGAAAATTGTTTTGTCTTTCATATACGATCCATGTGCTGTATTAAATCAGTACAAAATTACGAGTGAATATAGAAAATTGTTTGGTTGCTCTCCCCCTTTCCCCCCTGCCACATCTGTTTCATTTAACTTTTTTTGCTCATAAATTGTAAGGATACTATTTGAAAGAACAGCAAGAAAAACATTCACACAGTGGGAAACTACACTTCTATCTATTTTTTGCATGAAGATTTAGGGAACCTAAAAATAAGCAAACAATGCTGTGGACAGCAGAGCAACTTATTTTTGTGGGGGTTCAAAATGAATCCAAGGTAATTCCGAGCAGAATTTAAGATGAGGCTATGGGAATTCAGTAGAATCAAATAAATGTGCTCCTTAATATTTTCTTTTTTCTTTTTGCGAAAATCAAAATCTCCTTATAAAAGCATCCTGCATTTTTTTTCTATTGTGGGCACACCTACTGTCTTGTTATGTCTTCTCATTTGAAAGGTATTTGTTTTCTGTAGCAAGGTTTGAATTTGGCTCCACTGGCTGCTGCTTCAATTTTGTTTGTTAGTAGATTTAACACCCAGTCAGAACTAATTAAACAGATCTCTTTGATTTGTGGAAAAGGCCATTCTCTCTGAAAGGAAAAAAAAATCTTTCTCTTCCCTAAACTTGGATTTTTGCTAGCTCTTTAAAAGATGTCAGCTGAGGTCTGCCAGGGATGCTCATTCCAAGGGCTTGGAGTCAGTCACCCTCGAAAATAGCACTTGATTGTTCTCTCTTGGCTAAGTCTACAGCAAGCACAGTTTTGATACAAGCGCCAGAGCCACTTCTGGCTGGCCAGCATGCGCTTAGCCATTAGTTAAGAAATACCGTTTCTCCTAAGGAAAGAAAAAGGGACCAGAATCTGACTTATATATTAGGGTCTTGAGTTTGGCTGAGGTTTCCCACCTGCCCACAGGCAGCCCCACACCCTCGCCTGCCCTTGGTGCACCTCAGTGTCTGCCCATCATGGCTGAGGCTCCCTGGGCAGCCCCGCGTGCCTGTGGAGGACGCCCTTCCCTCAAATTACCCGTCTGGTCTGAGGCTGAAGGGTCCTCCCCGCTCTGCAGCAGCAAGGAATGCCAAAGCCCTTCCCAACATCACTGCTGCTCTCTGAGCGTCTTTGTTCCCTGCTGCCTGTGGTGAGCGCAGGAGGTGTGAGGCTGCGTGGAAATTGCTGCTACTAGACAAGAGAGACATAAAGTACACCCACCAAGTCTCCAAAATCATTGATCTGATGAAAGATTTTTCATTCCTGCTGTGGCTAAGAATGTGCTATCTGTTCTGTAATGAGCCCCTTTTTTTTTTTTGCTTTCACCTTATCCTATTTCATCTCTTTTTTTCTTTTTTTTTCCCTCTCCTCTTTATTGGATTCTCTTCCCCCTCTCCTTATTTTCACTACCCCATCCATATTTCTCTTTCCATCACTGAGTGTTTACTTGTAACTGAGCAATTGAAGGTAAACATGTCCACTAGACCCAGAAGAGAAATCTTGAAGAGCTGCAGAAAGAAAGCCTATCCTGAGGTCACTGCAGACAGACAGAGGCACGCTGTGCTTTCGTACCCCAAACATTTTACCATGGCACTCTGTTTCACATCTAGATTATGCCAGGGTGGACACCTGCATGGGACAGCTTATGGCCACTCTCTTTTAAATTTATCTCTTACAACTAAATCCATGTACCCCATCACTTCAAGGTGCAATAGCAAATGTGAAGCATGAGGCAATACAGTCAGAAGACTCAAAAGCCCTTTTCTGTAAGATTTTCCCATTTGGGATGGTACTTTGTCACTCTCTATAGGAAGACAGGCCACACAGGGGGTCGCTGAGTTTCCTGCAGCTGTGGCAAACAGAACACATGAATCAATCATGCTCCATCTACATTGGGTCAGAGGATCCAGGTTAAATCCCTGCTGACCGTGGCTAATGCAGAGAAGCAATGCAAGCACAAGATATAAGAATACTTTCTCCCTTCTGCTTCCAGATCTGTTTTTTCTGAGGGTTTCTCTGTGCGTGCTGCACATGAGAGAACTGTTGGTATCTGTTGCTGTCCTTCAGGCCTGCATGGCCATTTGAGGGACCTGCCACGCTCGGTGCAAGCTTCAGTCCTGGGTGACACTTCTGGTAGTGCTGCTGAAGCAAAGGGCAAGTCCCTCATCATGGGCCCAGACTAACATATTGCAGCAAGGGCCACTGGGCCAGGGATTTGGGGAGCCACCTCACAGAGTTAGAACCACTTGCAGACCTAGATTCCCCACACTAGTTCCTTTGTCCTACTGATAGCATGTTCTCACATGCCACAACATGTCATGGCCTTTCCACAAACTCATGCTACAGTCAGGTTCTTGGTGTGACAGACGACAATCAGGGTCTGCTTGTGCTAAAAGGCAACTGGCAGAGCTGGCTTGTCCCATCAGAAGACCTGAGATTTTGAACAACAGCAAGGTGAGACATTCCCTCCTATTCTGCAACCAGTGCTGGTCGCTTCCTGGAGGAATTGGGGTCCAAAAGCAAGAGAAAGCCTCTTTCCTCAAACTATGTTAATAACTGAACTAGATTTAGTTTAATTAACCTAGTTTGGTTATTAAATTACATGTAGGTAATTGTGAACAATTTGGAAGTTTTATGATTATAGCCTTGAGAAATGCACCAGCTCATGCTGAAATTATGTTTGGTAGTGATAAAAAGTGAGGATTAAGGATCTGGGCTGTTTGATGCTATTCTGGTAACTGGGTATATCATACCTGGCCCCTTAATGCCTTCAGTTACACATCTGCTAGTGGCATTAGTAACCTCCTAACTTCCACTGAGCAAGGAGACCAGAGGCATGACTCGCTCCCCACTGCTCCCCCGTGACAACTGGGCTACCAGAGGTCCTCCACTCTGCAGCAAAAGGAGCAGGTCACCAGCCAGTGCATGATGATTGATGTGGGATTTAATTGTATGCCCGGTGCTTGAGGTCCCATGAGGGCAAAGCACTGTTATTTTATGATCACACCTAGTTTAAGTCTGGTGTTGGTATTGCTCTGATGGGAATATAATAGAATGGGAAATAAAAAAAAAAAATCAAATGAAAGAAAAGGTCTTGTACCATATCTGACACCATATGTGATAAATATCTTAGCTTGGCAATTCTGACTGGGTGACCTTCGCAGGTTGGTTCCCAAGATGGTGATTAGCAGTTTTGATTTGCAATTAGCTGATGATTCTCACATGAGTGAGATGTGGTGCAGGTCATGCAGTGATGGTGGGGGAGAGCTGATAAAAGAGAAAGGCTTCCAGGTTTCTTTAGTTAGGCTGACCCCAGCAAAGGCAAGAGCAGCTTTCTCTGAACCTGCCCCATCAGTGACCTCGGACCTGATCAGAGGGACCACCCTCAACTCTGGATGTGAGGTAAGTTAAATTACATGCTACTGACTTGTCCTAATACTGCCAACAATTTGGGCAGAAGTTGTAATAATGATAAAAAAGCACCAGTGTAATGGATACCATCATAACTCTGTAACTACAGTTTAGGTTTTGAAAATTGCAAATATGTGTTTAACTAAGGCTAACCAGAAAGTACTAGATGGTACTTTAACTGTGGCCAGCTGTCTAGTATTTAGAAATTAGAAAATAATGTTTTTTCCTGTCCAAATTTCTGAACATTTGTCCATATTGAGTTGGTGACCATTTGTCCAGCTCTACCAGTAAGCATCAGGTCATCTGTAGTATCAACAGAGGACAAAGTACTTTATAAAATAACTGCCCAAAACATAAGGAAAAATGGACTCTGTAGCCTTTAACTGATGATATAATTCATCTCTTATGCAGCCATTCAATTTCATACTTCTTTTTTTTTTTTTTTTTAAATCAGACCCCATCCGTTCACGGGTCATGGTAAACTTTGCTTTCTTTAGTAAGAGTGAATTTCATTTTGTTTTGAATTATGTGTGTGAGACTTATTTCAGTGACATTTCTTCAACTTGTGCAGGCAACTCTGTTCCCTCCAACTCATGTAACTTTGGCTGCTGATGTCTTTATAAGTGTTCGTGATTATAATTCCTTCTTACCCCTACCCTGAGTAAGCTTCACACCTGCTCCCTTCCTTATTCCACCTCTCCCTCCTTAAGCTTCTCAGACATGGAACACTTGCGAACATGGAAAGAGTATTCCAGCTGCTAATGTTGCGTCAAACTGAAATGAGATCTTCTGCCCCCGTAAGCCAACATGTTTGTAAAGCTTCTGTCTCCATGTTGGATAGAGACCTGGTGAAGAAGGTTGTGTGGATGAGTCTGGCAGATAGATGCAGCAAAGCATCTACCTTGGCAAGCCAAGAAGCAGGCATTAATGCAGTCTGAAAACACGTGGGCTTCCCTGAACTCTTCCTAGGTGAAGGTTAGACTGAAATAATTGGTGGTTCAGGCTTGACTTTGTTTTTGATGTCTGGCCAAACACAGATGGTTGACTTGGGTGGCTGGAAGATTGCTCTCATTGAAGGGAATTGACAAAATGAGATTTATATTTTTTTTCCTAAACCCACAAAATCATCCAAATCTGCAGATGAACAGCTTACTGAGACAGGGTTAGAGAGGAGCTAAAACAGATCTTTACACCTAGGGAAGAGATGGGTTTACCCAGGCAGTGGCAGAAGGACTCTGACCAGGCACAAGGGGTTGTTTGAGGTCAGATCTGGAGATTCACTCTTCTGTGATGGCTTTGTACTTGGTCTAGAGGCTTCCTCTGTTGTAGTTTTTCTGTAGGGAGACAGGAGGTAGAAAGAGCAGTTCAAAGAGTAGTTTGATCAGTAGGGTCTCTCTGACATCTCTGCAGCAAAACTCAGCATCCCCTCTTCTCTGCAACATGGAAGCAGTGGGTTTGCAAGACAGACTGGGAAACATCTGATTCAGCCTCTTTTCTGTGGTAGTTCTGTTATAGCAAAATGGAGAAAATCCTTCTACTGAAGCAAGGGGGAAGAAAAATAAGAGCCAACAGGGTTGATCTCCCATCTGGGAAGCACTGGGCAGAGCTGGATGGATGGTTGTGCACTGTTCAGAGCCAGGGGACTCCAGCAGCAGCTGAGGGGAGCTCTGTGAGCCTGTGGAGAGGAGAAACATGATTGTCATGGGTGGAAGGGCTTATTGTGTCTTTGCTGTCTACACAACACCAGGCATACAGGGAAACCACACTGGCTCTCCTCGTTTCCAACTGACTGTGCTTGTTGTACCAGACCTGGCTTCCTGTCTGCTTGGCTGGTGGGGCACAGGTCTAGATGGCTTCTCCAGTGCAAGCCAAGGAGGCCCAGTGGGAGGTTCCTGAGCTATCCAAAGCAATATCATCCAATTAATCTCCACAACTGCACTGGGGTCAGGACCTTTTGACTTCTATTTCATCTCCTGGCAATAATACTAAAAAGGCTAAATTGATGTCCACTTAAGTTAATGAAAAGTTCATGCTTTGTCAGGCACCCACCATTATAAAGAGACCTCAAGCAAGTGTTTCACCTCTTCATATCATGTCTTACCCATTTCTTCTATCTATGTGTAGGTGGGTACCTGAAAACATTTCAATGTTTTGTTAATAAGTGGGAGTTGTACTGAACGCTTGGGTGTCAGAGACACCGTGGAAGAACAATAAAATGTTATTAATTGGCTTATCTTAATAGGTAGCTTTAGTATATAAAACTGTTAAGGCAGTTTGTGGAAATATTTTTAAATTCTTAACCGAGAAACTTCACAGAAACAGTGGGAAGGCTGGCTGAGACCACTGCAAGGTGGCAATGGTGATTGGGAAGGCCCAAAAGAAAAGTGTCTTCTGCAGTCCCAAGCTCTGTGCAGAGATCCAGCTTGGCACCTATGTTGCTGAGGGGTCCTCATCACCATGTGCTAATGGGGTGGGTTTTGTCCATTCCTGTAGTCTGCAGTGGAACATCCTGAGCTGAGAGGGCTCTGAAGAGATAGTTTGATCCTGCAAAGCCAGTCTGAGGGTTCAATGTGCTGTAGTGCTGTGCTCCCATCTGCAGCTTGGTCCCCAAAGCCCTCTTTCCTTGAACTGACTGAAGTTTTAAAAATTACATAAATACCTGCTTTTGGGGTGCAAAAGGTAGCATTTTCTTGGTGAGTGAGTGGGAAGAAAAGGCTACCCAAGCAGCAGAGCCAGCTGGTTGAGTGTGTAGGCAGGAGGGAGAAGAGGCAGTAGCAGCCTGGGAGACCAGTGACCACATTGTCAAGCCACCTCCTAAGGAAACAGTGGCTCCCTGGAACAGCCATCTCTCTTCAGTCTGAAGACACCTACTGATGGAGGTGCAGGTCTACCTGAAATGCTGAAGTAAAAGTGAGACAAGGTTGTTAATCTGTAAGGAACAGCCTGGGGTCTCCAGTGAATTTGATGAGTTAGCAGGTCATGGTGCCCAGCTGCAAGGCTTCTCCCTAAAATACCAGTCCCTGTCCATTAGCATCCTATGGCCTCTAGCTAGACCAGCCAGTCCTGCCACAATGACCCCAGGCAGACTGGTAAGTGAAAAGTCTTGTTTGAACTTGTCCTGCTCCCTTCCATGTGGCTCTAAGACCACATGTTGTGAAGGTGGATGGTCAGTCAGAAATACCACTGTCAGCAAAGACCTGAGGGCTGGGATTCAATTGCTTAACCATGGGCTTCTAGTGCCATTTTAGATGTCTCAGGGTGTGAAAGATATCTGTGTGCAGCTTGAGATACAACAGAGTACTTCCAGGAGGCCCATACCCTTCTGGGAGAGTATGTTGACTGGGAGATGTCTAGGCTGTCACTAATTGCCTGGATTTCAGCATCTGAATCCCACCCCAGTGCCGGGTGCAGGGCACCCTAAGGCACTGGACCTCCTGGGACCTGCCCTAGTGTGGGGGTACAGGGCAGGCACAGCTGGTATGGCTGTCTCTGAACTGATGGTGCCCTTCTTTGCCCACCATGGGCAAGAACTGGCTTTATTCCTTTGGGGCTGGATCCAGTCACTGGTGTCAACAGCAATTTCACTGCTGAATTCAGCTGAAAAAAAGGCCAGGACAGCTTCATGATGATGGGCTTTCATAACCATTTGTTGGTGAGCCACTGTAAAAGGGAAATGAGGTTTAATTTAACAGAGATAACAGGAAAATATAGAATTGTGTGGACAAAAAAGTTTTGTCATGTCACCCTGCTCCTCGGAGAGGACAAGCAAAAGCAGATGCTTATTGGTAGAGAAAGGTGTCTATAAGCAATTAAGCAAATCTGGAGGAGAAGACTGTTCAGTATTACCTTGCTCAGCTAGAAGATGGTAAATGCACAGCAGGAGGTGACTGGGCAAAGAAACTGACAATGCTCAACCAAGAACTGACCAAAATGGGAGAACAATGGAGGCAGAAAGAAAGATTGAACAAGGAGCTGGGGAGAATGGAAAGTTTGTCTAGCTTTTCCCTTTTTCATCTGATTAAAATAATTTCAGCCCAATGGGCTCGTATCTAGATGGTTGAGTGGCTGTCAGATAATATCAGTGTAACTGTTCAGATGAGAGAAGAGTGCTTGATAGCTACCTGGATGTAAATCAGGTAACAAGTTTTTTATAGACCACAAACTCCAGTATACGCATGAGAAGTGCTATCATTTGGCTAATTCTTACCAGAAAAAGAAATGAGACCTCCCAGTCTGCCAACAGGTGTGCCCAGGAACATCTGTGTGTGAAGTACCTCTGATAGTCTCATGGGATCCATCATTGGGGATCTATCAGTAAGAACCAGTTGCAGCAGGCTAGGAAGTTTAAATGCTCTTATTTTTCTGTTATGTATGAGAAAGCAGAATTAAATTATTTTTTTTTTTTTTCCCCCATTCACAGAAAGCATGTAGAGATTATGGTTCAGGATGACTTACTGATGAAACAGGAGTGAAACACTTGTCTTCTTTTATATCATTCTCTATTGGTCTCCATTAACTTGCATATTTTATTTTTGTGTGTGTAAATTTACATCTAAAATATACATAGACACATTTTACAAAAATAAAATATAATTAATGGAATAACGGAGGAAACCACGTCAACAGTATGCCATAAATAAATAAAGACCATCTATGCATTTTCAGATGGAACTGTCTTTGAAAGAACTATATTCTATCAACAATATTTGTTGCCCAGTGAATCTTACCAGAGGGCCAGCAAGGGTCTGTAACTGAATCTTCTTAAAAAGGCTTTTGAACTGAATTAACTTCAAAATCAGGGACTCTTCATGGAAACTGTTGGGAGGTTTAAATGCAAAACTCTAAATCACTCTGTTCTGCTCCATTTGACTGGAATTTGAGGACTTTGGTCAAAAAGAGGAGTCTGAAAAAAATAATCTTATTGTATTGACAGATCCCCAGACTGGGAAGGAGGCTGCTGGCTTGATTTGACAGGGAAAAAGAGAGTTACAAACGCTTGTTTTCCTGTCTTTTTTAATAGTGGATGGAAAATGGCTAAAAGTCTGAATGGTTCCCTGTGCTCACAGCTAAGGTTAAGGTAATAGGATTCACTTCTGCTCCTGATCATGAATGTTTGGAAAAGTAAACACAGATGAGGTAAATGCAGTGAGGGCAGTGCTCATTCTGAGAGAGAGGATGTCATAACAAAACATAGAGATAAAACATAGTTATAACCAAATTAGCCATGACTACAATGCTGGGTTGGGGACTATCAGATAAAAAAAAAAAAATTAACAAATCAACTTCAAACCACCTGTGCTTCACTCAAGGTTTTAAGTCCCACACATGTGAGGTTAAAGGAAATTCAAGCATGTAATTATTTGCAGTATGTTAAAGAGTTTATATCAGATATTTTTTGAAGGAAGTTGTGAGAGCAGATATATTATAGCCTGTTTACCAGCTAAATACCCACCTGGCAATCTTGTTCTGCTTATTTAATTTCCTTTGCAACTCTAATTGCATAAGCAAGTCTTCTTGCTACCTGCCCTTATGGCTCTTCAGTACCCACCACACTCTTTGGTATTTCTTTGCAATATCATGTAAGCCACCATGTAGATAAAAACAAGCACTGCTCTGTTCTGCAGCTAGTAAATGTTATATGAAACTTAATTCATGTTCAAATAAGGAGCACTCAGGTAATTGCAGCCCTGAGTTTGGGTCATAAATGCAACATGCTAAAATAACTGAGTAGGACCTGTCTCTGAACTTACTCTGCGCATATGTCTTGTCCAGACAATATGCTTTTATTCTCTTCTTCCAATTGCAGTTCATGGCCTGAGTTTCCTTCCTTGAAGTCAATGGAGCATTGTCATTAGTTTTGACCACAGAATTTCATTAATGACTGAATCTCTTTCTCTGTCTCTCTCTCTCCCCACCTTGTTTTCATTTTGTTTGATTCTTCACAATGCTAATGCATGAGACCTTCTATAACACATTAACCTTATTATTAACCTTTTTTTATTTATCAAAAAGGAAAATCTTGGGGCAAAAAGAACCCACAAAAACAAGTATGTGATAGCCTCTGTGGATCTGAAACCATTTTCCACATGGCTAGATTTCTGAAGATCTGCAGATGCCTAGTGAAATTGTCATAAAAGTCAAGACAGATTAGCTATGTGTCATACTTCGGTATGTTAACTTTTTTTTTAATCTAGTCTTTATCTTCTCAAAATCTGGCTGTATAACAAGTAAGTATGTATGTGCTAAGGTATTTACAGAAAGGCTTTTTTTTTTGTTGTTCTAAACTCCATGCTTTCCTGATTAAAACACGGAAATAAAATATATTGGACTTGGTAGAAAGTAGTGTTGTACTTTCCCACTTAAATTTAAACCAGAGGTTATATATATAAAACTTGAAGCAAATTGTCAAGTGATATTGGCATTTCAACTGGGACTGAGGAATAGAAATGCTGATACCCTATAAGATGCCATGGCAACACGATTCAGCTACCTGCAGAGCAAATAATCACTTGTTAAACAGTGGAAGAAAGTCTGCTGATGGAATGACTTGCAGACTCTTCACCTTCAGCTCATCGATAATAAACCTCATTTGAAAAGTAATACTGCCCACTTTGCCTCTCAGCACAGAGACTGCCAGCACTGTGCTGTATTATTTCTGGCCTTGCATTATTTGCACTGCTGATCTATTATTAGTCAAGTTATGTCATCATCCATGGCTAAGTTGGTTTCTCAGAAGCCAGTAGTTCGAATTGTCTCAGGTCACTGTGGGGCTCATTGATGGAAATAAAAGCACGTTTCTGTGGGAAGGAAAGAAAGATGAGAGGGGACAGGTCCTTGTGATGGAGGAGGCATCTTGTCTGACTGCAGCTGGTGACAATCAGATGTGCATGCTGATATGCGGCTATATGTAGCCCAAGATGTTTGGATGCAGGAGGTTATAACTGCACGTTTAATCGTGTTATATGTCTTGAAAGAGGTAAGAAGCAGCTCGGGAGGGCTGAGCTTTATCTGCCCTTGATATTCTCAATGGCCTTGAGCAAATCATGTAGGCTTTGTCTATACTAGAAAGTAGTGAGGCATAAAAGGATCAGATCTGGAGACTGAAACAATTGAAGGTAAGGAGTCCATGTTCATCCTCCACAAATGAACCCTATATGTTGAGTTTTTTCTGAAAAAAGTCTGGTCTGGTTTGTAGTACTGCATGTCCATGAGGCTGGAGAACATTAGGAACCCTGTTTGTATGCATCTTGATTTAGTTTCGTCCGGGGTGAATCTAGTTGTTACTCAATGACCTCTCCACAGTATAAACCAAAGCCTAGTAGGTGGAGACAACCAGGAGATTAACGTCAGAAGTGCACTAGTGGTGCAAACTGAAATGCCAATGCAGATAACTGTTCTACTCCTGCTATCTCATGGGGGTATTGCTATACTAGGTTCATTTAACTACTGTGATAATGATAGTAGATGTGATAGCATACTTTATTTCAGCTTTCACTTGACAATACATAAGCAAAAATAAAATTATGTTTAGTAGGTACATAATTATTGGAGGTTACACAGAAAATGAACAAGAAGGAGGTGGTTTTTCACACAATGGGTAATTAAGCTATGGTGTTCCTTGTTACAGCATATTGTAGATACTAGAACTTCACAAGGTTACAGAAGTGGCTGCACAAATTCCCAGAAGTAAAAATTCACAGAGGGATTTTTTTTTTTTCAAACACTTTTCCTGTGTGTCAGGAACTCTGAGATGCAAATTGCTGGAGGATTGGAGAGTATCCTTGGGAGGAATCAGTGTTTGCCTCAAGTACCCAGTATTGGCTACTGCCAGAGATAAGGTAATGGAGCAAGGTAGAACTCTGCTCTAACATGTTATAACGCTTCTTGAATTGATCACTACTTTCTTTGAAAGGCTTTAGATTTTTCAAATTGAACTCAAATAACACCATTCAAAAAACTGATTTCAATGATTCAGGTTTTTAATTATTCTTATTTTAAATATTTCTCTTTGGAAATGATATTGCAGTTCACCAGGGAGTGTGAAACTGAATATTGCTCCTTCTAGAATAGCTGAGGTCCTTCTACAAACTCAGTCTCACAGTAATACCACAAGTTTCCCCCAAAAGTTGAGAAGTGGTCCATAATGGGAAAGGCATGAACTCTATCGTCTCAATGATGTTGTGGTAGAGTACTGTAAACTGAATATTGCTACTTCAGCCTCAGTATTTTGGAGACTGTGCATTCATGTTTTTACACAGAACTGTGATTTCTCCAGAACTCAGACCTTTTTATGAAAACAAGTCTGTTCAGTCCAAACCTCAGCACCCCACCAAACAACAGGTAACAAAAAAATCTCTTACTGGCTCACACTGAAGCTTTTAATTTGCCACCAGTGGAAAGCCCCAGTGTATGCACATGATGCAGTATAAATCTACAGCTTATGCAGACACAAGCAGCTAGTGTCACTGTTGGCCAAGCTCAGACTTTTCCATATTCATCAGAGGATCAGATGTTCTGGTGGCTCAAACCAGGACTGAGGGAGGAGCTCCATGATACTTGGATGGGTTATGTACCCTGTGACAGGTTTCCTTCTCAAAGCCAAATTGAGAATTTCCTGCTCCTCAGCAGGCTTTTCAAACCATGCATGGTGCTTCACTGTCCCATCATTATGGTTGATGCAACTCTTTAAGAACTTGTGTTGTAAGCCAGTCTTTTACCTGGTCTGTATTAAAAATGAAATCACTGTTTTGCTGTTGGAGGTGTTTGAACCCAGGTGCTTTTAGCAGTCCAGTACATAGGTCATTACCTTAAAAGATCACATAAGCACAACAAAACAGCTATAAATAACAACACAAGGGTTTAAAAAATAATAATAACCTTCACTTTATCATAGTAGTAAGGTACACACAGTTTAGTGTGCCTATACTTGTCGTCACTATAATTCCTTTGACCAAATTTTGGCCTCAAAGCAAGCAGCCTCCCTCCACAGTCCCACACAAAATTACATTCTTTGTGCAATTCAAAATGTGGACTTCTTGTCAACCAGTGGCTAGAACCTGTTTGACATTGCAAGAAATACAGTTTAACCCCTTCTCCATAGACTGGGTGAGATCTGGCACTTTTATCCTTTTGAGTCCCAAGCCATAAGAATTTTGCTAGGGAATGGCGATTAGGAAATCACTTCTATAGAACTGAAGCAGCTGGTACTGATCTATTGCATGCTAGGGATTAAGAAATTCTAAAATAAAAATCCTGTAATGTGGTGATCCTCCCAGTTTGTAAATCTTGATTTTTATTATTTTTTTTAACCTGACATTATCCTTCTAGAGTAGTTAATTTCTGTAGAAAATTTAGAGGTAAGTCAAACCACTTCTTAAAGCTACCTGAAAGTGCATTAGTTTTCTTTATCAGAGCTATAAGTATGAAGAACACAGATCAAAATCACCCCACGCTGCTAAAAAAAAAAAGATATGTGGTAGCTGATAGTAAGAGGCAAACTCCCAGCTCCTTTTTTCTGCTTTACAGGAGTTGGCAGTGCAGCCTACAATTACTTCTGCTCAACACTCCCTGGTACATGATAGTCTTTTCAGCACTAGGATTTTGGTGACATTTTAGTGTTTGGGCAGAAATTTCTATGCCTTGGGTAAGTTTTTGTTTCTTAGCCAAAACAAACCTGATGTTTTCAAGTGTGATGCTGTGCCAAATCAGAGTGGCCATAGACCTAAACTAATGGGTACCATAAGAACAGGTGAACATGCCTTCTGGCATGGAGGAGAGTATCATGGGCCTCCCGATGCTTATGAAAAGTCTAAATTTTCAGTTTTCCCATATTAAAGTAGGTCTGGATTTCCATCTTCTTCTTCTTCTGGTATGCTCCCAAGTTCCCAGGTGGGATGGCCTTTCAGGCAGGCAACTTTTTCCATTTCCAAAAAAGTCCCCAAAAATACAGGAACTGAGAAACTTCTGAAAACGAGCAGCCTGTAAATGGCCAGTCAATAGGGATACCGGAGGCTTTAGCACCTAGCTTTTTTTAATCAGGTAGAATAAGGTGCACATCTGTTATAGAAAAATCATCTCACCAAGGCTCCTTGGTATTTAATCATCTTGGTTTTCATCACCACATGCACAAGAAGCTTAGATCTCTGCCATGGGGTATGTCCTGAACCCAACCTTTGAAATTCTTGTATCCTTCCTGGGTTGTGTGGGATTCATTTCAGTTCCCGGGAAACCCCAGTTTCCCCTGGAAACCCCAGTTTGTTGGGTGTGCCAGGCCTTTCTCTTCTCAGGCATTAGACTAGTCCACCTATATTCTGCCTCTAGGGTAGGCCAAACATTCTGCAGGGGACCTGTTTGGAATTGTTATAAAACCTTTGAACAAAATGAGGTGATAAAAAGATAACAAGAAATCTCAGAATGGAAAATAAGGTTTGAAGGAAAAATGCCTTCAGTCAATAGGGTTAAAATACTGATGAAATTAACTGTTTGTTTTTCAAGAAAGAGCATCTATTTATATAAAATCTTCCAAACCCAAGGCAATTCTCAGTCCCAAAGGTTGTCCTGTAATCGTGGTATGGCATTCAAGCTGTTCTGCTGCAAGAGTCTGCCTTCAGCTATATTGCTTGAGAAATATTAAAGGTATGCTATCTAGCCGCAGCAGCACAGAGCTGTGACAATAATACTGTGGTTACTTCAGCTTAAGCGATTATATTTTGAAATGGGGAATAATGAATTCAGTGCAAAGCTGGAGGAGGCTTTGTGGGGACTTTAATTACTCAGTTCGAGTTGCATAACCGGATTAAAACAGCATTGCAGAATAGTAGCACTGTACTTGACATGTCGATTTTTCTTCCTTAAAGAGTTCTTGAGGGTTTTTCATGTTTTGAGCTGCTTATTTTTTCCTTGAGATAAGATTTGGGATGTCAGTTTGGATGAGTTAAGTATATGTTTCAGCAATATCGGGATTACTTTGTTTTTCTGTAGCTTTTATGTTATATTGATACACATATAGAAAGCAAGATGTCAAAAAAACCTGACTTTAAAACCATAATACATGTTCTTTTTAGCAACAGATTTATACAAAAGCAGGATAGTGGGTTGTTAAGAGCTGCTTGCAGAGGGATGCAAGCAAAAAGCTGTTTTTAATGAATGGCAGTTTGATCGGGTCTAGGAGAAGTGTGTGCCACCTTTTGGGACTTTATCCATCAGCAGTTAGCATATCTCCACACACATCTCCCTTCCAGGATGTATTACTATGCCCATTTTCAGTCTGAGGTTTAAATTTCGTGAAATGGAGCTGTGCAGTAGGGACAGAAAGTGGCCAGATGCTTACAGGAGTCAGCACAAACAAGCAACATCTGTAATCTGGAGCAGAGTCCTGGGAGTGCAGGAGGGATGGTGCTGTGGTCCCATTGAGTTTGACTGCTACACTGCTGTGTATTTACCCATGCATTTATGCAGCATTTTGTCTCGCCAGCATCCCAGGGCATACAAATGAAGGGCAGAAACAAGAGCCAGACTATCCAGCCCAATCCCTTGCAGAGATAATGTTCTTGCAATTAAGGAAATTTACTCTTATTCAGACAAGGCAGGTAATGGAAACCAGGTTAAGTAGGGGAGCATCTCCACTTGTGCTCTCTGTATGGCAGCTGCTTTCCTGCTTTTACCCTTCCTGCTTCCTCACTGCTCCCACAGCCCCAAGGAGATGTCTGGTCTCCACTTTGTGTGTGCTGGCTCCTCAGCCTTCACTTTCCAGCAATGGTACTTCCCTGGACAAAGTTTACCCAAGCATTTCCCAGGTATCTGCTTACTCTCTGTGGTCCGAGACAGAGAGCTGGACCTTTGGTCAGACCTGCAGCTATTTTGTTTGTTGCTGCCATTGAGCTCCTGAGGTGTCCCTGACAGAAGATGGGATGCAGATGTGTGAAGACATATTAGCTTGGCATGTGAAGCAGGTTTAGAAGTCTTGGTCCAGCCAAACTTTTCTAATGAGAAATCTATCTTGCACACAAAGAAAGTGTGTAATGCTAGAGTTTTCACTAAATGAAGATTAGAAAGAATCCTGAAGTCAAAACAATTCAAGGAACAAAGCTCCTCTTTCTCCTCTGAAGAGTTTAACCCATAGGCCAGTAGATTTAGTTGACAAAGGGATTGGAAAATCTGATGTGTCCAGACATGTATAAGATATATAGAGTAGTTACCTGTAGGCAGAAGGGTTATAATATAAACATGCTGATGTTTGTCCTTACAAAGGTGGGAATATCAGTATAGGAACCGGCACTCCAGTGTCTATACCATCACGTAATGATCCTTTTTTGACCCTTGATAATGTACAGGGCAAACTGATCCATTCATCTGATGAGCACAGAAGCAATCTGCCCCTCTGATAGCATGGTGTCACCTGGACAGGCTGCAAGAATGACTCAGGTGTCTGAAGTTAGCAGAGGTCTTTTCAGGATTATATTACAGCCTGCCTGGGCTCTGGCTGCCCCTCTGAAAGGTGTGCATCTTTCAAAGCTGCTACATCACATCTGTCAGCCTGGTGCAGGTATCCTGGCCAGCCTAAATAATCTATTATATCACGGCACTGCACATCTGTGTTCAGGCACCTGAATTGCTCCCCTTGGGAGCTCTGCTGGAGCCCATATTCAGAGAGAATTATGGCCAGGCAATAGAGGATTTTCACTATTGAGAAGACCAACACACTGTGGACGGAAGAAAAAAATTATAAAAGATTACATAAGCATTGCTGACTAAAATGCTACCAGCTGTGCATAGGAGTAGGGAGTTTTGTTACTGCTAGCAGAAAAGGGAGTAAAATGCACACTTTGTTAGATGGGGGAGACCCAATTTGTAAAGTTCAAATCTGCATTCAGACCAAAGTCTGGGGTTATTTTGATCAAAGGAGGGAGTACAGCTTGCTGCAGAGACAAAAACAGTAGTCAGATTGACAGAGTGAGCTGAAGCTTTCAACCACCACCTTTTCATTTCTTGGAGCACTGAGCCTGGATACATCTGTCCAGGGGTGAATTAGTGCACAAAGAAGCTGCATTTGGGAGCACTGAGGTTAGGTAGATAAGAAACTGTGGTAGATTAGAATGCAGTGTGCTGAAGGAACATCTGTTTTGGGGAACAGAAATAAAAATATAATATAATGTGCAGAAGTTGAGCTTTTGGCAGTATTGTCAATTATTTGAATTATTGGATTCCCAATGAAGTTCTTGGTTCAACCATTGGTGAACTTTCCTGCTACTGGCAAGGAGCTGTGTCATTGCACGAGGTGCAAGGAGTTTGCATATAGTGGATACTGTAGTGGAGAAGAGCCAGTTCAATGGCCATAGATGATTTAAAGCAGGGAACCACACCAATGACAATATTTGTGGTGGTGTAAAAGCATCTGTATTGTTCAGAGTTATTTAAGAATTGTCTTTATTGAATCCTTTATTGGGTCAGCAACATGAATTCAACAGCACAAACCCCTCCTGCTCATCTCTTTTCTCTCTCTGTATGATGTAGTTTTGTGCTGAAAAAATAAAAATAAAACTGGTCCTGACAACAGCCATTTGAAGAAATAAAAATGCTCTCAGGACAGAATGGCTCAACAGCAGATAGCAATTTTGCACTTTGGGTTGCAGAGGCTATAGAGAGCTCAGAGTACTGCATTCCCAGTGAGGATAACATCATTATTTATTTCATAATTTCACCTGCCTCTCACTGATAGATGGATGCTTATTTTGATCCCTGGAAGACAGTTCTCCACAACAGCATAGGTGCACTGAATGCTTCAAAGGTCAAGCAGCTCGAGCATGGGAAAATATTTGTGAATGAGGCCCCAAAAAAATACTGGAAGAGGTGATTTCTGCCTCAAAGATTAGTCTTCATTTAGAGACTGAGAATTTATTGCTGCCCAAACCAGCATTATCAGCTTTCTGTCAGCAACGATCATCAGGATTTCCTTTCCCAATCAACGTGAGCTGTGACCTCATCGTTGCAAAGGTGAAACCCTGACAGGGATTAAAGGCTAATAGAGAGAAATGAGGTAGCAGGGCTAAACAAAGAGGACATTGTTACATGGCAATAGTGAACTCAGGCAGAATGTTACAGCTGAAACATGAACCACCCAGCCAAAGGGGAAAACCAGAATATTTTTAAGAAGAGCCTGAGTAATGCTGGCTCTCTCTGTCTGTCAGTGGCAAGGGAAGGCAGACTGCTATCCTTGCCATTGGAGATTTTTGAAGCAGGATTAGCATAGCCTTGTGGTTTGTAAAGTGTTTAATTGCAATTCTGCAGGGATGTAGCCTGAAAGACACTGGAAACCAATTTAACTATCATGCCTATCATTATACATACCAAATTGCTCCTGTGCACATATAATATTTAGTAGTCTGAAAGGGAGATGCTGAGTCTGGGGGCAAGGTTTAGAACATGAAAAGTGATGAAAGGCAAATACATGTCTGATATTCATCAAAGCAATTTTATCCATGGTTGAGTAGTGAAAAGAGGTAAAAAGGATTTTGTTGTTGATCTGCAAGTTATTATTTTTTTCCACTCATCCCTTCACTTTCTGGAACCAACAAGTGAGGATATTTACTCTGGGGGGATTCTCTTCTCTTAAAGGTCACTCTTGGCTGCCGCAATATCTTTTCATCTTAAAACTTACCGCAGACTTGATTCAAGTCCCAGTGGCAGCCATACCTATCATAATTTCCAGTGGGCTCTAGATCAGGCCCTTTGGCAGTCTCCGACATATCCCTGTGTTTTACAGCAGGGAGAGACTTGTGCTGTAGTCCAGATTCAGGTGTTCTGGAAGTTGAGGGTTTCCAGGTTGGTTACTGCAGGTTTCAAATGTCTTCAGCCCACCAACACAGGGTAACATATTTTTCTGCTGTCCGCCATGCCTTCTTTTAAAAGGGACCAGATAATCCAACTTCCCAGTGGAGCACAGCAATTACCTAACGGCGCTGAAGGTACACAGCACCTTACTGCGTGAACTCTCCAGGTTGCAATCATTTGTGAGGGTGCAAGTGGAGGACTGGAAACCAAATCTAACTCAAATGTGCAAGAATAGTACTGAATTTGATGTGGACCTTCTATATTTCACGTGATCTACTTACATCATGCCTCAATCTGGCACAATTATTTCAATTAAATCTTAAGCAGAAAGTCCAGATGAAAATACTCTTATTATAATGATGATTAACTATATATTGGGGTACTTGATTGTATTGAGCAGCCTTTAGGTAGCCTCTAGCTACCTAGAATAAAAATATCTCCAGCCTAATGCATCTTAGGGCTTTCTATGAGGAAGCAACACATCTTTAAAACCTCCAACACGCTTTATTCTTTATATTTTAGAGGTCAATGTCAGCCACAAATACAACAAGGTTAAGTCCTTCTCTAGTAAAGAAACAACCAACTCAAGCAATTTGGTTGATCCCCAGCTCCCAAAAGGTGGAGCTGCAGGAAAAGCCTTCAGCTGCTTTTGAAATGTTTTTAAGCTTGTTCTGGAACTTGGAGTCACGTGCAGATAATCCCCAGCCCACAGGGAAGCATTAAGATGCACATTTCATACCTGCCAAAGGTGGCCCGACTGAAACTGGGTTCCCAACTACTAATAAAAGCATGCAGCAGCTTTTAGAGACTGGGCAAATTCAGAGCCCCTTCTGGGCTGAATTTTGTATTTGTGGCATGGCCGAAACTTTGGATTCAAGAGCATTATAATACTTAATTGTATGAAAATCTTACTCTATGGCTCAAAATCTACTTTTTTAATGCTATCAGCCTAAAAAAATGTGAAGCCTACTTGGCTAGAGGTATAAAGACTCCCGTAGCAAAAGACAAAGCTATACAACAGTGAAAGATGAGTGGCAGGCTTTGGATTTGTTAGACAACAGTTTTCGGAGAGGAAGATGCATATATCATGCTGAACCGAAGGGGAAATTTAAGTAGGCACAATGTAATTACCTTATCTGGAATCAGGCCAGGAAACCAGACTGGGATATTTATTCTGAAAGAAAACTGCATGGACTTATGTTTGGTAAACTAATTGCCGTGAATAACTTATTAATTTATATGGACTCTTTTGTTTTCAATTTAATTTTTAGTAACTGACCACCAGCAAAGAAAGTTAACTTTTCTTTTTTTTCCTTTCTGTCTTCAGTTGTGATCAAACACTCGTCACACTCTATTTCAGTTGCTGCCTTTTTGAAAAGTTCTTGGTTTGTTTTACTTATTTTAATTTTTGTTTATGTTTTCCTATTATTTTACTCAGCTGAGTTTTGGGAGGTGGCTTTGCAGGCTTTTACAACATGGGAATATCTTAAAGACAAAATCAACAAATACGTCACTTGTTAACATGCCTTTATCAGAAGTGAACACTGGAGGTTTCACGTTGGCATGTGGCATAAAGCACCTGTATCTCCCTCAAATTAGAGGGCATACTGGCACCTTAATTCCCACAGAGTCATGTCAAGATTCTTATCATATGGAATTCAGATGCGTTCCTTTGTGATCTTTGGCCTGGTATGTTTGAATACATTTTCATTTGTGTTATAATCAAGTCTAAAGCATGGCAGCTAGGGAAAATAGCTGTGCTTTTCTCAACATAGCCTATTAAGGGAAGAGTTTCAGCATAACACTGCTACTACTACCAGAGCCCTCCTTGCTTCCTCCCGGTCTCTGCAAACACACTCTAATTTGGAGTGAGATGGAGCAATTTTTTTTTCACTATATATATACATATATATATATATTGAAGACAGACTTGGTGTTTGTATTGGCCCAGGGCCTGACATGGCATTTGTGAGGATGAACCACAAGCATGCGTACTCAAGCTAAGCTGAGCTAGGAAAACGTGCACTATAACCAGAAAATACCTTACCCCCCACCCCTCCCTTTCCAACACAATAAGGCGAAATGGAAAGTGCACTTTGAGTTTCTCCTTTCTAACCTGTAGCCACGGCTTCCTCTCCTGCATCTTCCCACCCTGGACAGGCACACACTGAGACCACTTTGGGACAGCCAAGGCTGCATGAGCAAGCCTTGTGGGGTGGCTTTTGCAGTGGTGGGAGGGGAGGAACATGGAAGTGGTCATAAATTGATGGTGCTTTGGCTTTTTTTCACAACAATTTGTGAGGCAACACAGCTAAGGTTTCATGGAGAAGATAATATGCTCCTAATATGGGTAGCAATTGAGCACGTTCCCAACTTGAACAAGAAGAGAGTACTCCAAGGAGGCAGATATAACTCCATATCCCAACTGTACCCCTAGTGTGCTCCCGGAGTAGCTCTGCTCCTAGCCCCAGCTAGCAATAACTCAATGTTTCACACGTTGCAAGGAGCAAAACTCCATCCTGTTATACAAAGATGCGTTCTGTAGTAAGTTTAATCTGAAATGGTGCAACAGAGCGGTTTGGCATGTGAAGCAGCTAATGAACTGCAGAACCTTTTGACTTGATGGCCATCAGTTCAGACCTCACCCAAGTTGGTAGTAGCCAAACTCTCCCGGACAGAGACTCTTCTGTTCTTGGGCATTTTTCACAAGGAAATGTGGCTTTCTCACTGCTGCCCTAACATCTAATACAAATAACACCTCCCTGCCTGGTAGTTGGCCTAAGATAGACTGGTCCTGTGCCAACAGAGCTGATAATTGATCGCCTTTAAACAGGCACCATCTTATGGTTCTACCTTCGCTAATGGCAGTGCTAGAAGCTGAATGCCAGTTGAGACCCAGGGACAGAGCAATTTCTGTTCTCACACAGGAGAAGGAGAAGTTCCTCAGATATGGCCCTGATAGTATTTGTGCTATTCTTGTTATGGGGGCAAACCCAGACTTGATTTTCCAATGAATTCACTGATTGGTGTAAGGAGGAGGTGAAATTTGTGTTAGTATATGTGAATCAAATTTGACTCAGAGTGTAAGGGCTTTCCAAGGACCAGTCTCTTTAGGGCAAATGAGCCCAGATTCAGTCCATGTGCATTAACAGCGATGCTTGGGAAACAATCAGATCATAAGACTGTACTGCACACAATAGTTACAGTGATGCTTTGGGGCCAAGGGGAGCTTCTAGACCCCTCAGTAACTTCCGTTATCAAAGCCATTTACATTCCATCTGTGGTCAGCAAGAAGGTTGTTCATCTCCTGGAGGTAACTCCTACAAAATACCTTCATCTGCAGTGTGACTGGAAAGAATACCATCACTTGAGCTCACTAAGCTCATCTGACCAATTCATTCAGTGAAACTAAGTATTGGTTTTGCTAAACCAGCAAATTCAGTCTGTACCTTTTTCACATAATTCTTTGAGACTGTATTGCTGGCATGTAGTATTTGCAGTTCCACACTTGAACTGTGATAATAAAAGTAGTTACGTGTTGTCATTTCTACCTAGACTAGGAGGCACTCTGTTTTCTCTGGTTTTATCGAAATGCTGCAGGTCTCTTAATGGAAATTTCTTTCCTCCTTTACATTAAAATGTTCATAAACAGTTATCAAAACCTAGGCAATTTCAAAGTATTATCTATCTGGGGGGGGGGGGGGGGGGAAATACTGTTTTTGAAAAATCTGAACAATACTATTTCATCCAGATTCAAAATTTTAAGAAGATAACATCATCCAAAATTTGGAAAGCTTTGATCAGCTCTGAGACAGATAAACTGTCACAAAGTGGATACAGTCTGATGGCATTCTTTGTTACTGAAATGCATAAAACCTCTTCTCATTTAAGGTTGGCAAGAGCTGAAACTATCCACCTGAGCATCTCCTCTAAGTGAATTACTAAGAATACAAAGGTAGGCACATTGAGAAACTGCAGTTAATATCTTTCCCTGATACAATCCTCAGTCATTTACACATCGTCTTTTTGTTTAATCATTAAATCAGTTGAACTTTTCTGCTCTGTGTGAATCTAACCTATATTGTTGTTTAAGTATCCTGGACATTTTTTCCCTCAGAAACCCTGCAGTGATTAATGAGATATTTTTGTAAATCAAAGAAAAACAATCAAGAGGTTTCGTTTTTATACAAGTGGGCTGGTTTCACTTATTTTGTAATTTTTTCCCCCTTTACTACTTGTTTAGAAAAAACAATCTATCTACCTATCTTTTGGCGAAGTTCTCTTAGCAAGATTCTTAAATGTGAAAGACAAGTAGGGCAGTGTTTTTAAGAGACGTTACTGGGCAGAGCATGTGTAGAGTTTGAAATGCAACTTTAAAAATAAAGTATTTTTGAGCATCAAAAGTATTTTGAGCCCAACTCTTTGTTTGCCAGAAGTCAATGAGTGATGAGAGCAGATTACGCAGCAAGGAAATAATATTGAGTAATGAGCTTTGAAACTCTTTTGAAGCTTTAAGTTTGCATTTACATCTTTCCTTTCTTCTGCATCTGTCTGAATAAATCTTAATTTAAAAAGTCGACATCTGGAACAAACATTGATTAGTCATGTAAACCACAGTGCTCAACAAGCCTTCTTGCTGTTCCTGATGTTACCAGAGGGCTGCAGGTAAGCATGTGGCTGCAGGTGCTCGGGGGATGAACTCTGTAGGCTTTTTCCCTGGACCTAATTCTCTAGAGCTTCCCCTTGACTGGCATCTTTCTGCCCTGTGCTCAGATGTGGGCAGCCCCATGCTGGCCTGTGCCAGGAGGGGACAGAAGGGATTGGGATGGCATTTTCTGGTTGAGGAGTTGCCTGTGGTTTAATCAGGGTCTGGTTTGGGCCAGGTTCACCCTAACTCTAGGTCATGTCACAGCAGTACAGGTCATCATCTACCCAGTACAAACTGCAAAGTTTATCTTGCTTCTTCAAAATCACTCACCCTGTCATACTTTGTGGGAAGGGTGGCAATGGCCAGTTAATCATATCCTGCCCTCTCATGCTCCGGGTCCCTCATTCCTGCAGCTCCCCATCTCCTCCCTTGTGTTAAGGCCAAGTGTCAGGTCCTGCACTTGGGTCACAACAACCCCAGGCAGCGCTACAGGCTCAGGGAAGAGTGGCTGGAGAGCTGCCTGGCGGAAAAGGACCTGGGGGTGTAGATTGATGGCCGGGTGAACATGAGCAAGCAGTGTGACCAGGTGGTCAAGACGGCTACCAGCATCCTGGCATGTATCAAGAACAGTGTGGCCAGCAGGAGTAGAGATGTGATCGTCCCCCTGCACTCAGTGCTGGTGAGGTGGCACATTGAATCCTGTGCTCAGTTTTGGGCCCCTCAGTACAGGAAAGACACTGAGGTGCTGGAGAGAGTTCAGAGAAGGACAATGAGGCTGGTGAGGGGCCTGGAGCACAAGTCTCATGAGGAGCAGCTGAGGGAACTGGGGCTGTTCAGCCTGGAGAAAAGAAGGCTGAGGGGAGACCTTATTGCCCTCGACAACTCCCTGAAAGGAGGTTGTAGCATGGAGGGTGTTGGTCTCTTCTCCCAGATAGCAAGTGATAGGACCAGAGGAAACGGCATCATATTGTGTCAGGGAACATTTAGATTGGATATCAGAAAAAATTCTTCCTGGAAATGGTCGTCAGGCACTGGAACAGGCTGCCCAGGGAAGCGGTTGAATCACCATCCCTGGAGGTGTTTAAAAGATTTACAGATGTGGTGCTTAGGGACGTGGTGCTTAGAGATATGGTCTAGCGGTGGACCTCGCAGTGCTAGGTTAATGGTTGGACTTGATGATGTTAAAGGTCTTTTCCAACCCAAACAATTCTGCAATTCTAAGGTGTGTCCTAAGCCACCACATGGTGGAGAGCCATCGGGAACTGATCTGTATGGAAACAATATGGCAGAAGTGCAACAGTCAGACCAGGTCACCAACCCGGAGGGATGCATGGTGAAAGGAATGCTTGCACCAGCACAGCGTAGGAGGCAGTGAGGTGTGGGACACATGCAACCAAGAGCTGGCATGGGGAGGTAGGACAGGGAGTTCTGGAGTCGGCTTCCAGCCTCCCTGCTGGATCAGCCATCTGATTTGGCTCATTATTCCAGCAGGTGACTTGCTAGACCTCAAACAATAGAGTGGTAACTGTCACTGGGGACAAAGCAGGACTGCCCCTTTCCCAATGCCACCAGCTCCAACACTGGTGTGCAGCCACCACGTTCGCCTGTCTCAGCTCCCTGAGCTGGATCTTTGGCAATCACCACCAGCGCAGGAGGGAGGCCAGGCAATTTCAAGGCAGCCAATTCATGTCATCTCTGGCTTCTGAGAGGTACAGTCTCTCATGGGGTAATTACTGCTCTTCTCCCCACCCTCGTTTACTTGCCAGGGAATCCCATGGGGCAGAAGCAGGGCTGTGAGGCTCACTGGCAACCTCTTCTTGACGTTTGCCTTTGTACCAAGGGCTGAAATATGTCCCAGTTAATGATACCCCAGTAAAATGTAAGCGTATCAGAGCAGAGCTGCATTCCCCTTGTTTAAAGGCATATAGGAGAGGCCAGACTGTTGAGAACCAGGGTATCCTCTAAAATAAGGAGAGGCATTTCTTAGAAAGGCTTTTTGCGGCACATCAATACACATCGATATAGGACTAAAGCAGCCCAACTCAATTAAGACTGGGAACGTTGTTAAACAGTGAACACAGTGGCTGAGTCTGCTGTCATGTTTAAATTGCAGCTAGCATTAATGGGATGGGAGTGCAGAGGAAGAAAAGACAAAAATGGCCCATTCACAACAAAACCAGTCATTTTTTTCTTCCTTTACAAACAATGGGGGAAAAAAGGGAAAAGTGCTCTCATGAGAACCTGTATGAATTTCCTTAAGAGGGTGTACTTTAGATAGAGAATAAGCTAAACTCTGTGAGATACTGGGGTTTCTAGGGTAACAATGCAACGTTTTGAATACAAAAGCAAATAGATGTATAAGCCCAAAGTAAATCATTAATGTGCATCAGTATTTTTGAGATGGGTTGGAGTGACTTGTATATTGTAGTCCCTCTTTATTTAATATTTCAAAAGTGTTCTTTGATTTAAAAGCAAACACTTAATAGGCCTCTTTGCAGACAATTATGCTCCCTTTTCTACACAGCACTCTGAGAAGAGACTGGTTATTGATGCCATCTAATAGAACAAACACACAAACCTGATGGAGTCAAACAGAAGAGAGGGGTTTTGGTACATCAAGAAACTTAAACATAGGCATTATTTTAAGGTTGCTAGTCATCCCAATACTGCTTGGTTTCTTGCAAACTTGCATTGGCTTCAGTGTCCTGCTGAATTCAGGCATACTCAGTCAATCTGCATGCATCATACTTTTTAATTTCAGCAAATAATTTTTGGTAACAGTATTTTTTAACTAAGCCTTTCTATAACAGCAAATGAAACAGTGCATATAGATAGCTTGGGGCTGTACATAACTTTTTCCAGAGCAGTTCTTATCTTATTAATTTTTGGGTTTTTTAATACAATTAATTCAGCCTAGGAGACCTGTTCGTAACTGCATGATGAGTAACTCCTAAAGCAAGTTAAACAACTGAAGAGATTTCTTATGTAAGCATGACTTGGCCATGAGAGGTTCTGATCCTCTAGTTGCTAATAATTGTAAATGAACTTCTCCCCCAAGATCCAACCATTGTTCCAACATATTTTCCAATTTTCATCACTATTTTAGTGACATGCACAAAGTTTGGGCTACATATTTAAGAGTGCCAAAACACAGTAATTTTAAAATGCTACTAAGATGGAACAAATACAGCTAGAGGTACTTATTAAAGTTTAGGATGAGCAACAGATTATTATTTCCCAGAAGAAAAATAATACACTGCACATCTAACATTATGGAATGCAATTAAACTATGATCTGTAGTTAGAAAATCTTTTAAACTACTTTAATTAGTCCACTAGATAAACAAAATTCTTCCCTGGTATGAGAAGTGTTAAATCTGCGGCAATTTATTCAATGCTGAGGTTTTTACAGTTCATAATGCACATGAATGATTACAAAAAATAAGTTCTCAAGAATTTAAGTAGTGGTTCTTCCCAGGACTGTTTTTGGAAGCTCCTATTTGCTGTTCATCATTCATGTCCCTTCTGTACTGGAATGCTAAGTGGCAGTGAGTTTGTAAGCAGCTTCTGTCGCAGGTCTGGAAGAAAGACGTGGGTACATAAGAACTCCTCTGGTTTCTGCAACGCTGCTAGTGGTCTAACAAAACATACATTTTCTCGCAAATCCTCTCTTAGACCCTTCTGACTACAGCAAACTCCCACTACTTCCAGATGCAGAAGACAGCCTGCTACTGGAAGCAAGTGTTTTCCCTGCAAAAGTGCCACATCACGATACCTCTCTCTTGGGACATCCCACTGACCGTGCCGTGATGTGCACGTACAGAGGAGAAACAGAGCTACGGCTCGGCATGAGGAGGAGGGGGAACTCTGCTGACCTTTCCTGGGAAGCTCCCAGCCGGATGATGGTGCCACACCACATCACATCACTGCTGACAAGTTCCCTGAGCAGATTCCTTCCATGGGTAATTAGCCTTCATGAAGCATGAATGGACTAGTTTTCTATCAGGAGACTGAATTTTAGCTGACAAATTAGACAGATTCCCCGAGGCCAGAGTTATGCAGCTTTGCCAGTCTCACTAAAAATGTGATTTATAACAGATTCCTCAGAACAGGCACTCCTTGCTTCAGGAATGAAGGTACACACCATACTCAGACTCTTCACCTAACACGATGGTCTTAGAAACCTCTGTCTTCTGTAAAGAAAAACTGACTCTGTTACCTTTTTTTGATTTATCAAATAACTCCTCTTTTGCCTACTGAGTGAGACAGTGCTGGGAAACTATAGTCCGTATCCAGAAGTCAGGGGTGGGCAGGTGTAAATCACATACGTTTTAGGAGGTAAGGGGATGTTAGTTTGGGAAGCTATAGCACATATAGCTGGATGGAGTTTCTAGCTGGAAAAGCAACTCAGCAGATTTTGTCTAAGATACATGTCTGGCTTTTTATGATGTTGGCATAAAACAGAAGCAGTGGAGTAGAGATTGTGACCTGCAGAGTTCAGGCTTCTTACTTGCGTTAATTATACAATAAATATGCTGCTTTCCATTCTGTTGCCACCCTACACGTTTCCCTGTACTGGGGCCATGAGCCTGCAATGCCGATTCACCCTGCGGGCAAGGATGGCTGTTTCATCAGCGAGGGGCAAGCACAGGTAAAGGCAAAAATGAAGTCTAGCAGACATGAATGCCATATGGTCCTTTATTCTCCTTTTTGCCCTGCCTCTAAACCAGAAAGGGAGACAAACAAGACATTTTCCCAAGACTAACAGGAAGACCTGCAGTCTGGTGCAATTGCAGAGTCCCAGGTAACAAAACTGATGGGCAGGGAGAAAGGGGAGAGAGGAGTTGGTGGGGAGCTTTAGACTGACATAATCCTAGACCCAGTTCCTGCCAACCGAGCCTCCACTTCCAACTCACGACTGTGTCTTCTCTTTATTTACCCCTCCAGTGAAACCAGCATCTGTATTCAGTGAATATCAGCACTTGCTCAGATCAAAAAGCAGGCTCGCCCATCCCTGAGAGTGTCTTGAACATGTCTGTGTTTGCACGGTATTAATAGTTAATATTTATTTTAATTATTAATTTATATTACTTAAAAACTGAATGCAGTGTTACTGAGGTACCAGGCACATCCAGAGGTTGGTGAATGATGTGGGGAGAAGCCAATAAAACCCATGTAGTCTCGATCTAGCAAGTGGCTAATGTGTGGCAGACAGATACAGACACAGTGGGCTGATTTTATTTGTGCGAGGTTTGGGCTTAAGGAGGACGCTGCACAGGTGAACAGATGGACAACCCCCTCCTTCAAAATGTACTTTTATCTCCATGTGAGCTGTGAAATTTATAGCTCCATAGCATTATGACTCCTGGTCATTAAAGAGTGGGGGATTTTTAAATTTAGAAAATCAGAATCCTGTCTTGTAAATACAATTAATGACTTCTGCAGAGACCAAATCTTATTATATAACCAGCACATGCAAAAGGAAACTAATATCATTTATATTTGTGGCTGCTTAAGGAAGCTAAGATGGCGGTTTAAAGAAATAATAATCTATACATCACTTAACCTTAGTTTACTGACACGATCTGGTGGAAAAAGAAGAAAAAACAAACAAATGTATAAAACATGAATGGATCAAAGCCTCCCTTCAGATATGTAATTAGATGAACTTTTCGGACAGCTTGTACATATTGGTTTAAAAGAAAAAATAATTTTCTTTTTTTCAGGTCCACAGGTGGGACAGCAAAGTTTCATCAGATATTTATTTGGTATGTTAAGGTTTTGAAAATAAAATAAAATAAAAAATATAAATAAAATATCCTCATACCAACAAATCTTCAGAAGTCTTCTAAAGATGTTACTTTAATAGCTAAATTTTTTCCCTTTTTTACAGTTCAGGTTGCATGTTTCTTTCAAAGGAACATAAAGCTGGCATAGGACAATTCTAATAAAATGACATCTGAGATTTTAGACTAGATCTTCACGAGTTTCACAGCATTATATCAAAATTAATACTCCCAATTTTCACTACCCTTTTCTCGTAACTATTAAACTTTTCTTATAGCTACAAAAATTGACAAATGTCTACAGAAAAGTCTTCTGGAGAATTGAAGTTTCAACCCTTTATTTTCAGTTCTGTATCGGTCTGCCAATCTAACAACTCTCTCTATATAACTGGATATATTTTGCCCCTAGAGACAGAGAAATTATGTATGTGGCAACTTCCAAGTTACCAATAGAATCTTCTCAAATATTATTTCTTATGGTGACGTAAGACTGGCTTTCTTAAATGCTCCAAACCCAAACTCTGTAGGTATTTGTTTCTTAACACCTATTATACAAATCCCAGTCCTGTTGCCCTTGTCTTACAAAGCTTATCTGCTGACATAGTATTGTAAGTACAGAAAAGCTTTTAAAGTCTTGGGTTTACATGATTTAGTTAGCCTACACAGAAAGATTAGGATCTAAGTGAAATGCTGTGAATCTACATATCACCTCCTGTGATTTTAGTTTACAATAAAGACTCATAGATTCACTAATGAAATTATATTCCATAAATGAAATTAACAAATTAAATGAACAGAATATCTGCAGTGAATAATATGAACTCAGTATAGTCAGATTATTTTACGTTGAGTTCTGCAGCCGATTTCTGTACCTCCACTAGATGTCAGTCTGTTGACAGAGCTGGAGGGGTTTAATCCATATTTCATAGTAAGGAGCACGGTCAGGATCACAGCTATAATTCTTCACTTCCAGTCACCAGCAGCAACCCAAAATAGGAGATACTCTGAGTCACTATACTGTTTTTTCTTGTTCTTTGCTCTTTCACCCCCTGTCTTTTCCCTCCAGCAAATTTCTCAGCACTGACAAGGTCCACCGATGCTGATAAATGGGAGCAGTGCTGAGTAACGCGGGATTCCCTGTGGGCATTTCCCTTCGTCCATCCATTCATAAGGGCTTGACACATGCACTCAGGAGGACGACTTCACTTGTGAGTTCCTCAAAAATATTTCAGTGCATGCCTTTTTACTCGCTGACAGAGACCAGGTGGTGAGGAGCTTTTGGTTATTCCTGTTCCTTAGGAAGGATGTTTATTTTCTGGGAAGAAGATATAATTTTAGAAAGTATTCTCACCACTCCAGTAGTATCTTTCTAACATAGCTGAAGGAGCCAGGCTGGACTGCAGGCTTAGCAGATGAATTAAATTTCCCAAGCAGCAGAATCAGGATAGTATTTCCAGGATTGTCCACAGGTTTTTGGAGGATTTTGCTCACAGATGCTGAACAGTGGCTTCTGCAGCCCCAAAAAAAGGTAAATTTCTCATGTGCAGCTCTGCAAACATGATGCAAGCCCAGCAGGTCAGGTTTAATGTGCATGTGGAGAGTGACTACACACTGCAGGCAAAAGCAGCAAGTCTACTTGAACCTTCTATTCTGTGACAAAGTCCTTGTATGCACAAAAGCCTGGTGAGCTCAGTATAGAGCACAGGAGTGATTTATGTACACTTAATAGCAACTTTTTTGACGCTCAGCCGTCCAGGCTGCTGAAGTCCAGAAAAACTGTTGCTGCTGTCAAAACACAGGAAAAGCCAAGATTTCAACGTGAGAGATGAGATCCGATTGTGTTTATATGGGAAATCTGCGTTATATGGCACAAGTTTCACACTTAGCACTGCTCGTGGGAGCATTTTCACCCAGGAGTCTAGGACTTAAAATAACGCTGGATAATCAAAAAGGTCAGAAGAGGAGACTGGTAACTGCACCCTCTCACCTTCACAGTCCTCCTCAAGAATCCTCCTTTCCCACAAAAAACTTAAACAAAATGCTCACAACTTATTCCATGTATCCTGCCTCTATGCAACACACTCCATTTCTAGGCATGCCTTTCTGTAAAGCTGCTGCTTACTGTCACCTTCCCCACATTCATCTTTTCTTCTTTAGTTTCATGATCAGTGTCAGCAACAGCCTGCCTTGTGGAGAGAGATGTCCTCCCCTGCTTTGCGTAATGTTTGGAGTATCCCTATCCTTTCCTACAGTCATTAAACTTTGGTAACTGCATTTTTTTTTCCCTGTCACAGTGTTAAACTACACTATTGTCAACTGACATCCAAATAGAGGAAAAATCAGTGAGTTCTTTAAGGTTTGGTTTAATCCAAATTTGCATTACCTCAGATGTCACACAAGAGCGTGTGTATCTCCTCTCCTCCATTTTCTATTGTGGCTATACTTACCTCCTTAGTGATCCCAATCTATACTTACCCTGGCTTTCACAAAAGTGAGAACATCACTCACCATGTGTCAATTTGAGTCCTGATTTAGTGTATACTATATAATAACAGAGAAACTCTCCATACTTTTTACAGGTCTGCCAGTCTCTGATATGCCACATACCTTGGTTTTATACATCTAAGCACATGCAAACACACATGCAGGCATGCACAAGCTGAACTGGGCATTCACTTTTGTAGCGGTGGGTGCCATGTGCTGCAGATAAAGGGATCCCGTTGTGCCTTTCAGACACTGGGGTTTTAAGCAGGCAAACCCTGTATGCAATGTTGCTTCTGCAACAAAGAAATCAGTATGGGTTTAGCCGCTGGGTTACTCACAGTCCTGGTAATTAAATCCCAAACCCAGGATTTAATCTCAAACCCTGTAATAGGGAGATTCTCTACCCACAAGAATAAATTTCTGAATGGAAGACAGCCTGTCCCTGGCCAAGGTTTTTGCTTTGCTTGTGCCCTCACAGCATGGAAATTACTTCTTGTCACAACTACAAACTGAGAGGGAAGAGGTTGCTGCAGCAAGGGAGGGAGTGAGTGGAAAGGCAGGCAGACAAAGGCACTTTTTAGGATCTCTGGAGGATGCCCAGCCCAGCTCGCAAGCAAGTTCAAGCAGCCCAAGAGGTATTTTCAGCTGGAGGACGAGAAAGGTGGTAGCTGGTAAATGCATGGAAGGTGTGCAGGCAGAGCTACACTCAGTGCATATGGGTCAGGATGGGGAAAAGGTGGTAAAATAGCCCAAGCTTTTTCTTTGTCCTTGCAGGTAGCTGTTGCCAAGAGCAAAGCTAATGACAAGCAAAGAAATAAATGACCCTTCCCTTGGTGTTTCCTGCTTGATATTGTTTAAAATCAGAACGATGGAGAGGTGCAGAGGCCATGAGCACACTCCCAGAGCTGACACATTCTCTAATGATATGTGAGACAATCTTTGTGTCCCTTACACACAGAAAACAGCAAGACTATGTAAATTTGCGTACACACAGCCTCCTTTAACTTAGCACCAGCCTTCTTAAAATTCAGCTGCACTTCCTGCCCTACCAGACAAAATCCTGATGTTAAATCCTGCATAATATAAATCAATGGGTACATGAAGGTAAGGTTCCTGTACAATGGAATTCCCAAGGTTATAAATGAACCAGACTTTGGGTACCAGGTATCTGTAGCCTCTCTCAAATCCAGCTGATAGGGCAAGGATTGTGTCCTTCCATATGCTCACACAGTTGTCCACCATGATGATGATAATGCTGATCCTGACAAAACCACTCCATGTGTATGTGGCATAAAAACTTTGTGAAGGGCAGGTGACACTGATGAAATTCCTCATTCACTCTGGAAATTGGACTGCATCTACCAAATGAGGTGAGAGTATTTGCAGTGACTCTCAGCCTGACAACTGTACAGTGGACAGCATTTCACCCATATTTACTTCTTGGAAGATGCCACTCATTTCCATGACAAACTGCGACCGCTTTGAACGTCTTCTCCGGGGCCTTGCAGGCTTTCTGTCCAGATGGAGGGATTTCTTTCTTATGAAAAATTAAATTCATTTATGCTCTTACATAACAAAGGAGTGACATGTTCATCTCAACATCAAATGCTGCTGCTCTTTTATGGCCCTCAGACACACGTATAACATCTCATGTGAAGCCAAATAATGTCTTGAGTTGTTGGCTCGCGACTGCAATAGCTACTCTTGGGCTTATGAAAGTCTGTAGTGCCCATTTAATATGTATTCTTATTGCTCTTGAATGCCTCCAAAAAACATAAAAGCTGTTCAGTGTTCCACCTCTGGTGGTTAAGAATATGGTGCTATGTCCTCTCAAATGTGCTGTTCCTTGTCTTAATATAGGTGCTCAGAATTCTTCAGCTAATTACTGTCATTTGCCTGGTATAAGTGGGCAACTGAGGGGCAGCGTGAGGATGTGGTGTGCTCCATGGCTCAGTGGATCCACCGTGGGACTGACTGCTCAGCAATAAAGGCTAATCAAAAGCATTTCCCAAGTGCATCAATAAATTTCACTGGATCCTATTAAATGCTAGACCAAAAATAAAAGTTTGGTCTACAGCTTCAAAGCTTTGTGGCCCAAGTCATGTTTAATCTAATACAGGCCCAAAATAAAAGACAGAAAACTAATATTTATGCCGGAAATACAACATGCTGTGGGAATTTCTTCTTTAGTGTAAAGTAAGTTTTTCCAGAGCCCAAATTTTATCTTCTGACAGAAGTTACCTACAATAAAAAAGGCAAGGCTAGTATACATCTTTTGATTAAAACGAGCGATCATCTCCCAACATTAGAGACGTGAGGGATTCAAAGTCTTTGACCTGCTTTGCCCCCTGCAGAGCCAGTGTTTGCTGAAACAAGGAAACTGTCTCCCTCCAGTTTTTCAGCTGGGGTGGATCTTTCTCTGCATCCAGCTTCAGACACCAGTGCCTCAAGAGACTGTTCTACCTCTTAATTTGATGCAGAACTCTTATAAATAGGTTCTGCATCATCTTATCTTCAGATGGAGTCATCCGTTCCAGGTGGAGCACTTTCCTTCTTATAGTTCTCTAAATCTGTGCAAAGAAAAACTGATGTTACTTAGATTATCAACTCTTTGGAAGGAAAAGCTGGATCTTTAAGGGATCTGCCTGTGTTCGCAGAATCAGACAGATCAGATGCGCTCAAGGTACATCATCTGTGAGTAATCTGGTAAAAATCACTAAATTCTATAAGTGATATCCCTGAGACCCTGCAAAACTCCCTTACGAGAAGCCTATCTCAAAGTATTGCATAGCCTTGTAATAAAGGTGGTTTTGAGTATGTTGCTGAGAATGAATGGAAGCATGGAAACACTAAAATGAGGAAAACAAAAAATGCTGTGGCTGTTTAGGGCAGAAAAGAAATTCGAAAGAGATCTTATGCATAGGCAAAACTATTTTTCACAAAGATTCGTGAGTAATAATAATAACTGAAGAGGCATTTGATGAAACCGGCAGCAAATCTAACCAGGATAAAGCTGGCCTATGGGAATCATTGGAAGAAGACATTACCAAGATCAGGGATCTGTTGAGATTGCCAGAAAAAAAGACTCTTCTGTAGTGCCTTGTTTTCTAAGTGTTCTTAAAAAGAAAATATTTATACGTGAAGCTGCTGCATGTCATCTAACCTTGCCCCAGGGTAAACACAAGTTACTTTTGCCTTCCTTTACTTCAACTGGGGTTAAGTTGAAGCCTTAATAGTCTGCTAGTTTGCATTACAGAATTAATGCATCCCCATCCTGATGTCTTGGACACCTATGATCTAGTCTGTATTTTCAGCTATTTGATTTGGAATATTTGGCAGTGTAATGCATAAGTACACTACAAGAAAAATCTGTATACTTGATGGAGTAAAAGCTGGGTAACTCTTGCCTTAAAATATCAGATGTCATTGAAAAAAATCCCTAAAGAGACATGTTATAAGGGCTAAACAAGAAATTGTTGCTTACAAGATTTGTGTTTGACAAATGACAGGCAAAATGGCAAGTAAAAGATGATGAAGGTTGAATAAAATTGTGTTGCTGGCCACACTTCATCCCTTCCCAAACAGGGTAGGATAAAACTCAATACACAAATATATTTGCAGGTAATTTTCACAAAATACATGTGACTATCTTGCTGGATTTCAGTGTACTTTACTGTTTTCTTCATTGAAGTTGTGATCAGCTGGTTGCCTGGACATACTGAATCAGTGGTCAGCAAGAACATGCAGAACAATGTTGTTATGTGCAGTAGCCAGATCTTCCCGGGGCCATCACTGTCAGGCACAACATTCTCAGCTGCAGCCAGCACACTTCTGATGCTTCACTAATCTTAGTCTCGAGTTTCACTGCAGTTGAGATAAATTACTCTTTACTCATAACAGGCAATTCTTAAAAGTAATAGGAGCTGTTGAAGAACTTGTATGATTGCCAAGGCTCTTTCCTGGCACCTTTTACTTACTTAATTTCTCCTAGAGCTGTTGAAAGCTGCTTGTTTGTGTATTAATAAGTAATACACAATCATTACCAGGAAGAAGCCTGGAAATGACACTTACTAATGGACAAACAAATTTAAGAGTGGTCCTAAAAAGCCTGCACCACCGGTAACCCAAGTCATGCAAGTTTTATCTAACAGAGGGTTACAGCCTCCAGGTGTGTAGGGGCTGCTCTGGGAGATGTGTCCCTTCTCCCCCTGCAGTGCCCTGGCACTGGTCCCAGGGCCACAGGTACCTGGGAGATGCAGGGAGGAAGGCATGGGTGGGAAGAAATGAATCACTGGAGTGTTTTTCTTCCACCCAGCTTTCTGTTGGTGTAGTCATTATCACCTAAAAGAATGAATCCTGCCAGCAATTGCTAACCCGAAGATATGTAAATCCTCTCAGTTTTGGTCAGTCTGCTCGTCTAACACAGGTAAGACTAACTTGCAAAACACCTAATCAGAGACTATAGAGACTACTAGCCTTGCACCTTTAGACAGTTTGGAGCCTCGAGTCTTGCTAAAACACATATCTCAACACTGTTGGATAAAGTGTCCTTTAGTTGAATGTTGCTTATTATACGCTATAATTATTATGTAACCGATATACAAATGTGTAACCAATTGGCTCTTCAAGGCGTGAATGTAGTGACAAGACTTTGTATATAATGGCTGTTACTTTTCTTTCTGGCATGCTGGCTTTGCTCCTGCATCCAGACTTGCGCAACTCTGTAGTATCTCGTTTCTGTACACTACAATTTGGCTTTTTTTGCATGCTGGGTGACAGAAACCTGTTTTGGAGACAGCATTGGGAGGTATTGCTTTTAGATTCCTTTGAATACCTTTGGTAAACTTAGTTTAGTTCCAACTAATGAGGCTTTCTATAGCATTTGGCCACAACCAGGTCTTTTTATCCACGGGTAGCTTTATGTTCTTCCCTCAACATATGTATGCTTTTTGTATGCATGCTAACTTTCTGTTTGCATGTTGGACCATTTACCAGCAGATGCCTCAAAGCACATGGGATGAGCAGAAGGCCCAGACTCAAGGTCTGCGGTGCACAACCAGCCTTCACCCTGCTCCCTGTGGAGAGGCGAGGGGCAGCGCCTGGGTGGCTACAGGCCCATGGGGGGAGGTGCAAGCATAGCATGTCCTGAGCTGGAAGGGACCCACAAGAACCATCGAGTCCAACCCCTGTCCCTGCACAGGACAACCCCACAGTTCACATCATGTGTCTGAGGACTTTGCCCAGTCTCTTCTTGAACACTGTCAGGCTTGGGGCTGTGACACCTCCCTGGGGAGCCTCTTCCAGTGCTCCACCACCCTCTGGGGGAGGAACCTTTTCCTAATGTCTCACCTAAATCTCCTCGGAACATATTCCTGCCGTTCCCTCGGGTTCCATTGTTGATCAACGGAGAGAAATATCAGCACCTGCCCCTCCTCCTCCCCTTGTGAGTAACCTGTAGCCACCATGAGGTCTCCCCTCCATCTTTTCTCCCGGCTGACTAGCTGCTCCTCATATAGTGTCCTCTCCAAACCCTTCACCAACTTCGTGGCCTACTCCAGACACTCTCCAACTCAAGGTGCAACAGAAAGCTGTCCCCACGGTTTATTTTCCACGGGGAGAACGGCGAGGTTTACGCACCGTGGACCCACGCCATGAGCTACCCCAGCTCCCACCGGCGGGGCGGCCATTTTACCACCGTGCCCCGCGGCGGCCCTGCGGGTCGGGTCGGGTCGCGTCGCAGCGCCGAGCGCACCGCCCGTCCGCTGGGGCCGGGCCGCCGCCACTTCCGCGCGGCGGGGGGCGGAGCTGGGCCGCGGCGCGGCTGGCGATGGCGGCGGCGGGAGCGCTGTCCGAGGCGGCGGCGCGGCTGGGACGCGCCGTAGCGACCGCGCCGCAGGCCCGGCTAGACAGCGTGCGGGCGCTGACGGGCCTGTTCCGGGAGGCGCAGCCCAGGTAGCGGGGAGGAGGGGCCGCTCGCAGCCACGTGGGCCGGGGGAGGGAGCTCCGGCCGCGGGAAGCGGCGGTGCCGGCGGGCCTGTGTGGTCTGTGCGGCCGTGTGTTGGCGGGAGGGGCTCGCCTCGGCTCTGAGCGCCGTGCTGCGCCTCGGGGAGTCGGCTGCGGGCTTCTCAGAGCAGCGGCCCAGGTGCCGGCCGTTCCTGCCGTGCAATCTCTGCCCCCCTCATCTCTGCATCCCCCGGAGGCTGTTCTTGTGGGACCCGGGAGTTATCTGTGGGGCTGGAGCCAGTGGGGGTGACTTGTCCCTTCTCCCCTCCTTCGCTTTGGGATGCCATGGGGAGCTGGCAGTCTGCTTGCGTCCCTGCGCTGATACCGAAAAGTCGGCAAAAAAGACTCCTTTACGCTGTTTTGAAAGTGGTTATCGCAGCATACCGGCCGCTCAGAGGATCATTCCTCTAATCGAGCATGTGCATGATTCGCACTTCTTGCTATTTATTACATATACCTATTGCATCTTCATTTGCTTCTACTGCTTAGTTAATGCATCAAACATAAATTGTTTACATAACCCCCCCTTTGCCAGATGTCCATCTTTGGTATTTGAAAGTCTTCATCAGGGGTCTCTTAGTGTCCCCTGTGGTCTTCACAGCCTGGTGTCCCTGCCCAGCGTTGGCTTCTTGACCTAATTTCTTGAGCATGCACATTGTCACTTTGTGCTGCTACTCACCAAAAGTCATGTAGCTCTTTCTTCATTTAGCAGAACATTTCGCTTTCCTTGCTTGCAAGCCAAGGACATCCCGCTTTGCCTTATGTCCAGTCTCTATAGAGTTGTTGTTTCGCTGTTAGGTTTCTGTCACATTATGCCTAGTCTTGCTACATTATGCCTAGGGGTTTCTAAAAGATTTTTGTTCCTATTATCAGTGCCGGGGAGGATAGTTTTGTGTTTGTCAGTCACAGGTGACAGCAGTTGCCCCCCTGGGGCAGGTAAGCTCAGGTGGGTTGTAGCCATGGAAATGGCTGCTGTGGGGCGAAAAGCCACGGGGGGCCCTGCAGGGTGGCCAAAAAGCGGTAGAACGTGCCCGTGTGAGGCCCTGCTGGGTGACAGCTTTGTACCCGTGTGAGGGCAAGGCCTTGGGACGAGGACAGTGGTTGTAGGCCTTGGTGGCTGGGGCAACTGCCATGCAGTAGGGTGGGCTGTGGTGGCTGGATGCTTCTTAGGAGCTTTAAGGTAGACAGAGAAAGCAGGGGGTTACTGGAGAAAGTGAGGAGCCAGTATGGAGTGTTGCTGTTAGGGTAAGGTTGGGGGGACCTGCTGGAGAGAGTCCAGCACAGGGCAACAAAGATGATGAAGGAAGTGAAGCATCTCCCTTATGAGGAAAGGCTGAGGGAGTTGGGTCTCATTAGCTTGGAGGAGACTGAGGGGTGACCTCATTAATGTTTATAAATATATAAAGGGTGAGTGTCACAAGGATGGAGCCAGGCTTTTCTTGGTGACAACCAATGATAGGACAAGGGGTAATGAGTTCAAACTGGAACACAAGAGGTTCCACTCAAATATGAGAAGAAACTTCTCAGTGAGGGTGCCAGAGCACTGGAACAGGCTGCCCAGGGGGGTTGTGGAGTCTCCTTTTCCGGAGACATTCAAAATCTGCCTGGATACCTTCCTGTGTAACCTCACCTAGGTATTCCTGCTCTGGCAGGTGGACTGGACTAGATGATCTTTTGAGGTCCCTTCCAGTCCCTAACATTCTGTGACCTCTGCAGTGCTGCACAACACTGTTGGCTTTGGCAAAGGTTGGGCATGCAGAGGTTCAGCTGCGTGACTGGGCTTAGAGGAATGGGTTTTGCTCTCCCTGGAAGGTGGGAGGAGCCATAGGTTGATGTGAAGTTCGTGCTCGCTCTTCCTAATAGTAGCTGTCTGAAGGTTAGAACACCTAAGAAAGAAGAAATGAAACTTTTTAGCTTAGCAAAAAATTACGGTGGTGGAGTGGTGTGGGGTTTTGTTTGTTTGTTTTTGTTTTGTGTTTTTGCGTGTACGTGTTTTGTTTCGTTTTTAATTCCCAATGCTATTTTTATTCAATAAATCCACATTTAAAAGTTGTGGGGTGGTGGGGGAAAGGTGTACTTACAAATATTCTCTTGTGGTCTTTGTGTGTACAGGAGACCTTCTTCTCGTGTTCATCTCAGTTTCCCTAGGAGAGGAGGACCTGTGCAGATTTTGGGCTTATATGCTGATGCTTTCTCTGCATGTTTCTTGTTTTCCTCCCTGAAACCTCTTCCTCTGTGTTTGACAGAGGAGTAGATATTCCCTCAAATAACCAAGTTTTACAGGTGCAGGTGGGCTGGAAGAGAGGCACTGTAGTTGCCCTTCCAGAAGAACAAGGCTGTAGTCTTAGCTTACATCCTATAGCATATGACACAAAAGATCTGAGAGTAACTTTGGCAATAAATTTGCCAACTGTGGAAGATACTGCTGTTGGTGCTGTTGAACCAGAAGACATGACCGAACAGATATTTGGTACTTAAAATTGTGATATTCAGTGACAGGTCTCTGGTTATTACGTAATTGTTCAGCATTTATGGAAACAATTTAAAAATGTGAGTTCTAGTGGTCTGTAATTCAGAAGCAAATAAGGTGAGGAAAATAATGCCCCAACTACAAGATCGTGGTGTGGAATTTGGGAGACTTGAATTCAGCTGTGTTCTTTACTTGAGACTACCAGTGCTTTTGAGCACATGGCCTGATTTCTTTATGCTTCCATTATTAATCTACAAAATGAATAAAATGGCTTTATTACCAGGAATATTGTGAAGATAAATACTTTAAAGGCCTTTTATGGACTCTGCTTACAGGAGTGGAATGGCATAGGTACCTAAAAAACAGAGTGGAAATACAGAATTGCAAACTTCTGGGTTGTTCTCATAATTCCTGATGAATTTAATTATTTTTGGAGCCCTAGTCTTTTGAACAGGGTTGCATTCATGTTTTTAACTCTGTGTTCACTGGGATATCTTGTACATTTTCTATTTTTAGCAGTCAAGCACTTAGATCTTAAAAGGGGTGACAGTAATCTTCCTTTTGGCATGGATACATCAATAATAACTCTTTGTTTTGACTTACTAAGAAATAGCGCGTGCCTTCCTTGTCTGAGGGCTGGCCTGTTGTACCCTTTGCTTCTGCTTCCTCTTGTATTCCTGCAGAATACTTGATGCTGAAATCAAGGACAGGTGGCAGCAGCAAATTGTGATGATTTTGTCTTAAGCAACAAAACATAGGAAACAGAAGGTTTTGGAGTGTCCACAGAGCAGTTCTGAATGAAAGTCAAGGCCTATTTACAATTGAAGGTGTTTTTTTTTTTTTTTCACCTAAAAGCTCCTAAACAAGTTCCTTGCTAATTTTATAAATTAATATTTAAAGATTAGGGGAAAGGTTACGGAAGGATAATATTTTCCTTTTTTTTAATTAAAAAAAAAACACTTTAAAAGTACTTAGTTGCTATTTTTATCTGTATGTGAATCTTTGAGGTACCACTGGAAAGAAGAGTGCTTTTTTTAAAAACAGTTTTAAGCGTTGCCGTGGAACAGTTACCTGAAAGCACTCTTGACTGTTTATGTTAGCTAATCAGTTCCTGCTCTCCTCACTGACTTGAGAAGTTAGTTTTTTGTGCAGAAGGATGATTTTAATTAAAATTCCTTTGTAGTGCACACTCAAATTGCTATGCCGTATAAATGCTTAAGTACAGAGTCACATTTAAATTTTCTCTGAAGAGAATCCTGCTTTCCCAAACAGCCTTTAAATCATTCCTTTTTCGCTTGGAATAACTTTTGCTTGTACGCTTAGGCTTTTCTGTTGTAAGAAGATATTTGATTTCTGCCCAGAGATATCTGACTTGAGCACATTAATTTTCTTTCATATTGTGCAAGAGGGAGCTTCAGAGTTTTGTCTCTCCTCACTGAAATGTGACGATCCACATCTACTTCCACACTGACAGTGAGGACTGGCACTCCCTTGTGTGCCTCACACTTGCTCCATTAGGACAGGGGAGAGTTTCACCTTTGTATTTTGATGGAAATCTCTACACTTAGCTTTTTTTTTTTTTTAACTTTCAGTCTAATATTAAAAATTGTCACAACAGCCTAGTATTCTTGTGATCCAGTATCTAACTAAAACTTCTGCTGCATGACTCTGTAACAAGAATGGAAACTTTACCAGGATAAGAAGCAGCTTAAGGTGGCCTTTTCCCACTAGAGTCACAAGAACATGTACAGAAGTAATTGCAGCTTTTTTCATTTCTGTTTTACCAATTCCAAATAATTGAATGTTGTACAGTAGTACATGTCCTGCACTTACCACTGATTTCTGTATTTTGATGTTGGGTCAGGAAATGACCAGTTTCATCTGATAATGGAACACATAGGCATAGGCCATGTGTTGGATTATAAATATAAAGGAAACTGCAATTGGATTGAGAGATTTCCTATTTTAGAATAAATTCAGTGTTTAAAAACTCAGCTAACTAACAGCTAGTGATTCTGTGTGGCATCGTCACTCAACAGAGAAAACACAGCTATTGTGTGCTTGGGACAGGGCCTGACTAGGTGCTCCTTTACCAGACCATAGCTCTTCTGATGTGTAAAAAAACTTGAGCCTGGATGGATTTACCAAGTGTATTGTGGTACGTCAGCCACTGCATCATCTTTTACATGCACACCTGTGATGAACTGGCAGGAGCTGCACCGCTTCTTGTAAGTCGAGGGTTCAAGTCCCATGAATGTATTTTCTCAGGTCTTAAACACAAAACCAAATTCTAAACAGCTCTGCTGTTTTCTTGATGACTGAGAACCAAGTCTGCTTTTGGTCTTTCTTGTACCACTTTGTTGTTTTTTTTTTTTTTTTTTTCCCTCAGTATTACACAACTGTGAAATCTAGCTTGCTTTTTTTTTCCCCCTGTTGAGAATTCCCACTGATGCTGTGGTGATTTTTTTATGTAGCTGGAGATTGTATGTGTTGGTCTTGATCAGATGTGAGGTTGTAGGATAAAATACATATTTCCTGAAGGTCTGATGTCTAATGTAGCAATTTAATGATAGTCATATACATGGCTTGGTTTATGGATATGTGATCACTTATGATGAAGGGTAGGTAGAGTTTCTAATTGTGTAAATATTTAGATGTTTGAGGGAGCAGCAGAACAGAGGTGATACTGTATTATCCACTAATGCTTGATCAATACATTTTTAAGTTCTCCTTTAGGAAAAGTTTTCTGTGTGAATGTGTTTTGTTTGATATTACTTTCCACTTCATCCCACTTTCTTCTGTTCATAGCTTAGGAGGTATTTTTCAACCTTATGTCTCAGATCCTAGTTTTCCTGTTTGATCTTGAGACAAGTCTGTTTATGGTTCAAGGAAGCTGTGCCTGTATTTCCTTTTTTTTTTTTTTTTTCTTTTAAACTCTGATCAGGAGTATTGGATGAGCAAATTTATTGAGCTTTCCTGTAGCAATGCCATCAACTGTCTTTGGTGTGGCTTCTTACCACCAGCATGTAGTATCAAAGCTGAGTTAGCAATGTTTGTAATGTGTTGCCCTTATCTCCTTTCTGAACATAAAATCAGGAGAGTATGTGAATAGCGCTGTAGTTTGGAAACGTTGTGTGTATCTGTGTGACAGATCCATCTGCAAATGTGCGTATCCATCCGGGGGAGTTTGGAGCTATGTGATGCAGCAGCATCAGCTCTCTCATCCATTCATATAACATCTGTCTATGGGCTTATTGTTTCCTAGTGTTGTTTTCCCAGGTCTTGATAATCTCATAAGTGACGTGGTATTTTTTGTGTTGTGGTAGTCATCTCCTGACATAGATGGAGTTGACTTTCTCCTTTGGCTGTGATTCACACACTTCAGAATGATGCTAGTGCAGCCACGGGCATTCTGCATGACTCGTTCTCCCTCCGGTGAAATTTGTGACAGGATATTTTAAAATGGAGCTTCTGGTACCTTCTTCTGAAACATCTAGTGATAGACATCTAAACTGTCTTTATTAATTAAATAAATTCCTGATTCTTAAAACAACATGCAGTGTTCTGTCTGATCATGCTATCTCTATCTATTAGGGACACTTCTTGTGTGGTTGTTTTTTTAGATTCCAAAGAGGTGTTGGAAAGCTGTAGGAAGGCTAAGGCAGCACAACTCCCTCCTAGCCCCTTTTTTGAAAAGGTTGGTGGGACAATTGTGGGCACATATTTTGCTCTTTCTACTTGAAAGACCTTGTATACTAAGGATAGTTACAAATCGATGCAGAAACATCTTTGGGTTTACAATGAGAAGTGTGGCTGTCATAATGTGATGCTTTTTGATTGTGGCACACTTTTTTTGTTCACTACAAATGTATTTATTTCAGAGAAATGGCAGAAGAAAGCATATTTCGGAATCTCCTGGAAATCCTGATGAGCACTTCAAGTGAAATTGAGCAGGTCTACAAGGACTCCTGTGGATCGGTAGATATACACACCTGCCTGCTGCTCATAGCAGAGTGTTTCAGATGTCTGAGGAATGCCTGTGTTGAGTGTGCCAAGAATCAAAATGTCATGAGGTACAGTTATGATCCATTTTAACCCATACAAAAATATAACCTTCTGATGTTTGTGTGGTTTTATATAGAGATTCTTATTTTACACTGCTGTGTTAGTTGATTTATTAACTGATATTTCCTGCTTGATGCAATCTCTTGAAATGGAGTATGCAAGGAGCAAAAATAGCTGACCTATTTGTAGATCAGAGTTTGGGGCACTGCTCAATAATAGAACAAAGGGTTTGTATCCTTAGTGCAAGTTGATTATGCAAGCAATATAAGCCTTTTGGAAGTCTGACTGGAGAACTATCATTTTTTTCTCTTTTGTTTGTTTATTTTTTGGATAACATAACAAAATAATAAATTGTCTTAATTATCAGTTACAGGATTTTTGTTTAGGTACATTTAGATCTGTCTGGCAATCACGGCAAAGTATAGCATGTAGAATTGTGTGTATCAACACCTATATATATATATATATATATAGGTAAACTGATATTAATGGATCATAAGAAGTCAATCTTGTTCTTTAAGTTATGTAGACTCTTTTTTTTTTTGCCTGCATCTGTTGCAACATTGAGGGGATGCTTGGATACAATCAACTGTAGTTACCGAAAACCTGGTAGCCTACCCATTGTTTAAAAAAACCCAAAACAAACACAAACAACACAAACCAACCAACCAAAACAAACCAAACAACAATGAAACATCTCCCGCTCCAGGAAGCCAAAACCAACCAACAAAATACCGCAAAGTCTGTTACAAGTTGGTTAGGTCACAAAGAATTGTTGTGGAGTACAATCTTAAAATTTGGTTTCTTGGGACTTGTGAAATTTGGTTTATGGAACTAAATATAATTTGACATGGGAACAAGTTGCAACTTCTGCACTGGGGCAGGATTTTGTTAATGCCATGAAAGTTGCAGAACTTTTCATAGAAGGCATTTGTTTGGAATAAAGTTAAATCTAAATTCAGGCTCTTACTTCTTTGTTCCTGGCAGTGCTAGTACTTGTGATCATATTGTGGGCCAAGGAATTGATCTGACAGAAAATTCATATGCCTTTTTATAAATTTATGCTGGGTGGATGTTCAGCCAGACTGGGTTCCTTACCGTAACTTACTGTAGCTCCATAGTTACTCATGTTAACAAAATGGGGGGAACATAATTGCGTGGCTGGGAGTTGGTGGGATTGCCCTTTGGTAGCATGACAAATACAACCTAGTTATGGATATCTGAATTTCATTAGAAAGTAAAAAAAAAAAAAAAAAAAATCAGATATCCTGCCTGTTCCTGAACAAAAATGTGTTGTGCACTGGTGATACTGATACTTGCCCTCACTAGGCAGTTAGCATAACTTTGCTCATTTAGGAACCTGGATGCTAATAACTGTACTTTCCTTTGGACTGCAGGAGAGGGAACGTCTATGTGTATGGAGAATTCTGACTGTGTTTGTTAACAGTGAAGGACTCAGTGGATCAGTTATCAGATACTATTTTAGCTTTGTAGCAGCATAATAGTTTATGCTCCTTTTAATACCTCACTGGATGCCTTGAGCCAGCTGTATACTAGCCATATGTTTGTGTTGATTTTAAACAGTTGAAAATGCACATCTTCTTTAGGAATTAAATGTCCTGAATGATCAAAAGTTGTGAATGGGAGGAAAATTATGTGCTTTTGATATTTAAGTGTGCAACACTCAAATATTCCCCTAAAAAACCCAAGTTACAAACTGTTGATCAAAATCAAAATTGATTTTTTTTCTAGGAAAGAATGCAAAGATTGTAAACACATGGGTTGTGTAACAGCTTTTAAACTATCGGGGAATGTTAAGCTTTGTTCCTTACACGGTCGTTTTTTCTGCTTTGGGTGCTGTAGACGAAATTCGGAGTCTGAAGAAATGGGAAATGTTTTGATTTTAATAAATTGTATGTATACAAGTGTGCATATGTGTATTGTATATTTATATATGTATCTTTAGCTTCTTTTCTGTGTTAGAACTTAATGAGAGAGCATATGTTTATCTAGCAAACATCTGCAGAAGACAAATATTCATCATTTGTATGTGATGATATGATGTTTTTTAGTAACTCATGCTTGGGTGTGGAGGTTTGGTAGCGATGCTGTTGCCATTCTCTGAAATTTAAGCCACTCTGTTCTCTTTTCAGCGGATCTCTTCTCAAAAAGCTTGACTGCTGAAGTACAAATGAGTTAAAAGCTGAAAACTTAATATGTTTATACTGTATTCTTTGACTTCTGCTTTTTACTCCTGTTGCATGCGCATCCTGATATGGATGTTGTCTACCTCCAGGATCGCTGGTCCTGGCTGTAGAATTATTTGGCATTTTTGATTCCAAATGGGTTCACTTCACTGGTTTATCTTCACTGTCACTGTGTTTTTCCATGTGTGGAACCATGTCTGTTCAATGTCAGGTTGGAGGGGCTTTCAACCGCTTGGTCTAGCAGGAGATGTCCCTGCCCACAGGACAGGATCGAGCAATTGGACTAGATGATCTTTAAAGGTCTCTTCCCACCCAAACCATTCTGAGATTCTACCTATGAATCTGTCTCATTGGAGAAAGAATAAATGATTACCTGAGCTTCCCTGCTTCCCTCTGAGAGTTTTCTGTGTTTCCCTTTGAACTGGCTCTCTTGTTCCTTTGATGACTGTGACTAATCAGGTTGTTGGTATTTAAAAATCCTTGAAATTTATTACTAAGTAACATACATTTTCACTTTCCCTGAGCACTTGAACTTCAAGCAAAGCAAAGCTTTTACACAAATAAAGCTGTTTAAATTGCAGGAATAACCTGCTTTATCTCTAACATCTGATTTAGAAGCATAGCAAAAAGAGAGAAGATACTTAGCTCTGAAGGTACTGTATCCAAAAATTGTTCATACACAGGCTGGTGCAGTAAACTTGTTCCTTTTGCTTCTGATGATAGTAGTGTGGCTACTGGTAGTCAGGCATAGTTAAGTAGGATTAACTGCTTTTGATTTCAGAGTTTCTGAAAATGTTAAAGACTTGCTGTTAACTTCAGTGAAAAGAATTTTAGCTTTATTTGAGTGTATTTCATATCAACTGATATATATTTTTTTTCACAATTTAATAATAGGAACTTGGGTCTCATCTCAACTTCTGTCCATTTGATCAAATTGCTTCATGGAATACAAATCAAAGAAGAGTTGTTATTGACTGGTAAGGCTTTGGATTTTGTTAAATAAATAGCCCGTACTACATTTTTTTAATATGCGGAGTCTTGTGGTGATCCTGCCTTACTGATGCATTTTTTTCATAAATAAGCTTAATTGTTTCTTGAGTTGCAGTTAAGAATTAAGCGGATTCCTCTTATGCTGCTTGAAAAAAAAAATCTCGGCCCAAAGTCTAGTTCAATTGTATTTTCCCTCAACAGTTCCCTGTAGATTGTTAAATGATAAATATGTGGAAAAGTTCTTTAAAAGTCACCAGGATACTTGATTTGCAAAAAGGAAAAGTTCCTGTAATACCGTTGTTCAAAATATATTCTGCTGTTTTTGTGTCTTTTTATTTGATCTCCGAACATAGTGTAATGAAGAAATACTCATTTGTTTATTTTGATGACACCTAAAATAATTTATATGATTCCAGGAAACGAATTTTGGCTGTGACTTTTTTTTTTTTTTTAAATATTAATTTCTGTACTGTGGTTGCTGGTCAGTCAGGATAATATCTGCCAATAACTAAGTACTGATTTGAATAGTGTTCACATTTCTTTAACCAATGGGTTGTTTTCTTTTCATGCAGAGAAGAGAAAATGTGACTGTAGTATCCTTCGTCCTTTATGGTAGTTATTGCTATCAGTTTCTACCAGACTGATTTCACTGGCTATTAAGGCATTTTTGGTAATTCTATTCACAAGCTGCGTTTCTCTGTGTGTGCACATGGAGCTTGATACAGAGCATTAAACCCCAGTCTTTACCATCTGTGGTTGCAGAGAGTAGGAAACATTTGGTTTCTCTTGCAACCTTTAATTTTTTTCACTCCCTTTATTTGGATGAGGTTTTTACTGGGTTCCTGTTGCTGCTTTTCTATAATTTTGTGAAAGCAAGTGAAACTACTGTCATACAGTAACTTGCCCTCAAACACCTTTATGAAGCTGAGAAAGAGCAGTGAAGTCCAGGGTACTGTTTTTCTTTTTGCTGCTATTTTTGGCTCAAAATGAAGCCTTTCAGACATGTGATGGTATTATGCTTAGGCCATGTGGTCTCCTTCACCTGTTGCTGGAATCCTCCTTCCAGGGAAGGATGGGTGATGCTAGTACAGTCCTTCAGTGTCAGAGAACCAGAACTAAATCCTGTGGGTGGCAAAAAAAGAGGGCTTGCTCAATGACTGTGAAGGGGAGGAACTGACAGTACATGGGAGTGATTCTCAAGCTGTGTCACAGGGCTGGACAGGGAAGACTGGGGAAAGGCATGGTGGGAAAGAGCGTCCTACCCACAGTGGTGAACCCCTTTGTAGACCAGTAAGTGATGGGAACTAAAACGCTGTTTTTGTCCAGCCTGATGTTGTCCCTACTAGGGTCCTTGACAGCAGTAGGCTCAAAAGACTGTCCTGAGGAAGTGGCCTTCCCACCTTCATCTCATTCAAAGCATCAGGAATTGCAGTGTTGAGAATACCACCTTTTGGTGGTGCCTCCAGCATCTGCAGGAGAGTGACCAGGATGCACCCTGTGTAGGTTACGTGCATGGCCTGAGGTCTCCCCTTCAGTCCTGTGGCTGCTGACCCCTCCTTGATGGGTTATCATATGCATGTGCGCTGTTCTCATGCTGCTGGCGTCTGAAGAAGCGGCAGTGAATGTTACTCAGCAAAAAAGAGAGGAGGGGGTGGAATCCATTAATTTGGTTAACTGCTTCAGACTCCTTTGACAAGCCGAAAATCAAGGAGGGCATTAACTAGAAAGTTTTTAACAGTATTTAAATAAAAAGTGTTTTGTGATTTACTTTACATAGCTATTCAACAAATGAGGTTGAATTATTACTAAATTTGATGTATTGTCCCAGGATAGATGGTTCGTTTGCTACTGTATGTAGTATTGATCTTATTGGGAAACAACTCGATGAACATGGCTTAGATATTCTGTTTATGTTAGTACAACAACAAAGATTTCTGGACAAATAAGCATTGCTAATTCATTGCTGAGCAATCTGATTAGCTTTGTTCTAAGTGAAAATTAAGGTCCTTCCATGGGGTATACCTCAGAAGTTAACAGTTACATTCAACTGTGGATTATTAGTTGTACTTCTAAAAGCTAGGTAAATTGCTAAATTGGACTTGGATAGTACCTTTGAAACAAAAGAAACCCATGAAATTATTAAATGTTACTGTGTTTATTAACTGCATTTCTGCTTCTTGATTCTCCTTGTATTTCATGTAGGAAGTCAGTCAGAGGGCTAGAGTGGCATGTGTATTTTGTTCTAGCAGATAATCAGGTGTTATGTGGAATATTTCAAGTTGTTCATTTGGGTATGTGTCCCATTTCCTCTTTTAAATGGCTGCTTTGATTTGATGATCCCTCTCAGTGCCCATTGATATCCTTAAGGTATTTTAAATATGTTCATGTTACTTCCATAGCAACAAAATGCAAGGATAAAGAGGTAATGCGGTATATTGCAGAGTAAACAACACTAAGTGATGTTTCCATTTGTGTATCTGTGAAAAATTCCCAGTGCAAATAATTGTAGGCTAAATAAATTTGAAGTCACAACGTTATTGTATTTATGAGGAAGAGAGATTATGCAGACTGAAAAATTATTTTAACCTCATCTGTGGTAACTGTTACGACTGGTAAATCTCTGAGTGGTGTGGTAATTTTTGTAGGAAGTTCAGTGTAGTACAATTTGTAATGGATAAAACCAGAAATACAATAAAGTATATATTCTCTGGCCACTACTGGGACCAGTGTGGTAGTTCTAAGGGAGAAGACGAACTGCTGCTTCTAACATGAGTGATCAAAGCAATAAAAAAGCAGTGCTGTGCAAAATGGTGTGATTAAAAACTGTTGCTAAGATTCATTCAGTTGAATTCAGACTCTCTTGCATCTTCTCTAGAAGAAAAACTTAAAAATACTTTGTCTTAGGCTCAAGTGTTATGGTTGGTTTGACTCCTCACTTAAGCATATTTACTGAAACAACTCTGCTGCAAGTTTTCAGGGTAGCTTTTTTAATTTTTTTATGCTATAAAAAGTTAGGTAAGTTCCTGTATGCTTGTAATATACTTGTCCCAGCCAGCTGTGGAAAAAGTTGTTGTTTTGAGTACATGATATGCCACTAAGGCAATGGGCCAGAAAACCCGGAGGTGAGTTAGTATGTCTGTCCTGGAATAGCTCTTTAAGGCTTCAGATACTTTTAAAAATAGCTAGTGAATTCATACATATGGCATATAAAGACTGTCCAACCCCACCTGCAAGCCAGCCATCCCTGTAATAATAATAATAATAATAATAATAACAATAATGTAGTAAAAAAATTCTTAGACCTTTGCTGTGTAGTGTTGCTGCAGATAGTTCTTTGTCCTCACACTTCCTCCTTACTTCCCAAGTTAGTTTTAGTTGCATTCCATAGCCTAGTTTCTCTTCTCATAATTACTTACAATACATAGTAGTAATTTTTCTTGAGCAACTTATATTTTGTAGTACTTGGAGAGGAGAACCTACTCTAAGGAGTTGCACAGCGAAAGCCAACAGCTAGATGAGTGCAGGGGGTTAACGGACAATGATGCTGAACAAGTGTTTAACAATTTGTAGCCCTTCTGGGCAGCATCAAGACTGATTTGTGTCAGGTGAGTCAGATATGCTGGTAAATGTGCTCGCTTATTGCTCCAGCAGTTCTTCCTCATTTCTGCAAGAGTTAGAACTTCCCAGACAAGTAGAAAAAAATTTTAAGTGCTACAGTTCTTGGTCTGTATCTGAAAACTGGACTTCACCTCCACCCTAACCGCACCTGAAAGTCTAGGAAGTGGGTGATTGTGTAAGGAGGTACTTAACCTCTTACATTATGGAGCCTGGATATTCCTGGTAGGAAGACAGACAAGATGACAAATGCTGTCCCCCTCCCCGCAGTTCAGAATGAATTCAAATAGGGAATGAAGAAGACGCAGTAACTGTACTTATGTAGAAATGCTACATGCATTAAATTTCTTTGTTAAGTGATTTGAGACCACAGTCTTCCAACAAATGGCTAATAAGATAGTGACATTTTTACTTCCAGTTTTAGGAACAAAAGTAAATCTCTGCACAATACAGATTTAATGGAATTTTCATAGTACCCTCTCCACATCCCTTTTGGTTTAGTTATTTTTTTAATTTTAAAAATAGTACCTGATCATAGCGCATTTTTTTTTCCCTGCTGTGGGTACAAAGATCAAGAACACTTGTCAGAGGAGCAGGCTGATGAAGCTGGCAGATGAACTTTGACTGAACTTAAAGCAGACCCAGGTCTCTTAAGAGCTAAGAGGTAGTTCAGTGTGTTAGGGATTGCAGCAGACATAGGAAATATCCTATTCAGAAGCCCAAGTAGAAAATCTCCTTCACTTCATAGCATGTGTCTTGGTTTGGTTGTGGGATTGGTATTGTGTTGTGTTTGTTTGTTTCCTATGGCAAATCTTAAGCTTTCCAGCAGAATCTAGCAGATCTCTGGGAAGGTATGTTGAGGTTTGTGAAGATGATGGATCTTTGGATTCCAGAGTGTGAGATCTGGATTTAGGGATTCATCTCTGAAATCTGGAAAAAGTCAGATGTCTTTGGTTCTCCTTAATTGCAGGGAGGGACATGCCTGTTTTGAAGGAAGCTCAAGTTCAATAGACTGTGTCCCATTTGATCCTTTCATCTCTTCCCACCTCCACCCCATCATGGACAGAAGGGGCTTTAATCTTTTTGTTTGTAAATAGATCTTCTCAAACCTTTCACTGCTTCAAAATATTGCTGATGCTGAAGAATGTGCTTTGAATTCCAACATAATTGCTTGAAAAGTATTTATCTGCCAAAATACTTCTGGGGGTTTTAACCAACCAGGGTAAGCTGCATAAAAATGTGTTAATAGGGGAGAATATTAACAGCATATGTTAATGTCATGGGTAGTCCTGGACACCTCAGTCAAAATCAGTGTCCAGATGTGCCAGCTGTTGTACAAAGGTTTAGGTTGCTCGCTGCTCTTAATGTTACAAAGTCCAGAAACATTTGGTAAATTATAGTGAATGATAAGCTTGAATCCTTGAACAGGAATTTGACTTCGCTTCCAATTTTCAGAAAAGTGTTCAGGTATAGTTAAACTGCTACAGATCCTATATTCACCACAGAACTTTCCTTTAAAAGCAATGATGAAAGATGAGTCTATGTAGGTTTTTTTTTTTTTTTTTTTAATACTGTGCTTATTATAGTAACTTGAGCGTTTTCTGGTGAGATGTTCAGCAACATGAGTATCATATGTCTAACACCTGTTCACAGCTCCTTTCTTGAGGGAAGATGTGTGGGAAAATATGGAATATCTTGTTTTAAACATTTTTCAAATACTCCAAATGCCTTGTACTTACAAGGGAGCTACAAAGAAATGTGTATACCTTTGAGCAGAAGAGGAGAAAGCCTGTGATGCTGTTCAGGTGAAGATGACCACAATGAAATGAAGCTTCTTCAGTATTTCTTTATTTAATTATTATTATTATTATTATTTCATGTTTTCTCCCGCCTGCCTGCCAGCAGCATTAATAATAAATTTGGTTTGGCTTTAGTTAGTGTTCTTTAAGTATTCAAACTGATTTGGACCTGATCAGCTATCATGCGTATTTTCTTTTAGTTAATGAAAAAACAGTTGCTCTTGGGTTGATTGTGGTCTAGGAAGAAGGTGTGTTGGAAATGACTTTTTAATCTGTCAATACAGAAGAGAAGTACTCTGCAGAAGAAATGGCAATAAGTAACCTTGGAGTTCAGACCTTTGTAAAAACAAAACCAACATCGCTCCTTCATAGAGAGAGAAAAAAAAATGAAGGCATAAGGGTGTGTGTGCTTGAAAAATAGGACGTAAGGAACCTAGGCTATCTATAGTTTCCAGAGATACTATTTCTTTCAGAAGCCAGGTGGAATGGAAGGATCTTATCTTTGAAATAACAAGACAAAAACTTTCTCTTGAGGTCTGAAGGAGGAGAACAGCACACGGCTGAGCAAAGAATGATACTTGATTTCTTTGTAAACTCTTGAAGGTGAAGGCATGCTATGTTTAAAAGACACTGAATCGTAAGATGTAGGAATTCCTGTAGTACTAGAAAACCATATTGACATTTCATTATGAGAGATCCCTGAAAAGAAATGGGAAAGAGGAGATCCGGAAATTTCCAGGAGCTGCATTGAGTAGCTTGTCCCTTTTAGAAAACTGTAAAAGTAATTTTCAAGAGTCTACAGAAAATCAGATGCTTAATATTTTTTTTTTCCCCTGAAGAAGAATCTGAGTAAAAAAGGGAGCTCTGAGTTGTTATGTTTGCAAAAATACTCTGAAAGCAAAAATGAATACCAGCTAAGTGATTCAAGTGATTTCTACTTCCTCAAGAGAGGCTGGAAGAAATAAACCTTTCAATTCTGTCCTCACTTAGTGAAATCAAACGTGTTTCTTTGCTCTGACATGTAGTAGTTGTACACTCAACAATTTGCGACTTGGAGTTGTACTGGAAGGCTGAGTCTGGCTAATTTTGAGGGTGTGGAAAAGCAGGGGAAGGTGAGGTGCTCAGCCTACCGAAGAACGGTATGTTGCTTTTCCTTTATTCTTTTTTAAATGGGTAGCCATGTGTCCTTAGCCATTTCTTGATTCTTGTCAATATTTATTGATTCATCTATTTATTTTCTTTCCCTGGAAGGCAGTGGCAACAGCAGCACTGTTACTTTTGGTCTCATTAAAAAGATTGTATCTTGGCAATGGGAAAATGAGCTAGAAGTAGATACTAAGACCTTTTCAGAATGCCTCTGAAGGGTAGCTTTGCAGAACCAGTTAGCTTGAAAATCGGGGCATTTAGGGCTTATGTGCTGGCATAGGAGTCTAACTATCTGTGGCCTATTTCTGATACTTTTTTTTCCTGTACCTTAGCATTTGGAATGGCTGGTCTTTCAGCAATGTTTTAGAAGTTGAAAGGGAAACAGAGTGGTCAGTTATGAAACCTAAAAGCTCTTTAACAAATGCCAGTGTTAACCAAGGGAGTCTGTCTCTTTTATGCTTCTCATTTGTTTCCTGTTCAGTATCTTTCTGTTCTATTCTCTTAAAATAATTGCATTCTGCTTTCACTACTTTTTGTAGTTCTTTAGTCATATTCCACTGAATGGTTTCATTTCGAAATCACTGCTTGTGTTTTATACATGGAAAATAAATATTTTAAAATATACCTGGAAAGTGTGATGGACCGGTAAATTTTTACTAGACAGCCATCATAGCAGAGCAAACATCCAGAATTCGCCCAATGCAGTTGAGAAACCATTGCTAAGTTTTATTGCCTATAAACCGAAGTCTTCTTTGCAGTTTGAACAAGTGTCTCAACACAGGCTTGGTTATATGGATTTGATTGTAATGTGACTACAACTGGATAAGATGTAATTTTTAAATTGTGTCATGGAGACTCTCAAACACAATGGCCACTAAATTTAAACCAACAGGACTAAGGAAGGAAAAGTTAATCCTTCCTCTCTTCCCACATCAGTGCCCTCTATATTTATCTCTGGAGGAGGAGGCAAACTGTTTTGTTGGGATTTTGTTTTGTATTTTTATTGTTATTATTTTTTTTTTCTGGCAAGCAAATACTGTAAGTTATTACAGTGCAGATTTGTTGTGTGAGTCATATGTTACATGCTGATTTACATGGAATGAGAGAGTAAGTGGTTATAAAGCTTGAACCATAAATACAAAGCTTGAGCAGTTCCTGAATGGATGCACAGTCCATGGGGTTAATTCCCAAAAAGGAGCATGAAAGGAACATGCTTGGATTGGATTTAAAAATCTGCACTTCCATTTATTTTTGTATTTGGGGTTTCCTTTTGCTTACTGCTAGCATAATTAAACGACTTGTGTTTGCAGCTTAAATAAACCAGATGCTAATTTGAACAGACTTTTTTTAGCCATATAAACAAGGGACAGCCCTGATCTTAAGAGTTGCCATTTTCCATGTGTGATCTTTGCTTTGTCTGTCTAGGCTTTTTGTATGGGGGATTGGTGCCAGTACTTTGCTGCCACTGTTAAAGTAAAAACTATAATTACATTGTCAAAATAATATTTATAGTATTTTCAGGGAATAATTGTGGGAGTGTGACGAATATATTATACTCATCAAACTTTTATGTAAACATAAGCATGAGTTTTTTATTTGAGTTATTGGTGTTGTTTTTGGCCTTTGTGTTTTTCCAATCTGTAAAAATAATATTGGGATTTTCATGGTCTGTGTAGCATTTGCAGAGTGTATGCCCTAACAATCAGTTGATACACTATCTGGTAGAAGTAAACTGCTATTTGCACTTGTATTGGGATTTTGGTTTCATGTTTCCATAGCTTAAGAAAATCCTATGTTTTTTTTGAGTTTTGCTATCCCCTAATTATTATAGCTCAGAGCATTTTACTACTTTACCAAACAGGAAAGTTTTAAGTAATTGGTTTGTTCTCTTGGTACCATTTGGGGTTGTTTGGGGTTTTTTGGTTCCTTTGTGTTTACCTCATTAACTTTTTTTTTTTTTTTTTTTTAAATTGAAGGTGAGTCTGAGTGCTTTTGAAAGGTGACTGTGAGCGTCTCCTGGAAACATCTATGCTAGGAAGCAAGTATGAGGGTTTTTTTAAGAACAGACAGTTGCCCCTTTGCCAGTTAACGTTGCAGGCAGGACTTGGGCATTCTTGCTTCTGGGTGATGGTAAGTTACCAGATGTAAAAATACTTCAGTCCTGCCTTATACTGCAGTTTCAACTCTACAACTACTCTGTCTGTGCTGCATTTTGGTGAACATTGCCACAGCTTTTTAATGAACTGTCTGCCTTCATAAAATCTATAGAAATGATTATAGCTGTTGAAGCTGCATCATTCCTAAGCATGTCAACCTGATGTCACCTTCTGCGGGAGAGAAGGTTTTTTTGGGTCCTCATAGTTTGGTCCAAAATCCATTAAAGGCTGTGGGAACTCTGGCTTGGGTGGGCTTTAGTTCAGGTCATTGTTCCAGGTCTTTGTTCTTTGGCCTTTTTTTCAGAAGCTGCAAAATAGGGAGCCAACTTTTATACCTCTTTCAGCTGTTCACAGAAGGAAAAGAGCCAAACTTGGACTAAAACAGGTCAAACTGATGAATTGTCCTGAGTTAGCAAACACTGAATTCTCTTTAGTTCTTGTGTGTATAGTGTTGTCCCTGTCTGCAATGGTTTACTCTTGCTTCATGCACTGAAATTCTCACATGTTGGATCTTGTGCAGTGCGCACAGGCACAACTAACTGTCCCCTGCCTGGTTAATGCAGTAAACTATATTTTTGTGATACAACAGTAACTGTTATTTTGAGTGAATGCCAGTGTTAACATTGTTTTCAGCCTGATGCATCTGTGTTCGTGCACATGGCTTGGCTCTCACTTCCGGTATTAATACGGATACTTTACACATGCAAGTTCAGATCCAGTGAAGAAGGGCAGCTTTAGGACCGGGGACACTATTTAAATGTAACATTTTCTTGTCTTACTGGGGATTAAAAAAAGGAGGAAAGAGTGGGGCTTCAAACTTCCAACAGGGCCTGGATCATCATTACTAGACCCTTGATACCACAGACAATGGTAGTTGTAGGATCTTGTGTCTGAATAAACTCCAGCTTGCTCAGTTTATTCCATGTTAGTCCTGTGGAAGCCTCCCCTCTTATTTAAAAAACTTTTCCTGACTCTGGTCTAAATGTCCTGCTGAGCCTGAATCCAGTGGTTCTTGATAGTGGGGTTTTTTTACTACCTTTATCTTGGTTCTCTCCTTGAGTCCTATTGCTTCTGACTGATTTAAGCTGTGCTGACCTGAATTACTTCATTTACCATAGACTGTGAGTATAAAAGTGTATCATTGCAGTGGCTTGTTGAGGTACAGTTTGAACTACCGGTGGGATCCTGCCTAGTGAGGTTCACCTGTGTGATGCCATTGACATGGATGGCATTGGAAGCAGACTTCCAAATAGTGACAGAAACCTTGTGCTTTACAACAGCACATTGTTGCACTGCTGATCAAAACTACCCTTTATAATGGAGAAATTTCTTGATTGCTGGACTGGGAGACAAGCAATGACTGTCTCAGAGACCATATAAATAATTTTGTTACTTCTAGGAGAAGAGTAACCTGAGCTAATATCCTTAAGTTACAACAGTTAGTAGGTCAGCGGGCTGCCTTGTAGGTTTGTCTTTTTTCACTGCTGGTACTGCTTTTAGGCAGCGTGTACAGCTGCTTTGTTTTTTTCCTGCTCTTGTGATTTGGAGGCTTTCTAGTACAGCCTGCCAAGATGCTGCTGATTTATGACATATGCATAGTGGTTTTATAATGTGGACTGATATCCACTTGGAGCACAAAGGAAATGAGAGTTTGCTGATGTCTATTTAATTAGAATGTCTTCTGGTTACTTTGGTTGAGGCTTGACATGAACAGTAATGCCTATATTTCTCTGGACCTTTAAATACAGTGTTCTGTAAGCCCTTTCCTTCCTTCCTTCCTTCCTTACTCTTTACTGTCCCCTACTCTACCAGCAAATAATGTCAACAAGATTCATAACAAGGCAGGTTTCTAATCTACATAAACATATGTGAATCAAAACTTGCTGAAATACATGTAGATTTAAGATGGTCACCATTGGTGGACTGTAAAGGTGTGGTGAAAAAAAAAAATTACTGTTCCCTGTCTTTTTCTTTTGATGTGAAGGCTGTAGTATTTTTACTTTGCTCTGACATTGTGTGCTGAATCGGCAGCTGCACAGGGCAGCTCTGGTGTGGGCAGAGCCATCATGCCTTCATCTTCCCTTGCAGCAGCTGCTTGGTGGCTGTTTCTATCTTTCCTCTACATCAAAGGCAGGAAGAGAAACCAGCCTGTATCTCATAACTTGCTGCTAGGCTTTGGCCAGAAAAGGGCAGGTATCAATCAGGTTTGCCAATTATTTACTGTCGGTAATAGATCCTGTGTTTATTTGCAATAATATAGTGCAGGTCGCATGCTTCTTTTCTGTCTTATGGGTGTGATGGAAGAGAAGAGATAAAGGACAAATAATTGTAAAGATTAGATTATGTTCTTGTTATGTTCTAGGTTGTTTTTTTTTTCCCTAGCAGTGGCGTCAGAATCGTGAGATCAAGGTGGAAAGAGTGGGTCAAACAAACCTTTTAATGCGGAGAGTTTCCTAAAGACAGAACATCCTAAATTTAGTCTAGGGAGAAGAAATTTAGCTATTTTCACCTGTACCGAGAGAAAATGCTTCTACTAAAGAGTCTACCACAGAGGCCCAAGAATGCTGTGGTTCTTCCCCCAGAGAAAGTGAAGATAGAAGGGAGTGGAAAGGAACTGGAGGAAGATCCAGGCAAAGAGAATAATGTGAGGCATCTGCTTCTTTTCGGATAAACTGTTGCTTGTTTGGATCGAAATCCAGGCAGTTATAATTATGTAGATGTCCACTATGGCATTCTTCCAGCCTTTTGGTTATCATTGCCATTGTGACACAACTTTCAGATTCTCCAGTTACATGAGCATTGTTCTGATGGAAAAGGGACTATCTGTAACTGGGGCATTCCAAACACAGGCTACAAGATTTTTTTTTTCCGTTCTGCTAGCAGGTATGGACTGGGAGAGAAATGCCTTGTGCCTATCCTTCACTTTTCAGTGAGAATTTTAGGGAATATTGCCAGTGTAGAAAGGAAAAGTTACAAGATTTATACCAGGAGACATTCAGGTCTTTTCCTTTCTTCCACACTCTGGATATACATCATGTGTAGTATGGAAAGGACTGTAACAAGCCAATGAGAAGAGGCAAGCTGCCTTTATAGATATAAAAAATAAATAAAAACAAATGGTAGTGCCCAAAACCACAGACACTAAAGCTGTTGCTCTGGATTAATGTGGATGTAACTAAATGTAAGTTTATTTGTCTATTGCAAAAGGACTGTGATCCATTATTAGCTGGATACAGAATATAAATGGTCCAAGGGGAAAAAAAAAGGTCTGATATCCTTTCCACAGACTTCCAGAAAAAGATAATTTAGCTTTTCTAGGGAAAATATAAGCACTTCAGTGGAAATTTTGGTTGAAATGAAACAACAGCCACAATATACCATCATCAGATATAATTGGAGAAATTTGCTATAATCTTGGTTAGTGTTTTACATGTTAATAACTTTTTTTTTTCTTTTTTAGACCTGGACAAAGTATCATGTAGTAGTCTGTCATATGGTTAGATACCACGAATAACGCGTAGTGGGTGGCCAGTCCTTTCTGTTATTTTTCTTGGTTTCCTGGCATGGTTTAAGTCCAGGTTGAGACTCCCCAGTACTTCAAACTTGCTGATTTTGCTAGAGCTGGGTCTTTAAAGAGACATTGTCTGTTAGATTTAGCCTCAACTTTTAGGTTGATTGAAGAAAAAGATTTTACATCCTAACACATGCAGGAAGCTTATAAGTGCAGTTCCCAAATCTGCAAGCATTTACGTGTTTTACTTCACATAGGAGAATAATCTCAGGCATGTGTTTTTGCTGCTTGTGGGGATATAACAGTAGCCCCATTTGTTATGCCTTTAGACTTTAATAGATAATTTATTAAGGATGTGAACACACTTATGGTGTTTACTTTCTAAGAATAAAATGATGCAATTAAAATACCAGAAGATAAAGAGAACAGGCCTGCTAGCTGTATTTAATAAACATTGCTACTGCTGTATGAATCGATATCACTATGAAACTGATCCCATGTCAGGCGGTGGGCTGTCAAACTGATTCTTTCCGAATAAACGCACAAATATATATATTTTTTTTAATCTACTATTATGAGATCTTATTAGAATTTAATTTGCATCAGAGGCTACTTTGATGAACGGTCTTATGGTTTCTTCCAGCTTGTAACTGGAAGTAACAAGCTTCACTTGTAACTCCACATTTTTAGTAGTGTGGTGGGCATTTTTCTTGTCTTTGAGTCAAATTCTCCTTGGCATTTCTGAAAGGAAAGAAAAATAATTAAGAGTGTTACTTTCTTTTGGAGGCAGAGGAGATGAGGAGTGGGAACAGAAACTTATTAAACACAACATTCTTGCTGTTCCACAGATGGTAAAAAATGGGTTACTAGTCTGCACTGCAGCAAGTGCAGTATGATCAAGGCGGAAATATAATCGGTAGCTAGACGTTCATTTTATTTACAGAAATAAAATACTAAGCACTGTTTTAATAACTTTAAATGACACAGCCCATATATGTATTGTACATTCGAGTAGTCTAGACAGACTGTTTTCCAAGGAAAATACATTTTCATCAGTAGTTGTGGTATGATTCATGGTGGTGAAGAGGCAAATAACTCTTTTTATGACTGGAAGTTGCTTTAACTTGCAGCCACAAGGAAACAAGTCAGTGACCGGATGATAGTGGTTGTAACTAACGTTTCATAGTTATAGAGGTCTACACCTTATGCTGAGTTGAATGTTTTATTTTTCTGGGGATAGCAATATATCACAAAACATTCTGCCATTGTTTACAAACAACCGAAGGTGGTCTCTATAATGGCTGGTGGTCTGTATAATGGCTGGCGGTCCACAATTTAGATTGGCAAAGCTCACAGACAGCTTTAAGGTGTACAGGCTGTCAGGAGGCTGTGATTTGGTCTCAGTAGTTGTAAACCTTTGTGCACGCCCCCAGTGTAGAGGGGGTCACACCAGCTATATCTTTCATTCACAGTTAATGGTTACCAAAGCATTAAAGAGAGATATGCAAGTTTGCTAGCCTTATGTTTGCAGTCTGATAAGTGATGTTGTACAGCTTCATACATGCTTTGACTGGATTAGTTTTATATCTCTGTGTAACTCCAGTAAAGGCAAAGGATTGTACTTATAACTCTTTCTGTGCTGCCCCAAATAAGAAAAATGGAAACCTCCTATGACTGTTTTAAGTCTCTGCAGCTGAGGTCAAGGTTTTTCAAGGTGACTGGTGAGCAAGTTCCTGGGCTTCTGTTCTTGACTAGAGAAATTGTAGTAGGAATGTGAAAGGTAAGTCTGATTATCCACCAGGAAAAAACTCATGTTCTGTAAGGAAGACATAAAAATGTTTATGAATATAAACATTTAAATAATATACACTACAGTAAAATATAGCATAATGGTTAAATGTAACAATCTAACCAGGAAAGATACTGGGGGGAGAAATTACAGTTAATCTTGTTATAGAGACTTACCAGCAATAAACTCTTCTAGCTTTAGTGTTGGAACTTTATTTATCTTTTTAAATTTTTTTAAAAATAGTATCACTTAACCATGCTGAGCAGAAGGAAACAATGTATTGCATTTTTAAATCATAATGCTTGAAGTCTTTGTCCTACTAACTTCAAGGATTTAAGTTATAGTGTAATACACAGTCTGATTCTGCAAATGACACTGCATGAAATTAACATCTTCGGGAAGAGCATGACTAGGGCCAGGCCTATGCAAGGCTCATGTGTGTCCTGCCAACCGTCTGGGTAGTACTACAATGGAATTGTCAAATGAAAAGGGTGCGCTTGAGCGTGGTTCAGTTACTGTGTGATCATAAGAGACTGAAAGGAACAAGTGAAGCTGCGATCTTGAAGGTACTGAACTGCGGGAACGCATTTGAGCCATCCTTGTGGAGGACCAGAAAGCAATAGCAGCTGTGTCATCTTTTGCATGGGTGGCATTTAGTGACTCTAAAAGATCAGTTTACATGTAGACAAACATTTAGTTACCAAAACTCATCAGGAAGAGAGTGTTTCTCCTTTACGTGTTGCCCTGTTGTATAAAGCGGTTGTTTTTTTAGAACCTAGAAAATTCACCATAACCCACTGCAGGCTGGTTATGAAAGCAACATGTAATCTGAGTATTTGCATTTACTAAAGAACATCCTGCTTTTACAGGAACCATTGAAATCTCAATGGGGGGAAAAATTTCTTCTGCTCTAAGGTTGATCAGTGTATCACAAGTTACATCTTAGTACATGTAATTTCACAGTGGTTGACCATCAGGTTAAAAATAGTCTTGTTGACCACACACAGTGTAACATTTTTCTTTTTAATTAAAATTTAGCTGTGCCGATAGCTACGGAATTATTTGTTAACGGCAGTGCTTATAGATACCAACAGCTAGGGAATGAACTTAAGATGTTAAATAAATCAGTCCTATGGAAAAGACATAAGTTTTTATAATTGTTATGAGTAATATTTCCCAAATACTAGTTAATGCAGCTGGAAAGAGTGGTTGACAATTATTTTTAGTTTCATAGAGATCTGTAAGTTTTCAGGGGAAACGTGAAATAGTCCTGCTGTCTTTTCTTTCCATTTTCAGAAAGCACACGGCATATTGAATGGATGGCAAAATGGCTTCAGCTGGTATACTGTGCAATGAAGCCTGTCTTAATCAGCTTCTAAAGTCTGTCTTAATTGGCTTCTAAATTTTCTTGCTGTTGCTGTAAGGACAGCAAAATTGTTGGAGAGGAGAAAAGCAGTTTCTGTATTCTACAGGTTTCTAAGCTTAGTTGAATCATATGCTACAGCTGTCAAGTCCAATAGAGGTAAAACAAAAAAGAGAAAAGTGGAAATTGAATGTTAAGAAGAGACTTCCATAGTTGGGAATGCAATACTTTTATTGGAGCATTTGCATTTTTAACACATGCATACCCTGCTGTGAATGAACAGCTCTAGTTGGATTTTTTTTTGAGGTTTCTTTTTTAAAGCGTAAATACAAAACTATAGATTTTCTATGCTCTTATCAAAATGCACTATCACTTAGTAGCTTGGTGCTAGGCTAGTATGTTTTGTATGGAATCATCTTTGGAGAAAAACACTGCATATGAGATATGTGCATACTGCAAGACTGCCAGGTGCTCTTATGGGTTTGTGGGGTTTTGTTTGTTTGTGTGTGTTGGAGGGGGTGGAGTGGGGTGTTTGTTTTAGCATAACCACATGGTTATGCCATATAGTACTGTCATGTGTTTCACGGAACATGCTGTGAAGAGCCTGTCCAGTGGTGGTGCTCTAATAACTTTTCACAGAATCATAGAATATCTCAAGTTGTAAGGGGCCCATGAGGATCAATTTTCAATCACTTTTGTGTTTGCCCCTCTTCATTATTGGCTTTCCATCTGTGACTACTGGACCATGACACAAAGAATCATAGCATGGTTTGGGTTGGAAGGGACCTTTAAAGATCATCTAGTTCCAACCCCCTGCCATAAGCAGGGACACCTTCCACTGAACCAGGTTGCTCAAAGCCCCATCCAACATGGTCTTGAACACTCACAATGATGGGGCATCTACCACCTCACTGAGCAGCCTGTTCCAATGTCTCACCACCTTCATAATAAAAAATACCTTACTTGTAGCCAATCTAAACTTACCCTTTTTCAGTTTAAAACTGTTTCTCCTTGTCCTGTCTCTACAGGCCCTGGTAAAAAGTCTATCTCCATCATTTTTATAAGTCCCCTTTATATATCGAAAGTCTGCAATAAGGTCTACCTGGAGACTTCTCCAGGCTGAACAACCCCAACTCTCACAGCCTGTCTTCATAGGAGAGGTGTTCCAGCCTTCTGATCATCTTCATGGCATCCTCTGGAAAAAGCTCTAACAGGTCCATGTCCTTGTACTGCGGACCCTAGAGCTGGACACAGTACTCCAGGTGGGGTCTTGCCCTGTAAGTGTGACCAGCTTGTTGTTCAACTTAGTCAGGTGAATCCCATCAGCTCCAAACAGATCTGGCTTCTGAAAGGTAGATCTGTGATCACAGAAGCCAAAACATGATTATTCATGCTCCAGTACACAAACTGTATTTGGTATGTGTAATTGATTTGGCATCACACTAAGTACTCTGAAATGAGTTATGTTTTTTTGTAATACAAATTACTTTTTTTTTTTGGTAGGGAAAAGGAGTTCAGGCACTGCAGAAGTGGTGCAGCAGTTGTATTGTACTCAAGACAGAGCACATGAATTGGTTGGACAAATTGCAAATTGTGAGCTAGGTCTTGTGTGTCATCTGTACTCCTGACATAGCTCAATTCCCAGGTGTCTGTAGGATCACATCTTCCTTTTGAATTGTTGAGATTCATCACATGAGTTTATTTGCATGGCGAAATGTTGTATTATCAAGACATCCTCTTTTTCTGCTTAGTTGTGAACAGATACAGTTGCTACTGTCTTGTAGATTATCTTCTTGCCCATATATTGATTTATGTCCTCTAATTAAATGAAAAATGTTAAACATTAGTGGTTAAAAACAAGCACTTACAAATTAAACTTTTTTTTCCATGGTACATCTACAAAATCGTAACGTTTTCGTGGATCCATCATACTTGTTCAAGACATCACAACCAGACAAGTATAGTGTTGATTGCTTTCACAAGTATTAAGACCCCAGTTCTCCATTAATCAATGGAGAACTTGTAGATATTTATTTTTGTGCTGCAAATGTGTAGTATTTTTTTCATAGCTTAAACAACCTAAGTGTAATTGATAGCTGAAAAGGGTCGAGCAAATTTCAAATAAAGATCGGAGTATAATCAACGAACTTTGTCTCTTTGAGAGATCTTTCTCATAGCAGGTAGGGAGTTCACCAAGAGAAATAATATCCTGTTCCTAGGATTTACTCCCTTTTTTTTTTTTTTTTTCCTAGCAGGGAAGTGTTTCCATAAAATATCTGCTAGAAAAGTAGCATGCCCATGCTTGCTGTCCTTCAGAAAAATTCTAAGTCAGCAGGGTGGGAACCAGATGGACGGGAGAAGCAGAAGAATAATGATGGGCAGAAAACAATAAAAAAGTGCAGGTGTGCAGGGAAAGAAAACAGATCTTAGGAACTGAAGCATAAAGGAGAAGATTATTCAAAATGCAGTGTAGAGAGGACATATATATATTTTGGACTTTAAAAATGTATATGGAAAAAAAGTTACTGTTCCCTAAGCCCAAGTGACCTTGTTTTAGATTTGCTTTCTTATTGTTCCCAAGAGGATGTATGCCCAGACCTCTGTAGGAAATCTGTCTGCCAGCTGGCACAGCACCTTTCAAAGAGGCCTAATTTTGTATTTTCAGAACCTGGCAATATCAGCCACCTCCATTTGTAATAGGCAGCTGTTGTACTATCTGTTAGTTTAATTTTAACTTTCTTTGCCAACCTATTAATAAGTGCTGGACTATGGAGTGCTGTCAATCGTGCCAGAAAAAGTGTTCTAATTTTGTAAGGTCTGTGGGTTCATGCATTTGTTTGTCATTAATTTGTATATTTTTGTGGGCTCTAGGAAATTAACCTGTATGATGAAATATCGTCTTCCCTTATTTTAAGTCTATATTGAGAGGAGGCTGGAATAAAGCCTTTGTAGTTATAGTAGAAATCTGCCATATTAAATTCAGCATTAAAATTGGAGACCAAGTTACTTGGAGTACTGGCTTTAATTTTTCTGGGATAGAAATCAGAATGTATTGAGCACATCGTCATAGTATATAATGATTGTCCAGCTAAATAAAATTTAATGTGGGTGGCAAGGAACAGATTCAGTTCTCTTGCAAAAAAATTTTCGAGCTGTCTCTGGCCAGCCTAGTGAGGGTGCCTGGGGAGCTCTCTTGGTAGCAGGCAGAGCTGCTTTCGCAGAGTTGAGGTGATGACAGGCGGCCTATTTACATTAATATAATCCAAGGAAGGAAGCCACCTCAGATCTGGAAGAGGCAAAGTGGCCAATGCCATGTGGTGGTTCAGTGTGGGGCTGCTTCAGGTTGTGCTAACTGTAGGTAGCTCCAGCCTTTCATTGATTTGAACCCATCTTAAACCTTGACAGAGTTGATGAGTTCTTATTAATCACTAATAACCTGTTCGATATTCATATAAGTCTAACTGAGGAAAAAAAAGTGATTTAAAGTGATTTGTTGTGGGTATCATTCTAGACTACTTTATAAAATTATTTATATTAGAAGAGAAAATGCAAATGTTTGTGTACAGTAGCAGTGAAATACGGCACTCAAAGCTTGAGATGGATTCTGTAGCGTATAGCTGTAATGTTGAACAGTTTGTCTTGTATATGAAATTTATTAGTGTTTCTTTGAATTCCTATTAATATATTTTCTGGGGTTTTTTTTTCTTTTTCAGCTCTTCGTTGTAGCCTCCAGTTTCTTGGAAACGTTGCTGCAGGAAACGGAGATTCCCAGAATAGCATTTGGAAGTGTGCTTTCCCAGATCTCTTCTTGTAAGCATGGATGAGGGTTTTTTTAATAATGTAATTTCTGTGGTTTTATTCAAATCTTTTGTACATGGTAGTTGTGCCTCTACTAGCACCATGAAGGTTTGAAAAATAACTTTGAGGAGAATGGGACGGTTGAGACCATATCCTGTAGATGTTTTTTTTGTTAGTCAGGACCTTTAAAAACCCGTTCGTTCTAAGCTGACAGTAAATTGGTTTCATATAACAGAAACTGGAAGAAAACTCTGTGTCAAATGCTGAACTTTAAACATAAGCTTTATTTCAGAGATATTTTCAAGTATTTATACTAATTTCCAAGAACACACCTTGTCCCTTATTCACTTTGCTGCTGTGCAGACCTGTCAGTATTTGTGGATCAGATGGAATCTGCAAAAGTGACTCAATCTTTGTGTCTTCCGATCCTTTTGCCCGCCACCTAAGCTCACCAGACTATCTTCCTCGAGGTTTGATGACTTGTGTGTAATGACATATTACATAAATGATTTTGTGCAGACGCGTGAAAGTCTTATGTGTTTGGGAACATTTTTCGTACTGAGCTAGTAACAAAGACACATTAATTCAGTTTGATACTCATTCTGTGTGTGTTTCTTGGCGCCCACGTGTCAGCACTGGGTGTAGAAAGACCTTATGATGATAGAAGCAGATGACTTCTGTCCCTCTTAGACAATGACAAACTCATGATTCTCTGAAAGTCAGCAAAGAAGAACTCAACAAGCTGAATGCCGATAGTCTTGTTTTTCCTCACTCAGTTTTTACTTATTCTCTTAACTCCTTCTTTTCTCTTGAAGGACGTGCCTGACATACGATGATGAGAAAATTGTTACCTATTGTTGTATGGTCCTGTTCAACTGCCTTAATTCAGAGAAAGTGAGAGAACTCCTGGATCCTGGGAACTTGACTGTGACTCTCCGTGTCCTAAAAGTCTACAAAGAGCAGTTGGAGACTGAGTGGTCGTATGTATTGTTAGGTTCCTGGCTCCGCCCCCACACACACCTTTAAGTGTTTTTCTAATGTAAATCTTTGTATTAAAATGTCTAAGTTTGTGACACTGCTAAGTAATAAATTAAGATCTATTTAGAAGTTAGTAGTTTGGTACAGAGATAATTTTCATTATGCATTCACTGACTGTTTTGATTTCTGCTAAAATAAGACTATATTTTTGTTGAGGATATAAACAAGTCTTAAAATCATGGCCTTTTTTAATGAAACAGAGTTACAGAATGCAAACTAATTTATACTTGCATGCTGGTTTTTGGAGATTTTTTAAATAAAGTAAATGCAGAATATAGTCTTACAGTCTTTGATTACTGGGTCACGCTAGGAAGACTTGTGTGACTAATGCTTGTGAGTACTACTTAAAGTGTAGGGGGTTTTCTTTTTTAAAAAAAAAAATTATTTTTTTAACACCTTTTGTCTAGTGCAACATGCTATCATTTTTATACCAAAACACAGAACGCGTTTTGTTTGTGAATCTTGCACATTTCATTCTCATACCTTAAAAGCACCTAATCACTGGTTTTATTCCATCGAGTTTTTGTATGTTTTGCTAATGGCCATTCCTGTAAATACTGTTGTCAGTTATGCATTTGAGAAAAGTTCTCCCCTGCATCACCAAGAATACACATTCATTTAATTGTTATATGATGGGGAAAAAAAGGATAGTTTGTATGTTTTTGTAGAATTCTTTTGAAGGTCGTGTTTAAATTCAAAATTTATTTAGGAACAATTGTTGGGGTTTTACTAGTTATTTAGAAAGTCTCTAAACAGAATTAAGATGATTGAATGAAAAGTAAATGTCACTTAATAGTTTGCTTTTGTACTGAAAAAGAATTACTTCAAAATTTGTTTGTGGCTGGGCTTTTTATATAACTAGATCAATTTGCTTGGGACATAACTAGTTTTCAGAAAGCAAAGTTTCAGGGTCAGGCAATCAGACTTCTATTTCAGAAGTGACAAAGTGAGTCTTTAGTTGTGGCATCTGTCAATATAAACACATGAAATATTGCTTTTCAGATCATTATCTTGATTATCCTTCATTTTCCCTGTGTATTGAAGACATGCTGAAATCTGTTTTGACTGAGATATGAAAGCCAGGGAAAGCTGGAAGATGCTGTCATGGTGTTAAATTTATATTTTGAAGGTAATTGGAGAATAAACACATCATCAGAATAAATGCCAACTATCGAGTTCCCTGATCTTTCTAGTCTGAAGTGCATTCTGTTGATGTTACAGTGAAAATGTCTTACATCCTTTATGGATGTTTGTGGGCGGGAAAGGGTCACTTTTCAGAAAAATCTTGAAATTAAAAAGGGGCAAACTTCTATACAGGATAGAAGACTGTGCTGAAGGAAAAGAGATGGGTAGAAAAGAGTAATCCTAGTCCTGCCATAAGGCAGTTGCAGAATGTTTGCTCTCTTAATTGCTGTCAGAATTCAGAGTTCCTTGTACAGGGCATATACAAAAAAAAGCATCTAATATCTTCCAGGCATTAAGTAAATATTATGAATGGGGTTTTTCCTAGTACTTAAACGTTGTCTAGTTAAGTCTCAAAGCTTACTATCAGTTTTCCCAACTGAAAGAAAAACTAATGCGTTTGTAGTGTAAGTTTCTTGGCATTTTATAACATCATCTTGAACTGAATTATAAATGGAAATCTTTCAATAACGTTGGCACTGTTTTCAAGTCAACATAGGTAAAGTGCAAAATCTAAACAAAAAAGTTATTGCAACAATGCACTAACAAGCATCGAATAGGTATTCAAACAGCATTACTTTGAAAGTGAAAAAGATAATTCCTTACTAGAAAGGAGCTGATTTTTCTCCGTCTTTGTAGCTCTAGAGCCTTTTTGTGATTCATCTTGTACCTGTTCCCATGTGTTTCTTGATCATCACATCATTTGTTCTTCTAATACTCTGTTTCTAATATGTCCCATCTCAGGAAACACATTTACTCTCTGCTTCTCCCTTGTATTCATCTCTTCTTGCTGTGAGAATATTTGTCATTCTGAAGTTAATTTAAATGTTCTTTTTCATGTTAGTTTTTTTTTTTTTTTAAAGTTATTTCCATCCTGAAAGAAATTATGATATTTATATATGTAATATTTTTGGTCTACTTGGTGCAGAGGGGGAGGTAAGAAAGCAACGTGTGTGTGAAGGACAGACATAGTTATTGTTGCTTTGAGTATATGTTTAGAATAAGTTTGGACTCTGTAGTATTGCTGCTCTTGCTTTGGTGTCCGGTTTTGTCATTGCATATAATCTTTCTGGTTTGAAATAATTCATTATTAAGTCAAAGCTAAGGTTTGGATGCCTCTCTGGCTGGACTGTAGAAAAAATATTTTGTCAGCAATTCATTGAAAATGTGGAGCTGTGCTTCAGCTCTCACTGAAGTACATACCACTAGGATTGCTTAAATGAATGTACATAGCCGCGGTATTTGCAACAGAGCCAGTACTCTGTTGTAAAGATTTGGGTCCCTTGTGCCACAGCTAACAAAGTGCACAGCGACCATTTCTAAGCAGCTGTTACAGCACTATATGGCTGAGCTGAAATACAAACTATTCTTCTTCCAAGAGGTTATGCTCACTGCTGGACTCACAAATGACTGAAATTAAGCTGTTCTTACTTCTAAAGTTAAAAATATGATTTAATTCCTGCCTACCTTCTTGTCTATCAGCTAGAGCATCTGGCTTCATATTATACTGAATAAAAAGTGAATGCCACGTGTGTTTATTCCTCTTGGCTGAGCTTTTTTGCTGTCAAATTCTGCTTTTAGGCATTGAAAATCTTTCTTTGAATAACCAGGCGAGTTTTGGTTACAGGCAAAACTTTTATTCATGGTTTTATTCCCTTTTATTGTACACTGAAATTTATAAGCTAATGTTCCTCTAAGTTAGTATTCAGTGAATTCCACAAGTTATTTTTGCAGTTGCTCCCATGAACCGTTAGGACTGAGAGAGGACTTCCAGGACAAATATTTGGATTTAAGGCCATTGGCAGAGCTGTAGTCTCTCCCATGGGGGCCTCACTACTCCATTCAGCTAGAACATGTTGAGTTTTGTACTTTTCACCCATCACAGGAGGGCAAGCACATCTTTATAATCCTTTTTTTTGGTGAATTGGCAATTCCTCCTCTGTTCATGATCCCACATTCATGTTTAAAGTCCAGTTTTCCATCTCCAAGCTCAGAAAGTCCTTAGGGAAAGTTCAGGAGGAATAGGAATGGAACCTCTTTCCAAGTGTGATGCCTTTTGGCTTCTTCCTCCATACTCACAGCAGTTCCGAAGGGAGAAGGCTTTGTCAGAGGAAATCTGAGCGTATTCTGAGCAGTTCCTCAGAGCTCCTTTTTTAGAAGCAGCTGTTGGTAGTTGACCTTTTGCAATTCCTCTTCTGTCTGCCATAACTCCATTTCCCAGTTAAAGAAAATGAAGGAAACTTCTTTAAAGGCAGGACATAGCTTTTTGGTGTTTTCCTGCCACTTTTCCCTACTTCTCGAATCATGAGATGTTCAGTAGAAGACAAGGATCTCCTGTTGGAGAAGAGAGAATGTCTGAAGTGTTTGCTGTGCTGCTTCCTGGGAAGGGTGGGTTATAAGGCCTCAGTTTAGCAACTCCTGAATCTAATCCGTGACGGAAAGCCAGGCCATTCACTTTCTAAGCAGTTTTTGAAACAGAGGAGAGCTATTTTGCAGTTCAACATAGTGAGATTTTGAGACTATAAGCACTGATGCATTTTTAAAACATTTGACAGCATAACAAAAGTTGCCTCAGAACTTGGAAGAAAGGGCAGTAACAGTGTTGTGGTGCATGCCTAAGTGTGTCTTCATGACACACACTTTTATTAAGTATTTTCTGTGGCAGGCTGAGCTAAGAAATAGTTAATTAATTAAAGAAGGAAGTCAGCTGTGTAAGGAATGCCCTGGTCAAATTTTGTGTTCAGTCCTTGTATCATTATACCTGTTTATCCAGACCAGATGATCTGAAGACTCATTTCATTAAGCTTGTGGTTACTTCTATCTCTGAAATCTGTGAAGTTGCAGAATGTAATTCAGACATTTAATAAACATCTTCTTGATTTAAGAACCGATACCTCCTCTTTCTTTTTTTAGAAGCTTGATCCTCTAAACAGATCCAAGATTTTTTTAATGTTGCTACCTTTGCCATCTTTAATACTAGATGCTGTTGCATTTAAAAATAGTATTAATTAACATATATTAGACAATGTGTTTTTAAACTGCCTCTAAACTTCTAGTCAACACAGCTCCTGAACTTGTTTCAGGCTAGCAATCCTATAACCTTGAGTACTAGGAGCTCTTCTGAAGTTGCTGCTGCTGTTCGAACTCCCAAGAGCCATAATCTGAGGAGGACGATTGTCTATCTCCAAATGATGTTCTTCAAAACATTGCCTGACTGGCTGTATACCCCTTTGTTTTGTAGCTTTTGGCTAAAATCTTAGAGCAAGAAGAAACTGGAAGTTTCCAGGACTGAAAGCTGTTGAAACTTACCTGTCTTGTCCTGAATGTTTGGATCTGTAGTTGGGCTTGCAAAGAGTGCCCAGGGCTTGCTGCTCTCAGAAAGTTTCAAGGAGTATAATGTTAACAGAACGTACTTCAAAGCATATGCATTTTGCAAAGACGCTGTCTCTGCAGCAGCAAGTAGTTTCCTTTCTTTGGTTTGATTTATGGCATACACTAATTAAATGATCCTATCTTCTTGACAGTTCTTTGCTGTGCAGTTTTCTTCTGGAAAACATGTTGTTGTTTGCAACATGCAGCTACTATCTAGGCTATTAGCTCAAACTATGGTGAAAAATTTGAATGCTGCTGCAGCCTAGTGCGTGAGTGACCATTTCTGTCCTTTCTTTAGTCCTAAGACCTTACCCTTTAAGGTAGGGTCTCCCTTTCAGGGGTTGGTTATGATCTGTTGCTTTTTTCTTGGTCTGCTCATGATCGTAGTTGTGGGACTAGCATTCCCTCTGAAATACTTCTTTGCACATGGAGTGTTTTTAAACCTCTCAACTTCAGTTCTGTTGCTTCCACTCTCTTGTGATTTTTTTTTTTCCTTTTAGTATTACTTAGATCCTTTCTATCTGCTCCCTAGCAGCAGCAGATTTGTCTCTTAAACTGTGATCGGTGTTTCTGCGTTTATGCATCTTTTGGTTCTGCTTCTGCCACCCCTATGTTCTATCTTCTGTTCACATGCAAAGGGATGAGCATGGTTTTTGAAGCCCTTGTGAGAAAATTTATTTTCGGTGTACCTTCTGTCTTTCTAATACACCTCTGTACTGGTATACATTTAATTCTTCTGAAGTGTTGACATGTTAAGTTGAACATATTTTAAACATGTAAGCAAATATACTTACTTCATAAGCTAATACTCTTTTTCCAGTGCTGTGCTCTTTCAAGAGCTGCTGCCTACCAAAAGACGCTTTCTGGAAATTGGACATATCCATCCTCTCAGGAACAGAGATGGGATACACTGTTCAGTAACTGAAATGTATTTCCTACTCACTGTGTTTTTCTGTGATTACTACGAAGGTGTGAAGAGTCCTCTGTAATGAACTCCCTTGTAGTTCCAAAGCAAAAAGAAGGCACAAGCAGAATCCCATGTCATATGTCATATGTGTAGTATGCTGAAAAGGCTTGCCAAGCACTACTTTTCTCTCTCTTTCTCTCTTTCTCTCTTTCTCTCTTTCTCTCTTTCTCTCTTTCTCTCTTTCTCTCTTTCTCTCTTTCTCTCTTTCTCTCTTTCTCTCTTTCTCTCTTTCTCTCTTTCTCTCTTTCTCTCTTTCTCTCTTTTCTCTCTTTCTCTCTTTTTTTTCAGTAAAAGCTTTTTCTTAAAACATGCAGAGAGCTGTGCCTTGGGCTATGGAAAATTGTGGAGCCTTTAAAAAGTAATTCGTCTGTGTTTCCCCACACATCCACATCCACTCCCTTTTGGGTTTGTATTAATCAACAGCAGAGAAGTGTGTCACACATTTCAGAAGCTACTGTATTTAGAAGAGAAACCAGCACAGAATGCCACGAGATCTATTTTAGAATATTGAACCTGCAAACATATGTGTTTTGTAAAATAATTAGGAAAAAGTAGAACAAAATTACATTATAATTTATCCTAACCAAGACCAATGTGTATTCTAAAAGCTGTTTATTTTAGAAATGCTTTGGTGGTTCCATTAGAGATGAGAGCATAGCTTGTGTCATCAGTTTTTCCAAGTGTGTGCATGGGGCAGTTTAGCTACTATAGAAAGAAAAAACAGGTTGTATTTTTGATTCCTGAAGAGCAAGGAACAAAAATCCTCCATTTTAAAATAAGAGGCATAATAGGCCTTTTGGCTTCCAGAAAAACGATATTAAGAGTGTGGTCAGCTGTTTGGCATTGGAAGTAAGATTTTTCTGAACATCCACTTTCTCTTTTTGAAACCACAGCTCAATGATGACTGTAAAGATTAGGATGTGGGGCACCCCCTCCCCACTTTTTGCCTTTGGTTATTTTGTCCTGGCTTATGGAAAAAAGTGTGGACAGAAACTAGTGCTCCTGTGGCAAGGAGTCTTGCCGTTGGACACAGATTTAAAGGCAAAGATGGAACTCCTCAGTAGAGTGCTTAGTTGGTATGCATGTGGTGCAGAAACCAGAAAATATTACCTTTTTTTTTTTCTTACATTTTGGTCTGGCAGCTCTATCTCTTCTCTGTCTTTCCTCTGATAGTTTAGGGTGTCCCCTGCCCCCTTCTTTTGCTCTCCAGAAAGTAATTCTTATTTTTAATTCCAGGAAAGTTAGACTTATGTTGCAGGTTCCAAGTTCAACGGTGGTTTTAAATAGTACTGACAAAACTGGAAAAGTTTCCTTAATTGTAGAGGTCTTAGTACCTTCTACTTTCTATTTGCAGTAGTGGTGTATTGGCATAGATCTCCTCAGTCTTTCAAAGCCCAGCCTCACACATTTATTTATCTTGTCACTTGTTTCTTCTTGTATATTTCATGGACAGAAGGGAGCGGAAAGTGATTGTATTGCAAGTCATCTTCCAGCTTTTTCTTGGTAGCTCTTCAGAAAAAATGATTCCAACTTTGCACATAAGTAAAAATCTCTTTTTAGCACCTTTCAGATGTAGCTATCAAATTGAACAAGAGTGTCTTCTAAATCAGAAGACAGGTAATTACTATTACAGGTAATCTGAACTCAGTCTTCCAGACCTGCAAGTTGACTTGATGGATGGTGTCATGACTGGTAAGGAGGGTGTATTCATTATGGGTAATGCCTTTTGAAGATGGAAAGATGTTCACTGCTGTACCTGTTTCAGCTCAGGAGAGGAGGATTGGTTGAGCCTTAAATATGGAATTGTTTCTTTATTCTTTCTTTGAGCAAGAAGTACTGGTGTTTGAGTGGGATGAATTGTCTAGTTTCTAGACATCTTTGTGACAGCAAAGGGTGCTTGATAGGGTGCTTATACTCTTGTGCAAGGACAAAAAAATACTTCTGTTCCTAAAATATATTTTGGTCCTAAACAATTCCTAATGAGGCATATTGCTTTTTTAACATCTAAAAAGGCTGGTGATATGGCTTTGAAAGATTAGCTGTCTAAATTTTATTCTTTTTTCTTCAAAATTTGGATGATTTGTTACATTTGTTTGTTGAACTACAATAAAAATTGCTATTTCATTCTTACTAAATGTCTTGGATAGAATGGTGTTATTGTAGCATGATGAAAAATGCTTTTGGTTTTGAGTTTGGAAGATAAGTTTGCTCATCAAATAGAGAATCACCATGTTTTTTTCTTCTTTCTTCTAAAACGTATATGGGGGTTTTCCTCCTCATTTTCTGAGACCAGGGACACTTCTCTAAACTTGCTAATGGGATCAAATCAGCTTAATATAGAGCATGACATTTGATGATAAAGTTGATTGCTTACACCCGGCTTTGATTGGAGCAAGCTTAGTGGTCATTTGGAATATACTGAGTGCAAATGTAGATGATACCATTTCATCTTGGCTGCTTCTCAAGTCCAATTTGGTACAATGCAGCCCTTGTGCTATTGTAAAGTCTTTAAACTGAACATCTCCTCTGGTATTTATCTACTATGTAAGCACTTGATTTTTTTTTAGGATTTTAGCCAAACAATTTTAAAAAGTCAAGAAAACTGGCATATTTAACACTGTTCATTTGTTACTGTGTTGCGCTTGCATAACAACTTTAATTTTCACAATTTCCTTCACTAAATTGCAGTGGTCCTCAGTTTATGCCAGTGGTTCTGCTGTTGGTCCCCGAAGGGAGTTTAAATCTCCTACCAAAGCCTTTTGTGTGCATCTGAAATGCCATATTCAGTCAGTAACCCAAAACTGAATGTCTTTTTATTTCAGAGTTGTGGATGGTCTTACTTTTCCTTATATTCCCCCCTGCCCCAAATGAAAAACAGGAGAGCTAAAGACTAAAGACATTAGATTTAATTTGTTGCATCCTTGCTTAACTACCCCCAAAACTTCTGGGCATAGTAGCAAGAGTTGAAAGTGCTTTATTCCACTACTAATTCTACTGTTATCTGTGTGCTGTATTCTTTATGATGAGTGGATAAGATAAAAGAGAAGCTTAAATACAGAAGCAGAAATTTCTGAGGTGTTATGTCATGGAATTGAAAGTGTAGAAGCATATACAAAAATATATGCTCCTTTGTTCTGGAATACTGCAAGCTCCTCAACAGTAGAGATCTAATCTACAGAATGTGAAAGATGTGTGGGAATAAACACAATACTGTAGAACATAGTAACAACTGAAATACAAGTCTTCTGCTTTTCAATAGTAATCACTAATGTGTTCCTCATAGCCGTAGATCCGTTTGTGATAATTATTGATCGATTTTCAACTAAAAGGCAAATAGTCAAGAGTTCCTCAATGTAACTTTAATCATGAAAATTAAGATTTAAATTCACAGCCCCAACGGCAAAGTTGAAAAATCAGCCTTCAGATTGTCTCCTTAAATGTTCTTTTGCCACACTTCATTGTCAGCTGAAATTTGTATGTTATGAGGCTAAGTATTGTGTGTTCTGCATAACTCCGATTATTATGCTTTTTTATTTTGCAGCTCCAGCTAAAAGCCTTGAAAAGTAAAGTCAGTTGTTACCATTCTGTGGATGGCTCGTATGCTCTGAATTGTTGGTTCAGGAATTCTAGAAGTGTTCTCCTTGCCTGCCCTGCTGATGGCTTGATTCAGTTGTTATGGCTGAGTCTGTGTTGCTCAGTTGGAATACATCTGTGCTGTTGACTTTGGGGAAGGGAAGTCTGTAGGTTCAAATTTGTGTTGGGAAACTTTTGAATTGATGCTACGCTACTCAGAATGCCAATTATAAGTTGATGATTCCCTACAGCTATCCTTTTTTTTTCCTTGTAGGTGTGTACAAATAGTAAAAAAAAAAAAAGCAGAACACAAAATAGCTTTTCTTCTCCCTCTCCCTCTTAGAAAAAATCTGGTTTACAGTAACTGAACCAGAGGCTGGCTAAGTCCACAGTTACCGTTAGAAATATAATAGCTATTAATCTTTTGGACCTCTTGTTCTCCTATTTCCCCAGTTGTCATTGAGTATTTTTCCAAAAAATACTTTGTTGCAGCTGGAAGGCTTCTGTGTGACCTTACTGTTAGCTAAGTAGTGAATTACAGATACATAAAATAAAAGGCTGTCAGCAAAGTGAAAAGTAGGGAGGAGGTGGAGGGAATATTGAAATTGCTTGGTTTTCATGTTATTTGTTCTCAGTAGCTTCGTTACCTCAGAGGATGGTCTGAGATTTGACCTGTAATTATTTTATATTTAATAGGTAGACATGCTGCTTTAAAAATGCAGTTTAGTGTATATATATATATATATATGTGTAGTGTATATATATATCTATATATATATACCTGTGCAGCATATATAGCACTGCCAGTACTACTAGGAATGGAATTTGAGAAGAAAAATATTTTTACATACTTAATTTTTTTCCCTAATGCTGAGAGTACGTGTTTGGGTTGAAATGAAATGATTAGCATCTGCTATTGACTGCTGAGACTGGTGCCTGGGAAGGTGATCAGTGTAAATTCTGGCATTAGCACAAGGATAGACTGACCATACCTACCTGCCTCAAGGAGTGAGATTTGGTTATCAGCTTAGATTCCTGCTTCACCAGGAGGGTATTTTTTGTAAGTCGTGAATAGTATGTTGCTGCCTGGCATCTGACAAAGAAGTTTCTATTTGTTTTGATACTTTGTTAGAATTTTTTTAAAAGAGAAATTATTTGGGCACTTCTTTGACTGGTGTGCTTAAAAACAGTGTTGTGACGAGTAGCATAATAGTTTTCAAGTTTGAACTTTGGCGTTTTGCTGAGATGCATAAACAATTGGATGAGTTGGTGTTATTTGAATTGTGGTATGCCTTTTGCATAACTGTCAAAAGACTCTAACAAGCTTTCCTTCAAGCATTTGAGTAAAAGTGCACTGAATTGATGCGAAATGGCCATCGCTCTATTAGGAAAAATACTGCAGAACAATGTACAATTATTTTGTGGCAGTTTGTATCTGTTAACAAATAGGACCAGAAGCATGTCACATGGTCATCCAGGAGCAAAAATAACCAGTACCATTTGGAGTAAATGTAGATGCTGTTTTTGTAGCACCAGTAACACTTTTTTTTTCTTTTTCTTTAGGTTCTTGATTGTTACAGACCATTTGCTGAAATGTCCAGAGTTGGTAGAAGCCCTCTATGCCAAACTGAGCAATCAAGAAAGGTAACCCCAAAAACCAATGTGGCTTTTAGTATTTAGCATTCCATATAGAGTATCCTGTTCACATGATTGAAAAACTGTGTGGTTTCATAGTTGGCACAAAATCTCTAAATACATGTTTCTATGTCAGTAATGGTTTTAAATTGGTTGGTTAACATTACAGCTTAGCCACAACTGGCAGTGATTTATGTAGGGTTGCAGAATCCAGGTTGGCGCCATTACTTGGTAAAGAAATACTTAAAAAAAAAAAAAAAAGAAAATAAAAAAAAAGACAAGATTTCATGCCTATGTCTAGATTTCTTAAGAGCACCACACCCTGTAGTGTTTTCCAGCTGTATTTGAAATGTCCTCAGCTGTTCGTAGTCCTGTTGTAATTACAAGAAATTTGAAGGAAGCTGTTACTGAAGTTGGAAATGTATCTAATACTGGTTAGCAGAACCGAAAAAATGTGGATGTTCAGATGCCTGTGATTACTTAATCTTTTTGTATTTCTGCTACTGAAAATATAAAATACTTCAACAGACAGCTTCCTTCAAGCATTTGAGTAAATGTAAATGCGTTTAGCCATTTGATTGGAAATGGCCATTGCTATAGCTATGAAAATGCTCATTCACAATTTCTTTAAGAAACAATAGTGAAAGATAAAATATTTTAAGTCAGAATAATCAACTTTGGGAAAACCTGTCCTGTGATTCTACAGCTCCTCCAGCTGTTTCAAGATCTTGTGATCTTATTTATGTATTCAGCGTGGCTACTTTGTTCCCTATTTGCCCCGGGAAACTGCAAGTTCCCCTTATAGTTTTTGCAGGTGAAAGACAAATAGTCCCTTAATGTGTGTGTATGTGTTTGTTTTTTTCCCTGTATTTCTTTGCTGTGGCTAAAGCCACAGTGTTATCACAAATGGTGGTACAAAGGCTGATCAGAGATTATAAAGAGATGGTAGGCAATGAGACAGCATGTGATAGGTTGAGAACCATAGATAAAACACCATTAAACAAGGGATGGGAATGATAAGGAGCAAAATACTGTCTTCCTCCTTTATTCTGGCTGACCAAATGGGAAGGGTGATGAGCTGTGTGCTTACTGTGCCTGGAGGTAGGGGCTCCTTAACCACTTAGCATGAAAGACTGTTTTAGGTGCATGAGCTAGATTCAATTCTTTTGGGGGATGTCATGAATGGCAGTTTGTATATTTGCATAATCCCCTTGATGACAGACAGGACTGGGTTAGGGTGTTCAATTGTACTTAAAGCAATAGATGTAATCAGTTTCTAGAAAGGTCTCTGCTGGATTGGTTGCACACACCACGCTACAGATGGTGATTGGCTGCCGCAGCTGAAAGGCTTTTGGTGTACGCATCGTACGGATAACCACATGTTGGATGGACAGTCACAGCATATTTGCTGAATTTATTATCAATCTCACGAGTTTTTCAAATCAAGTGAACTCAATTAAGTTTTTAAATAAGATAATCACAGTACAGTTTGTTATTAATTTGATACTGCTTAATATACTGTCAAACATATGGAAGTAAGTGGTGTAGAAATAGTCCTTTTGCATTTAATCTATAGAAGAAAACCCTGTTATGACATCTTCCTCTATAAAGTTAGCATATTTAAGAATGTATTCTTTTGGGATATATGAGGAGAGAAATCCAATTCAGATAAAAACATTTTGACTGTCATTAGCTGGAGAAAAAAGTAACTGTATAAACCAAAGCACAGGGAATTCATTGTTTCAAAACGAGACAAGGAGCCTTCACCGCAAGAGTTGCCGCATTGGGTGTCCAATAAGGCTGACTAAGTCATATAAATGAAGAACAGGACAGATGTGGTATTGAGGTGTCTGGGGAAAGCAGCTTGAGCTCATGAATATATGGTAACTCTCAGTTACAGTATTCTCTGTCATACACATTAAATACACTTACTTTATATGTATTTACTGAAACAAAATTTACTATGCCGAGAAAGCTTGCGAATACATACGTTAGTGGTGACTCCTAAAGTTGGCAGTTGCCTTAGATAACCAAAGTGTATGCAGTTGTGTAACCGCAGTTATTTGCACTATTCACAGCATTCGCACTATTCAAAATATTTCCTGTAATTGAAATGTAGTGCATTTGTGATACTGTGGCCATGGTGTGTGCCATGAAGTAGTTCTTGTTGCAGAAGTGGATCTGGAATCTAAATTTTCAATTAAAAGATGAATTCCTGAGTTCTGAACAGCTTTCTCTTTCATTTCTAGACAAATGTAAGCACTTCAGTGTTGCATGTCTGAGTTTGCAAATGGCCTGAAATAAAGACTGTAATACTATGATCAGCTTTTTTAATGGTATTCTGGCTTTAGAAAGTGTATGATGATGTGACAATGCCTGCTGTTTCTCTGCAAGTGATTATTGCAGAAACATATGGCTATGGTATTGAGCCAAAAGATTATAGATTCTTGAATTCTTTGCCAGATTTGAGATTTCCCAGCACATGTGTACAAGTGTTTGGCAGATGTATTTAGAAAAATCTTGCTTTGCTTTAATCTGAGTTAACCTTGAGCATGGACAATGTAAGTTAATGCCTTGATAGTCTTAATTACCTTGTAAAATCTTCAAGATGAGTACCTCCATGTTGTCCCTTTTAAGAAGGGCTCTTGCTTTTATTAACAGCAACAAAAGTGGAATTGAATCCTTCAGGTGTTTTTAAGATGCTCAACTACTTGCATCTTTAGTTTTGAATTTTGTGTTGTTTCATGTGAAGTGTTCTCAGTGAATGATGGAGCCATTGGTCCAATTACCAGCAGGGCAACAGGCACTCAAGTAGTGTTAGCGACACCACTTCTTGCTTATGTTCAGCTACAGGGCTGCTAATGCTGACATTATGGTAGGTTTTTGTTCTTGATAAAGTTCACAGGCACAGAATAGCTGAAGGGAGCATTGGATTGTAGTTCTTCACAAAGTCAACAATTTTCATTTAATAGGATCATTACAAGTACCATTTGAAGATGAAAGAATTGGAAAATTTCAAAGACAGACATAATTTGTCTTAGAATCATTGCTGTCAGTGAAACATTTCAGGAAAGAGAAGTCCCAGTTACAGAGAAAAAATGTCCCAAGTGTCTTGCACTTGCTAATAGGTTTTAAACCAGGTATGCTTTATACAAAAATTGTTTGGCAATAATAAAATTGATAGAATTTTACAATACTACTTTTAAAGAGGTTTAGAAGGACTTTCGCAATAATGAGCTTCCAGATTTAAATTGCACTTCAATTCTCTGGTTTATTTGCAGACTGTAGGAGACAGCGATGTGTTTTACAGATGACTGCAAATACTTCATAGTAGTTGTTCTAAGTTCTTGCCAATTTAATGAGCTTCATGAAGAACTGGATTAAATTTGACTAAGGGAAAAAAAAAAAAAAGGCAAGAGATTGACAAGAGATTAAAAACCTGGAGGTTTTTAAACTGAGATTGGACATGGCACTTAGTGCCATCATCTAGTAAATGGACTGGAGTTGGACCAAGGGTTGGACTTGATGATCTCTGAGGTCTTTCCCAACCCAGTCGATTCTGTGATTCTGTGACAAAAAGTCTTCCTAAGTGGTGCCTAAGGAAATGAAGATGACATGGCATGATCATTTCCAAATCGAAATATAATCATAAATATAATATACAACATTAGATTTTAGATCTTGAACTCAGTGTTACAAAAATTCATGATGAGGCATACTTAAACTGGTACTAACAGTTGTCATATCTGTTGTACTTTGCTATAAGCAAACAAGTAGGAGTAAACTCTGTTATCTGAATGGGTGAACAGTTGTGCGATCTTTTAAAAGAAATGAGAAAATTGTATTGTGTGGGAGAACTAACTTGGAAGAATTCGGGTGAGTCTTGGAAGAAAACTGAGAGAAACAATAGAATAAAGGAGTGTAAGGGAACTTGCACCAGAACAAAAAGTGTTGGTCTCAGGAAATTGTTGGCTGAATGGCAAGACTTGCTTGAAATTCAGGGGAAAGATGGACATGTCATGAATGACTGTGCCTGGAAGAAAACTCAGGAAAATGGTTTTGACATGAATGCTTAAAGAGAACAGAAAACAGGAAATTACATACAGGTGGTGTTTTAATGTCACTCCTATTTCTCCGAAAGGATTATGGTTGTCTAAAAGGCCACCTAATTATATTGCAAGAGGAAGAGTAATGTAAAAAGTTCCCCTATTGGCAACAATTTCACCTCACAAATACATTTTATGCAAGTATGTGGTGACCCTCCAACTTCTTTACAGAAGAATTCCATGTTGTTGTTAAACGTGTATTATTTGGACTATTGGTGCAACAATAGCTGACTGGAATTCTGTTGTAGTATTTTATTGGAATAATTCCCATAATCATCAAGTCTGTGAGCAGCCTGTGTTCTTAGTTGAGCATATACTTGAAAGGCTCTAAACTTGGTAAAAACTGGCATATAACATCTAGTCCTGTCTTGGGGATGAATGACGTGTCTGTGTAGTTAACTTAATTTTCATATACCATGCCCAATCTGAAAGGCTTCCTTCAGTTAGGTTTGTGGGGTGACTGGATTTCGATAGTTTGGAGGTGGGTGAGGGTGTGGTACCCAGGTATGACCTCCAGAACAAACAGAATGACTGCTCCGTGTTAGGTGCTGTGTCACATACGTAAGGAAAGCCTGTGAGAGAGGATACCAGTGTTTGACAGCCTTCTGTCTGCCGTCCACCCTTTCCCAAATGGTGTTGGGTGCTTTTCTGTGTTGAAAAGCTTTTTGTCCTTGCTCAGATAACTGTTTAATGCAGCTGTATTAATGACATTGAGGGTTGAGTTTAGCAAGAACTGAGTAGCTGTTACATGATTAATAGGGCTGGGTTCTTGGAGGTTAATAAAGCAGTGACCATGCTTTTTCCACAGAAAAAGACATTTCTCTTCCCCTTGTGGCAACCTGCTTGGTAAATTAAAAAAAAGAAAAAAAAAAAAGAAAAAAAAAGAAAAAGCATTTGAATTATTCCACATGTTTAAATGTCAGTCCTTCCATCTGAATTGCAAATATTTTACTGAAAGAAAACCCTGAGCCTGCTCTTTAATTCATTCAATAAATAGCGCTCTTTCAGGCTGAGAGAATTACAGTGGGACTTCGCTAACCCATGTGCTCCTCTGCGCTGGGGTTGACCTGGGAGCCTGCAGGAGGATCTCTGCCCTGTGAGAGTCCTGCTTCCACAAAATACCCCCAGTTTGCCCTAACAACATGAAGGGAGATCTGAAATAAAATTAGTTTAAAGCTGTTAAAATAAATGACCCAAGTACATTTTATAGAGCGACTTCGTTATGTATCCACTTACTTGCTGGTTTAATACACTGAGTAACTCTTACTGGGTACATGAGTAATTGGCTTGGATTTACTGTGGTCCATCCAGTGGCAATTATAAAACAGCTGTAAGGAACTGAGTGTGCATATCAAGTTTTATTTCCCCTGTTCCTGCTCAGAATGGGCTTGGGGTTGGGGAGGAGAATTAGTGAAAGACTGTGTCCAAGGCAAGGGCTATGAAAAGCTGGTATTTTCAAAAGGAAGCTGTCAAATAGTCCAAGTTTATTTTGCTGAACTTAACAACAGCTTTTAAGAGCTGTTTTGGTGGTAATTTTAGACATACGGAACATGTAGTCGCAGTAATGTTGTGTTAGGCCAGAAGAAATTAGAAATTGAAATAGGCTTGAGAAAAATATTGACTTGACTGTCTGGCCAGATTGTATTAATTGAATGATGAATTAAATTAATAGTTTGCAGAAATAAACCAGTGAACAGGAACTGATTTTCAATGTTCTTAAAACCTCTTAATTTTTAAAAATCAGCTCTGTCACTAGCATTCTAATTGTGCATATAATTTTTAGCAGCTGTATCTGCTTATTCTACATGTTATGCTATATGGCTTAGTGAATTTGCTTAACAAATTGTTTTCTGATTCTAGAGTTACTTTGTTAGAGTTGATGATGGCCAAAGTAAGTGAGAAGAACCCAGTTACCAGTGAAGAAATGAATGTGTTCATGAGACATGCCAACTTCCTTGCAGGCTGTTTCCAAGAGAAATGTGAAGCTGTGCTCAAGTTAACTTCAGCAGCAGATGCAGAAGACGAGGTATGACCGATAAAAAACATTATAGTACTAGAGTCTGAAGTGAGTCTTCATTGCCACTTTTACACAAGTGGTCCTTGTGTACGGTTTACCTTATATTAGGAAAACAGTGGCAGAGTTCACAAGAGTCTGTGAGACAGCAGCTTCATTTTGCTTTTAATTTGGGGTTGACAATGAATACCATACTTTGAGACAGAAATAAATCTATCGCGTTGTTAAAGATCTCAAAATTTAGAAAATGTTCAAGTTGTCACATGTTTGGATGTTTTATTATATTGTTAGTAAGGATCACTTCTGTAATTTATTTGGGTTGTGAATTGTATTTCCCCACAAAAATGGTGTAAATGTGGGGGTTGTTGTTGTGGTGGTGGTTTGGTTTGGTTTTGTCTGTTTTTGTGTTTGTTTTTTTGTTTGTGTGTGTGTTGGTTTTTTTTTCCTAATAGTACTAATATAAGTAAAACCTGGGGAAGGTTGTGGTTTGTTTGTTTGTTTTGTTGTTTTTTGGTTTTGTTTTGTTTTTTTTACTTAAATAAATGATCATAACTTGACAATTAATACATAATTAAGGTCTCAAATACTAGTTCTTTGAAAATGCATTTGGTTATTTGTAATGAAGGTGTTCTGATGTGTTTGGGACCTGGAACATTAAGTTCTGATTATGGAGAGCTGTGGGGGGGATGTGTGATTGGGTCTGTGCAGAGGAGCTGTCTGAAATGTCTAGTGATCCTCCCTGTGAGCGAGGACTTTTGTTCCTGACTCTTCCCCATACCCAGTGATTTGGGGCTCTCTGGAGGACCTTGCATGGCTCTGACAAGACACCAATCCTGGGGCCAGTCTGCATCCACAGCATCAAGTTGCAGAGCTTGCTTGGCTCTCAGTGGCATACGGCTCCTGTCTGCTGAGTACCCAGACACTTGCCCCATCTCCAGTCCACTTGGACAAAATCTGTTATTGCTTCAGGCTTAATGAACTGGTTCTGTTGAGGATGGCCACAATGAAGTCCAAACATAAGGAGTCACTTCTTTCCTTTGGGGGTACCAGAGCACTGGGAGAGGCTGCCCAGAGGCTGTGGAGTCTCCTTCTCTGGAGACATTCAAAACCCACCTGGACACATTCCTGTGTGATCTGCTCTGGGTGAACCTGCTTTAGCAGGTGGGTTGGGCTAGATGATCTCCAGAGGTCCCTTCCAACACCAGCCATTCTGTGATTCTGTGAAGTCCCTTTGCAAACTAAAGAGGAAGGCTTTTGTGGGTCACAGATGGCTTGTGGGTTGCACTTTGCGAGCCTATGATGCAGAGCTGGGTCCTGGATGGCCTGATTTTATTTCATCCTTATGAAGTATCCAAGAGTTTCTGGCTACTCGCCACACCATGTAGTGCAGTAAGGAGGTTTAGACCATCTAAGGGTAGAGGTCATTTCAAACAATCTGGTCTTCTGTTTTCCCTCTTACTTTCAACAAGTGCTTGAAGACCTGACGATGCCTTTGGGAATACAGGAAGCAACTTGCATCATAACTTGTAGTAACCTTATTTGTGCTATTAGGTCATCATCTTGTGAGCAGACAGTGCCAGGTCATATTGGTCTCAGTTCTTAATCCCTTTCATACAGATAAAGTTTTAATGTTTTCAGCTAATTTGCATGAGAGTTGTTTCTGTTTGGTTTGTGGTGGTTTGTTTTTGTTGCTGTTTGTTTTTTGTGTTTGTTTATGTTGTGTTTTCGTTTGGTTTTGGGTTTTTTTAAGACAACTAGCCAGAAAACTAAAAGCCTGAGAATCTGTTTTGCTCAAACACAGAATTAGTCACTGATTCTCACTGATTAATCATCCTTAGTTTCAGAATTCTAATTAACATATTTTCTTAATATCATAAAAGTTTTTTTTTTTTAAAAAAAAGTCACATCTAGCTTCTCTCTTAGCAAGTGACCACCGTGGTATGTTGAAATTATGTTAACCAATATACGTGTAGTCAGAAGCATTTTATTGTTAAAACAAAACTAACCTGTAAGTTTCATTTGTAGAAACTCTTGAGAATGGCTATCATAGCTAATTTACTATCAAATTGAAAAAATACTCATCTTTAAATGCATTTATATGATAATGTTACACAGTGCTTTACTTGTTGATTTTGTTTGTTTAACTAGGCACAAGAATTTAAAATGTATGTTGAGAGGTGTTACGTAAAGATATCAAAAAACACTTATTGAGGAGGTGATAACAACCACACAGCAATCTCTACTTAACTGTCCAAGAAGCACAGCTTCTCTCCCCAACTGCCTAGTCTAAGTTATGGTAGAAAACTTGAGTACCTCTGGAAAAGGTATTGTCTTGGCAGTAAGAGGACATATACTGAGACAACGGCATTTTGCTTCCACCCTTCCTTTTCTCTCTGTTGTGCCTTTTTTCCCTTCCCACCCAACCCCTTTATTTATTTATTTATTTATTAATCCTGCATGGTTACTTGCCAAGTATTCTGTGGTTTCAGTTCTTGGAAAAAAACCTTTGTTTGGGCCTTGCAGGAGGAGATCTCTGTCCAACTTGAAGGTGCTAGGACAGCTGTATTGAGAATATTACTGTATAACTTGCCCTGCTTTTATCCTTCTCTCACATAAACACATTGTACGGGAAGTTGAATATCACTGTTTGGGAAATGTGGATCATTTAATGAACGCAAACCAGAAGTCATAGTAGTTGAACAAATGGAGAGCAATGACAAGAATAGTTTTTAAAAAGTGTGTGTATATGCATATTGTGTGTATATATTTATTTATAACATATGCTTGCCATGGGAAAGGAGAAATTCCAGCTTAAATTTCTAGAACTTTATTTTCGTACTAGAAGTGACCGAAATTGGCACCAATTTCTTCTCAATTATATAAATATTTTATTTTTTGCCCAAGAGTTTTACTTTACATGCACAATTACATTTTTTTTTCAGCTGACTCTGTCATTAAAAATGCTTTAGCAACATCTGTGATATTAAACTAAACTCTGCCTGGACTTTTCTGTGGCCCTGTAGCCAAGAGCCTTGGTCAGGCGGTGTCTGTACTGGTAAGCTGTCTTAGCCTCCAAAACTGGGAGGCCACATTTGAAAACTGCCTTTTGGGAACAGTCCTTGAACTGGCCTGACTCCTAAAATGTTGTCTGGGTGTCCCATCCACTGTTTAAATTTATTATATGTAGACACTGCCTATTTTCCCAAAGGAACCTCAGGTCGTGTAGCTTCCATCTCAAACCAATGAAAAGCTAATCATATGCTTCTGCAGTGCTTAAACCAAGGTCTAAAATAGCTTTTCCATTATAAACCTGACTTCAACATCAGTTTGATTTCACTAACATTCAACCATACTTGCAAAATAAAACCCTTCTCTGGAATTTAAGTTCTTATTTCATCTCATTATAAAGAACATATTTTCTGAGTCTCTCTCAAAAAATGTTTATTTAAAAACTCTTCAATTATTTCCTTGTTTACTTTTCAGATTAAGTCCATATCAAGATGGCGGTCAGATTTCAAAATATTTTGGAGTTCAAACAGCATCTTGTTGCTGAACTTAGAAATGAAGTATTCTGCTTTGTTCCCTGTCTTTTGTACAGGTGGAATGCAAAAAAATATGGAAAGCTGGGGGGAAAAAAACCAACAAACAAACCCAAACCAAAACCTAGATATGTCTAAACACTTTTATTTTAAAGTATCAAATTTCAGGTGTAGATGAGAATTTGGGGGATCTTTTCTGCTCTTTAAATAATCTGCTCCCCTTTTCAAACCTATTTGAAACAGTTGCTGAACTGAGCCAGATGGTGGGATAAGAGAAAGGGAGAGATGGCAGTATAAAACCCTGGAAGAAATATGTAGAGGACAGTGAAGAAAGGCATTAAAAATCAAAAAGTGGGGAGAGGGGCTAAAAAGGTGAGGCTGAGAGAGGAAAAGCCACACCTTGTAGTATCCACTGCTACAGACCTTGCATTATGTACACTGGCAATGGAATACATGTAGGCAGCAAGGGTGGTTGTACCTTACTGGTGTGATTTATAGTTGCATATTGATACTTGTTTGCTTTACGGTTATAAAGCACATAACCTTTTCGTGTAGGTGTTAAGTGTATGAGCTGAAGAGGCTTTTGGTCAAGCTGCCATCTTCTAACAGTGCAAAATGACTTAAAAATTTTAAATACTTCCTTACTGTCTGTGAAATACACTTGGGGTATTCTTACTTTATAACAAGGCAATCACTAATGTATTCAGGGGTTGGTTTTGTTGGAAGAAATTTATTGAATAGCTTATTGAATAACAGCAGATGAAAATACAAAAATAGGACCTGGACTATACTAATTTGTTGTCTTCAAGGAGCATATGAAGGAGCAAAGAATTAATGTAGCACTTAATCACTGAACGCTATTGTTGATTATTTTGATTACGTTATATTGATTTAAAAAATATTATACTGTGGTAAGTAAATGTCTCTTTCTCCTGGACCAGACAAAACAGGAATAGTTACTGTGACCTGTGTCTGAGCCTTTTCAAGGCTACTTGCAGTTTATGTACCACACCTTGTGTGGAATCATCTTGCAGTCACAGTCTGGTTCTTGAGCAACATGCGGTGTTCCAAATTATGCCACACGCTCTGAAGGTAGTTTCTCTAAGTGCTGGATTGTCATTATAAGCATGCATCAACATAGTCTGTGAGGAAAAAATAGTTCTCTGGCTGAATAAATAATATGCAAATAAAATTGTCTGTCTCATACCTAACCAAAATGCTGCATCTATGATCCCAATCCTATTTACCCAAGAATAATGTAAATTCTCGCAGCCAAAGTTCATTTGACCACAGAACTTTACAGAATTCCTGCGGATAACAAATTGGTGTCTTGCAGGCAGTGTTTGTGTCTTTAAAGTGGGACGCTCCTACTGAATAAACTCAAAGAAAACATTTATACAGAAATAATTTTCTCAGCTAGTAATTTTCTGCATTTCTGCTTTTGGAAGCTACTGTGTTTTTGTTAAAATTTTATCCCTTATGGCTCTGTTTTGGTTTCCCCATGAATTTTCAGGGCACATATGACACTGTTTGACTGTAGAAAATAAGTTATTGCTGTCTAATACATTATTGTTATTGTAGAAAGATGTCCGCATTTTAAATAAATTTATTCTTGGCAGTTGAGAAGATCTGCAAAGAACCTGAAGTGCTGAGAGTTCCTGTCCTCTGTTTAGATCATCAGTTTTATGTTCTTATCCTTCATAAACCCTTTTCAGAAATGTAATTTTCATTTACAGGAAGCACTGGTTACAATTTGTCTTCTCGATGTTCTTTGTGAAATGACATCAAACAACAGACAGTTGGAACATCTACAGGCTTTGCCTGGTTTGCTGGAAACAGCCATAGGTGAGTGAAAAGCCACAGAGTTTATTAACTGTTGGCTTGCTCCAAATCATGTTGCTCTGTGAATGAAAACATGTTTTTCCACAGTTGGTGGTAATTATGATTCTGACCTTTTAATAAAATAAATACATAGGAGATTGAGTTAATCTACATTTTCAAATATTTAATTTGTACCTGGAATTTTTCTGCTTCTCTACGTGCTCTGTTAGCTCCTATTACTCAACAGAGCCTTGATTCAACTGTCAGCAAGGTGTTATTTATACAGTAAGAGTTATGCAAAGGACGACTGCTTCCTATGTTCTTCTGAACGTGTGTGAAAGAATTTCCTCAAGAAGTAGAAAAAGGACTTCTCCATGCCTGTTCCCTTCTCTTTCCTGAATTCTTGAAAACGGAGACTAAGTACAGTTTGAATGTTCTTAACCAACTTCAGTGACTTTTAAAGGTCAGTTTGAAAGAAGTTTTCTTCTGGTAAGAAACAACAAGTGAAGGGCTGTAGACAAAGAAAATTAAGCCAGGATGGTCCAGAGAGTCCCTATACACTTGGGGAGGAAGGAAGAGGACATATATGTATGCTGACCTGAATCTTAGCACTTTCTGAGACTGATGTATCCCACCGTTTTCTGAGAAAATTGTAAAAGTTTATGGATTTTAAAGAGAAATATGTAATATTTTGGCTTAAAAAAACCAAAAGGCTGACACATCTGTTAACTATGACTGAAAAACAAACAACAACAAAACCCAAACCAAACAAACCAACAAAGCTACCAAAACGAACAACAACAAAAAGAAAGAAACAAACAAAACCCCACTCCTAAAACAAGCAAACCTCTATTTTTGATGACAGGTTCATAGTTTTATTGCTTATAGTAAGGTGACTAAAAAGATCTATTTTGTGTGTGCGTGTTTTGAGGAAACTCCAGGTTATGCATTGTATCATCTGAGTGCTTGCATAAGTGTTCCAACTTCAATAAGAATTTGGAAGAGGTGCAGATCAGTGGAGTTCAGCAGCCTGTAGGTCCGTCCTCCTTTCTCTGGCTGCGCACAGACTGACTTTTCTCCAGAGCTGTCTCCAGGCTAATGAAATGTGTGCAGGCTAGAACATTGCTACCATGTGCATTGTACATGTTTCCCACATGCCCTCAGCCAACAGGAATTTATCAACTCCTATAGTTTCTCTTTAAGACTACTTTTGGCTACAAGACTCCTTTAATCCTGGATTGGCAACAAGGGTGAAAAACTTTATTGATGTTGACCTTCAATATTTAGTTCTGAAGACCAGAAGAATAAGCATAGACCGTACAAAATATTTTCATCTAATAGATCTTTTGATGAAACAGTTCTTTTCCTCACTTTATATAATGAGAAATTTCCTATCGGAAATAACTAGAAGACTGAAAGATGTGAAAAAATCTGCATGATCTTCTAAGTATCAATGAAGGAGTGTGTTTTGCCATTTTCAGTAATTGTTGGATTAAGTTAGACGGTAATACTGCAGTGTTAATAATATCTTCAGTACTGTTAACAGTTTGATTGCGCAGTGTTTGGGGAATATCGCCAGGCAGGTAAGTGGTCTTTTGAATTCAAGGGCATTTTGGAAGAATTGCTCTTTGGAATAATGAGAGAATGGCAGACTGAGATGTCCTTTGGTTGAGAGCATGGATGACATCCTTGGAGCAGTTGCTGTGTTGTGCTAATGTGCAATGTTTGAGAGGAGCACTGTTCTCTCTGGGTTGGCATCATGCATGGAAGGTGGCTGCTTTTCTTCTACCTTTTCCTGTACCTCTCGTTCCAGATGGGTGCATTGCTTGTTGCATTTTTTTCTGCGCTGTAATCAAAATTTAATAGGGTTTTTTTTACCTTTTTTGGGGGGGGGGTGTGTGGGGGTTTTTTTGGTGGTGGTGGTGGTGGTTGTTGTTTTCAATCCTTATTCAGGGTTCCCTCTTAAGGGCAGGCAAAAGGTTTGGGAAGACCACAGAATTCCCTCTTGGGTGTTTGCGTGTGACAAAATACTAAGACTATAAGGCAGGGGTGTCAAACTCATTTTCACTGGGGGCCACGTCAGCCTCGCAGTTGCCTTCAAAGGGCCGAGTGTAATTTTAGGACTGTATAAACAGTGGCCCCCAGTGAAAATGAGTGTGACACCCCTGCTATAAGGCAAGGAAGCACACAAAGTGAATGCCCTGAGAAGGATGCCAGTTTTTATGAATTTACAAAATCAAACAAATTTCTATGAAAGAAGATTGTGTTAAAAGCTATTTTGTGATGACTTTTTTAGGGGCAATCAGGAGATCGATTGTTTTTTCCTAGTTCAAAATATGAACACTTATATATGTTGTCTCTAATATGGGAGGCCTCCAAACCTTATTGTAGTTTCATGATTTTTAAAAAACTATAATAAATGTGGTTACTTCTTTATCAGCACAGAGATGTTTTTGTTCTCCTGTATCAGCCATCTGGGAGTGAAATTATAATATGAGGACCTGTGAAGTTTCTTCTAGTTTAAATCCAGGAGATTTAGGGCCCATGCCACCATGGATATTGACATTTAGAGCAGAAGGAGCGTAGGGCTTCATTACCGCCCTGTGCTATGGCCTGGTTTTGCCACATCTTTATTGTTCCTATGTAAGTTGCATGAAGCATCTTGGGACAAGGGCATGCCAGGCCATTTTTTACTATTGCAGGTTGCTTAGAGGAAAAATACATCTTTGTTTTTAAATATAGGCACAGCCTTTAGTGAGTTGGCTTCTCAGCTGTACGGGCTCACAGGTGTTCACGTGATTTCAACTTTTGTTCTGGGTGTGGTCTCTTTGTGGAATGTTGTTTTCACAGATTTTAGTTTCACCTCTCCCTAGTTTCTCTCTGGAGTACTGTAAAAAAATCCTAGTTGCTGTGAACTAGCATTTACCATACAGAAACATTAGTATTTCTGAGTTGATGAGATTGTGGTGCTGAAGGATTTGTAAAGGTGTCTCAAAGTGCTAAATGTACTCAAAATACTTTCTCATACTAAAGAGCTAGGAACAGACTGGAGAAGAGAGAAAAAAGTGATTCTGGGATTACTATATGGTGCTGCAACAAGTTTGAAATAAAGGGAGTTTTCTAAACACCTTGTATTTAGAAATGTATTTATGGTGCCAGAATCATCAACAGCCTACAAATTCTGCCACATCAAGCAGAGACCAATAGCACCAGACTTCAGATACTATAGAAGTGCGTACAAAGGATGAAAAAATACCTTTTGGCCTTGGGACAGCCTTGTATGCTTATACTAGCACAAATGAAGAAATTTAAATGTCTTAAGAAAACTTTCCAAGTTCTTTTGACATATTGCTGAATATCTGAAGTTATGTTGATTAAATTTGAACCTAACAATTAGTAGTAAATATCTGTGCAAAGTGATACTAATTTTTGTGTAGTAATTCATTAAATTCTTGTTGTTTCTGTAGATACCTTGAGATTAACTCATCTTGCTGGGAAACAGGCTGTAAATATTTTCACTGCCACACATGTTATGACAGGGCTGGAAGAAATTTCACATCCTGCTGTGGGTTTTAAATCTCATCTCATTCGTTTGATTGGAAATTTGTGTTACAAAAATAAGGAAAACCAAGACAAGGTAAGTTTATACATTTTTCTGGCAGAACTCTGCTATGTGAACAGATATATATGCCTGACCATGACTTTACTGATTAAAATATATTGTTGATCAACAAAGAGAATTGGTCTTCTAAAGGAGATAGATATTTTTAAAGTGATTTTGAGTGACTAAAACAGGTATGTTAACTTTTAATAACAATATAATGCATGCCTGTCTACCTTTTTCTTCAGTCCTATAGCCTGCAAGCCAGTGCCTAATTCCTTTATTATTTTCACATTTGCACTTTCTTTGAGAAGAAAATGTCTGAGACCAAACTTTAACTTCACTTTGAAGAGAAACGGATGGGAATTATTGTGTGAACTTAATTTTTCATCTTTGAATTAGTCTTTAATGCTTTTTTCCCTCTCACAGCCCTTATATTTTTTCTTGTCACTTTAAAAATGTAGGTCTGCTTCCATCAGATCATTTTAACTTTATGTTTAGAATTCCTATATAGAAAATCAGTTTTGTTTCCACAATGAGGAAAAAGAAGGAATGACAGCATGTTTTTTACTATGAAACCCTTTTTCTTAGTGTGATAAAAGATGTGGCTTTCCTCCAAGACTCGTTAGACTAACATAATTTCATAATTTCAAGAAAAGCAGTGATGAAATAATGTTGTGTTACGGTTCATCTGAGCACTTCCAAAAATCCAAGTAGGTTACATTTCTCATTTGAGCTAAGCAGCCACATAGTGTATTACAGTAGCCTCAGCTTCATTGAATCTTTTTGTTTCTCTGGCTCTTCCTTGTGAGTTTCTTGAGGAGAAACCTGCTGTTGTCCTGGAAGGAAATGGTCTTAAGTAGCTTTTGTTATTTATATTTGTTAATTACTTTGAACAGGGAAATTTGGAGTTGTTTTCCTTTCTTTCTTTTATTAATTTAAATCAAAGTTTTCAACTATTATCAATGAAACAATTTTTAAGCTAGAAGATGAAAAACATAGAAGGAATAATATATTGAAGAAGGGCTAAAGGATATAATGCAGTATTTTTACTTCTCTCTATGGTGCTCAATGTCAGCAAATACCAAAAATACATAATTAATATTGGTTTCCCTGCAACAAGTTAAATATGATGAGCTATCAAGACACTGAGTAATGAAAAATCAATCTCTGTTAGAAGCTTCTATTTACTAAATTCTGGTTTTGTGATTACTTCATTTTGGAGTTGGACTCAATGGTCCTTATAGGTCCCTTTCAACTTGAGATATTTTATAATTCTATTATTTTGTACTGAGGCCATCAAATCTGATTTTAGTTGCTGCAGTGTTCATCAAGTTAGGCTTTTATAATGGCAGCAGGATATTTTCATCATTGTCATTATTTTTTTTCATCTGGAGGGTAGAGAAATGGAAAATCTGAAGAATGCTACCCTCTTTGTCTAACAAATTATAATAATAGGGTCCTATATATGGGAAATACAGTAATGATCCTTCCTTTCCCCGTTCGTATTACGGTATATAACAGAGGATTTTAATATTTCTGGAAAATATTATTCATCCTATTAATTACTCTTGCGTAGCTCTGTCTCTTACCTGTTATGATGTAATATCTGTTTGTGTAAGTGAAACACATTTTTGTGGAATTCCTTATGATAATGGAGGTGAGGGGGCTGGTTTCATTTTGAAAGGGTTGATTTACTGCTTATTGTTAATTTTTGCAGGGATTTTCAAAGGCCCCTGGAGCAGTTAGGCATGCAGGCTTAGTGTTTTCAGTGGAAGCTGGGTATTAACTTGCCTTAAACTGCCTGCACATATTATTACTTTATACTGTCTTGAAAATTACTTAGATTCTTGTGTGTGATATCATGGAACACTATTTGAGTTCTGTTGAAACTTCAGAAATACCGATGTTATGATGTCCTGTCTGTACCTTCAGTTTATTTTATACGTTTATATTAGTTCTAGTAAATGCACTTGTCATTTTTAAGGCAGCTTCCATATGTAAACGTGTGCTTGTGAGGACAAGGCAAGCAGCCCCTATCATTGCACAGACAAGAAAACTGAAGTTTGGAGATCAGAATGAATTGTTCGAAGTGGTACATGTGTCAGACCTAGAACTGAATGTAAATAGGGTTAGTTCCTGGGTTCCCACGTCTCTCTTCAGAGTAGTATCTCACAATAGAGGTCTTATTTTATATCCATTATTTGTTTTACACAGAGTTTACTTTCTATATTCAGCCAAAAGTAACATCATACAGGGTAGTTTGTTTTTAATGTAACAAGCCAACTGACCAATGTATCTGGGAGACCTCGGGCTTTGCCATTGACCGTTGCTTTTGTGTGACGTACCGTGTGAATTGTAGGCACCAGCTGGTCAGTTTAGCTGGTTGCCTGGCATGACAGGACTGTGGGTCACTTACCAAAGGATCCCGAACAGCATTGTTAGTATTCTGACTTTTTAATGAACTGAGGCTTTCATACTTGTTTTCTCTAATATTTTTCTGTAATTTCCAGTCCCAGTAGAGCTCTTTTCCCAGTAACAATGATAATACATTAGCAAATGGAGTAATAACACACTAGTAATACTAAACAATAAAAAATAAAGCCCCTATTTTTAGAATATAACTTTAATTCTTTCTGTTCGTCTGCCTGACTTGTTCTGAAAACATAGTCCCCAAAGACGTGGGGAACAAACGGTGCCTTGGGCTAAGCGCTTGGAGTGAACAGAATTGTATCACTGTCTCCAGGAGCTTCTTTAAGAGTCAAGTGACAACTGCTCATCCTCTGGGAGGTAGGTCTTACAGCCAGCAGTATGTGTCTCCTGGAGTACGATGGTGCAGCCCTACTGCATGGGATGCTAGTGACAGAGTTAAAGTAGCAGAGAATGCCTGGACTGGTGGTATAATGGCACTGCAGAGCCTGCTTCTCCATCTATGGTCTCCACCTGCTATAAGAACAATAATTGCAGGGAATTAGTAGACTGGTTTGTTGGCAGCGCTGAAAAATCTTGTAATGCTTTTGAAAAGAAAAAATCTTACCAGTGCTTTGTTGCTTCTTCACTTTCTGTTTACAACCATTCTTTGTTTTTAGAAAGCATTTTTTAGCTTGTACTCTTTTAGCATTAGGAATGCATTCTTTACGTCTTTTCTTCCTCATAGTTTTGTTTACACTATTGTGATAAAGTTCTTAAGATATAAGAGTATGGGCAGATATTTAAGCTGTAAACTAAGATGCTGTTATTAAAATGGGTCTTGCCAGGCTTATTGCCCACTTGAATGTTTTGTGAGGCTGGATGGGTTGGTATTTATAAGAAAAGCATCCCATAAAATGTTAATTTTGGATTGATAAATACTGGGTATGTGTATGTCCAGAGTTGGATGCACTCTCGCATGAAGACAAGAAATAAAATTGCTGTACTTCGGACACCAACTGTTGAGCCAGTTCCACGTTGCACCTGCCAAGAGCCTGTGATAAATGTGCAGTTCTCCTGTGCTTTCTCTCTCTGCAGGAAGAAGAGCTGTCAAGAGTTATTGTCATACATGTGGGGCAGTCCTGTGTTTTGTATTTTGATTCTTGGGCCTCCTTCGCAAAGATGCATTGTATATTTTTATTAAATATACTGGAATGGAGGAGGTGGGTTCTCAGGCTGAGCAAGGAGTGGAGGTTTTGGCTGGTAGTTGATGAGTGAACTTCTAAAAAGGAAAAAGTGAAAATTCCTCCGTACTCCCCTCATCTTGTTTGTCTTGCCTTCTAAACACCTCAGTTTTATCATCTGGGCAGAATTTTTACTGTTTTCGTGCCACAAGGCTTTACGTGCTTACTTTCTGCTTTCAGTTTTAGAGCTAGGAAGTGATGGATTCAGCCCAGCTCTTTCTGCTGGTTTAGTATAGTAGAACCGTTTTAATAACAAATAAACCTTATGAAAGAAACCCAATGAACAAAGCATAGAAGATATAATCCTTTGTTGTAAAAATGAAACAAAAAATAGGTCATAGCAATTAATATGCACCCTCATTTCTGTGTTAATTTACAAGAATATTTGCTGAAAGATGAGATGACTAATCTCAGTCTTGCTGTGACAGATGGCACTGCTCTGCACAACCTTCTTATCTTTCCCTAAAACTGTTGTTTATCTTGCGAGGTGTTTATGCAGTATGCTTTGTTTAAAATACTTAAACTCATTTATTAGGTTGGTGCAAAAGTAGTTGCGGTTTTTGCATTGTTGAAATTTGCCATTTGATATTGGATACATTCTTAAATAAATGTGGTGATGTTATACATCATTTTAATGCACTTTTCTCACTTTATGGGTTTTTGCTGCTGACTTATTATTTGCTGTTTATTTTATATTGATTTTAGACTATGGAAATAATGTTAGACAAAAACCAAATTCAAGCAATTTTCTTATTCGAGTTCAGAATGTGTCGTAAAGCAGCGAAGACAACTTGCAACATCAACAATGCATTTGCCCTAGGAACTGCTAACAAATGTACAGAGCAATGGTGGGTCAAGAAGTTTCACAAAAAAGACAAAAGCCTTGAAGATGAGGAGTGTGGTAGTCGGCCATCGGAAGTTGACAGTGGCCTACTGAGAGCAATCATTGAAGCTGATCTTCTTACAGCTACACGAGAAGTTGCCGAAGAACTGAACGTCAGCCATTCTACAGTCATTCAACATTTGAGGCAAATTGGAAAAGTGAAAAAGCTCGGTAAGTGGGTGCCTCATGAGCTGACTGAAAATAAAATAAATTGCCGTTTTGAAGTGCCATAATCTCTTTTGCTACGCAACAACGAGCCATTTCTCAATCGGGTTGTGACGAGTGATGAAAAGTGGATTGTATACAACAACTGACAATGACCAAATCAGTGGCTGGACTGAGAAGAACCTCCAAAGCACTTCCCAAATCTAAACTTGCACCAAAAAAAGGTCGTGGTCACTGCTGGGCGGTCTGCTGCCACTCTGATCCACTCCAGCTTTCCAAATCCCGGTGAATCCATTTCATCTGAAAAGTCTGCTCAGCAATCGATGAGGTGCACTGAAAGCTGCAATTTCTGCAGCCGGCATTGGTCAACAGAAAGGGCCCAATTCTTCTCTCCACAACAACGCCCAACTGCGTATCACACAACCAACGCTTCCAAAGTTGAATGAATTGGGCTACAAGGTTTTGCCTCATTTGCCATATTCATCTGACCTCTTGCCAACCGACTACCACTTCTTCAAGCATCTCAACAACTTTTTGCAGGGAAAACACTTCCACAACCAGCAGGATGCAGAAAATGCTTTCCAAGAGTTCGTTGAATCCTGAAGCATGGATTTTTAGGCTACATGAGTAAACAAACATTTCTCATTGACAAAAATGTGTTGATTATAATGGTTCCTATTTTGACTAATAAAGATATGTTTGAGCCTAGTTATAATGATTTAAAATTTACGGTCTGAAACTGCAGTTGCTTTTGCACCAGCTTAATAATTACAAGTGTCTTCAATACTTGAAAAAAGCAATAGAATATTGTAGACCTTACTCTGCATTGTTTCCCTTCCTCTCCTGTGACAAGAGAGGAATTAGAATGATAGAATCATTTTGGTTGGAAGAGACCCTTAAGATCATCAAGTCCAGCCATAACCTAACTCTAGCACTAAACCTCATCCCTAAGAGCCTCATCTATGTCTTTTAAACACCTCCAGGGATGGTTACTCCACCACTTCCCTGGGCAGCCTGTTCCAGTGCTTGACAACCCTTTCCATAAAGAAATGTTTCCTAATATCCAATCTAAACCTCCCATGGTGCAACTTGATGCCATTTCCTCTTGTCCTATCACTTTCTACTTGGGAGAAGGGACCAACACCCTCCATGCTACATAGACTTCAATCATGTAATCTTTCTGGAGTTAGCAAATACAGAATTGAAAGGAAGTAGAAAGCTTGACAATGTTTAATTGCAGTCTTTATTCACAATTCACTTTGATTCACTATTACCTCTGAGATCAAATGAGGGAATCTGAATTGCCTGGGTGTTCTGTCCTGTGAAAACCATTCCCGAAGGGTGCAGCATTGCCGAGAACAGTGAGCTGCGACACATGGACTGCGCTTCTTGCAGTGGAGGAGCAGCCAGCTGGCAGAACATGGGTGTGCTGAGATCATACTGTCCTGTTTGAGAGGAATCCTGAAGGGAAAAATTGTGACGTTTCTGAAAGCAAGGTTAAGCCTAACCCAGTAAGAACAAAGCACTCAGCTTGGGTTTGGTTGCATTGGCTCTGCTGTCTTTAACTACTGCTAGGTAGTTTATTTCTACCTGCTTACTTTGTCCAGAAATACAATTAGTATGCTGGGACAGTTTGATACACACTGAGAGGTCTCTGTGCCTTGCAGAATAGTGAATATCACAGTATCACAGTATCACAGTATGTTTGGGATTGGAAGGGACCTCAAAAGATCATCTAGTCCAATCCCCCTGCTGGAGCAGGAACACCTAGGTGAGGTTGCACAGGAACATGTCCAGGCGGGTTTTGAACGTCTCCAGAGAAGGAGACTCCACAACCTCCCTGGGCAGCCTGTTCCAGTGCTCTGTCACCCTCACTGAGAAGAAGTTTCTTCTCAAATTTAAGTGGAACCTCTTGTGTTCCAGCTTGATCCCATTACCCCTTGTCTTATCATTGTTTGCCACTGAGAAGAGTCTGGCTCCATCCTCATGGCACTCACCCTTTATATATTTATAAACATTAATAAGGTCCCCCCTTAGTCTCCTCTTCTCCAAACTAAAGAGACCCAGCTCCCTCAGCCTTTCTTCATAAGGGAGGTGCTCCACTCCCTTAATCATCTTCGTTGCCCTACGCTGGACCCTCTCCAGCAGTTCCCTGTCCTTCTTGAACTGAGGGGCCCAGAACTGGACACAATATTCCAGATGTGGTCTCACCAGGGCAGAGTAGAGGGGAAGGAGGACCTCTCTCGATCTACTAACCACCCCCCTTCTAATACACCCCAGGATGCCATTGGCCTTCCTGGCCACAAGGGCACAGTGCTGGCTCATGGTCATCCTGTTGTCCACCAGGACCCCCAGGTCCCTTTCCCCTACACTGCTCTCTAATATGTAATCTCCCAACCTATACTGGAACCTGGGTTTGTTCCTGCCCAGATGCAGGACTCTACACTTGTCCTTGTTAAATTTCATCAGGTTATTCCCTGCCCAGCTCTCCAGCCTGTCCAGGTCCCGCTGGATGGCAGCACAGCCCTCCGGCGTGTCAGCCACTCCTCCTAGCTTGGTGTCATCAGCAAACTTGCTGATAGTACACTCAATTCCCTCGTCCAAGTCGTTAATGAATATATTGAATAATATTGGCCCCAGCACTGACCCTTGGGGCACTCCACTAGATACTGGCCTCCAACTAGACTCCGCACCATTGACTACCACTCTCTGGCTTCTCTCCCTAAGCCAGTTTGCAACCCACCTCACTACTCTATTGTCTAGACCACACCTCCTCAACTTAGCTGTGAGGATGCTGTGGGAGACTGTGTCAAAGGCTTTACTGAAGTCAAGGTAGACAACATCCACCGCTCTGCCACCATATGCACAAGTGTATTTTTGAGATGTGTCTTTTAATCAGCCTGTTAAAAGCAAAACTGATTCCCTAAGGTAAGGAAAGCAATCCATACTCTATGCCAAGGACATTTTACATACTGGGGATGCTGATGAGCCTAATGATGTGATATTAATCACGGAATATGTGTGTTTCCTTGGTAAAGTTGTTCTCATGTTTATGTAGGGGAAAAAAAATAAATACAGAATTGTCTTTGGTACTGGCACCTTTTTATCTAAATGGAATCACTCTAAAGAGGTCAAGAATTTATGAGGGAAATTTCTTTCGCATGCCTGTTTTTTGTTTGAGGTGGCAACAGTTCTTCCTGTAATGTAATTGTATTGGTTTTTGTCAATGCAGAGTTGAGAAGGGAAGGTTTTGGGAGAAAAGGAAACAAAAAGAGCTTCTACAGGTAATATTAATAAAAGTAGCAAGTAAAAGATCTGGATACTGTTTAATGGGTTTAATGTAGCTTGGATTTTTTTTATATATGTCTAAGCCAGATTGTTTTACATGACACTAGCTCCTTAAGTGGAAGACTATTCTGCCTGAAAGCATGAACAGGATTTGACTTCTTCGGAATTCAGTTTTCCATTCTTTTTTTCACTGTAGCAAGGTGTGCAATGAATCCAATTAGAATCCAGTTAGAAAACAATGCCAGCATCCATAGATCAAATTGTCACCAATCAGCTCCCTAATTTAATCTTCTTGCTGTAGTGATTATAAAATAGAAAATTTAAAACCAAAGATAAATACCTCATTTTATTTAACAATTAGCTCTTTCTCACCTGAAGTTTTTAGAAAGACTGCATGACCTTATCTGTTCTTTTTCTTCAGGATTAGTTTAACTTTTTTAAGTAATTACATTATTTCTGGAATGGCAGGATTTGGAGTTACTTGCAATGAAGGGCATCCCACATTTATCTGCATATGTGGTTGAGAGAGGGAGGAGATGAATAAACCACTTTGATTTCTTCATTAAAAACCTGCATAACTATGATTATTATATTCTCCTAATGTTAAACATAAGCCTAAAATGGAAGAGATTCTTGGTTTAGAGTTGACCAAAAGGGAGGAGCTTTTTTGGATCTGGATGCTTTGATGTGGTGAGCTCCTCCTGCAAACTGAACTGTGAAGCTCTGCATTGTTCCACTGTTTGGATGGGGCTAATCTAATATTGTAGCTATCTGTATGGTTTGATGCTTTTCTAGATAATTACAAATATTCAAGGTGTTGCAGGACTGAGCCCTTTAGTTGGTTAGTTTTATCTAGGTATGGCACTGTAAAAGTCACCACTAAAGCTTAAAATGGACTTTCTCACTGAACTGTTTTAAAAGCCTAGGTTTTGTTGTGGAACTGAAATATCTACCTAACTAGTATAGTGAATAACCTGACTAGAAGAGTGTCTGTGGTTTAAGAGTGTCTGTTGTGACACATAAGGTAACTGTTTCTAGTCCTGGTCTCATAGAGATTTTATGTTAGTCTTCAGCTCTGTGGCAACCATGAATCTTTAATGAAGTGCCAAGATTTTCATCAAAGTGCTAGAAACAAGAAATAATCTTGAGATCTCTAAGTGGTGTGAGTTATACATTACTAATATGACTAATAAGGGCTTGGCGTCAGGATTTATTTTGTTTCTGTGAGGTTGGAGGTGCGTGCCTAATGCAGTATGGTTTGTAAAATCCTGAATTATTTTTATAACAATGTGATTCATTTGTTGTTAGAGAATAATACAAAGCTTTGTTCTGTTGTGCTGCCCCTTTATAGGCAACAAGTTAATGTTCCCTCTTGTCCTGTTCCTATTCTCCTTTCCACCTGACCAATTTTTGGCAATTGATACGGGTGATCCAGTCATTCCTTGTGACTTCTCCAGTTTGACCAATATCATTTGAAGCCTTGATCATGCAACATACAGAGAGTTTTCCCTTGCAAGGAACTTAGATGCACTTAGGTACAGTCAATGTTTCATATGAAAGGTAATTTTAATACTGCATGAGTTATTTTTCTGGTTTTCTTTAGGTTTTATATTAAACAGCTTCCAGTTTATTTAAATTTCATACTACGTAAAGACATCTTCACATATTGATTTTTCTGGATATCCTCAATGAGTAGGAGAAGGCTGCACAATGTCATACTTCCCTTCTAGTGTATTATTGGCCTGCTTCATGTGGAGGATTACCATAATTATGGTCTAACAGATAAAGGAATATAAAGATCAATCTATCTATTGTTATGTTCTCATGAATCATAGGCTGAAACTTTGACCAAACTTTGAATATACCTAAATGTAAAATACATTGACTTCTGCCATGTGAAGATGTCTGTAGAACAAAGATTTTTTGCAACATACACTTGCCAAAAGCAAGAACAGGACTTCGGCATTTTGGAGTAGATGAGAGACTGTGGGAGGAGGATTATTTTTGTGAAGTTCCCAGTGTTTTAAAATAAGATGCAGGATACCGCTAGAAATTAAATTAATTGATTTATAGTGGAGGGGGAAGAGAGAAAAAAAGATGACTAGATGACTTCTAAGATTCAAAATTAAAACAAGCTGGCTCTGCATACATTTCCAAACAGTCAGTACCAACTTAGAGGCTTGTTGGCCTGTCCTTGACTCTGAATGGTGTTTTGAACCCTATTTGGTGTTGAACCCTGTTACCATGCAGCACAGCACAAGCCTCCAGCCCTTTTAAAAGGAAAGCTCAGCATGCCATTGTCAAACAGCCATTTCCAGACCTTTTTCAAACTCGCAATAATTGTAAGTGTTGAAACTGCGTCTGTGGCATCGATATTTAATGTGCTTGTTTTGAGATTAACAGCTCATGGAAAAATACTCATTTTAAGCCAGACAGAAATCTAAAAAGAAGTTATTGACCTTTATATGGAAGAATTCTCAGGGGTTCCTGTGACTCCTTTCTTGGTCCAGTGGGCTGAGTAGTAGTTATCGTACATGTGGCAGACTTGAATTAAACTTGGTGTTCACCAGACAGCATTTCGTGCTATTGTGGGCTTTTTAGACTTGTCGGTTTGCAGAATGGCCTGATGTAGTACCTACCTGGAAGGTTTACTGTGTGGCAGTCCTCACCGCGTGGAGTAATTTCTGTAAACGCCAGTGGGAACCGTATAATGAGGAGCGGGGGGGACGGTTACAACTGTGCTGTGGATGTTGCAGGCGGTCCTTAGCATGTTACCTTCTCTGTAAAACAGAAGAGTGTTCTTCTGGGCTTTGCAGGTGCTTTCTTTCTTCAAGAATATCCTCAGCATCTGTTGAGCAAATGCCCTAGTTTATAGACCTCTGAAGTCAGAGAATGTCATTGCTTTCTTCAGTGATCTTAACCAGCCTCATCATTTCTTTTTCTGGGTATACATGTTGAGGCCTATAAAGATGGGAGGCAATGTGGCCTAGCTTCTAGAAAAAGGAGTCTGGGAGTCATGACAACGTTTTTTCCATTCTCCAACTTGGATTCAGATGTTTTAGTAAGACATGGCATGTTAAGGTTCTAGTAGTTGCAAAATGTTCTGAAGTATTCAGAGATTTTTTTGCCTGTGTTATTAAATATATCATTCTCAGTTAAGCGAAGAGCCCTGTATCAACCAAAAATGTTTGTTTCTAGTTTACTAGGTGGTGAAGAACTCAACTTGTTTGAGGTACTCAGTTTTAGGAAAACTGTTACTAAAATAACCACCTTCTGATGTGGCTAATTTAATATTAAAAAGGACTTAGAAAACATATTGTACCCTGTATTGCAGGAAGGGAGTTTATCTCCATTTCCTGCTTTTTACCAGTGTTACTGATTGCTGGGGGCAAGACCACCATATGTGGAAGAATGTCTATCTTTCTGAATACGTTTTTCTCCAGCTCAGATCTGAGCTGTTAATCCAAATTCTTTCCACTTTTACTGGTGTCAGATACATGTGACATGTATTTTCCATTACTATAACAAGGAATTTCATTAGTGTTCTGTGTTGGTTTTCATTGTTCTAACCTCAACATGAACTTTAGAGTTTCCCTGTCTTCTTTCCATAACTGCCATCCCACATTCAAATTTTTATTTTTAGTTTTTTTTCAAAGCTGCACCAGACTTCACAATAGGCTGATGTTACAAGGCTGTGAGTGTTGAATGTGATCCCTTTTGGATGTATAAAGCTTTCTTTTCCTTTCCCCTTATGAGAGGTTGTCTTTGCTCTTTCAATTACCCTGTGAGGCACAGGAATCAGTCATCTCTTCATCTGTTTCCTGGCTGGTTAGGAAGTTTTGGTTACTGTGAAATAGTAAAGTTTCTCGGGTTGTATTTTTATGACAATCCTGAAGTTTATAAGTATGGGCACAAGTACCATAAAAACCCACCAACCAACAAACAAACAAAACCCCACAAAACCCAGTTTTGTTTGGTATCGAGATTTGGGTATCACTGCTTGTAATTTATCAGTTCAGTTCACATTTTGGAAGCACCAGTAAAATAGTTTTATTGAGGAAATAAGGGAGCATGACGTGTGCTATAGACTACATTTTGTGATTAATTTATTGCAGTAACTCTTGGTTTTAGAGTGCTACATTCAGGATAAGGAGGACGTGAAGGAGACTTTGTGTGAAGGCTTGTGGAACACAGTGGTGGACAATCCCTTATCAGTGACCAGCAAGTAGGATGCTGAACGTGTGCCACTGAGTCCTGATATTAACTTTCCCACCAAAATTAGAGAAGCCTTGAGCTAGACAGAAGCTTACAAATGTGCTTAAAGAAGTCTGGTGTCTAGTTTCTGTTTCATCACAGTGAGGTTCAGTTACTTAAATCCCTACATTCCTGTGGCAGCCCATCATCAGGCTCAGTAGAGGTGTAATGTCTTGCAGCCTTCAACCTGTCTTTGCCTTATCAAAAAGCAGCTGTGACCCTTCAGTTCCCTTTGCCTGTGTGCCTTCAAGTCAGTATAACTTCTGTTACCAGCCCTTAAAATTATTTGCTAAAACTCCTGTTGAAGCACATGAGGACATATCAGAGCACCTAGTCTTCCGATAGAGCCTGCACATTTGGTTTTCTTAGGGTTTTTTTCCCCTTTCTCCTGTTTTTGTTTCTGTCTTTTGGAAAAATGCAGTGACTGTCATATGCAGTTTTTAATTTCTTCCATTGGGTGATGCTGTTTGTTCTAGATTGCAGACCTGCAGTATTCTGCTCCTTGCTGTTCAGCATTGCAATGCTTCAGAAAAGTTTGGTGCTACCAGTGCCCAAAGAGAACCAACGTACTTGAGTAGTCTAATCACTCAGTAGGATAAGATTAAGAACCTGCTAATAGTCAGTGTATATTTAAGTGGAGAATACCTGTGGGTTTAGTGTGAGAGTAACTAAACAGGTAACAGCATTGCACATCTGTTTATCCACCTTTCAGACACTGGTACAGGCTCGTGTGGACTCTAGCAGGATTGTATCTGCTTGGAAAAGAAAAGTGATAATACGAACCTAGTGTGCCCAAGCAGTCCTCATCTCTAACTTCTCAGATGCCTCCTCACCATCTGAAATTCTGAAATGCACTTTTTTGCCACTGGTTGAGGATTGAGGTCTTGTCTTATCGTTCATTGTTTTCATTTACGAAATGGAATATTTTCCATAATTCTTAGGGTCTAGGGAAATTGATAAACAGTAGAAATTAGCTATTTTCTAGTTTACTATCTGTAACCTGTATAATTTTAAATATATGGGGGTGTGTGTATATTTTATACAGATAAATATGTGCCTGTGAGTAAGTATCATATATAAATATATATATATATGAATATAAATATATAATATGTACATGAAAAAGAAGTGTGACCAGCAGGTTGAGGGAGGTGATTCTCCCCCTCTACTTAGCTCTGGTGACACCCGCCTGGGGTCCTGTGTCTGGCTCTGGGCCCCCCAGCACAAGAGACACATGGACCTGTTGGAGAAGGTCCAGAGGAGGTCCCAAAAATGGTCAGAGGGATGGAATACCTGTTCTATGAGGACAGTCTGAGAGAGGCTCTGGGGAGACCTTAAAGTGGCCTTTCAAAACTTAAAGAGACCTAAAAGAAAGATGGAGAGACACCTTTTCACCAGGACGTGTAGTGCAAGGGGAAGGGACAACAGTTTTAAACTGGAGCAGAGATTCCCCTCCAGCCCGTGGTGCAGACCATGGTGAGGCCAGCTGTATTCCTGCAGCCCATGGAGGTCCATGGTAGTGCAGATCTCCACCTGCAGCCCATGGAGGACCCTACATGAGAGCAGGTGGATGCCCAAAGGAGGCTGTGACCCCATGGGCAGCCCACACTGGAACAGGTTCCTGTCAGGACCTGTGGCCCCAAGGAGACAGAAGCCCAGGCTGGAGCAGGTTTGCTGGCAGGACTTGTGACCCTGTGTGGGACCCATGCTGGAGCAGTCTGCACCTGAAGGGCTGCACCCCGTGGACAGGACACACATTTGAGCAGTTCATGAAGAACTGCAGCCTGTGAGAAGGACCCACGTTGGAGAAGTTTGCAGAGGAGTGTCTGCCATGGGAGGGACCCCACACTGGAGCAGGGGAAGCGGGTAAGGAGAAAGGAGCAGCAGAGACAATAGAATCATAGAATCATTTTGATTGGGAGAGACCCTAAAGATCATAGAGTCCAAGCATAACCTGTTTGATGAACTGACCACAACCCCTATTCACCATCCCCCTGTGCCACTCAGGGTGGGAGGAGGTAGAGAAATCAGAGTGAAGTTGAGCCCAGGAGGAAATGGACGGGTTGGGGGGAAGGTGTTTCAATATTTTAATTTATTTCTTGTTACCCTACTCTGATTTGATTGGTAATAAATTAAGCTGATTTCCTGACGTCAAGTCTGTTTTGCTTGTGACGGTGGTTGGTGAGTGATCTCTCCCTGTCTTTATATCAAGCCACAAGCCTTCCATTATATTTTCTTTCCTCTGTCCAGCTGAGGATGGGAGTGATAGAGCAGCTTTGGTGGGCACCTGGTGTCCAGCCAGGGTCAACCCACCACGAGGTTGCTTTAAGTTGTTACAATCTGACTGATATTTCAAGTGAAATATTGAAACTGGACTTAGTATAAGGATTAGCTTCATCTTGAGAAGATAAAAAGTTTGTGTATTCTTCATAAACTAAAATAAGTATTGAGTTGCCGCCTTTTGTGTGTGTGTGTTTTAGCATTACAGTTGTCTTTGGTTTGACGTTGGTCTTATCTATGACAAAATAAGAAGGGTTTGGATTTTGGTCTAGAAATTACTGTTCTAGAGCACAATTATGTAGCTCAGTGAATTTATATTGAAGTTGGCAAAATTTCTGTTCCATTTTAGTAAGGGTAAATGGCAACATTTACCTCCAAGCCCATTTTTTACTGTCTTTTTAGAGAAGGAGGAGTGCTACACATGAAGCTGTTTGGGGCTTGCAATTTTCTGTAGGACAGTTTCCAATTTTTCTAAAAATCCTTTTCACCCTTTAATCCTGAAAAGTGAAGGTTGTGCATGTTTCTTTGGAAATGTTCGATGGCTTTATTTCAGGCAATTGTTCAGTATTGTAGTGAAAAAAGAAAGTAGTGTTTTGCCTGCAACAGTTCAGTGAGAAGTAGTAATAAACTGGTAAGTTCCCTTGAACTTACATCTAACTTATGTTCCCTTGAACTTAATTAGACGTCACTACCTTGGTATTTTCCAACCAGGTCTGTTTAGTTGTCTCAGCTCTGCCTGTTGCCCTCAGCTCTGGTCATGAGAAGCTGATGCAATTGGAGAGGACATTCACTACTGCCAGTTCTTCTGGAATTTGCAATCCAGTTGAAGACTGTGGTGGTTAGGAGTGTTGCCTTTGAATTCCAGGTCTTGAGTCATACAATTGCATGAGCACCTCACCGTTTAATGCATTTTTTTGAAAGTACTTTTAGAATTTGTAGCTGCTGAGAAAAAAAGCTTGAAAGTGCTTTCTTACTTTCAAAAGTAAAAATGTAATTTTTAATGCTCCTACAGTAGATCAATCTGGGGGCAGCTGATTGAGGTTTTGATTCAACACTTTTTCTCCTCTCACCTTCTGACCCACCATTAGTGTCAACCTGCTCCTGCAGGCTTTTCTATAAAAGTGTCGAACTGTCCCTTTGAAAATCAACTTCAAAGATAATAGACTTTATTAGTAAACTCTTACAGAAGTTTTCTTTGTTTTTTTTAAAAATAATAAAAAATAGTGACTTGTAGATCTTAAGAATTTTTTAAAATGTTTCTGATTTTATGATTGCATTTATTTTGGTACAAATTTCAGCTACTGAAATGTACCCGCCAGCTCTTTTCATATGAGTTCTTATTTCTTTAATGGACTTACTAAGAAGAGTTGCTGTGTATGTGCAGGTTTGCTTTAATGAGGTTTTAATAACGTGATGTATATATATACTTAATGTAGAGTAATGAAACTGTGTCTTGAAACAAGAACTTCTAGTTTTCAGTTAGAACCTGCACTCTTGACTTCATAAGTACAGACCTGCAATCAAATCAATGATCTGTTGCAAGAAAGGTAATAGCAATATAAATAAAGCTAAACAGAACATTTAAAAATTTATAAATAATAGTCTTAATGCCTGAGAATGTATATGCATGCCTTGTTTCCCACAAAAATATTTTAATGTAAATTGACCATATGAAAGGATACAATTATTTTGGAATTTTTAGAACAGTCTGAATTACACCTTTACAAATCTAAAACCTTAGAATTTTGTTCATCATGCATATGAGTTCAACTAGAAGCTGGGAATTTTACTTTCATAGTATCTGCAGTTGTTATTACCAGACTACAAGACCTTTAGAGAGACAAATCCTCAAAAAAACCTCTGGTAGTTGTAATTTAGAGGTAAATTAAGTAACTAATATGCAATCTCCTTATGTGCAGCTTCATGTATCATCTTGCTCAATAGCCCGAGGCATTAGCAAGCTTTCAGCATGAAATTTAGTGCTAGAGCACGCATACCTGAGTTATTGTATATCATGCATACTAAATATATGGCTTTTATAGACATATAAATCACAACATCAGGATTCTTGTGTTTTCTAAATGTAAAGTTGATCTTAATCTCAACGAGGTGGCTAAATTTATCTTCATAAGAGAATCTGATCCTGTGCAAAGGTTATGCTTGGTGAATCATTAAAAGAAAATGTGTATTCTTAGAATTTCAGGTAAATGTAGAGAATAATTGCTTAACTTTCTGTAAGTCTGGATCATCAGCACAGAAACAGTCAATGCCACATGAGGACTGGGCCAGTCCCTAGTGGATACAGCAAGTAAAATGTGTTAGTTACCATTTCTAGCCTTGAGGGCAAGTGGCACAGTTTGGCATGGGTCACATCTGTATGACAGAATTCTCCTTTATGGGCTTCTCTTCCTTCACCTTCATCTTCCCCCGCCAAAATCAAATCACAGAACTGCCTTTCCCATAGCTCTCCTTGAGAAGAGCCTGTAGCCTATGCTATGTACCCAACCATTCCTGAATGTTTTCCAGAGGAGTGCTAGTTGTCATGAGCCCACAGCCCCTTGGGAACCATCCAAAGAGGGCAGCCAGAAAAGGCAACCGCAAGCCCAGCGTCCCAGCTCGGCATCTCTTACTAATGCACTTAGAAGCTCTGCTGAAATAAGTTCGAACGAGCCAAGTTTCTTGCAGCCTTCAACTTTGCTAGTGTATTGTTCACCTACGATGAAGTTGATGGTTCTCTTCCTTCCTTCCTTCCATCCTATGTTCTATATCTCTACTAGGAATTCTTTGGTTACAGTAAGAGGCATTAGACCTTGGGTCCCATTGGCTTGGGCCACAGAGACCCCCACCTCAAGATGTTTTGTGTAGCTAAACCTTTGAGAACTCATTGCTAGTTCATTTGCAGATCTGTTGAGCTGCAGCACATGGTTTTGAAGCTGCTGTGCACTGCCTTGTATTAACTTCATGACATTCTCTAGTCCCTAACCTTTTCAGTAGCTTGTTTTCCTTGAAAATTCAGGATGTTTCAAAAAGATGGGCCAAATTTGAAATCACTATGTTTCTGCAACCACGAACTGTCCATGAATGAAACTCTTACCACTTGAAAGGGCAGGGCATAGAGTTTCAAATTATTACCGCTAGATGCCTCTCCCAGCGCACAAACAGCCCCTCGCCTCAGTCATTCAGAAGACATTGTGAACGATACTGCTTTGAAATTGAGTCCACCTTTTTGAAACACAGACAGCTCTCAACCTGCAGGAAAGGTTTGTTAAGTATTACATTTATCTGTTTGTCAAAGAGTGGTCTTGGGGGATAGGTATTTGGAGTGGCATTTCAGAATGCAGTTGAGCTGGGTTATGAAGCCAGTGGAGTGTGTCATTTGATAACTGATTTCCTCAGCTGGCACGGGGATGTAACGTAAGGTGCAAGTATTTATTCTGCTGTTATGTATTGGGATGTTTGTAGATAACTGCTGGAAGGGGCCAACTACTGAACTATTACACTAGTGTAACCTAGAGTATAATTTGGCTTGCTTTCTGAATCCTGTTGCGGTATGCCGCTGGTAGCTTGGGAATTTGCAAAAAGAGAATGAAAAGTTAGAAAAACTTAATGCCACCAGAATCACACTTTGTAGTGATCGTCAGTGGGGAAAACCCTCTAGCAGTTATTTTTAACTGCAGTTACATTAGCAAAAAAGAGCTGCAAGTATGAAGAACGATGAACAGTCATTAAAGGATCAGCATTCAGATTTGTTTTTCAGTTAAAAATGAAATACCGTTACTAGCAAAATCCTGGAATTGTTGGAGATTTGGTTCTGTTTGTGTAAAAGCTGTAAAAAAGACCCCAAACCAAAGTAAAACCCTTTTTGTTCAGAAGTGTGAGGAACATGCTTGAATAGCATGTGTGCACAGGGATTTCCTCCACTTACTTAGTTAAGCTGATAAAGAATAAAACTTTAATGCAACTATGTTGGTTTACAAATCTTAGGCTAATATTTTTCTCTTTAAAGGACAGAAAAGGCTGGTTTGTCATCTTCCCATACATTGATATTTTCCAGTTTCATATTAGCATACAATGCTGCTAGCCACTCCATAATAGTTCAGCAATTCAGAACACCTTCATTAGTAACATCCCTGCTTCTCATTAAACAACTAGTTTATATAAAACACAGCTGATGAGAAATCAAATCAAATAATTCAATTTTCAAAAAGTCAAATTTATATAATGTTTATTGAAATCGTCACTGTTTTTCATAGGGTGCCATAAAGTGAGAATGGATACATCATGTTACTACTGATTGTTAACTTGAATAAAGCTTCTCTTAATGGATTTGAATACTTTTTCTGGAGAAACCACAGCTTCCCTTGCATTAATACTATGAAATCTCTTAAATGCATCAATGAAAGTCTTCTGTTTTCTTTTAATGTTTGGTTTTGGCATGTGAAAAATCATTCAGTCCTTCTGTGATACTCTGCTTTCAGAAGAGTATCTTCTGGCAAAATTCTGAACCATGAGGTTTTGTTTATTCATAAAATGTGTGACTATTGTTGTCTCAGTAAAAATGTTGCCAAAGTAGTTTGTGGCATTATTTCAGTCATTAATAAATAAATTTAATCTGACTTGCAAATAATGCTAAACTGAACCAAAAGTTACTTTGTTCATTTTATAATCATTTAATTTACGATAACTTTTTTTTTAATCCTGCTTACAAACAATCTGTTTTACTTTGAAGTAGATTCTTTCTACAAAAGCACAATTCCAAAGAGAGGCATAAGAAGCTTAAATATCTGAAGCCCCGCACCTGACAGTCTGTTATTACTATATAAGAAGCAAATGTGGTAGATTTTCATCACTGCTGTTCTAGGTAATGTGGGCAGAAACTGACAGCTGAGTATACAGAGCTTGTGAGAGAGGGTTGAAAGGAGCTTGGTGTTTGATCATGTTTAAAAGAGGACCTAGTCCTTGTTATGAAGTTTATCTGAACACCTCAACCTTCTCCTGCCTTTCCTGAATGTTCCAGTGAAAGTCGTCAGGATTTATTTGTGTACTGACCATTAAATAAATATTGTACTGAATTTGGTTATAAAATGACTTGGAGGAAGAAATGAAAGGGCTTTACAGGGAAGAACTGAAATAGCAGGATTGGTATTTTTTATAGTAGATATTATATGTATATATATATTTTTTTACATTATAAAATAAAAAGGAAGCCAACAGATTACTTTGAAAAATGAAAGGAAGTGTAGTTGCTTTGCTTTGTATTTGAAATGATGTGCCACCTGTTTTATTTTGGATTAAGAATACTCTGTGATTTGAAGGTATCATAAAGGAAAAAGTTATTGGGAAGAAGGTATGAATTAGTCTCTCAGCAGAACACTATACATCTAAGTCTTTCTGCCTCCCAACTTGAGTCTTGGTTTGCACCTGCATTAACCTCCTTTGAAACCATTCCTGGTATGCTGTACATGTTGTTTTGCATTAAACGGAGAGCGCATCTATTAGTCCTGAAACAAAGCAATTATTGTAATAGCAAGATTTGCATTTTTTTTCTTTCAAAGGGACCATAGTTCTGTTACTTACATGTTTCTTGAAAAATGTAACATTTCATATAAAATGGAGCGTGAAATTGGCATTGCTAGGTGAGAAGTATGATTTGCTGTGGTATTAAGCGATGGAGTTGTATGGCTGGCTGCAGACTTCTGAAGGCTTCCCTGACTGATCTGATTTAAAACACAAGCAGCAAACACCATTAAACTGTCTTCAGGCTTTAGTAGTCAGTCAGGTCCCGCAGTCTGCCATTTACAGTTTATGCATCGTTCTAGAAAGGCATTTTACAGTCCTTTGCGGAAATGCTTGCTTTATTTTACTATGCTTTAATCTGGTGAAAAAATGTAATTATCATCGAGGATAGCGTTATACTTAACATGTAATGGGGTGCACATCCTTTACACACGTACTAGAAAATTAATGGTTTGTTCCTTGACCCGTCACTAAAATCTTGGAAGCTCTGCATACAAGGAAATGTGGACATGGAGAACAGTGCATGCTGTTAATAATGTCTATGTGCTGTTTTCGGTCTTCAAGCATGCTAGCTTTCTCCTCCTTTTTTTATTTCCCCCCCACCCTCCTTGGCTGTGAAGTTTGGGGTGACAAAAGTATACTCAGTAACTTATTCTTTACAGTTCCTTAAAAATATTTGTCACTGTTAAAGTCACTTTATAATTGCAACAGGGAACTCTGGGGTGTGTCACTGGGAAGCTGCCACCACTTGGGTGGTTGTGGTACTTTGCTTTTAGTCTCAAGTCTGTCAGTGCACTCCAAGTGCTGCAGTTCAGTCTGGCATGCTGTTGTATTTAGCTGCAGAATTTTACTGTGAAATGCAGTGATCACCAGAACAAATCATTGTAGGTTTTGAAATCATCCCAGATTTTTCTCACACATTATTTTCATCATTGGAGTATTGTGTCTCTCTGCCACAGATGAATTCATATGTCTGACATTGAATGTTTTTAAACCTTTGTTTCAAAGTGGAATAAAAGGAGAGTGCTATAATAAGTAGTGCTCGACACAACAAAAGTCATCATTAGAGCTCAGAACATCTGATTGGCATTTATTTTGCTTGCTGAATCAGAAGTTTCCAAGGAAGAGTTGTAATCCTTGATGTTGGGAATAGAAGCTATTTTTGAATACAGTAGAAACGTGGGAGAGTGATGACACATGTGGCCTGAGTAAGGTTGTGTATTCATCAAAAGAGGGTATGAATTTTAATTGCTTTTCCTCCTTTTCCATTCCTGCTCACTCAAAGTTGTAAGCAGCTGACAGTTTTGGGGAATATTTCAGCTGAACCAGGTTTCAAGGAGCAATTGGAATGTTGAGAGAAGGTAGAAGCAAAGCAGGTGTGTAGGCTGTTGGGGAGAAATGAAGTACCCAAGCTGACACGAGTAGTAAATTGAAGAGGTTAGCAGAGTCACAAGACTATTGTGCTGATTTTTGGCTAGAAGTGTGTGTGATCCTGTGTAGAACAGTAATGATGAAATCTTCAGTAGAAACATTCTGTGGTAATCTATTTTTCTGTCAATGTATTTCAAAGTTGGGATATTTTTATGGAATGCCTGGAATTTTGTTCCAGAAGAAAAGCTATTCCAACATAACACAAAATTTGAAACTGATAAGAAAAAACAAAAACAACCACCACCTTCCCCAGCAAAAAAACCACAGTACACACAACCAACAGAGCAAAGTCCCCCATTTTAGTTGAGAGGTGCTTAAAATGCTTTGTTAAGCTTTACATGGAAGAGAAAGATACCATAGCCACAAAAACAGTGGCAGCTTGCCAGAATGACTTGGAACTTCCTATTGCAATGGTGATTATGACAGCTGAAATGAATCATGTGACTTACCCAACCTTTATCTCTGTGTTTTTTCAGAACTTTGGAGTAATTTGAAATCTTTGTTTTACACTCTTCTTTAGAACAAAATAAAATTTTGACATTGCGATGATGTTCTATAAGTTGTGTCCTCAGCCTGATTCTAGTCACGTAGCTAATTCTTACATATAATTTCTTTTAACTTGTTGTTGTTGTTGTTCTGATGAAAGAAAAAAAAGAAAAAGAAGGACCTCTTTTGTAGCAATGATTTGAAATCAGCAAACGTAAGACCATCTGATTACTGGTTTTAGTGAACTGAAGATAGTGAGTGACTAGAAGCAGAGGAACATATACTCTTTTGTCGACGCAAATTTGTACAAATTCAACTGATGTAAAGCACAGGGTTTTATACTGGATGATTCTTTGCACTGTTTTCTCTTACAGCTGCTACCAGGGTAGGCAAAGACCACACTAGCAAATATTGTGTGTTTCAAGCAAAATCCATCTTGTGTTGGACCTTGCTTTATCCATGTTAAATAGCAGATTTAAACCTAAAAAGAGCTAAGAGCCCGCTCCTCATAGCAGCATCTATTTGTTACTGAAAAGTGGCTTCTGTTTCAGGAACCGTAAATAAGTGAATGACGAAAGCTGAATTGTTTAAAAAACAAAATGAACCAATTGTATTACTGTCTCTTGTGGGAACCTATTTTGAATTCTCAAGTGTTTATATTATCATCTCAATGGCTGGAAACTCCTGTGTTTTGCTCTTGGAAAGACTAGTGGAAAAAGTTATTCAGCAACTGAGATGACTTGTTACCCTCTCCTAGTAGCTGGACACTCTTGCTTCTGCTTGTTTTGGCTCAGCCCTGGCTGTGTGCTTGGTACCTTTGTGTTCTCTTCCCTTCCCCCTCAGTAAGGCCAAAACCATCATCTCCTAAAACAATTCTCTTCATAGAGTTTTAGGACATCGCAAAGGGATCCCACTATTAGAGTCTAAGATTTTTTAAAATTTGGTTTGAGTTTTGTTGTGGGGTTTTTTTTGTCTTCCAGAAAGAGGGAAGGGTCACCTCTTTCGGGAGAGTTGAAATAAACCTCATGTCTCTCTGGGAAGTAATGCTCAAAAGGGGAGAGTATATTTGAAATTACATTAATATGTAGCAGGAGCAACAAGTTTTGTTACCATGATTTCTGATTTTCAAACATTAAAATGTTAAATACATGCTTACCCTAAACTGTGTACTAGGTGGGGGAGCATTCTGGGGACACTGCCTTGACCGAAATGGACATAAAGATCTCGCTTAGCTCTCAAAGTCATTGACGCTGGTGCAAGGAGCTCTCAAACTAGCTAAGCAAGTCTGCTGTGATGTCCTGGAGAAAGGAGCCTCTGTCCACAAGTATTTCAGTAGATCTGCAGGATGTGGTGAACTCCAATAATAGACTTGATTGCCACAAGCCACAGCTGCCTCTATTCTAAGCCAAAGTGCCTGTAGTCTGCAGTAGACCCAGGAATCCACTAGCACTGATGGATTAAAGTGTTCTTTTGTCCTTTGAAGTAGAATCTCCTGTGTATCTCCTGTCAGTTCTGCTGCTTGGAAAAACAAATAAAGAAACCCAAAACCAAGACTCAGAAATGAACAAAATGAAGTCATATTTTTCAGTACCATCATAGCTGCTGAGGAGCCAGTATGTGAACCTAACCAGCTGATACATTCCTACTCTTAACAAGTTGCTCTGTTCCTCAAGTTGAATACTGGACTCTGCCCAGATGTCGAATTACTAATTGCCTGTCTTTTTGAGCAGGTCTTGGAGGAAAAGTGACTCCTGTCGGTCAGTTTGTCAGCAGGCCCTGAAGGATATATTTCTCATTATGTAGGCATTATGTAGCCCTCATGTGGTACATTCAGAAGAAATAAGACTTAGGCATATCTTTAATGATGACAAAAGACTAGCAACAAATCCCCAATGTCTATTTCATTGGATCACTTTTCTTTGGTGTGATTTAGTCTAACATGATTTTCTGTCAGAGAAAAGTCATGCAGACTAGAGACAGAAGGGACTCAAAGGGTCGTAACCATTCACCTGTCCAGAGCAGGACTGGTTAGAGTATTCATGCTTAAGATTTGTCAGGAGACTTGCAACATTGGAGACTGCTCCAGGAATCTTTGAGACAAGTGCTTCAGTGTATTGCAGTGCTTGACTAACCATTGCAGTTAAAAATGCTTTCTAAATGTGTGATGTGAATGTTCTGTTCATTAGGCTCATTGCTTCTCATCCTTCTGGATGTAGATAATAGCTTCAAGGAAAAAAGTGTGTTCTGATTAAAGGTTACTGTGTTCATAGGAAGTTTCTGCCATAGGTTAACCACGTTGCTTATGCTCTCACTGCCTTTTTTTTTAATGATTTGGAATTTCTAGACCTCACTTTTATTCCTTTCTTTATTTTCTTCCCGGCCAGCCCAGATATTTCTTCCTTATATTGGATTGCACAAAATTCCTAACTTTTTACTGTAGAAAACATAGTAATCTTAGTTTGTTGAGGAATCCTTTTTATTCACTGTCAGACATTAATACAAGTAATATGAGTTTATAGGAATGAATTTATATGAACAGTCTGGCATCTGAAATACAAATGATTTTAAGATGTCTCTGTTGTGTGAAGTCAGTGAATATGCACATTATTCCATCAATGGGCAAGAATCATAAGACTTTCTGGGACTGTTTCCGTTTGTTATGTACTCTGATAAATAGTTTCTGACAACTTTTTCCAGCTTTAGAACCAAGAAAAGTTTGTATTAGGGTAGAAAGGATCTGATCTTGAGCTAATGTGAGGAAAAGGATGGACTTGTGCTTATTTCCGTTGTCATAGCTCTTTCCTTTTTGTTGGAGTGAGATGGAAAAGTCTCGGGCTTGCACAGTTATTCAGACTGGAAGAGATTTCAGGAGGTCTGTAGTCCAACCTCTTGCTCAAAGCTGAACAAATCTTGAAGGCCTCAAAGATGCCCACAGTGTCTGTGGGCAAACCACTCCATATCCTCACAGTAAAAAACTTTTCCTTCTAGCCAGTCAGAACCTTCTTGGTTTCATTGTTATGACTGTATTTTCCTCTATTTAAACTGCTTTTAACCCGAGTCAGGAGAGTGGCCCTGTCCTCTTAGTAACCTCCTTGTAGGTGTGGGAAGGCTGCCATCAGGTTCTCCTGAAACCTTCTCCAACCCCAGTTCCCTCAGCCTCTCTTTGCATGGCAGAGCTTCAGCCCCTTGAGTGGGTCGCAATCTGAGTACCAAGGAGAGTTGCTTCATTTGGTCTGCTGGCTCTGTTCCTGTTGATACAGTTTAGGATGGATGTTAATAACTTAATGATTTTGCTCTTGAGAAGTATGTTGAAAGATAATTTCAGTAATCTAGAATACTAAGAGAAAACAGAAAATATAGTCAATAAGTTTGTTTACTGTGACCTTAATATGTTCTTTAGGCTGCCTGTGGTCATGCCATCCCAGATGTGTTATTCTTCCCCGTCTCTTCTACTTTACCTCCTCCTTTACCTTACATCCATTAGCCAGTTTAAATGAAATTTGTCAGAGAAGTATGGGTATCAGAAATATTGTTAAACTCTTTTTGCCTCATGGGAATCTGCAAACAGGTAGACAAGAAACCCGAGGTAGTGCTCCTGAGAGGGGAATCTGGGTAGTGGCAGATGAATCCCTGATCCGCTGCAAACTAAGGCTGACATTTGGCAGTCGATAGCACACTGGTACCTATGGACCATCTGCTGCTTGCATGGTTTTTGATACTTATATGTGTGTGACAGAACTAGGAGCATTGCAAAGAGTGCAGTGAAGGAACCAAGTCCAAAAAATGTGAAGTTTGCCAGTTTTGGTGCTCCCAGACGCCTTTTTTTCTTTTAAGTTCCGTAATGTTAATAGAAATATAATGATCTGGAGGTGAATGTTGCTTGAGACAGACTCTTCATCTGGTAGGAAACTAGTGATTTGTAAAGAATGTTATATCTAGAGCTTTTCTATAGAAATGGTTCTTGCTTGTTCCCAGTTTTGGACTTGTTTCTAGAGTTTGTTTCCCCCACGCCAAACACTTTAATTTGTCTTTCTATTTGTGCTTGTCAGTGACACGTAAAAAGAAGACGAGGCGTTAGCATGGATTACTCAAACTGTTAGCAGTCCACTTCCGTTTGTGAGAACACATTTACTTTTGCTTATCTTTAGTTACACCAAATGAAACTTCTACAAAATAGAAGTATTTCTGTGACTGAAACAAACACATTTCTCATTCTGCCTTCTGCATCGATTGAAGACTCAGGATCAGTTGCATTATAGAGGAAGAACAATTTATGTTCAAGCTGTTGTTATCTGAAGGCAGAAATGTACCTTTTGCATAATATTATTTTTATAGTTGACTAAGTAATGTTTCTAATACTTGAAGAGTTAACAATTCTTTGAAGAGATTATTTTTGCTGGAGGTTTTCTGTTTTTTTCTGTATAGTTGCTGGACCTGGAGATTGTAGTTGCATTTTATTAGGTGTGTGCAGATTTCTTGTTCAACAACAAGCACTGTCATGCTTGGAGAATTTGCATTTTTACCTCTGAGCTTGGCTCCATTGCTGCTGGAGTGAAAGATTCAAGAAACAGTCTACAGTTAATTTATATTTTCTCTGGGCTTTGCTGTGGATGATAATGACAATTACTTCTGTGAATTTCATTTAAAAATACTGGGAAATTATCAGAGGTAGTTCTGTTCAGGCAGTTATCCTTCATTATGCTAGGGACCTTATTTATATATTGGTTAATAAATAAGAATTCTGGAAGATATCATTAAAACTTTAGTTTTGGGCTGAATAAACTCATTTGTTATCAAAACAAAAAGCACAGCTTTTTCCTTAGGACTGACATGTCCCAAACCATCCGAATAAAACTGTGTTGTTCCTTGGCTGTGGGGGCAGTGGGTGTATGTGGTCTGGGTTGGTCACTTTCATAAGCTCTTGTTTAACATTTATATAGCATCTCTGCCTACATGGGCTTCTGTTCGGTGTTTGGTTTAAGTAATTGAAATGGATTGTTAAATTCCTGATACAAAGAGGGAAAAAAGCCTAGCAGTCACTTTGTCACCAGGGAAGGCGTTTTCTTTTAGGTATAACACATTTACACTTCTCACTGGCATGATACCGATCTTCATTATGTTTCAAAGGCAATACAGAAATCAAGTGAGACAGCAATGTAAAGCTGTGTTGTGAAAGATGTCTTTCTTAACTGACAGAGACAGACACTTGCCTTTGAATGATGGATGTTCTATTTTTTCTGCTTTTTGGAAAACAACTTCAGAAACTGACACAATAACATGAGGGCAAAAGTTTTGGTACTAACTGGACTGAAGCACTAGAGATCTCTAGCACAGAGCCTTATGTTTTAAATTTTAAACTTAAGTAACCTTTGTAATTAACATAAATGTGATTGAGAGTTCAGCCTACACATAGGCTGCAGCTTCTTTTATTGTTTCAGTGTAGTTCAGAATAAAGCCTTATAGTTATTCATAATAAAATAACCATGTAAGTGTTTTTTACAATTCAGTGCAGTTCCGTGTTATTGGTCAGCTATCTGTCAATAATGTAATCAGAGAATAGGTTTAGTAATCTTTTGTAACACAGGCCAATGTGAGCAATCGTGTTTACAGTACGGACATCAGAACTGTCTAGTCCTTAGTTTCTGTCTATAATCTCTTCCAAAATCCAGATGGAATACAGCCAGTTTCACACCAACCACTACATGTTTTCTTCTCAGGAGGTTTTTGCACCTTGTTTAAAGTGAGATTTGGGACTTGTGCAATACTGACTCCTTTCCCAAGCCCTGAAGAAGATCCCTGCAAAAGGTCCACTGCTGTACTCTGCATTTCACAGACATTTCTCTTCAAAGGAAAAACTCTGAGGCCAACAATTAGTTGAAAAAATTCACTAACCTCTTTGTATTGGGCAGCATAGATCCAATGAATCTCTGTAAAAGGTTGAAACCTAGGAGGATGGTTTCCTGACATTTACAAAATCTGCTGGTGTGAGAGTGAGATTTGAGCGACTCTTGCCATACAAGTAGGACAGCCAGGTGGGAGATAGTAATTCCTTCCTTTGACTATCTGTGGCATTCTTGTTGAAGAAAAGTCTCTGCTACATGCAGAGCAATTACTGAGCTGGCATGAATTTTAGGTTACCATAAAATTCTACTTTAGCAGATTACTGCTGGTTGATGAACAGCTGGCGTGGACTGGAAATGCTCTAGCAGTGGTTGCTCAGGAATAAAAGGTCTTCGTTCCACAAGTCACTCAGAGAAGTGTATAGATTTGTCTTGGGTGTTGTATTATACAAGTTTTCTCTCCCTTGCTTCATTTTATTGTATAGTAAGTCACAAGTTACATAGTAACACTGGTGTCGTGGTGACAAGAGTTATACCTAACTTGGTCAAATTCTATGTGCCGTTTAATTGTACGCTGTTCAAGAGACTCTCAGTGGGTTCATAAGGCAGTGGTAGTTTGGAATGGGTTTTTATGTTAAAGTATCACTAAGGCTTTGGTTTCCTGCTTCTGTTCCCACTTTGCTTTGAAGGAATCTCATTATATTTCTGCAGTAATGTTCTGAAGTGTCTGCAGTAATGTTTTGAAGCGTGTGTGGATTTTAATTAAAATTTTCCTTTCCCCAAATACTCACTATGTTGACTGAACATCTCGTTTGAATCTAACTGGAACAGATTGCATGGTTTATTTCAGTTGACAGCACTTAATCTAGATTAATTTGTACTGTTCAGCATTTCACCGATGCAAAATAAAAGGTAACATTGTAGGCTACAGCATGAAAATCAAAGAACTAATATTTCCCAAGCACATGCAAGTACTGTATTACTGAAGGGTCACTGTTTGTTCAAGCTTTGAAGTATAACATCATGCATGTTTTGGACAAAACACAAAAATTTCGTGGAAAGAATGTATATTTTAAAACTTGTGTTATTAACTGTATTTAATGTAGGTATAGTTATGCATGTTATGAGCACAGATGTGCCAGTTAGGTCTTAAGAGCTAGCAATGCTCTTTGCTTTTCTTACAGGTAAGCCTTGCCTGTTTGTGTATCCGTCTCTGTTACTTTCTCATGTTGTAGCTTGAGAGTCTGCAATAAGATTATCTGAAAAGGATCTTGTAAGAGGGATGTGCTAAGATTTGTCTCTGAACTCAGTTTTACTGATGGATAGTCTGTTTTGGATTTCACATCTAAATCTCCTACTCAACTTTCCTCTCTTATGATAGAACGTGCATTTCAGAAAGCTGATCCATCCTGCAGTATAAACTTTGTGTGCTGCTGTTTTACATGGTACAAAAAACCACATCATATTTTGAGAAAAAAAAGATGGAAGAGAGAATCTCATCATGAAACTGCAATCTAAATTGACATTCTGTCTAAATTCCTTTGCCTGCTAGGTTTTGGGTTGAAATTAAATTTTAAGGAATTAAAGAATTTAAGATTTGGACAAGTACAGTTTGGCTATTAGAGAATCACAGAATGGTTGAGGTTGGAAGGGACTTGTAGAGGAACCTCTTGTCCAACCCCCCTGCTTAAATGCAGATCATGTTGCCCAGAACCATGTCCAGGTAGTTTAAAGAGTATAAATAATATACTGGTATAAGAATATGAATAATTAATCCTCACACTTTCAAGTAATTTTGAAACTTCTGTAATTAAAAAAAAAAAAAAAACAAACACAACAACAACAAAAACGCTTGTATGTCTTAAGAAGGTATTTCCAAGGTTGAAATTTTGCAGATAATTCAGAACAGGTTTTCATTTAAATAAGTAACACTTTCTGAAGTTATAAATAGGCATGATGATGTATGGTATTACAATGTACCTGAGAAGTCTAGATAAATTTCTTATGGAATATACTTTTCTTAAGATAATTATGCTACATATTATTGTTAATGTCAGCTTGGCCTGAGTTCCTGGTAGTGGGGTTGTGTACATATGAGTCTATTAGGGTTATATGTTATTAACTCATCCACACAAACAAATGTATTAGTGTAATTTGTGAAGTCACATGTGCGTGTATATAGAAAATAAAAATAGACAGATCTCATATTTGCTGATTTGCTAATTTGCTAAATGAAGGAAGAATGTGAAATTAATATTTGCTTGTATTCACTGTTTTGTGATACTTATTGCTGATAATAGCAGATTTACTCTGTAACTTATGTTAACGTATTTAATATTTTTTATGAAGCAGACATCCCTGTTATGTTTTTACGTATTTCTTACATGAAACATCATGAGTATTGTTGAGACATCTGTTAAAGTAAAGATTTGTTTTTATTTAGGTTTATGAGTTAGATGGCATCCCCTTGATCCTGGACAACTGCAGCATTGATGACAACAATCCTTGTATCCTTTACAAAAGAATTCTGATTATTGAATATGACTCACGAGAAGAGGTGTGGGGGTTTAATATATTTATTCCAGCATTGCTTTCAGTTGGTACCTAAGTCTAACTGGTCTTCTGAGTTTCTAGGTTGTATTTAAATGCTTGGTTCAGAAGTCAACAAAATTATAAACATGCTTTCATGAACCGATTCTAAGCCGAACTGTGCTTATAGTCTGTTCCCTAAAGTAATAAATATTACTCGTTTACAAATGTCAATTCAGTGAGGTAATTGTGATAGCAATCTGAATTAGGACTATGTTTGGTTATTGCATCAGATCTTTTACTTCAACTGAAATCTATTCAGTGGACTGAAATAAGTACCCTATCAATTCTGTATGCTTATTAAATCTGACTGGAGAAGTTATTCTCAGCCCACAGGCAAGGCTAGCAAGCTGTAATGAAAATTAGTAATTGCGAGAATTAATGATGCAGATTACTGAAATGTTGAGGAGATTTTAATAAAAATGGCATTGTGCTTTGTATTTTTCTTTTTCCTGGAGTTTAAGAGCAGAGACTTTCCAAGATAAATTGCTGCTAGAGTGAAATAGCTTTATATTGAAGATAAACAGTTGCTAAGCAGACTTACCCATCTCTTCATGAACTCCATAGTAATCCTGCTGATGTGTTCAGTGAGTGAGCTATTATTTTCTGTCATCTAATCATTAGCTCTTTGTAGGTTTCTGGTAAGTGCATCCGGAAGACAAATGCCTTTCCTGTCTAGAGTAATGTCAGCTTTCTTACATGAAATAGGTTTTTTAAGCTAATTTGTCAGAAAAAGATCACTTTTTAGCAATTATCATAAAAACAAACAAACAGAAAGTTGTGAAAATATTAAGTATTCTCATAATAATATGCTGTAGAACATCATCTGCATATAAGTTTATCTTAAAAGGATGAAATAATGTAGGGACAGTTGATAGCAAGATGTTAACAAGCTGGGTGCAGGAGCAGTGGGTGTTAAGTATCCTCTGAGTTGTTCACTGTTTCTTTGTATGCAAGGTTTTTTTATCCATCATCGTTCCTGTAGTTGGAGACATGACAGTGTGTCTCTTGACAGTGCACTGAGTAGCAGAGTTTGATTTCCACAGTCCGACTCTGGTAAGGGGCACTGCTGGATGCGATGGCATGGGCAAGGAAAGTTACCTTTCCCTAACCAGAAGAGCAGCCTGAGAAAACCTAGGAAGGAGTTTTGATCCTGCGTTAGTCTTCCTTTGCTGGAAAGCACAGCTGTGCAGCAACTTTTAGAATGTCTTTCTAGGATTAATCCTTCATTTTAACTGTTAGTAAAAGAGGATAAACTTTGAAGCCTTCAAAAGGTAGAGTTGTAATTTACGATTTTGAATGAAATGAAAATAAAATACCATGGGAGCCTTTACTGCATTTTTGGGCAATGTGGAACTTCTGACACCTTTTGATACAGCCTGACATTTTATGGTTGTACTATAAACTTCTAACCAGAAGATAAAACTTTGCTTATTTGGTTTTTAAAGACTTACTAGACATAATGACACCTCTTAATATAAGCTTTTGCCACTGATCCATAGCATACAGCATTCAGGTAAATGAAAAAGCGAGTAGCACTTGGGCAGAGCAGGGTCTAGCCTGCTGGGATGCAGTTTGCTGCCTCAGCTTTTGGAGCACAGGTTCTGGCTGCTACTGTGTTTATCGTTCTGAGCTAGAGCTATTCCATGTGCTCCTGTGCTACATGAAGTTAATGCTCCTCTGCTTCTCTCCTGCCTCTGAACTTCCTCATCTGCTCTGTTCTCAGCGTGTCTTATGCAGGGAAGCAGAAGAGGAGTTTGCACAGGTTGTATCTGTCTCTACTTTCACCTGCTTTGTAGTGTATTGTGCTGCTTCTAGACAACACAAATCAGGTCCTTAGGAGCACGTAGGTGCCTGACTCCATTGCATAATACTCCTCTGAAGAGAATCCACTGTTTCTCTCTGTGCACCCAGTCCTGTTTGCCATGAATCCATTTTGTGACACTTGTAAAGCAGAGCAATGCTCTTACTAAGATTTCAAAGCCTACTTGCTTAAAACTGAAACATCCCCAAATTGCCTGCATTGTGACTTTGTGATACAGAGTGCATATATTTTATGTCTTTTCTCATTTCAAGGAAAATTAATTGAAGGGAAGTATTTAGGCAGCTCTCGAGCTGAGTGTTGAGCGAGTTGCTGAAATTCAAATATGATCGCTCAGTGATGCTGCAGTTTGCCAAGGTGGTGTAGAAAGCTGCAAGGGAAAGCTCAGTGTAGCTATTCAACCAGGTTCCTTTGGGGAGTCAGGTCCAGAAACTTCTCTTTGTATTCCACTTTCTAATGCCTGTTTTTGTGGTTTCAGGCTGTGTTACTCCATTTTCTTCTTGGATAAAGCTGACTGGAAAAAGTTTCTTCCAGATTTCTTTTATATAAGAACTTCTTAGATTTCCTAGTAAACTATTAGTAGATGCACATTTTTGTTGGAGCTTTGTCTGCTTCAGAGACACTCAGGCTCTACAGTTAAGATGTTGTTATGTTTTCTACTGAAGACAGAGTTGATATACTGATTTTCTACATTTTAGTAACTAAGTTCTACCTCCAAATTACACATATAAAATTTTCTAAGGAAAAATGTGACTTTTGTGGTAAAAGTGATAGGATTTTTTTTTTCTCCATGGAAATAGAAATAGTTTCCCTAAAGTATGTGATTCATCAGGAGAAGCTGAACTGCCCTGTTAGATGTTAAAAGAGCTCTTTATTACCTTTGAAAGGAGAAATCCTTTGATAAGTCCTTTTATTTGTGGCATATGGAAGCATACTGAAAGAGGAAATGGGTCTGCTCTTATCCTAAAATAAATTCCTTTGTAAACCTGTCATTACCTTAAAATTGCATCCTTTGAGATCCTGAACAGTTCTGTAATGTGCGTAGAAATATCAGGAGGTTTGTCGCTTCAGCCGTCACTAGCTGAAGTTCAAGTGACATGTTTCCATTGCTTTAGCTCTTTTGGTTTGAATTCATCTTTCAGTGCCCAGTTTGGGAGAACTGTTATCCTGTCTAGTTACATCTCAGGCAGACTTGTATCTTTTACATTTGTACTAACAAATGGTTCTTTTGCCTTCAAGTTATTTCATGAGTAAAAGCAACAAAAAAATCTCCACCCTCATTAGTAACAGATATGAAGATGATTATGGACAGTTACGAACAAATTTTCTGTACCCTGTGAAAAGATTATTCGAATGGGTATTTGAAATTTTCAGCTAGTGTAACTTTACATGGTTCCAGGTAAATTCAGTGGAGAAATGCTGAAAGATACCAGATTTTCAACTGATAGTTGTCAGTCTTTTAACACAGCGGAAAAGGTAAGTAGAGTGAGACTAAGAAGATGTGGTTCATTATAGACCTTGGGGTCTGAAGAGTTAAACTTCAGAGGAGGTTGAATGTCACATTAACTTTTTCTATACACATTAAATCTTCCATCTTGAATTGGCTGTATCCTAATCATAACTGACCTGTATCCAACAGAAAAAATGGTGTTTCAGCAATGCAAGTGGGCTTGTTTGTCTTTAGATTAAGGAGAGGTTCTTTCATGAGATAATTTATTTTTGTTTTGAATATTCACTTTATTGATCTGCTTCTGAAAAGCTGGAGGTGTTGTGCCTTTACCTATGTAACTCGTGTTTAAAAACAAATAAATTAAACCTGCCACAGAATAGCAGAGTGGGTTGGAGATGCCCATTTGGGTATTATCAGTGAAAAGTTTGATCCAGATCCCACTTTTCAAGTTATTAGAGTTGAAAAGGTGTTCTAAATTAAAATATCTTCTGTTTTGCTCTCAAAGCCACCATGTTCCTTGGCTCTGACAAGCTCTAGCATCAAGACAAGAGCCCTTCTTTTTCTTCTTATCTTTTACCTCATCCTAAGCTCCTTCCAGCTTCATTTCTGACCTTTCATAGATTTAACTTGCTAAAGGCAAACATAAAGAGGGAGGCCAGCCCATTCTGATCAAAAGACTGTTGACCCTAATCATACAAAAAAGGTGCTTATGAAGGATTTTAATTAAACCAACCTGTTTATTATTGAAGACTTTTCAGTTTACCTTAACTAAGTTGTCTGCTTTTTTGCTCCTTCCTGACATTCAGGCTCATGAGTAGCACACAAAGATGTGCCTTTTCATTTTTTTTTTTTTTTTTTTGTTCTTGTTTGCTTATTTGTTTTCAATTTAATGTCTGTCCTTAAAAATATTTATTATTATTTTAGGAAAAAGACATTATCCAAATAACTATAATGTAGTAACTGTTAGTTAAACTGGTACAACTTGAAAATCAGAAGGGGAATGCAGTTTTGAAGATCGAATATTCCTTTTTTTTCAGGATGCTTGCCAGTCTTACTCTTTTGAGATTCTTACAGTAGATCTCTTGATAAATTGATTTTGTGAATGTCTGAATTTAATTGGAATGACCTTTTGTAAGTATATATATTATAGTAACTCCTAATCGGGCATGTTTTTCTGTTAACCGAAAGTGCAGTCATGCTTGAAGGAAAAATACGCTGCTGTGTAGAGTGTGTGTGTGTACGTACACACACACATATATATATATGTTTATACACATGAGTAAAAGCCCAGCAGGCTATATGTTAGGAGTAAGAATTTTCAGCATTTGTGAAGGAAGAACCTGTGGTTGCTGTGGATATCCATACATAAGCCCCTTAGTTTAAATAATGGGTGAAAATGTAGAAAATATAAGTTAATTTTCAGATACTCCTTCCCTAAGCTTCTTCGATTATATTCGGTCTGAGAGTCATCTGAGAGATAGATTGAAAATACTTTTGATTTCATGGCAACAGCAAGTATAATTGTGGTTCATGAAACGTCTGGCTAAAGCTAGAAGAAATCAAGTTGCTATGGTCTACAACAATGTCAGTTTGTTTTTGTGAGATGCCAACAAAGAGTTTGGGGCGAGCTGACAGACATTTTATTTCTAAGTTCCAGAGTACAACCTAAAACAGGCCACATACTGTAAAAAAGCCTCACAGCTGAACAGAAGCCAGTAGAAAGCAAAAACAGGACAGTGAGTTGACTTTTTAGACTAAACCATCAGACAGTTGAGCATTTTTATGTAAATGTGGCTATCTCATGTACACTGGCAAGAAAATACAGCGTAATGTTGCATCAGTAATGGTTGCCTTTCTTTGGAAAGCTCACTTCAGGCACTGCCAATGCAGTTAGTAGTTTGAGGTGAGCTATTTGGTTCTGCATTTTCATAAACACACATAAGATCATGTCAGTGCAAAGAACCTAGACTACTGATGAAAAACATAATGACCTCCTCATGCCCAGTCAAGTTCTGCCCATTTGGAAGAAATTACCCTTTTCCTCATCCTGTTGACACTTGGCCTTGCTACACAATTAAGTCTGAAGTTTACCTGGGCTGAATGGAAGTGTGTTCTTTGGTAGCTGGCTCAAGTTCTGCATTATCAGAGTTTACTGCCACTGCAGCCCTTATCCTCAGACACAGAGCACGATTAGAATTGTATTTTCTGTAAACCACTACTGATTGTCACAATGACTTTAAGAAAAAGGAAGACAGTGAGTGTTTAGTGACCTAGCAGTGGAAGAAGAACAGAAATTTGTTGGCCTGAACCTTCAGGTTCGTAGTGCCAAAGATAACACAAAATATCAACTGAGTGGCAGCCGACTACCACAGATGTAACTAGGATGAAAAATTGGTCAAGCAAGAAGAAGTCACTATGTTGCCATACTCCAGTCCAATTCAGCTCCTATGTGCTGAGAATTCTTCCCTAAAAGCCTGGAGAGAGTGGAGGATTTCTGTTTCATGGCATATGTGCAAAACTTAGCTCTTTCTCTATATCTTAAAATTATATATTCGGATGAACTGGTCAGACTAGAAACTGGAACAGGTACAAGTGTGGTTATTCATTGAGCAATAAGTCTCTGAGAGGGACTTATTTCTTTTACCTTATTCAGCAGACCAAATCCTATCCTGTTCCTGCAAGTTGTTGTGAATTCTTTATAGCTGTATTTTGTTTGATACTAATGGAGCCTAGGGGTCTGTGTGGCTCATAAGGGGATCCCTCAATGTTGTATGATAAGACGTTTTTTCAATGCAGTGGTGGCCTAGTTTCCTAAATGATTCCCAAGAGGCTTCAGCTTTCCTGTTATTTCTCATGGTGAAAGGGGAAAAACACAGCTATTCCCAAACACTCCTTTTGGGTTTTTTTGGGAAGGTCATTGCCCACCAATGCCTGTTTCTGTCACTGTGTACCAGGTCATCTTTACAGTCTTGAAAGTAGCACTGGAAGTGACTGGTCTTGTTCTTACAGAAGCATTAATGAACCAGCGAGGTCTGGATTTCATTCTGAGTAGGATTTTTCTATATGATATTGAGTAAAGTCTGTAAAGTGGGATTATTGTAAATCTCTGAAGAGGGAGGAACTAGGTGCGTGGTCCCTGTTGAAAAGGGTACAGGAGGCATTTGTGTAACCTAATCCAGTTTTAAATCACTCTTGACTTTTACTTCACATCTGAGAAGCTGGGATAATACAGCTTCCATGTCTTAACTCATTGTTTGTCTTTTCTGTATGTTGCAAACTCTTTGAAACAGAACTCACTTAAAGGTGAAGAACCAAGAAAAACACCTACCCTGTCAGGATTAAACATGATATTGGGTAGATTTCACTTCTGACTCAAAGACTATAATTCTGAAATGATTTTTGTAAGAAAATGTTTACTTTAGAATGAAGACAAAAATGTTAAGTTTTCTCGTGAGATGTCTTACATCTACTAGCTGTATCAATAATCCACACCATTCCCCAAGAACAAATTTTCTCTTGTCAAATGCAGCGTTCTCCTGAACTGAAGAAGACTGAAACCACAGGAGGAATGCACAATGTGGTACAGGAAAAGATATTAAATTAAAATGCTGTCCCTTTTTTCTTCCAGAAATGACCAAGATTAAATTTGGTGTTTAGACATTTAACAAAATTTTTAATTCATAATGGTGTATTTCAGGTTGCTGGTTCTATAATTTGAGGATGCAATTTATTTAGTGCTTCTGCAGGATAATTAAAATACTGAAATTCAGAGTTCATGGACAGAGGGGCACTGTTAAGTCTCTTGAGAATATATAAGATACTAAAGCACATTTGCAGAGATGTGAATATGAAGCCTGTTCTTCAGTATCTCACCTCTACCTAGCTCCAGTAAGTGAGAACTACCATCATTAAAAGTGTGTGATGTACAGGATCCCTATTAGAGCTGGAGAAAGTTTAACAGAGCTATATAGAATGTAAGAAGGCCCTTTCAAGTGTTACATTATAATATTTCTAATCCCTTGAAAAAAGTAATCTCTGTAGGCACCAACTCATGCATGTAAAAGTAAGGAATTAAAGTTAATAACTCTATTTCTAAACTAAATATTGTTGTATTTGTCCTCTGCCCTAATCCTCTTGGTGGATTTAAATCCATGACAGGCTTGAATTCTTGAAAGAAGGTGGATCTTCCGTTACCAGGAGCACAAAAAAAAAAAAAAAAAAAAAAATCAGAGAAAATATAATATTTCACTGCTTTTATAGCTCAAAGACCTTGCTTGATTTTTCTGTAGACTTTCTTTTGAAAAATTCCCCTCTGGGCTTAGATGGACCACTAGAAATTTGATACCCAAAGATTTTTGGGGTTTTTTTGTTTGTTGGTTTGGGGGGGGGTTTCCTTTTTGTTTTGTTTTGTGTTTGTTTGTTTGATTGTGTTTTTCTTGTTGTTTTTTGTCGTGTTTGGGGGTTTTTTAAATAACACTGGGAGTGATTAAAAAATATTGTTGGGAATGGAATGCCTTCTACAACTGCCTTATCATGTTGCAGTCTGTGTTCTTGACATTGTCCCTCACATGCCTCCAAAGAATATTCAGATGTCATATGGCCAGTGCTTTGCATAATGTCTTTAATCTGACATATTTCTGTTGTCCCATTTTTGGTCACTGTTATTAAAAAAATCTGGAACTTCAGCTAGCAAATGCATTGTCCTGTGTAGCACCTTGTTATCCTTAAATCATTTTTCTTCACTTCCCCAGATCTTTGTTTAGACTTTTTTCTTTCTATTTCCAGACTGGTTTCCAAAATCTAACCTTTCGTTTCTTGCTAAGGATATATTTGCAGTCCATTCCATTGACCTTGTTGGTTTGTTCTTGTCTCTTGGTGTTCTGAGATTTCTTCAAGTAGATGCAACCATTTCCTGAGATTGTGGCTAATGGCTGTTTTGCAAAACGTGGGAGAAAAACCTTAGTTGGTTATAATACAGTTGCATCTTTCAAAACACCCATTTATTTAACAGCTTTTATTTTTGGATGCACACTGGACATAGTCTGGTGTTTATGAGACTGAAACTGGAGTTTTGTTTACCTTCGTTGTTTTGTTTATTTGTCATAAAGTGACTTTTGAAATTGCCAAAAGCACCAGGGGTGGGTTTTATGCTATGTAAGTTATTCAGGACTTGAATCAATAAAATAAATATTCAAGCACAATGCTGATAGTTAAGCTGTCATACAGAACCATGTTGAATCCATATAAATAGATTAATGTCCAGAGCTTATAGATAGAAAAAGAACTTCTATCCAAATTATGAGTCAGCTTATCTTGTCATCTACATTAGACTGATAAATTATAATTAGCTTGACCACATCTCAGGTATTAACTAGATTGGGCTTTTGAGTCTGGTGCCAAGTTTTTGAAAGTTTTATTTGACTGATGTAATTTCCATTTTAAAGTGTTTTAGTAAAGCAGTTCATTTCTATTTGTATGTGTATAAATGCACGTGAATATATTTCTCTGTGTAGGTGGAGTTTTTTTCTTTACACATCCAAGGAAATTTAAAATTACTACAGTTTGCCTGATATTTAATGAGTTTTTGAAGAAAATTCCCATCCCCCTGTGCTTTAGTGCTTTACATGTCAATGTCTGTGGTAGGTTTTAATAGTAATTTGATACATGAGTTTCAACTTAATGGAATTTTGCATTTTTTTTCTGTACCTGGGAAAAGAAGATAAGCTAAGGCATTTTTAACAGTTAGGTAACAGCAACTGAAGCTTTTCCTTTTTAATGTAACAATCTACTAACTCTCCAATACCTCTTGGAGATAACTAGCGGCTTTAGTTGTCATGAATTCTTAAAATGGGATTAGTGTAATAGAAGGGATGGTAAGAACAGCATCTTGTGACTGTGGAGCATTAGCTTGAGATTGATCGAGAGTGTGATTTCTTTCTGTTATAAAACCAGATGATTTATAGTTACTCATAAATTACGGGTTTCTATTAAAAATGTAAGTCATAATTTAAAAAAAAATTGGCAGCCTAAGCAGCAAAAATGAATGTGTCATATTCATGGTTTTGAGCTAGTATTACAAGTCTGAGTATAGGAAAAAGTAAAACAAACTAGAGGTTATAGCTTAATTTTTTTTAAAGTTCTGTAAGTTTTGGCATAAGAGACATGATAATAAAAATAGCCTGACATGGCTAAACATGTACTATGGCTTCTGTAGCTCTGGAGTACTTGGCTGAAATTTTGTGTTTAATTTCATAGTATACTAAGGCATGTTGGCACTGTGCTTTGAAGTCCTACAGGGTGTGAAATGAGGCACATAGAATATGGATAAAATGTTGTTTAGCTGTCAGGCATTCAAGACTAGTAGCAATCTAGGTATATAATACTGTTCAGTAGTGCCTTATATATTCTGTTAACTTAGACACACCAGTGATCTGGGGAGAAAAACCCCCACGTTGCTCTAGGTAAGAAATGTCTTAGTAATGCAAATTGCTGAAGTAGTAACCAGTCCTTTAATTACCACAAGGTACTATTCAGCTGGATGTCACTGGAGTGAGTATGAAGTTAAGAACAGTCAAGCGTTGGAACTACGAGCCTCATGATTGAGGTCTGAGTGTCAGAATTGGACAGTGCTGGAAACATGTTTCTGAATGACCTGGAGAGCTTGGACTCTACTTGCGGGACTGTAACAAGGAGTGAGGGGGCAACCGAATATTGTGAGCTTTTGCTTTTCACTTTTTCTGAAATTGGTAACAGCCAGAAGAAGCAGGCAACTGCATTGTACCTGTAATCAGCCATATAGGAAATTTTGTCAGAATTTGTTACATAGCTCTGATGCCTATGCTTCAAAAGGGATGCTGAAAAATACAAATGGAGAGAAGAGGTACAAGAATTATGCAAAGCTGGGGTTATGTGCCTCAGTTTCTCTCTTTAGTTCATGGAAAAGATACTTGCCAAGTGCCTTGATCGTGATCTGTGATTTTTATTTTTAATCTATAATGAAGAAAAGAATCGGTATTTGGAAACCATTCTAAAGAAATCTAAACTAGAAATAAATCACAGGCTGCGACCAATGAGGTATTTACCCACTGGAACAGTTTATTTAGTGATACAGTGAAATCTTGGGGTCAATATTAGATGTCTTTCAGAAAAAGGTGTGAAAATATCTTGTACATGAAACAGAATCAGCAGGCTTGATTTCAAGAGTGGTCATCTTTGTTCTGTGCCGAAGTGTTGGGCAAAAGAGATATAATCATCCATTCTGGTTTTAAAGTTTATTTGTTGGCCATAGATGCTTAAATGGATGAACTTTCACTGAAAGTTATACATGAGCTATAACATACCTGTCTGTTGATTATTCAGAAGATATGAGTCCCATGTTAAAGAAAACTGTATCCCACAGGGCACAATTTAAGAAATGGATTTATCATTACAGATAATAGGTAGGATGTTAAGAGACTGGTATAAATCCAGGTAGGCAGAAAGGTGGTGTTTGTCTGCTAGAGGAAGAGATAACTCCTAGTGTGGGAGGTTAGGGAAGGCCTGAGAACTGGAAAAACAATATTTAATGTACAATTATTTTCTGCTACAGATACTTCCTAATTTCTGTAGGCTGTGAATTACTGAGAATGTTGCCTTTGTATTGAAACTATTTTGATGAGTTTAAACTGAGTAGTTTTGCCTGTTAGTGAGGCGGCACAATTTGAGATCTTTCTCTGGCAAAACAATGTTCTTCTACAGAGTGGAATTCGAGCTGCAAACCTCAGTTCAGGTTTTTGGGGACAGGCTTTCTGTCTTTACCAAAATATTTTGTGGAGGCAAATTTAGATGGGGAGAGCTCACAGCCCACCTTGATCTTTCCTGTCCCAGTAAGGAGTAGTGGGAAAGGGCTGGCTGCAGGCATCTTATTTCATGTATTTCCAGTGAAGCTTTGCTGCCACGTAGTGGTGGAGATTGAAGCTTGTTGGGAGGTGGATGGTCCAACCCTCCTACTGATCTCTTGGACCAGGTGAGAGTTACCTGTAGCAGAAATGAACCTCTGCTTTAGGTTCCTCAGTGTAACAAATCTTATCTCTGAATAATGTGATCAGGAATATATGCGTCTTCCAGCATCCAGTGGTGCCTCTCCACCTGGAGGCTTTTAGGTTAGATGAGTTGTGTTGTGGCTGCTCTGCAAGAGCCAGGTCAAGCCAAGGTGGGGGGGATGGAAGGAAAGGGAAGAAAAGGAAAAGAAGGAGAAGGAGGAAGACATTCCCAGCTGATAGAGCACTGCCTGGTTGTAGCTTTTAAACCCAGAAGGTGGTGACTGCAGTCATAGGTGATAATGTAGTGACTGCTATGGAATAAATAAAAGTACAGTCAACCAAAATATTTTAGACCTCCGTATTGTAACTTCTAGGCAGAGTATTTAAAGTTTATATAGTCTGAATTCGTGAAGTTTTCTGATGCTGATAATTTAATGTCAGATAGAATGAATTAGCTTCTTTAAAATGAGTAAGCAAATTAAGATAAAACCTTTAGCTCCTTATGTTTCTGGTAATGACTTAAGCACAAGTAAAAGTTTTGTAAAAAAGGTAAATAAGTTGTAAGGATTTTCTATCATCTTATACAGCTTCTAGACTTCATAAAACTACTGGAACCCCCAACAGGAAGAAATTTGTAGAGCTTTGTAAGCAATTTGGCTGACTGCACAGGACTGAATCCTGACTGTCTACTACGTGTGGTCAATCACAGCACATTGATCCAAATGGTGATTAACAGTTGCAGTAGCTGTCTAGAGACCTCTTTTAATGGTGAGAAGAATTATCCTCAAGTTGCTGTGAAACAAAAGTACTTAAAAGGACTTGAAGGGGAAATGGTTTATGTCTTTTCAGTGTGGTCCGGTCAGGTCTGTACGTGGAAGCAATCCTTCCAACGTGACACTTTAGTATTTCTTTCCTCTCTACACAAGTTTTAGTGATAATTGAATTACTTGTTGAAGACCAGAAAGAAATATAATTAACAAGAATTATATTTTCATTGTCTCTGGTTTCTATAATAGCCCTATAGACCTCTTCCAGCTCTTAGAGAAGCTGACTGACTTTAGCTGATGCATAAACAGCCCATTTGACTAGGGTTCCAATCCGTGTGGGTTGTCTTTCTTGATAAAGTTTTGTATCTTTTCCCACATTTCATAAAATATAGTTAATATTTTAATAGTCGATAATCTGATTTAAATGAAATAATAGAAATGGGCAAAGAATATCCTCGTTTTCTCATTAGTCCAATGACTTTTTAGAACGAAAGTTTCCGAAGTAATCATTTAATTATTGAAAATAACTGCAGTGCAGGAAATGGTCTAATTAAAAAAAAAAAAAAAAAAAAAAAAAGTATCTATACTCTATAATAAATCAGACTCTCCAGCAAGGATGTTAGACTTAGAAATTCCTCAGTATTAATAACTGTCAAGGAGACTTAAGAAAATAGGTGTACGTATTTAATTCTCCTTGTTACCACGTTTCAGTATCTGTATTAGAAAATGATAATACCTAAGTTTTAAAACTTACTGCTTGCTTTTCCCAAGCAACATACTTTCACATTTACTTATGCATTGCTGTATATCTACCTCATCAGATTCAAACATTATTAATAATTATGTCTACTGTCTTTCATCCATAGAATCAAAATTGTTTTAAAGAACAACTCATAGGGATCCAGATGGCTCCAATAGACTTGCCAATAACATTTAATCCAAATTGGACCTCCTAATATGAGAATGAAAAGTGGGAATACTCTCTTTGGGAAATGATTTGTAAGTCCTCCTCTCCAGTAATGTATCACAATAGGATATTGGTTGGTGTTTCCTGACAGTATGTGGTTGTATTTTCATACACCATTAAACTTATAAAATGGTCCCTGTGCTATTGCAGCATTCACTCTAGCAAGCTCTTGTAGCCGAAACCATATGAAAAGAAACAAGAGAATGGTGAAAAGTTCCCTTTGCAGTCAATGGCAAAACACAGGATTTAGTGGCATAGTTTTTTGTGGTTTATGTTGATTCCAGATAGTAAAATCTTTCATCCTCTGGGGCAGATTGCCAGCACATTTTCTCCATCTCTCTTCCTTTCTCTCTGTACATCCCCCTCCCTGCTAATTGAAGCTACAAGCCAGGGGAGTTTAGATGATAAATTTTAAATTGCTGGATGAAGATGTTACACAAGTATGGAATGCAGGACAAGTTGATTCCATTTTGTTATTGTTTGTATAAGTCAAAATAACATGGGAATCCCATAGCATACAGTACTGATAGATTTTTTTTAAAGTTGCTATAAATGTGTACGAATGTTTGCTTTTATTCCCTAGACACAGGTAGTCTAGTAATGAAGCTCCTGCAAAATGAAAGAAATATTTTTCTTTCTTTTGTGCGCCCTCTGCACTGTGACAGAGATACTATAATCTTCACTTCTTTGTCTATAATATTAATTTCAGAGCACACTATGTCCTCTTGGAAAAATCTAGACCATTCTATGCAATTGGATCTACTGTGCTTGCTGCATTTCTTCTCTTTTATGCAGTTTCACAACAAACAGGCTCATGCTCTTATTTGTAGTAACTATGGAAACTTCAGAAGCTCTCTTTCTAAAGCTGAGCATACAATAAAGTGCTTAAAGTGTGGGTAGGATTAGAGACTCTAGAATATGTTTAATTTTCTCTCTGTGTCGCTATCTTTGGAGAGGAGCAAGAGGGTAATGTGAATATTAGCTGGAGACTAGCTTTAATCTCTGCTGACACTTAAGTCTGTCTAGGTCTGCACACAACCATCCAAAGGTCTTAGCCTCACACAGCATGCGAACAAGGGAAATCATGCATATTCATGACTGAATTTACAATGGAAAACCTACATGCAGAAAAGAGTTTTTTGAGTGAGTGAAAACGTTATTGAAACCATTTTGCAGCTTCAGCTACAGTAGTCAATAATGATAAATGCCATAATGATGATAGAGTTCATAAGATAATGGGGATGTCTTAGATATTATGTAAGCATGAATGAGTATGATAATGGGAAAACATCATTTGCTCTGGGGTTTAGCAGTTTTTTTGTGTTGAAGGACATAAAAATGGTGGTAACAGGATTATTCCCAAGGCTACTACATAAAAAAAAAAAATAAAATGAGAGTATTTTTTCTCTGTGTGGCACTTTGTGAGATTGAGAACTGTCATTCTTTGAAAATAATTTATATTTTTTGGAGGTATTCTTTTATGCAAGTGCTGTATTTTATGCAGAGTTGTAGAAGAACACGAGAATTCTGCTTGTCATCCCAGGAGCAGAGCCAGGGAGGGTGGTAGCATGTTTTTCACAGTCGATTGGGAGTATTTAATATTATTTTTTGGCACTTGTGAAATGCCTTAAATCCGACCTCGGAAAGACCTGCCTAGGTATCAGCCTTTGTTCATCTGTTTGTTCCTGTGCATCCGTCAGCTTGCATACTTTACGATTCTGAAATTTATTCTCACCATTGGAGCTGAGTGAGATTCTGCTTATATACGATTTGATTTCTTTGGTATTTTGTTGTTGTTTCACATACTCAAATGTAATCTTCAGTGGAAATATTCAGTTTATGTAACTTACATGTAGTTTGGCACTTGACTTTTCACTATACCATAGCAGTGATACACTGATGGAGAGAACAGATTGATATTCTCAGTCATAAATCATAGAATCTTTTAGGTTGGAAAAGACCTTTAAGATCATTGAGTCAAACTGTTAACCTAACACTGCCAAGTCCACCACTAAACCATGTCCCTGAGCACCACTTCTGTGCATCTTTTAAATACCTCCAGGCATGGGGACTTCATGCTCACCTGTTGAGGCTTTGATGTGATACATAATTAATTTTGTTCCTTAATTTCTCTCCTCTGTCATTGTCCCACCCAGATCCAGGACTTAGCCAGAATTTTTTAAATGGAGGAGGAATGTAGCATGCTTCCTGACAAAGTCTGAAGAACTTTGTCAGAAAAAACCCTATAGTTGTAACTGCTTTGCTATTTTTTAAATTTCAGTTCTGGTCTGGTTGAACATGAAAATAAATATAAACTGCTATTAAAAGGCAGGGGGCTGTTTCACTGATGCATGCCAGTGCAGGATTGTTCCCTAGCATGTGTTTCCTGTGATGTTCATCCAAGCTACTCTTCATTTAAACCCTTCGCTCTCTGCTGATGATTCCTCATGTGCTTTTTATTTGAGTCCCTTCCCTGTTCTGTTTTGGCATCGAAGTAGCACTGTGGTTAGGTATAGTCATAAACGTTTTTTTCTTGGTCTTCTGTATTCTCAGTTTATCACTTCCCCTCTCTTAAAATGTAATCTTGTGAAGGCAGGACTGGGTCTTGTATTAAGAAAACTGCTCCTGCTACATTTTGTTATTTATCCACATTGCCTGGTGTATCCAATGACCCAGCACGAGCAGCTGCCTCTGCCAAAAGTACATAAGCCTAGGGAATGCTTGGAGGTGGCGGCAAGGTTGGCACAACAGTCAGTGCAAGGTGCACAGAGACAATGGCAAGACTGCTGCTGTAAGGATGTGCATGCGGTGGTGCTGGATTTTCCAAATACTAGTATGATAGATTGTGCAAGAAAGTCCAGTTCCTGTATATTGTTCTTTTGGCTGAAGTTCTCATTTCCACAACTGAGGAGTTTTCCCCTCTAGTCACCTCTGGCAAATACCCATAAGAATACTATCTTATTTCTATGCTTAGACACTGTCCTGTCCAGAAGACATCAAGGAGATGAGTAAATGATGCATATTCTTCTACTGGATGTGAAGCTACATGTAGTAAATAATTGGTGCCCTGCAGGCAAACCACTTTTGTGTGATTCAGAATGGCTTGCCTCCCATATGGGTAACTTGGGAAAGATTATATCATAACAGAGCTTTTCAGCTGCAGAATTGGGACTAACATCTCTGACACTTCATAAAATGAACACTGTAGTTCACTTGGAAGATGCCTGACTGATAATCCTGGGAATTTAAATCCTTTGTCTACAGCCCTGACGTGCACCTCAATCCTGGCCTCAAGGGACCACCTTAGAAGGTGAATGAGTTGCAGCCTGTGCCCATTTAAACATGAGCAGGAGCTACCCAGTGGTGATCATAGTGTCTGTTCTGTTGGCAAGTTTGTAAAAGGACCCAGGTACAAAGAACCAAGTTTAGGTAACATTAGGAGTTAAATATTTTAAGTGTCTCCCATATTATTTGTGCTGTTTTCAGTTGCTAACCTGGAAATGTTTCTCTTTTTTTGCATTTCTTCAACTTTTAGAGTGGAAATAATAGTTGTCTTCTTTCTCGTACCGCATTTATGGCTTATTTTGTTTGCCAGTTTGCATTGAAGTGTTCAGATTGTAAATACAGTGACTGACTTTTTTTTCCCCCAATCTCACTAGGAAGATCATTGGAACATTTCAATTAACTATAGTCTTGTTGTAAAACAGTATGTCCTTTTAATTCCTGTGTTCGTCTGTGTTTTGTTTTGGTTTTTAATTCTAGTTGAAACCTAATAAACTTGCCTGAAGTTAAGGGACATACCTCATTTAAACTTAAATTACCTCATATGCAAGTGTTTGCAGGTTCAGAGTCATTGCCTGTAAATGTCTTACTTTTTAAAACCTTTGATTTCTACTGTTTTTCTGGGTTTGAGGGATTAGGGGGGCAGTGGGGGCCCAGGGAGAGGGGCATGCGGTAATAAATTAAAATAAGCATAGTTTCATCTTTAAATCAATAAATGATCCTTAACTTTGTCCAACAGTTGTGAACCAGTGGGCAGTATATGCTATCCGAAATCTCACTGAACAGAATGAGAGAAACCAAGAGCTTATTGCGCAGATGGAGGAGAAGGGGCTGGCAGACAATTCTGCCCTTCAGAGTATGGGTTTAGAGATAGAGAAACGAGATGACAAGTTAATTCTGAGATCTGCTAGGAAAAAGCCCTCGTGAACAAAAACTGAAGAAGAGTCAAATCATTAAAAGAGGATTTCTCTTTTAAAATAGTTTTCCTTGCTCAGGCTATCAAGATTTCTTCAGTTTTAGTTCCAGTCTACTGGAAGTCTTACGTTCATTCTCAGACATACCGCCAAATGATACTTCTGCCTCACTATTGTAAACAAAAGAACACCCACACATTTTCTAAATACCTAGGTAAATTAACCTATGGAAGAAGATCCTTCTTTTCAGATGGTTGAAATTTCACTGCTTTCTTGTTTCTTTAGTAGAAAGATGTCATGCGTGCAGTATTGAGTTGTTATAATTTCCATTGCTGAACCCAGAGATAACTATCATTAAAAACTCAACAAAGAAATAACTGCTTTGCAGTCTGCCTTCTCTGTTTAAAAGATCTATGCTGAGTCAGGGCTCAACAATGAAATATACTCATTTTCAGTCATGGTGCTTAAATATCTCTACTTATATAAGGATCAGTGGAACAGTTGATGTACATAAATATTTAATGAATTAAACACAACGTGCCTTCTGTGTGTTTAAATTATTAGTAAATTGTCTTTTCTACCTTGTTACCTTTCAGTCTTCATGACAAGTATATTAAAAACAAAGCTGAGGCTGTTGTGGCAACAGATGCTACATTCCTTTGCACTGGGGCATGTCTCTGTTTTGGAGACTTCGGTGTTTGTTTGAATTTTATTTGTTCCTTTGGATGGTAAGTCAGCCCACTTTCCTTTTATTTTGCACTTCTCATGGGTTTTCTGAACTCTGGCAGACTGCTGAAGAGGTAGTTTCTCACTGTGATTAATTCTAGCAGTTTCTTTTCACCCCTCTGCCTTTCCAAAACATTGACAAAACTCATTTCCAGTTAATTAATTCAAGAGAGGCAGAAGAATGGAAGGCCCTGCCTCTTCATTTTGGGTACCCTCCTATATTGTTGTTGGACCCTGCCACTCTGGAATGTGGCATGAATGAGATGGAGGGAGAAGGGGGGTGAAGAAAGCGCGGGAGGGCACGGTTAACTCTGTGTGTGCCATAGCTTTGCCCTGGTAGCTAAGAACTGTATAATCCATAAGCAAACCAGGAGCTGCAGCTTAACGTTCCTAACGCTTGTGAATCATTGCTGTTGTTTGTTTATCTTCAGTTGTGTGTAACAGGTCCCAGGAAAGTTAAATTGTTCATGTTGTTGTCATCAGTTAATCCCATTCTTAAATGGAAAGGTAAGTTAATGTCCTAAAACTACATATACATGTAACAGATATTCAGCCATGTGCATCAGCTTTTGCTCCTCCAATTTGTTTTTTTATTTAAAAATGAAAAAAAACCCCATGTGGTACTTTGAACTAAGAAATATAGAGTAATACTTAAAACTCGTGGTGAGTACAGCCAAACTACTAAGGCCTTTCCAACTTAACCATAAGCTTTCAGTGTCTACCACACTGACCAGGTGGGACTATGGAATTGACTGAGTGGGATTTTAGTCACCTGTTGTTTTAAAAGGCAATGATATAAAACCGCTCTCTTTAGTCATTTAAGTAAAGGATGTATATAAAGGGATAATGGCAGTGGGAACAAAGACTGTAACTTTTGGTGCTTTTAGTGACTTCTTACCTTAAAAACAAATGTGGGAGAAAAGTGTCCTTTGCTTTAGTAAAGAATAAACATGAATATAAGTGAAGTGCTTTGTTTGCTTTTCAAAAATAATTTGACAGGAACATTTCAGCAACATTTCAACAACTAAAAGTTGTTGTGTTTATGTGCTGATTTATAAAGTCATTTGTTTTACAGGTAGGTGCCTTTTGCTAGCTGAATGGAAAAGAATGATTTTGGTTCTTCTTGAGCACGTGATCGAACAGATTGTGGTTTATCAATGATTTCCATAAGCCTTAGTTCTTGGTTTAGGCCAGAATTAATTTAACAGTTTAATTACTGTGTCACATAAGATCTACAGCTGGTTTTGTTTGGGTTTTTAAATTTTTATCTCCATAACACAATGGAAAATTCATACTTTTCACCTAAATGGTGAAAATACTTTCACCATTTCACCATACTTTCCCTTAATTTCATACTAGCACCTAAATGGCAGAAAAAAAACAAAATCCACTGTTAAGGAAAAAGAGGAGGGGGGACATATGGAAAGCCACATCGTTCAACTTTAAAATGAAAGAATTAAACTTTTGCTAAGAAAGGAACATCAAATATAATAGCACCTAGAAACAAAGTAATTTTCAGTTGACTAATTGCAAAACTTCAGACTTTTTTTTTAGTATCACTACTTAAGCAACTCATGGTAGATAATTTAACAAAGTGAGGAAAAAAAATGTAATTAGCCTGAACAGAAAATGAAGTTTTTGTGTAAGGAAAAAAATCCAAAGAATTTCCTTTTATTTAGGGTAATAAAGAGTTAAAATCCTGTTCACAAAGCAAATCCAGAAAGAACTTTGGTTGTGGAAAAAGCAGTGGGAGTCCCTTTTTCCTTTTAAGCAGTTGGGAATAAGCAGGGTTCTTTTTTTTTTTTTAACTCGATCGTTGTATACCCACCAATGGAATATGCACAAAGCCATAAATATAAGTCAGATAATAACAAACACAAATAAATAAAAGGGGGTTGTGTGTTTCATACGTAATTGAGTAATAGTTTAGTTTTCTAAATGGGAAATGTGGGGCTTTCACAGTGGAGAACATGCTGATTACTGTATTGTGAGTGGCTGGCTTTTGATTTTCCTAGATGGATTAATTCTCAGAACACAACAGCTTCCCTGTCCTCCCCCAGTGGAGTCCCAGTCTCCAATAGGCTTGTTTTATATGCTAGGGGATTAATACAGCACAGCAATCAGTCATAAAAAGCAAGCTTTATGGAGTTTGTAAAGGGGCAGAACAGTCAGATCAAGTCTTGTGACCATCTTATTGCTTTAGAATGCTTTCAAACAATAATGATTAGATTTTTTTTTTAGGTCTATTTTTTATTAAAAGGGAATAGGGAGTTGGTTTTTCATCTTAAATATATAGATTTTTAAAGAGCTTTCTTACAAATTATGAGAAATAAGCTTAAATGTTTGTGAAGCTCTGAATTTTTACTGCTTCTAATAATTTAGGTCTGTTTTGCCTAAAGCACTTGTAAAATACATTTTTAACTGTAAACAACAAAAATTAAAATCCCAGGCAGTTAATGCCATTGTCACAATGTCTTTATAGCAGTTGAGTTTATATTTTGAAGCAGGAGTGCATAGCGAGACTCCAAAAAACCTCTTATTTATTTGCAAATGAAAAAGTACTGAAAATATGAGGCTGTACCCAAAATTACCTTAAGTCTTTGTAGCTAGCCTTATCTATATCATTGTTTTACATTGACTTAGAATATGCTGTCATATTACAATACTCTAAGTAGACTTCTTCATGTTAAATGTTTAGGGGTGGGAAAATTTATGAAGCAATGCAGAAGAACTCCTTTTCCCTTTTCACTTCCTTCTTGAAATCCCTAAGGCTTCTGCAATGTACACCACTTTGATGTCTGCAAGTGGTGTTGGCAGCTGGGTGTGGGGAAGGGAGGCGGCGGTAGGGAGGGAAGGGGTGCTGGGGATGGGGATATCGTCGCCAAAACAGGGTTCTATCACCTGGTGTGCAAAAAAAAAGCCAAATTGTAGCACAGAGAGACAAGATATTGTTTATTACAGAGTCGCACAAGCCTAGATGCTGGAACAAAGCCAGCATGTCAGAAAGAGAAAGTAACAGCCATTGTATACAAAATCTTATTATTACATTCACACCCTAAAAAGCCAATTGGTTAGACATTTGCATATTGGTTACATCGTCGTTTTAGCGTATAATGAGCAATTTTCAGCTAAAGAACACTTTATCCAACAGTTTCGAGATACGTGTTAAAGCAACACTCAACTAATGGTGTGGGCTTCAAAATGCCTAAAGCTGTAGGGTCAGTAGTCTTTGCATTAATAGTTTGTGATTAGGTGTTTTGCAAGTCACTCTTATCTTGTCAGACTGACCTATAACTGAAAGGATTTACTTATCTTTAGGTTAGCAATTGCAGATAGGATTTATTCTTTGAAGTGATAATGACAATTATTCTCCCCTTTGATACACAGATGTATACAAATAAGTCTCAACACTTTTAGTGACTGCAACACAACAGTTCATCACACATTCCAGCATAACGTACAAATATAACAATTGCTAATACAATAACTACACTCTTTTAAGTGGTAATGACAACAGGGAGGGAAGGGAGGCTGGGGGTGAGGAGGGAAAGGGTTCCGGGAGTGGCGGTGGGAGGGGAGGTGTGGGGAAGGGGTGCCGGGGGTGAGGAGGGAGGGGAGGCCGGGGCTGGGGGTGGGCGGGCAGCGGTGCCGGGACCCCGGGGCGCGGTGGCCGGAGCCGGCGCGGCCGAGTCCCTCGGGGCTGGATCCGTCCCCTCGGTGCTGTCCAAGGTTCTGATCCCGCTGCCCATCGCACTGCGGATAGGGAGCTCTGCAACCCGTCCCTGGCCTTGGCGTGGAAAGCAACCTCATCGTTTGACCGCCACCGTTTTCCTAATTTCCTTCGGGGTTACTCTGCAGAATCACTTGAAGACAAATATTTCTTACTGTGTTACATGTGGAAGATATTTGGGTCTTTGTCGTTTATGGGCAGAGCTGTTAGAACTGTCTGTGTTTAGGGTTTAAACGATGCTTTCCGTGCTAAAATCTAGTTCCAGTTGCTTGTAGCTTTGGCCAGATCATAACCATTCAAGTGGAAGTTTTCCATGCTGCTTTAGGCTTAATTGATTTCTTTATGGGAACTTTCTCTCCCACTCATTTCTGATAAGATCCAGTAATTTTGAGAAATGAAAAACTGGCATTGTTTTTTGTATATGTTAATAATATCTCTAAAATATTTTTAACTATTCCCAATATAAATGAGGGTTATGTGCTTTCCTCTCTCATAATCTAGTACAAATTTGGCCACATTGTAAGCTCCTGAAACCCTGCGTTTATACATTGTATGTAGAGACTTATAAGAGCTGAGCTACTAAACATGTTGAATTTGCTTTTGCATTGTTGTTTTCCAGTCATGAATCCAGTGTCTCTACAGGGCATTTTCGGCAGCTGTTGCTCCTCACTAGTGTGATGCTGGCAAAAGAAATCAGAAACTGAGAGATTCTCTGCAGTTCTCTGAGAGCTGCCTGGTGGTGTCTATCTAACATGGAGTAGGAACTGGTGAGACTGGAGAAGGCAGCAACAAATAAAAATGGATCTCAAAGGGCGAGAGAGGGAGTACTGCAGGTCCAAGAGAGTACTACTGGAAGATGCAGAACATATTATCAGGCTGTTTGCAAAACAAATAAGGGAGAGTGACTATTTTGCATCGTTTCTCTTAGACTCTGACAGTTGCAGAAGTTTGCTGTCCAAAGGTATCTTTTAGGAAGAGCCTTCCCTCTCCAGACTAACATCAAAGCAATGTCTGCTTTCACCCCAAAATTATTTTGGGCAAGATTTGCTCTGTACTGCTTTTAGTTGCCTTTTTGGAATCAAGGATACTTTGCTATCTGGGTCAGAATTTTCTGCAGCCTTACAGCTTGCTCTAAAAGTAGTATATAATTCAGAAAATATTTAAGTAGTTAAAATATTTAAATAGAAAATGAAAAAATATTGAAATAAATCAGAGAATTATCATTTTTCATGTCTTTTCACAGGACAGGAAAAAGCAGCTGGAGATAAAGACAGATGGAAGTCCAGAGCATTTAAAATTAACCTCATCCTCTTTTTACTGCATGGCATCTCACCTCAGTTCAGAAGCACAGCTAATGCCTCACCAATAGAGATGTAGAGACTTCACTGAAAATCTGTAAGATGCACTGTGATTTGCACTTGATCATGCTTAAACTTCAGGTGACTTCCCTAACATATTTATGCTAAACTATAAAGTTTCCTATAATTTTGGAGTACAAGCCAACATGAGTTCAGAGACACAATCACACAAAAGGGTTTTCTGTTTGAATTTTTATTTTGTCATTCAAGAAGTATTTCAACCTGTCCATCCACTTGTGGAGTTGTTATGAAATGCCCTTAGTTTTGGTGGGGTGTTTTGTAATAATTCAAGAGTGTTCTGAATGTCTTAACGCTTTTTGACGTATGTCCATAGTCAATATTTGTTATAAGATGAACACTCCAATCTCTAATTTGTTTTTTTTTGGTGGGGTTCTTAAGAGGCTTTTTTCTCAGGGGGTTGTGAAAATGTGACCAGATTAGGCACAAAAGCTATATTGCCTAAGGAAAAGAATCTCAAAAATATATCTGAAATGTATGAGTTGAGCAGGCTTCTTAATGGTGGTGTTACATCTGAAACATAAGCACAGTAAATGTTGGTGATGACAGCTATTCTACTGTTGACCTCTTTTTCAGAAATATATGTCTATGGTGTATCCACAGCACAATAATAAGGAAAAAATATGGATTATGTAATTTATCTTTAATATCAAGACCTAACTTTGGGTATAGAGCTCTTTCAGCTGTTAGCCTTGTCAATTTTGGTTTTGAAATTGTGTTTACTGAATGTTATTATAATGCTGAATCCTTCTATGATTACATACCTTTTAAAATTCTGTCTTGTGAGAGCTACTTAATTAATGCTGATGAAAGCATTTTCCTGGGTTTTTATGATAAATTCTTTATTGCTTTTAAAAATATATTTTAAAAGCTTTGATGAGAAATCAGTTTAACACTGAGCATTAGCATGTAATGTGTTGTTTGACACATTTCTTACAGAACAGATGAAACTACTGTGTGGGGGCTTTGTAAGATAAACTGCTTGTGGGCAAATTGGGGAAAAAAAGGGGAGGTAAGGATTCATGACAAAGAACTTTCTTGTGGCTAATTACTTATATAATTCACAGCTTGACTAGCTAAAGGGTAAGTGATGATCTCTTCCCAGTAATTTCTGAAAATATTTTGCTGTTGGAAATGTTAGGGAGGGATACTGAATTTGGGTGGAGAAATGCCTGGGACAAACAGTGGAAAAAGTTATAAGAACCTGTCACCTTCTGTGTGGAGTTGCCTGGAGTTGTGGTTTTATGTTGCAATAACAGTGTCTTGTATTGGGCTTTGCAATGTATTTTATTTTTCTGGGGTTTTTTGGGGGGTGGGGGGAGAAGAATCCATTGGCTGCTTCAGGTTACCTGTCCATTAACTGTGGATGAAGTTGCCTACATTTGGCACAGAACTTTTTCAGCTGTTAATGTTATATGTAAGAATTAAAGTGGAGGAGGGGAAGAGCATGCTGGAAAAATACACAAGACAGGCTGACTAAAAAAGATTAGACCTAGAAGTACAGATATAAACAGTGTAAGTTGTCTGTGTTAAAAAAAAAAGTAAAGGCAAGCCTTGCACATCAAAGCCCTCTGGCATGGCAAAAGTAGCTTATTATTCAGGGGTGGTTTTAAAAGAAGAAAAAAATTGTTGATTAACCCATTAAAAAATCATGTTTTTCCAGACATAGGATGGTGAGTGGGTGAAATTTCTGTTCAGTTCCTTGCCCTCTTTATTCTGCACTATGCATTTCTTTTCATCTGCATGACTGTTCCTACTTTTGATTAAAAGTGAGGTTCAGTAGGCTGATTTATATGAACAAGGCAAAAAAATGCGGTATTGAGTGTGCAGTAGTAAATGCAAAAATATTGGGCCGACAATATTACTGAAAAGAAACATACAACTGTCTTGTATTACCCCATGTACCTTTTCAAACTCCTGGGGCAGCCCTCCTGTTCTGCATTTTCTAAGCCCATCATGAGAGGTTCTGCCAGAAGTGTTAGTCTTCAACAAGACTGAGCACTCTGCATCAAAGGCAGCCTTCCAGCCTGGCTCAGAATACTTAAGATAAAAGATTTAAACCCAGCTTTCTCTGTGAGATATGTGTGTTCCCCCTGCCTGTGGTTTCCCTCAATTCAATTTGAGATTTGTTTTCTCAGAATGTTTTGAGAAATCTTGGCAAAAATGTCAACAAAACCACTTCATAAGGGAATAGTGTATGAAAATGCCTGGTTCATTCCTTGGGAAAAAAGCATCCTTGCTGACCAATACCCATGAGAAGGCTCATTCTTAATGTCAACTCTTCTCAGCTGGACCAACAGGCTTGAGTACGTCACTTTTACCACTCACCGAAGGCAAAATGCATGCATGACACTGTTACAAATCACCAAGGCATCTTGCTAATAGTGTCATTAAAATTGCAGCACATTCTTTTTCGTTCTAAAATTTTGTGTATCATCCAAGTCTTTGCAGGGTGACTTCACTCTCTTTTCCTTTCCTGTCAACTCTTTGTTACAGGAGTTGTTCATAGCTGCATTTAGACAGACCTTGGCACCTAATTTCAACTGCTCTCTAGGCCAACATTAAATATTATTTAATAAGCAGGGGGGTTTGGTCACATGTTTTATAAAGAGGTGCACTTCCAATCTTTGGCCCAAGGCCATGTCTATTTAATGACACCAAGATGTGTCTGAAGAGTGTCCTCCTCAATTCTGTGTAATTTTCATTGTCAGCGCTTTATTCTAAATTGCAGCCATCTGTTCCGAGCCTGCACTCCATGGGTTAAAGTGTATTTTGATATTAGAACAAGCTTTCATTATGTTTTTCCTCTTTTCTCCCTACTCCCACCCCCCACAATTTGGAACTTTAAGCTTTCTAGTTAAGCTATTATGGTGGCCATAAACAGGTGCGTGCTTTACAGAGGCTCTCATTCTGTGGTTTCCACTGGCATCCCTGGCCTTCTGAACTCCCCTTTGCTACCTCCTTCCCCCTCAATAATTTTTTATGAATGATAGCTTTTCAACACCCTGGGAACAGCTTGTTGGGAAAAACACTCTTCATGGGGTGCAGTCAAATCCTACACATTTCTTCAAGGGAGTTTTATGAAAGGAATGGTACTGTGCTGCAGGTATGACGTATGCGTGGACCCCCTCCCCACTTGCTCCCTTGCCCCCCGCCACTATGATTGAATGTGATAATTTTGCTTTTTAATAATGCTGGTAGACTCTCTCGCCACAGGTGCTTCTCAATTAAAATCCACTTTGTTTAAAAACTGGAGGATTGTTTAACTGAGCCCCTGGTGAGAGTTGTCAGATCCCAGGATAGGTGACAAAAATAGATTGGTGGCCCTCTGGAGTTGCATTGAAAATACCATAGCCTGGGGTACCAGAGGGCAACATTCCTCTTAAAACAAATCTGCGAGTTTGAGAAGCCCTGGGTGGAATCCCTGGGAGTCGTCATTTTCAGTGTAGGGCTTTTTTTAATCCATCTTTTAGCATTTTGTTTTGTTGCTGCTATCCTTCTCCCCCCCCGCCCCCCCCCTACATTTCCCCTTCTTTCAACTATTGATTTGGCTATTTAGAAAATACAAAGGTAAAGAGAATATTGGGGTTTTTTTCCAAGAACGGTCTCTCTCTCTTTAGTATCCTAATGATATTTGCAAGAAATGAATTGAAATAGCAAAGCAGGGTGGTGGGGGACACCTTTTATATATGTATTTTAAAAAATAAATGTAAAAGCTTAAAGTATTGGAATTGAGAGATTTTTTCCTTTATTTTATTTTTAAACAGAAAGGAAAATTTACTTTGTTGTGATCTGATCTTTTCCCTGCCCTCTTAGACATGTATTTTTAGCATTTTGAACACATGTTAATGTGTCCTCAGATATTGCTTACCAAAGCGCTTTGAAATAACTATAGAGGGTGGATGGGATGACTCAGGGGACTGGTAATTGAATATGGAGCATTTTCACCTCGAAGTCACTAGTTTGAATTTAACCCAAGTTTCTAGCGACCTCGTGGTTACCCTCAGATGGCTGTTTAGTGGCCTGTCTGAAGTGAGTTGGTGGTCTCAGCCCAGCTTTTCGCAAACGGCCGTCCACATCACAGAAACCACCATCACAGTTCGTACTAATTAGCAGCCGCCTTGGCAGTGTTGGTAAGGGAGGCGAAGGACTGAATTAGCCATCGAGCTGCCTTCTGCTCTTAGAGGCGGTCTCGCTGAAGTGGAACCCAAGGCACCCCAACTGCTATTGCAGTATTGCAGCAGCTGAGTTTTGGCACTGTCTGGATTGTGTCTACATGTGTATATTCTCCCTCTGGGGAAGCTGCAACTTTCCCTACTCTTGAGATGTCAAGCTGTCAGTCGTGTCCACCTTTTGGTTTGGTTTTGCTTTGTCCTCTGCAGTTTATTGATTCCTGGGTTCACACAGAATCACAGAATGCTAGGGATTGGAAGGGACCTCGAAAGATCATCTAGTCCAATCCTCCTGCTGGAGCAGGAACACCTGGATGAAGTTACACGGGAAGGCATCCAGGCAGGTCTTGAATGCCTCCAGAGTAGGAGACTCCACAACCCCCCTGGGCAGCCTGTTCCAGTGCTCTGGCACTCTCAATGAGAAGAAGTTTCTTCTCAAATTTAAGTGGAACCTTTTGTGTTCCAGTTTGTACCCATTACCCCTTGTCCTACCATTGGTTGTCACTGAGAAGAGCCTGGCTCCATCCTCGTAACACTCACCCTTTATATATTTGTAAACATTAATGAGGTCACCCCTCAGTCTCCTCTTCTCCAAGCTAAAGAGACCCAGCTCCCTCAGCCTTTCCTCATAAGGGAGATGCTCCACTCCCTTAATCATCTTCGTTGCCCTGTGCTGGACTCTCTCCAGCAGTTCCCTGTCCTTCTTGAACTGAGAGCCCAGAACTGGACACAATATTCCAGATGTGGTCTCACCAGGGCAGAGTAGAGGGGAAGGAGAACCTCCGTACATGGCAGGTGAACTTTCCCACATACCCTTTATCAGTCAGATTAGTCCCCTAACATCTCTGCTAAGCCTACTACAGATAAGGTTTTTCACGTTTCAGTCCATTTGTTTCATACTGGCAATAGCGGTGGTAGCTGTCTGTCTCAGAAGTTTCCCTACTATCCGCATTGTTTTGCAGTCCTCTTTCTGAAGTGTTTTTACATTCTACCTCTGCAGGAAGTTTTCTTCTTTTCTGAAGCTAAACCACAATGTAGCCATTTTGAAGGTGTGAGGATAAAATAGATCATTCTGACCTTTTAAAAATATCTGCTAGGTTTAAAAAATCTTGCAATATATGTCTTGTATTTGGGGAGTTTCAGGGTACAACCCTCATATGTATGCTGTATAGTGCATTAATGGATTCCAGGGCCCACAGAGGATCCTTCTGCTGGTAGTAAGATTTTGTGTCGATGCATAAGTCTATCTGTGGTAATCCATTTGCAAGATCATTAATATTTCTACATTTAAGAAAAGTTGAAGTAAACATGGGGGGTTTTAAGCTGTAGACAATTCTTTCTGAAAATGGGGAATTCAGTATGCATACTCTGAATTCCATGCAGGGGAACAATAGTAACACAACTCTAATCAAAATACAGTGTTTTTCTTCCCAAGTACTAAACTAAGCCATTTCTGACTTTTTTTTCTCTGAGTTTTAATGTTAACAGTGGTTTCTGCAAAAATAAACATTCCCTCAAAATATTGGCAGTCCAAATTACGAAAGCCGAAACTGAAGGTAACAGTAGTGATCCTATTAGTTTTTCTTCTCTAACTTGAAAGAAATGGCTAAAGTAAAGAGCACAAATAGAAACAAGTAATGTAGATTTTTAAGCTTCTGATGCTTGGTATTGATAAAAGGGTAAGGAAGAATCTGTATAATAGGGGGTTTACATATTTACTTTCGAGGAGAAGGAGAGGGTTGCAGCTCTTGGAATCTGTGGTTTATATATACATATATATATATATATATTGCTACTCACTTCCAAGTAACTAGTTAGGCTGACTACCATTTCATGGTTTCTATTCATGTACTAATATATTATAAGGTTAGACTTCACTGAGACTGGATCCGTCATAGAATCATTTTGGTCCATCATTGAATCCAAACATAACCTAACTCTAGTACTAAACCGTGTTCCGAAGAACCTCATCTATGCAACTTTTAAACACCTTCAGGGATCGTGACTCAACCACTTCCTTGGGCAGCCTGTTCCAGTGCCTGACAACCCTTTCTGTGAAGAATTTTTTCCTAATATCCAATCTAAACTTCCCCTGGCCCAACTTGAAGCCGTTTCCTCTTGTCCTATCACTTGCTGCTTGGGAGAAGAGACCAACACCCTCCATGCTACAGCCTCCTTTCAGGTAGTTGCAGACAGCTGTAAGGTCTAATCTCAGCCTCCTTTTCTCCAGGCTGAACAGCCCCAGTTCCCTCAGCTGCTCCTCATCAGACTTGTGCTTCATGTTGTGTATCTTTCTGCTGTTTTTTAGCCAGCAGGAGGATATAAGGAGGCTGGTGGAAGAGCAGCACTCTAGCTGGGAACAACACACCTGGAGGTGAAGGGAAGCCTGGCTCAGGGCTTTCTCTTGCATTTTGGACAAGCTCAGGAAATTAACTCTGATTGGAAGGTTCTACATGGAGAATCCCACAGTGGCTGGGGTCTTGAGCAGTCCAGAAAAAGAGGCAAAAATGGCTTATGTTTACAAGTTGGAAAAAGTGAATTAAGCCAAGAAGGTGTTTGGAGTGATTTGCCTCAGCTGTGAAACAGTTGATGGTGGTAGAGCATTCCTTCCCTCTTTAAGGCGCAGGCGGGTAGGAGAACTGTACACAACACCACTCTGAAAGTGTGTCTTCGAATAAGTGTTCACAGTGGAAGTACTGCGCATCTGGAGGAGGTGAAGTCTTCTAAATAGTTATGGTTTTACAGAGGAGGTCATGCTCTCCTCTCACCAAGGAAGGAGATTAAAAGAACTGAAGTGGAAACAGTTGGCAAGGCCGGTCTCTCTTGTTGTCACAAGAGCGGCAGGAAGGAGGCCTCCAAACAAACCCAAGCCCCGGGAGTGAGGCATTCACCGTTTCTTCCTGCTCACATCAAATTCTTGTTCAAGGCATTTCCAAATAAGGGGTAGGAGCTGAGCGCTGCAACCGCAAGATGACAGTGCAATGCTGTTAGAAACCAAGACTCCTTTTTCCTTCCACTTAAAATAATCTTTGTTCAGCCATGAGTCGAAGTGCCCTGTAACCTGCCATGCTCTGAAGTAGACTGACAGAAACCTATACAAATCCTCCTGAAAAAATAAATGGTGAAAAAAAGCTTTAACTGGCAATTCCAGAGTAAGAATGATTAGCAAGTTGCACTGTTGAGTTAACATGATTTTAATCATGTGCTGCTTGTTAATCTTAAGGGAAAAAATGCCACTATGTGTCCGTTGTGTGAGCACAAGGTGCACAAAAATAACGTAAAAGAAGTATTTTTTGCATAATGGTACCAGTAAAAAAAACAAACAAACGAGAAAGAGGAGCAAAATTTCCTGGCTAATATGAGTTAGCCTGAGGTCAGTGGAGCTTTACTCATCTACACCAGCAAAAGTCTGCCTTGTCACCCATCCCCTCGAAGCCCTCCCCATTACCTTGCCAACATTCTAGGAGTAAAAAGCCATGGAATAGTTGTTGAGATGCCTCACAGAAGTAAAAAGCAAACCAATGTGATACTGAGGAAAAGAAGGAAAGAGCACTTTTAGCATTTAAGACTAGAGCAGTGCTGTCAGGGTGTGAGCAGCTTTGAGTTGCCAGTACTTGAGCCCACTTTCACTTGGTATGAACTTTTAAATATTCTGAAACCTTTCAGTGATGTTTTGATTTCAAAAGCTATCTGGTGGCCTAAATGTCCATACCCAACAATTAAACCAACAAATTCAGAGGCCAGTCTTTAAAGTTCTGAGCTTCAAGCGCTACCACTAGTGCATTATTCATGATTTGTTTTTTGCCTTTGATATCTCTCTGGTGCGATCTATGTAGCAGAAAAGAACCCACATCTGTCTGTTTACACCAGCCTGGAAATTCCTGTGGGCAACCAAAAAAGTCAACCACAAATAACTGCTGGGCTACCAAGAAACAGAGTATCTGGAGTGCCTCCACCCACCTGCCATTGGGCAGATTTCTAAGTCTTAGTTGAAAATAGGAGAAATCAGATTGGGGTGGTGGGAGGAATAGAGCAAGGGCTGGGGGACAGGATCCATTTGGAAATCTAACCTGAAATTAGCTGAACTAGTGTAATTGTTGGTTTTGATTGTTTTTTGGGGGGTGTTTTTGGTCTTTTTCAAGTGTAGTCAGTTACATATGGGCCCTGAGCTGAGCATCACATCATGACACAGTGCATCTCATTGAATCAGGTCTTTTGACTTGTGGGGTTTGGCATTGAACTCTTGTGCTAAGAATGGTCACGTTCCTCTGAGCTGCATCTTGAGGAAAGGTGGATAGAAAACACCCCATAAACCATTTTGAAAACTCAGGAAAAATTCTCCAATTGGATACTAGGAGAGGCTTTAAATTCCAGTTCTGCCCTAGCTGGTGGGGGCTGTCTGGTGATTCTCATTTTAACTGTGGGTGCTCTTTACATTGTTATGGGGTGTCATGGGAGTTACAATTTTCATTGGTTTGAAGAGCTGCTCAGCACATCCAAAAGTGAATCAAGACCTTCACTTACCCAAGTGTTTTTATGCATGTACCCAAACTAAAGTAATTGGACAGCCTTCTCAAAGTCAGTGAAAGGAGTTATGTACTTAAAAGTAGGCATCCAACAAGCTGAATCTTATCCTATGACTCTTTGCATCCTTGAGATGTATGGAGAATGTTCCTATTTATAGAGTTGATCCTGTATTGTGCTACTTTATTTGCAATATTCACTGAGGTCTTAACTCTGCTTTAACTATTTTTCATCTCAGACTAGTATTGAACCTACTTTTAACTTGACACGATTAAAAAATAAGGCTATAGTGCAGATGGTACAAAGATTTCATTGTCTGTAAATATTTTTTTCAGTCAGGTGCTGTATCTATTTTTCTTGGTGAGGTAACTTCACCCTGATGCAGATCACCTTATGTACTGAACCATACTGCACTTACATTGACTTGACTCCTTGGAAGTTTGTTACTCTTGCAGACACTCTTCCTGTGTCTAGGTAGCAGTTTTTCCTTTCTAATTGTGTTCAATTTTCTGATAAATACTTCTTCTTTGTTCTTTTTTTTTTAAGTAAAATGTCATAATCATTTTTATGACGAAAAAACCTACATTTGCTAGGATCGTATGGCTAGGACCTGGACCCCTTAAAAATAAAAGTTTAAGCTTTTAAAAAAGCTTTTTTAAATCTAATATATTTTCCTAGTCTTTCTCTTAAATAAGAAACCCAAAAACTTGATTTTTTTTTTTTTTTTTTTTTATCACTAGAGCAATTTTTGGATTTCGGGTGCTTCTTTGGCTCTTTCTGACTTCCTCCCTTGTGCCGTTGGTCCTTATTGTGGAAGACGGCCACAATTCCTCCATTTCGTGCAAATTAGAGGTAGTGCTGGGGTCCCTGGCAAGTTCCCAATACAGGTCTCAGATGACTTAAATCCTTCCCATGGGTACATCGACACATTATTGAGCAATTACATTCTCTTGTGGCAGTCATCTGTGGAATAAGTAAACTCCCTCTATTAGCCACACAATGATATCATGCACCATAAATGCATGCTTGGCCTCCATTGTGTCAACAATCAGTTACATTCTCAAAGGAAGAAATGCGAATATAATTCTAAAACTACACTGCCTAATGAACAGGTCAGATTTATTACCTGTTTCTACCTTGAGAGGGAAGATTAAACTAAATTTAAAACACTACTATAAAAGAAGAAAGCATACAGGTAAGCATAAAGTTGTTATTGATTCATTGTAAATATATTATTAACTTCTGGGATGGGGAGTGGGAATGGAGGCCAAAAGAGGGGAGTGATTTACATTCAGATCTTTTTTTTTTGAAAGCTAGTCATAAAGATAATTTTCTCATCAGTTTTTGCAAGACTATGATGTACATTACTGATCATTTGTGGATCTGCTTGCACAAACAGCATATTTACACAACAAGATGTCTAGTAACACTCTCTTGAAAACTGGGAAATCTCTGGTTACGCAGTATAGTGTACAGTTAATGTTGTAATAAGTCTTTTTATTCACCCTTTTAAAAACATGTATGTAAATTTTTTTTAAAGCTTTGAAAACCTCTAAGGGCAATGTGTATCTAAAAAGGTGACCTAACTTTTTGGGTGCCCTTTAATAGCATACGCTACCTCTCATTAACCAGAGGGGCTGTGCTCGGATGTTTTCTTCAGCCTTCATGTACCTGTGTGACATTCAGTGATGTAGTTGAGGCTGAGCATTCTCACTAATATGGTGGTTTAATTTGGTATCCTGTGAAACTGCATCCAGTGATGTCTATGTAACGTAAAGACTGGCTTCCTATACCCATTCAAGAGGAACTGGGAAGGTTTTAAAGCTTCTTACTGTTCTCAGATAAATTTAATGGCCACCAGGTGGGTTGGGACCTCTGCAAGGGAGAAGCCCAACACTCTCTTCTGCCTGGGTCACCCTGAAGATGGAGGTGGGCAATGCTGAGTGTCCTACACACAAGGCCCATCAGGGGTTGTTTCCCATGGATCATATATTCTGGCCAGGGACAGAGCACAGATCCCAGTGTGATTTTTAAGGCTTTAAAGTATTATTCAGTCTGGATGAATGATTACCCTTTGCTTTGTCATCAGAGAATATTTATGACCGTCGAAGCAAGGCTGAGTTCCTGGAGACGGGATAACACGTGGCTTTATGCTGCCAGACAGAGAGTTCCTTCTGGTGGTCACACCAATGTTTTTTCATACTCCCACGGACACCGCAACTTTTTTGGATAAGAAAGAAGATGATGGAACACAGATGAGGGAAAGAAATGGCCTCAGAGAACTTGGATACGTGGGGGTATTTTTACCCTTTGGGGTTTTTTCTTCCTGAATTTCAATGAGTGACTTATTGGAAACTTGTTTGGGTTTGAAGTGTTTTGTTCTTGTTCCACACACACAAAACTGTTTTGGGTTGTTTTGTTTGTCTTTGTTTATAATGCAGCTGAGATAGGGTGACTTGATATTTTTAAAATAGAAAACTGATGCCTTCTGAGGGAATGGGGGGAACAGAGGAGGACTTTGCTAGCTGGAAATATGGGTCATGCCAAGGACAACTTGTTGCTATGAAGAATGTGTTGGACATGGTGCGGGGGAGGATTTTTCCTCACTTTCTTTTAAGGAAAAACCTAAATTAAACTGTTCAAACCCATGACATCAGCAGCTATCAGGCACTGAATACCAAACAAATACCTTCTATTTCATTCACTGCTGTCCTGCTATCTCCTATCACTCCCTTAAAATAAAATTTTTTTAAAAAATACATTCTTATTGTTGAGGCAACAAAGTTAATGGGATCAGAAATCCTATTTTTTTAATTGCTAAGCAGGAGAACCCTCGCAGAAAATGTTCAGCATCTTGGCCCTTTTCATTTTAGCAATTACTGGAGCCTGTGAGCCACTGTGAATGTAGGAGCATGGTGTTTTGGAGCCTGGTAGGCATTGGATGCTGCCCAGTGCACCCAGGTGTAATAGCAAATTGTCACAGAAATAAATTCTCAATAAATTGTCAGATGTGTTGTGGAGCAGCAGGATAATCTGCCAATGGCAGAGAGTCTTCCAGGGATTACTGATCCAATTAACATGAAGAGTCTCCACACAAGACCTGTTTGTTTTTACTATATGCTTCTTAAGAAGAGCACAGTCCCCTTTTCCACATTGTGCAACCAAATTCCTGAATAGCACAAATAAGGTATTCTGTTTTTTTCAAATGACCATCTTTGGAATAACTTCAAAGTTGGAAATTAGTACTTCCTTGGCATTTTGATGACTGTAGTAAGGCAAATGCTGTGAGAATGGAAGGCATAACTAAGGTACTGACAAATGATCTCTGTAAGGTAAGTATCTTATAGTTCTCTTTTCCTTATCTGCTGTGATTGCCATTCCACAGCTTTCTCACTTTTCTATGGGAACTGGTCAAACTGTAAACAAGGACCAGAAATTATTGGTAGTATTGAAATAAACTCCGTTGTTCTGAGATTTCTGAATAAGACATTCCCACTGGTGCTGGTGGGGCTCAAATACAAATTCAGATAGGCTTTGCTAGTTCCTGATGGTGGGCTAAGAGGGAGAGACAAGGTGGCATTTGTTTTACATATCCGTTGTCACCTGATTTTGATTTTGTTGTTCAGAAACAGTTGAGATTTCATGTATTTCAAGAAGTTTAGCAAAGGTGCACTTTATGCAGATTCACTTCAGATGTCAGCAGATGCTGAGAGAGCCAGGAAATATTGTTGGACAGGGCACTATTACAGTCATTCTGTCTACCACTTCCTTTCAAACTGATGTAAACAAATGCATGTTTTTGTGTTCTTTCCCTTGGGAAAGGGAGAACACTGAACTCAAATGATCAATATGTGGTTTTTTTCAATGGTTACTCAGGAAACTCTATCCCAAAAATCTTTTTTAATCACAAGTTGTCTGGCATTCATTGACAGGATCCAGCTTTTCATTTTTGGTCTACTGTAAGTTCTGGCTAATAGGAACAAATCTGGATGATCTGGTTTATGGAACAATAAACTCAGGTATGTGTGTGTTGGTGAAAATTAAGAAATTTATAAAAGGGAAATAATCACTGTTTTTAAAATGGTGATTAGTTTTAAATTTTATATGCACTGTAGGCTTCCAGATTCTTTTCTTGATCTACATAAATATTTTTCCTGTTTGTTTTATTTTTTCCCCAGAATTTTTAGGAGATTTGTGGAAGTTGGATTTGATGGCTTCTGAACCACTTTGATTTCTTTTTACTTAGCAAGAACCTGTGGCACTCCATGTGTGAATGCAAGGTGCAGCAAACTGTTCTGTAGCAATCAGTGCCAGGACACCATGGTATGCAATTCCTGGATTGTATTTCTGGTGTGTGCTTTGCAGCTCTAGACAAATCAGATCAGGGCGGCTTCAAAGACACACGTTTGGTGTTTATTTCCCTTTGACACACAATTACATGAAGTGGTTAACAGCTGGTTGTATTTCTCTGAATCCATCCTGTACAGTCTTTCAGTTTCCATATTGTCAGTTATCCCAAATAATAGGTGAAAGCTTTGGAGGTTTTCTTCCCTGGAATTTAAGTTCTGCAAAAATATAATGGCAGAGGTGACATTTACTGGATGGTCCCCCCAAGGGCACTGGCAGCTTGCTCCTGCAGCTGGATGGAGCTGCTGGGCACCAGGGTGATTATGAACCTCCCAGGTCGTCTAGGGAAGGGGCTTCTGAACCACAGGAACCTTCAAGACACTAATGGAGAGAGAAGACTCACACACCACACTTAGGTCAGCAGTTCTGCTGCTGGTTTTGCAGGTTTAGCAAACAGATTGTGAAGCACATCGTGTCCGAGAGGTTGGGAGGTCTGTGGGCTTGTGTTTGTAGGGCTGGAGACACGTAGGCTGTCAGTGGGAACAATGGCAGAAGGAGTCCTGGACCTCCATCCAGGTTTGAGAGGTGGGTTAGGGCTTATGAGGCTGAACCTGGGGGTTATCAGTGACAAGAGCTGGTGTTTTCTAGTGGTATCAAGAACTCATGGTGAGGGCAAGCAATATATAGAGGTACAAAATAATAATACAGGTTGGATGACACAATAGTCTTGTAGTTCAGATAGTGGGGAGGAATCAGGAGTTCTTGGATCAGTTTTTGACTTTGCCACAGACTTCCTGTGTTACTCTCAGCCAGTCACTTAATCTCTGCATCCACCACCTGGGAAGCAGCGAGGCTTGGAGCACTTTGTGTCTCTGAAAGCATGCATCTGATGTAGTTGTTATTATAGAAGTTATATATTAAGGAACAGTTACATTATTGTAGAATAAAACCATGCCACATCTATTTTCACTGTGAACTTTGTTCTTTTCATATTACATTGTTTTTCAGCTAAAACAATGTTTTCACTGCATAAAATTAAATTAAGCAGAAGTTCATGATACATGCAATGAGAGCCATACTTGTAGATCTGGTGTCTAACACTAAAATAAGAGATGCACATTAAATGCCACTGCAAAGACCTCAGAGCTGATTGCTCAATAAAACGAAGCTCAGGTCTGGACATTGAAAGTAGACAAATAACATCAGGCTCTTCAGAGATCAGTGTCCCAAAGCTGTCTGAAAAGTTCAGTACCTTGTATCTAAATGTAGACACTTCTCATCCACTTGTCGACAAGCATGCTGAGCCAAATTCTTTGTTCAAATTTCCATTAATATTCTGTGTCAGAGAAAGGAAATAACTTAGATAAGATCAACTTTCAAACATGTTTCTTCAGGAAGGAACTAAAGAGCGATCCTGAAAACTGCCACCTGGCATGTAAAAATTCTGATCTTTGGTAAAATTAAGGAACCGCTGTGTGAGGTGAAAAATGACAATATATTTGGAGGACAGGTGACTTTGTTTGCCAAACTTGACTTATTTGCAAACTTCAAGTCTGTCTTTTAACGTGTGTAGTCAGTTTGTGAGGAGGTGCTTCCAGGTGTAGGAAACACTGATAAATGTCAAAGCAATGTATGCTATTCACGTTATGATACACAGGAGCTTCCTCTGACGGCTGACAATCCATCTGTGTAGGGGAGATGATGATGGAGACTTTTGAAAAGGTCAGTATGGGTTTAATTCTATTTTTCAGTATTCATTAACACTACAGGAAGTGGTAATTACCTAGTTGAACACTAGAGTAGTGCATCCACCCAGCAGAGCTGTGGGGACCTCTGTAGCACAATTACAGAAGCCTAAACTGTCAGGAAAGCAGGCAAAGTGCAGCCGTACATGTGCCATTCAAAACCAGCCGTCCAACCAAGCTGGCTCATATCAGTGTCCTCATTCTAACCGATTTCACAGCAAAAAGGCAGCTTGCAACGGGTATAAAGCTGAAAGGCATGTCTCTTCTCACCTCCCCCTCTCAGCCCCAACCTAGTAGTGCAAGCTAGTAATAATGACCCATAGCCTTCCACAGAATTTCAAATATTTTACCTGTGTTGTGTCTACGTTGTCACATGCACTGATGTGTCATCCCTGAAGCATTTGTATGACTCTAGTAAGTATCCTGTCTCAGCTATCTCAGTATGCTCTCTGGATTTTTTTGACATGAAATACTCTTTGGAAAAAGGCCTTGCCTGTTTTGTCTACTGAGTATTTAATATAGTCCACAGACTATTTCAGACTGGTTATGAACAACTCCAAAGCAATCTTTTTGGGAACTTCTGCTCTGAGATCTCTAGTGTAGGTCTCCTCCCAAGAACTCCAGAGAGCATGCCTGGAACTGTTGAATCAAGGAGGTATTCAGTTGGAAGATCATTCACCTTTAGTTGAAAAAAAGTCATCAGTATTCTTTGGATGGCCTTTTGTAATGCAGGGACTGTTACAAGCGTCAAAACCAGAGAGCTCTTCAGCTTCTGAAAGTGCTGCAGATTTGCACAGTTGTATTCTTAGATGGTTTGGCACAGCTTTAGCAATGCAGAACCACACTCCAAGGCATCTTTGTATCCCTACCTTGTCTGCTGGGACAGATGTGTTTGGTCATATTGTGAACCTACCATGAATTACTTGTGTGCTTTTCTGCAGTAGCATCTTCCGTAACATCTGTTATGTTACTCCTGATAATAGAGGTTATGTTTTATATCACTGGAGTTAAATCATAGCAGATCTGGTGCATGCTATGTGCTATGCTCTGTGCAAACTGGAGTCTCCAGAGTCTAAAATGCTTGGGATTCCTTCCTTCCTTCCTTCCTTCCTTCCTTCCTTCCTTCCTTCCTTCCTTCCTTCCTTCCTTCCTTCCTTCCTTCCTCCCTTCCTCCCTTCCTCCCTTCCTCCCTTCCTCCCTTCCTCCCTTCCTCCCTCCCTTCCTCCCTCCAGCCCTCCCTCCCTCCAATCCTCCCTCTAATCCTCCCTCCAGTCCTCCCTCCAATCCTCCCTTCCTTCTCTCTGTGAAAATATCAGGAAGAAAACACTGTTAAAAAGGAGGCTTACTTTGAAGTTAATTAAATTAAAACCTTCAGAAAGAGGTCTGCTGCATTTCAGGTCTTCACTTGGGAGTTGCACAGTCAGAGCCTTTTAGCTGCCCAGAGCCCTGTAACAGTATCATAGAATCATAGAATCGTTTTGGTTGGAAAAGACCTTTTTGACCATTGAGTCCAACCATTAACCTAGCACTGCCAAGTCCACCTCTAAACCATGTCTCTCAGAACCTCATCTACATGAAACATTTCATCTACTAATCCTATGTTTGAAGACCATATTCTTTAAAGCACAGCAGTCAGGAGAAATACTTGGAAATACAACAAATATAAACAAGGGCAGATGAAGGGCACTGAGGTCCCCCCTGCAGGAACCCTAATGACTTTAACAGCTGGATTTGTGCCGTCACCTCACAGAATCACAGAATGTCAGGGATTGGAAGGGACCTCAAAAGATCATCTAGTCCAATCTCCCTGCTGGAGCAGGAACACCTGGATGAGGTTACACAGGAAGGCGTCCAGGCAGTTTTGAATGTCTCCAGAGTAGGAGACTCCACAACCTCCCTGGGCAGCCTGTTCCAGTGCTCTGGCACCCTCACTGAGAAGAAGTTTCTTCTCAAGTTTAAGTGGAACCTCCCACAGAAGCAGCAGAAGTCACTGCTTGGAAGGGCCAACTAGACTTTATACAGTAGTAGTGCAACACGCTTCGGAAAAACACACTGTAATGGACCGTGTATGATCTGAGAGATCTTTCCTACCTGTTTTCTCTGATGCGTGTGCTGAACCTCAAATACCATATGACACTAAATCCACACTATAAGGCAAAAGGCTTCATTTTACATTACTCATTTGAAGATCAAACAAATTCTGTCCTGATAGTGTCTCTGTCAGTGAAAGGCAACAGAATATTTTAATTAAAAAGCTAAAGCGAAGCACTAATAATACATGTTATCTCACCAAAACCACAGTCGTCTTCCCTGCAGCTACAGGATTTGCCAAAAACATAAAAGCCATTGAATAATGGATTAAAGATGCTTTCCAGCTTGAAAGCTTTAGACAATACATTAACAAAACATGATTCTCAATTAGAATATTGTGAGGAGCATCAGCATATAGAAACCTATGCAGTAGGCCTCAGATTTTTTTTTTATCATTGCAGGCTGGCAGTACTTCTCTCCAGATGTACCATTTGGCACATTAAGCAATTCTTTTCTTAGAAGGGGAACCTATGGTTTTGCCATGTAATGCAAAACACCAGTGGAATCACTACATAAGCAAAATGCCAGTAATGGTATAGTGGTCCAGCCACAAACATTGGTATGTTAATTTTGTTTTATTTTTCCCAGTGTGTCATCTGTAGTACCGTATTTTGTATCAGGACTATGGCTGGACTGTTTAGTATCAGATTTTAAAGTGCATTTTCAGTGAGAGATTTAAGCTAGAAAACTAATGGTTTTTATGCTTTTAAAAAAGGCAAAAAAAAAAAAAAAAAAAGAAAAAAAAAAAGAAGCTGTACTTAATATGGATCTAACTATCATTTTAGCCTGATTTTAGAAACCAAGCCAATTTTCCCCTTCAATTATAGCTGTTCAACCTTTCAGCTTCATGCATGCACTTTTGATAATGGTATCCAAATACACCAGAAAGCAAGTAGCTTACACTAAGGCTGTGGCTTAGACTTGCCATTGCTTCCTACAACTGACTATGCCTTCAAATAAAATTTTTATTCATTTGAAAGTAAGAATATGAAAATAATTTTAGCATATTCAGTTCGTATATGGAAGGCAGTGATAGGCCTCTCAATCCTCTGTGCTCTCTTAGTTCTCTAATGGATCATAAAATAGTTCTTACAAACGCAGCAGCTCTTATGTTATATCTGCTGTATTTCAACTTACTTTCTGAATTTGTTCTATGCTATTGATGTTGTATGGAAAGGAAAGAAGTTGCAAAACCCCATTATTTTCAGTTGCTTTGTTTTTCTGGCAGCAGAAAAAGCAGAGAAAGATTACATAGTGAGGGATTTTATCCATTATCCCTCTGTTTTCACATGCAGAAACAGGACACAAGTTATTCCTTTTTTCATTTTACTTTTCCAGATGAAGATGGGATTTAACCTACGATTTGCTCTGTAGACCTTGTTGAGGGCCATCCAAGATGAGGACTTGTCTGGGAGTTATCAGGAGTAACATAACAGATGTTACGGAAGATGCTACTGCAGCAAGGCACACAAGTAATTCATGGTAGGTTCACAATATGACCAAACACATCTGTCCCAACAGACAAGGTAGGGATACAAAGATGCCTTGGAGTGTGGTTCTGCATTGCTAAAGCTGTGCCAAACCATCTAAGAATACAACTGTGCAAATCTGCAGCACTTTCAGAAGCTGAAGAGCTCTCTGGTTTTGATGCTTGTAACAGTCCCTGCATTACAAAAGGCCATCCAAAGAATACTGATGACTTTTTTTCAACTAAAGGTGAATGATCTTCCAACTGAACACCTCCTTGATTCAACAGTTCCAGGCATGCTCTCTGGAGTTCTTGGGAAGAGACCTACATTAGAGATCTCAGAGCAGAAGTTCCTAAAAAACCAAGTTCGGTTCATATGGACTGCAAGGCAGCCCTGGCCCAAGTGTGCTTCAGTCTAAAGAGCAGGAGGGGGAAGGAGGGCAAGCCAGGGAGGCACCCAGGGATGGTGATTTGCACAGGTCCATGAAGCACATCAGCAGGAATATGTTTGGTTTGGTTTGGTTTCTTCCCTACATCCCTTCCTTCCTGTAATACTCGGGATTGCTGGAAGCTGGGAAAGAGTATCTCAAGGAGGATTGTCTTATTCTTGCTGTGTTTCTCATACACCTGCCCTAGGCATCTGCCTCTGGATGCTATCAGAGGCAGGATATTGGGTTAGCCAGTTGCTTGGTTTAACCTGGCAAGCTCTTATATATTCATTTCCTAAGCAAGCTGGGATCTGTTTTCTCACCCATCTTATGCTAAGTAATCACAGAATGTGTTCCGTTTTCCTACTGCCTTTGCCCTGCTCTAATACTTCTAGTGCCGTCAGTTGTGTTTCTGGTTTGTGTTGTAAGAGAATTGTGGCCACACTTTCCCATTAGCTAGCCACAAAACACGGCAGATGATAGGCTGAATTCCAAGGAGTGAGTGCTCTCCCATGGCAATCCTGCTTCTTGCCACGTTAGACCAGTCCTGGGTATGCATGAGGTCCTGAATTTCTCAGCTGCTTCTGCTAAGTACCTTTGGGCTGGTCATTGGGAAGCATTGTCCAGATGATCGCTTAGAGACTCAGGATGGTAAGAAATGCTTTTTCACCTTGCACAAATGGTGACAGCATTCCTGTAATTTTCCTGTCTTGCAAGTGAAGGACAGCAAAGGAGCAAGGACATTACTCACTTCTCTCTGCTGCCATACATTGACTCTTTGTGTATTACAGAGTATTTCTTCCCATTGATTGGCCTACCCTTTCCCCGTCTGAAGTTTTTTGAGGAATCAGTGCACTTATTGCAACACATTTTGTTTTCAGTCCCCTAAATGAGGAGGGGTCAATGCTTCCCATCGCACCGTAGCCACCAACAGCAGGACAACTACCTCCTCCTAGCCTTGGAGCCAAGAGAGAAAAAGGAGGCTGGCTATGCAAATAATAAATTCTTCCTTGGCAGGGCTGCCCTTTGCACTGGGAGAAAGTTTGTCACCTTGGGGAGAGAGCAGCAACATGCTGCCCAGCCTGACTCCTGGCTTGGGTTCCCTAGTATTTTTCTGTTTGGTATAACAAATATCCTGCAGTTCAGGCTCTCTGTAGGTGGGGTCAGTAGCGTTTCGGTCGATAGAAGGTTTCTTTCTATTTAATATGACAGGTGTTTAGTTTTTAACTGGCTCCTGCCATTCACCATAAATCTCAGCTTTCCTCCTCCCAAGTTAAATACGTTAGTTCTGGCTTTTGCTTGTCTGCACAGTCTGAAAATGAAAGCATCTGATTACCCACACATACATACAAACCGGTGGAAGATCAACAGTAAAAAAAAAAATAAAATAATGTTATTTCTGTCCAAGTTTCTGCTTAAATTGGGTTGTGTGGCCTTTCCAATTTGATTAACTATGTAATTAATAATGACCAGGTGTGGCAGGGTAGGCACTTTATTCTGGCTTTTTTTTCTGTCCCATGAATGCTGGGAAAGAATGCAAGGAAGGCACTTAGTTGTGAGAACACTTTCCCTCTCCTGTTCGTTCATTTCCTAAAACCTGGTCATGTTTTAAAACCCCAGGAGGAGGAACAAGCAAGATTTCACTGTTTCTCTTCGGGCCTGTAAAGGCTAGAGGATTTCTGAAAGGAAGCTAATCCTCACTCCTGGTCAGCTGCATGAGTGAAAAGGACAGTGTTAATGCTGTGCCCCGTTTTGCTTTTTCTGTTTTCTTTTTTTTTTTTGTTTCTTTTCTCATTGAAGCAAATGACTCAGGGCAAAACAAGGTTGTGGAGGTTTACAGCTGCCCTTGGAGATGAAGTGGAGAGAGTCACCACCATGTTGCTGTCAGCTCTGCCACCCTGATATAGCTTGGGGGGGAAACAGGATGCACGTTCAAGGTAAACTACTCTTTAAAAAGTTACTAATTAAATGATCCAAAGAATATTTAGGCTTTTCTCACTCCCATTTATGTTGTGGAAAGTTATCTCCTCCCAGTTATAGGGTGCCTGGGGTGAGGGGGTTGAGGTAGCCTGTGAGATTACTATGGGACTGTTTCTTCTTTGAGGCAAATATGTTAGCAGTTCAAGTTTGAACTGACATATGTGTGTAACTCAAAGCGCTGGCACTGCTTTACTCACCAGTACACTATGAGTGAGAGGACATTCATTAGGCTATCAACCTGTGTGAGGCTTTTCCCTGTGGTAGACCATCTACTCTTCATGTTTGCTGTATTTTCATGAGGTAACTGAACTTACATATTTTCCATTCCAAAGTCCATTCAATTTTTTAAGACTTTTCAGTTAGAGGTGGTTTTTCATGCTTGGCTGTCATCCAAATTGCATGTCAAAGGCACTTCTGAGGAAACTTGAAGTTTTGGAGTGTTAATAAGGTGTTGCCTGCTAAAATAAAGCCAGATTGCTTCAACATTAGTGCTAAAGAGTATGAAAATAGTAAAGGCTAAAATGTGAAAACAAATAAAGAGAATTTAAAAATATCACCCCTTACTCAAAGTATGTGGATAACATTGCATGAGTTATTTTAGTGAAGAATATTAAAAATTATGCGTTGCCATTAGGTGAATATGTCAAGCTTCCCTTCTACTGCTACTATTTGTATATCAGAGAATTCTTCTATAGTAAATCAAAATCACATATTATGATATTTTCCTTCAAAATCTTCCTTCAGATTACTTGCTTTGCAAGAACGCCTACAAAGACAGTTTTGTCTACAGCTTGTTGCAGGTACTTTCACAAGGCTGTTCTCCTCCTTTGTCTGTGTATATCTTTATTCCCTTTATCTGTCTGCCTGCATCTGTATCTTCTCTCTTGACCACTTTAATTGGAAGTTCTCTGATGCAAGGACCAAATTTACATCCTGTGTGCATACAGCACCTAGATCCTTGTCTATAATTAATACTCACTGTCCACACATCCAGCAGCATATGGTACTTCCTAGGAAAAATGAGTCCTTTCCTTAAGAGGGGAGTTAGGTTAGTCTTCTATAAAGTCAGTCTTTTAGCTTAGTGCACTGGTTTGGGCTGGGATACAGTTAATTTTCTTATTTTCTTTTATTTCGTGTGTTGTTACAGCTTTGGCACAAAATCAATGGTCCCTTTACACAAGAAGAAGAGATGACAAGCTCACTTGCAGGACATACTCTGTGGGCTTTCCCCTTTACCTCTGCCCCACACTTCTGCACAGTGTACACTGCTTTTGTCCAAAACCTTGGGGCTGAGGGTGCGATGTGCAAAATGGGGTTGTCAGTGCTTTGTCCTATGGAGTTCTTTGGGATTATAATAGGCCATTTCACGGAGACTAGCAGAGACATTAAGAGGAGAATGATTCTGGTGCGGATTCCTGACCCACTGAGATGCAGTGGGTACATTTTCATTTGATGTACATGATTCACTGGCAAGTATTATGCTAGTATGTTGTTGCTTTCCAGATGAATTAGACCTTTAAGGGCTTTTTGTGTATTACCCAAGAAACTGGGTTCCAGTAACATCAAGTCAACCTTTACCACTTTTTAAAGTTGCCTTGAAGATCATGTAAAATGAAAATTTACATCAGTTTTAAAATTCTTTCATACTACTAGGCTCCACTTTAATAATATCAAAAGAAACTACTGAGGTTGGATTTGATGTAAAGAATAGCATTATATCATCAGAAAAGAAGGTGGTGCTTAACCACTAAAATCTTTTAAAAATATTTTTCTGAGTGGATTTGTTACTAATTATACTATATAAATTTAAGAGTGGAAATATAGTTTCTCCATCATCGTAACTTGCAAGTCTAATACTTTGCACTAAGCTTTGGAGTGGAGCTGAAGTGCAACTCTCTCTGGAAATTTAGTTTTAATATAATCCCATTTCCTGGTTAAACATTTCAAATTAAATATACTGAGCAAGAAAAAGGGGACTGCTTTGTTTGGAGTACTCTATAGGCAGAAGATTGCCTGAGGACTTCCTTATTGAATGTACCTATCTTGCATTCTATCCAGTAACAGATCAAGTTGGAGTGTAAGGTACCTCAAGCTCTGTTTGGTTTTCTTTTTAATTATTATTTTAAAAAATTCTTTTTCACCCCCAATTACATGGATTAGAGCTATTAGGATGTTTGTCTAAGTCACAAGGGTTTTGGAGGCCGGAAATACTTGATTTCAGTAGTTGAATTTAAAGTTATCTCAAGGTAAATATCGCTTATCTAGATGGTGTGTAAATTGTGTATTCATCTAATTTCGTTTCCTTACTGGATATCATTTTCCCTTGGTGAGTGGTTCATTTGGCTTCCTAAGCAGAACTAGACAAACTCCAAAATCACTTCATGCTTTCAGCGAGCTGTGTCACCTTTCTCTTTATTTTTTTTAATCATTCTTTTCATGCGTCCGGAACCATTGAGCTGCAGCATTGCGAAAGTTTTACTATCATCTGCACGCTTGTCTCAGACTTCATACCTTAAAATTACTGTGTTTGATATTCAACTAGCATCTGTCTAATAAGGCATGCTTCAGGGTTTGTGATTTCTAACGTGACTGCAAACATTACCTTTTGAATGATACCTTGTGTTAGATTAAATGGTGCAAACACTAGAATTGTGAATACTAGAGCTGTGTACCCTTACCAGTCTGGGGAGCTGTAACCTACTTCTGGCAATTCTTATTCAAGTTTCCCAAAGATAATGCCTTGCCCAAATCCTTTATTAAATGGCTATAGTCTATTGCTAAATAGTTTGCATAGAGCCTAAAGCTGACTAAATTCCAATGATAGTCCAAATTTTCAAAAAAGATGTGTGTGATGGATACTATATGTCTTGAATGGGCATTTTTACAAGTACCATGTGTGGATACACGTGCATATTTGTTCTAATAGCAAGTAATAATAATATCAGTAATATATTGGTTAACCCAATGCTTTCTAAAGGACATTTCTACTTTGAAAAGTTGTTCTGAAAATATTTCACCTTTCCTCCATATTACTATCGCTTCATAACATACCATTATCGCTCCATAACACAGCATTATCAGCAAAAAACCTGATAACGTAACCCTATATGCATGCTATTGAAAAATAAATTAATATTTACTGTTTTTATTGCTGCAGGCATTGCTAAAGTGTGCAGCTATCTTAGTTTTGGAATAAGTGTTGGCATCATTAACTATTTTGCTACAGTGGTTGCAAATCCTGCCTTTAATTTACCCTTGTTCTACCTTACTCAAAACAGGGAGTTGTCCACATTGACCTGAGGGCAGAGTTTGGCTCCAGGAGTCTCTGTTACTGGTGGTGCTATATAGGCCAAATGAAAACCATCTTCACTTCAGTCAGAGTCCAGGCTAACTTTTCTCAGCTTGGCAACCCTAAGTACAATGCTGCTCAATAAATTGGTATGAGGAAGGATTGATGAACTAATGTGGCTAGGTTGACTGTATGCTTTGTGGTCATAAAATTCAAATTGTGGAGAAAAGGTGAAAAAAATATATTCTTCCAGCAGCACTTGTTGAATCTTCTTGCAATCCCTACCCATTCTCTGCATGTGCAAACCTGCCAGTTCTGCATTTGCTAGGTTAAGAGGCATAGTAAGTATTGCATGGAGACACTTGTTTCCATCACAATTCTTGATGCCTTTTCAGAACTATGAAATTAAGAAGCTGATGCATCCTTCTTTGAAATCCCAGATGAAGGTTGGAGGTAGGAAGTGGAAGTTTGGTACCATCCACATACATCTCAAATAATTAATTTTAAAGCAGCAGGAATTTGCAGGGACCGTAGCAGGAAAAAATGTAGGAGTACTCTCAAAATCACATGAAGCTACCACTGCTTTAAAGAGCTGCCTTAAAACTCTGACTACACTGATATATTAATTTACCTGGTGATGGGCATTGCAAAGCCGCATTTTCAATGTCAGTCATATGGAAAAAATGGGGTCACAACTCCAGATCTGTGGCCTGTTGTACTATTATTTCTACACGATGTAAGGGACAGTCTGCACTGCTGCGTGGCCTTCCTGAATAGGAATATTGATACACTTCCAGTTAGGCTGAGACAGTGATTCATTTTTTGGTGGCATTTGTGCAGCCTTCCCTGCCAAAGTTGTGCAGCTGCTTTGTATTTCAACTCGGGAGTAGCATTTCCTTGAAACCAGTCTTCAGGAATCCAGCATGTAACTTGGAGGGAGGGGAGGGTATCCTCAGTTTCATTAAAATCATATCCAGGACTTTTGTGGAGGAAAATACTTGGAGAAAGTGAAGAAGCCAGCATGCCACTAGTGAAAGCATTAGATTCCTTGCAGAACGCCACTCTCCTCGCAAGGCGAACACCAAAAAGAGGAAGAAGTGATTCTTGTGTTTCTGATTTCTGTGGCCCTTTGAGCTGATTTGCAGCCGTGAGAAAGGTGCCAATATCTTTGTATTGTTTGGCAGGGAAAAGATTACCTTGTAACTCATCTTGTCTGGCTATGGCCTGGCACTGGATCATGACCAGGTTGATGGCAGCCTGACAGTTTTAAAAGAATATGTTGGCATTTTACGAAAAGGGAAGTTATTACACTTGAAAGGAAGTAAAAACAAAAACAGAAAACCTAGACTTGTCAGTTTTATGGCAGAGAGGCAGTAAAAATTCTGGCACGTTATTTCAGCCAATCCCTGCAACAAATTAGTGACTTTAAATTGATTGCAAAATCAAACATGAATTTACATAAGCATTTGTGTTTTAGTTACCCTGCTCCTACAGTGTGTCAGATGCTCAAAAGAGTCAACCCCATGGCCCTTACAGTTGAAACTGGTTTACAGCCTAAATTTAGGTGTGTGGCATCAAGAAGGGAGCATGGAAAGAAAAGAAGAGCATGGGAAGGGATGGGACCTCCTGGGTCACTGGCTCCAGTCCCTCCCAGTCTCAGGAAACCACATTGTGCTACCCGAATCTTTCAGACTGTGTTACGATCTTCTGACATACCATTAGATGATACAAAAGATGGGGATTTAGATTTACAGATTTGTCCCTGTCCTGTTTAGTTTTCCTCTGTCTCCATTAGCTGTTGGGTTGGACCCATGCTGAGGCTTATCACAAGTTTCTGCTGGTGGTTGTGTTTTACAATGAGGAGATGTGCCAGGGAGCTGAGGACTGCAGAGGGCAAAGGCAGCAACACTAGCAAGCAGAGTATGAAAAATGAGGAGGATCCAGGGTTGCAGAACCCAGGAGGAGCATGAAGTTGGAGAATGAGGTTTCCAAACATTATTTCTCTTTTTGTTCCCAACCTGCTGTCAGAGCAGTGAAAGCAGACTGCTTCCTCTGGGTATGCCTGCCCTGCAGTGCAGTGTAGGGTGAGCCAAGAAGGTTTAGGGGCTGGGAACAGGGCGAATTGGTGCCTGGGAAGCCCCACACTGCGCACAAATGTGTTGCTTTCCATTCCCATGCTAGCTCAAGTATCCCTGTAACATGCACTATGCCACCCTTGGGAACCTTTTTTCATGCCACCTTTCAAAGCCCTTTCTCATGCCACCCTTCAAACCCCTTTTTCATGCCATCCTTCAAAACCCTTCAGTGGGTATCTTCACCTTCACGCTCATGTGGGAGTTCAGAATATGAATAAGGTGTACAAAGAAGGGTTCCTTGGCAAGTGCCATAACCTCAGAAGTGGCTGTGAATTATTTTGTTTTGTCAATCAGAACTGTAAACTGCAACCGTATGGCTTTAGCTCCAGAGAGGGCTGAGTGGAGTTCCTATGTTATAGTGTGTTTTCACTCAGACAGCATAGCCAAAACAAACGATGAAACCAGACTTCTTCTTGTGGTCAGAAAGAAACAAACAATTTGTTTTGATTGAAGGCTCGGTGCTGTGGAGAGGCATAGAGTTATGAGCAGCTGCATAGGAAAGACAATGGTATGGGCTGGTGGTTGCCAATAGGAGTTACATACATTGCAACTGAACCTACGGCACGATGAGTGGCTGGAGCTCTGAGAGCAAGGCTCACAGCTGAGAGAGCAAGGTCTGTCACTTCTGGCAAGAGGGAGGACTTGGCTGAAGTGATCAGCTTTTCTTAATGCCAGTCGAGGTTTTTGAATATTGAATGTAATTGCCTGAGTAGATGTATATAATCTTCAGACTAGCAGTAATTTTCCGCAGGAGTTGTTTCCTGTTTTGGGAAGGAACAGCACAATGGCAAGTACGTTGTGTCCATAACACATGCTATTACACCTTCCTGTGGCCAGAGAATTGGTATTGCTTATGCCTTGATCCCTTCAGTGCCCTACATCGTCCAGATAACCCAGCCTTGTGCTGTCTGAGGCTGGCAGCTTTTTCTTCTTTCTTGTTCTTCTGTGGGACAGGATTTTCTCTGTGCCTGAAGCTGCAGAACAAAGGAGTAATTGCTCCATCTCAGTTCTGCCCAAATGGCGTTGGTGTTTCCCATTTAGCTAAAAATATGGAAAATGAAACATACATTCACATTCAAGGATAACTTGGGCTCAATTTAGAAGATTTAGGTAAGGCAGAGGTCTTAGTGAAGTTCTTCCCTTTGCATTTCAGTTTCATTTGGTTTCTGCTCTCCTGTAATACACTGTTGGACCAAAGGGGGAACATTTTTCCAACCTCTGTGAACAAACTTTGCTAAGTTTTGCATGGTAATATAAAACTGCAGTGAGATGGGCGAACAGAGCTAAATCTAATGCTGCCATGGTAGCTGGGCCTCCAACACTGGGAATGCACTTCAGTGTATCTTTTAATGCTGTAGTTCTCCTTTTACTGTTTACCTCCTTTGCAGTATGAGCTTGAAATCAAAATGCACTTGACAAGGGCAATACTGAGCATACAAGTTCCGTAATGGCTAATGGTATAGGTGAAACCTGAAGTATGTCAAGTAAATACTCTTTTTTTATGGCATGCGTGAAGAAGACAGAGCTGTGATTTTAACACTTTCTATTGTGAAATTCACAGGGAGTTTCCCCCAGAAATAGTTGTGAGCTCAGGGCTTAGAGTTGTTCTCTTGTATACTAGCAATGTTCTGTGGGAAGGTGACCATTAGTGCTCTCTGAATGCACCTTTAAGATTGGGGTTTGTTTGGTTTATGCTGTAATTTATTCTGAATCCTTTCACATTTAGAAATCATCTCTGTTGTCATTTGTTTTGAGAATGGATTCATCTAAAGCTTTGTTCACGTGATTCAAACTTGTTAATTTATCTATATTTTCATTTTGCAGGGTTTACCACATGTGAGTATGTTTTCTTCAGATGCTAAAAACCAAGTCTGTTGTGTTTGGTATGGAACTCAGTATAGGAAGCATGTTTTGGGTATGCTCAGTTTCCTTAAGGTAATTCAGGCCTAAGGATTCCTCCTAGTTTGTCATTCCCAAACAGGCTTTTGTGTGAGATGAGAACAAAAACTGACTTTTCTGATGAGAAGGTTGCAGTCCTGTGCAAGCATAGTGGAAAACTTTAGGTACTTAAATACATATATATATATATATTTTTTTTTTTTTAAATGGACAAATGTTTTGCCTAAGCAGTATGTTTGTGAAAGATGTGCTCAGATCTTGAGAGTCCAAATTTCACCTCAAGTACGTTGGGTGCTTATGTTTAGACTGCATTTTATCACAGGATTAGCAGGGAAAGAGGGGAGTATCTGGTCCTTAATGTCTTTGTGCCGAATTCCTGTTTTATGGATGGGAAATTAATAACACCTTTTAAACATTCAGGGGTATGTTTATGATAAATATTTGAGCAAATGAATAGCACAGTAATATAGAGCTCATATACATGCTCCTATACGGTGAGCACCCAAACTTCTATCTGTCAAAATTTCTAGTTGTAGAGTTGTAGTATCTTGGAAACATAAACTAGTAGAAGAAACAGAGCTGCCATTTAAAAGTGAGATTTGTATAAAGCTGTGTTGAAATTGCTTCCTGGGAATTTCTGCAAAAGGAATTTCTTCTGAGTGTTCATTAAGGAAATCATGTTGTAAAAAGTGATAATTTTTTTTAAGCCCTTGATAAGAACTAAACCACAAATATTTGAAATTTGGAGTCTGAATTTACTTGCAGAGCTCTACCATCCACCAATTCTCTGTCTATAAGTCAGCTGTGTGTCTGTCCCTGTAAATCTGCATGATGAAATATGGCTGAGACTGGCAAGAGTTGTGTATCAAGATGGGAATTGCCTCACGGGCCACCTTGCCAGTCCAGAATCCCATCAAGCTGTTCAAATAAAGATGAGTTGGGACAATGCAACAGCTGGCTGAGATGAGCATGGGAAAGAAAAATATGGTGACAGGAGATGCAGAAGTGACTCGGTGTGTTGGCATTCCTTTCTTTTCAGTGCAAGGACGTGTGAAAGAGCTTGTCACCAACAGAAAGACCCTCTCACGGTCTATTGTGGTGAAACCTTCAGCCTCCAAATAATACAGCAAGTTGTGTGTTTCCAGATGTAATTGGCATATGTACGTTCTCACACCACGGGAATTTGACTTCATCTTCTCACCCCACAGCCTTTACGACTTGGAGATCTGCTGTTTTACTCCAGCAGAGGGTTGGAGGTTTGCTTATTTTATGTTTTCAAATACGAGTTTCTGGTAAGTTGCTTTTCCTTTTATCATTAAATTATGTGCAGGCTGACATCCTTCTTTTGTGTTCGATTAACTGAAGCTCATTGATAAATCTTTAAAATGTGAAGGTTTTCTAATTTCCATAGATTGACTGCACGGTGGGATTATGAGACTCACCTTGCACCTCTAAGTGTCTGGGCTCAAACTTTTTAGTTTAGTGTAAGCGAGGCTAATTCCAGGGGAAAAGTGGAACAAAGGAAGAAAATAATAGTATTTTGAAGGAAAAAAAGCAAAGGCATATACAATAGGGGATTTTATCCATCTGTATTTAACATGAAAGCCTGTGTTGATTAGAGGCTTTGTGAAAAGTTGATTTTCCAGTTCAGCAAAACTTTTGGAAAAAAACACTTGCTTCAGGTCAAGTGCAGCTAGTTTCCCTCCCTCTTGCTCATTAAAATGGAAAGCAAGTGTTCCCACTTCATTCAGCCTTGAATGACCTGATTGGTCTAAAGCAGAGCTTCTCCCAGAGCTGGGTCCTGGTCACCAGACTCAAGAGGATTCTTAATTTCTGTGGTTGCAATGGTTCTTCAGGCCACACACAATCAGACCGCGAAACAAGGAATGCAGTCCAGGGCCTCACCCCGCTGGGATGTCAGGGCTTGTGGGATAAGCTCTCATCAGCCTCTCCCGGGGAGCAGCTTCACTTCATGTCAGATATCTGTTGAGCCATGGAGTGAGATAGGATGTCAATCTGTAGCTGATGGAAAGGGAAGGCCAAGAAAACAAGTCCTCCACAAATTACATAAAGCAGAACATCGCCGATTAGTATTAAGATGCTCTCTTAGAGCATAGAGCGACCTTAGCACCTAAATGAGTAGAAAGGGTCACTAGCTCAGATTCACTGTTCATGGAATAACTTTTCCAGATGGCCATAAATTGACCATTTAATGACAACATTAAGGAGGGATTATTTTTTCAGTAACAATTTTGGTTAATTTTATTACAACGTGTTTCTCTTTTCAGTCTAGTGATCTTCAATGATAGTACAGTGGCTTCAAAAATAGAATGGAGAAGGGGCAGTGTATCAAGGAGCGTGTCCAACCCTTACCCTTAGGAATAGTGTCAGAGAGTCCCGGAGCTTACAGAGCAGGCCAGACAACATTTTTATGGTCTACTTTGAAAACCTGCCTTATGCAAGTTTGGAAAGGGGAACTCCACTCATCTTCATAATGAAGCAGTGGTGCTGAGGTGGTCTTGTCACATCCAGATCCTTTACTCTAGATGCTTCAAGTGTGATCACGTGGGTTTGATATTGTGCCTGAGAAGGTATGAGATCAGGGTATGATCTCATACCATCTGTTTAACAGATGGATTTGTATGGTAAGGCTAATGGTTAAAAACCTGGCTCCACTTAGGTCAGTGGTATCGAGATTTTACCCATGATTTGAGGGCAAGGAGGGAAAAGAAAAAAAGTAAAAAGAAAATGTGTCCAAAGATAGGTTTCCTAAATCACTGCTGGGAAAGCCTGTAGGCTTCAGAGCCTCGCTTACTGTTCTGTCATTTGACTGATAGTTATTTGTGCTCAGCCCTTGGGCAGAATATTTGATCTTTATGTCTAAATCTGTATGTTTGCTTGTGCAGACTGCTAAGATACGTAATTGTTGAAAGATATGGAGAAAGTACAGCTCTGATTTTTTATGAAACTGCGTATTATTAACTTACCTGGTATTGATCAGAATCTTGTTCATAAATAGCTGTTCTGTAATTAATCTAGCACAAATATCAATCACATTTATTGATAAGTTTAGATGTTCTGTTTGCTGCACTGGACCAAATGGTGAGATTGTTTTTTCGATGGCTGAATTTGCCTGCTTTCTTTCCTCCTCTTTAAACTCCCCACAACACATAAATCATCTCGGATTTCTTTAACCCACAGAATACGATTGTTTTACCCTCATTGAAATGTTAAAAGTAGTTTGTGGACTGGAACATGGCTGGGTGGGGCACTGTTCAGTTTCCAGCCTAAAATCCAGCAATGGCTTCTAAAATACAGTCCTTGACAGATTAAATCCAGCTGCTGCACAGGTGCACTGAGGCTGTATAGCAGGGAAGTTTACCCACTTATAAACTTCTGCCTATGTGCGTCATTAAACCAAGATATTTTTGGTTCTCAAATATATACTTTTTGTGTTTTTTGATTAGGCAAGGCAAGTGGTCTTCATTAAAGCCACAGACAGCAGAATGGTTTCATCTAAATTCATCCCTGTAATTGCAGAAAGACAAACCCAAGTATCATAACACTCTGATTCCTCCCTATGCTGCCCAATCAGCCATTTCTGTCATTTGGAGTGAAGCCTACAAAAGCTTAATTGTTTGTCTAATTCGACACTTTAACATCAAGTCTGCACTGAAATAGTTTATGTGGAGTTACATTTTATAGATTTTTTGCTATTGACTGTGAAAAAGCCATGATATCACATTAGAAAATGGCCTAGGGAGTTGATTTAGTAGAAAAGTTGTTTTGAAGAAATAGGATGGCATATTTATCTGAGTGATTTTTTGTGCAGATCCAAACTTCTCTTGTCCCTGAAGTATTCTTTTGCATAAACAACGCGTACTATAAATAGAATCGCTTTATAGCCAGGAAATGCTGACTACAGCCTATAACTTACCCATGTTTACTGCACTTGGGATTGGAGTGCTTTTGTAAACTGTCACCTCTGAGGTGTGTTTTTTCCAACATTGCAGACATGGCATGTCCTCCTCTGTAACATAATTATTGAGAGATACACAGATATATCTCAATGCACTGTGGAACACACCATTACTGAGTTTATCCTCTAGGAGATTTTTTCTGAAGCTAAACTGGTTGTCAGCACTGAAGTTTTTCTCTAATCTGTCCCACGTCCTGTGAAATTACCTCCTATCTTTCTGAGCAGTGAAAGAGGTGACTGCTTGGAAAACTCAGGTAGTCATAATCAATCCTGTTTCTTCTTACTGACTCTAGCTGGAGATGTGACTGACAAACAAAGGGAAGGAAAAGACAATTAGCTCATATATATATATATATATATATATATATATGTTTGCGTGTGTATGTGTGTATATATATATGTATAGGTAATTTTTTTTTAAGATAACTCTTCCAATATCTGTAGTGGCTGTGGGGCTAATTGTAAGCTTTGCCATAACCTTTCCTGGCTTGAAGACAAAGCTTGTCACATGCAATGGCTCTTCCTTGGTTTGTAGATATGGTCTGGAGGTATGAAGCTTAGTGCTTCCATAATGACTAAGGATGCAAAGAGGCTACAATTTTATGCAACTGTCTATTTCTATACCACTGCTTGTTGCCTTTTGGATTATTGGCTTGCACTTGGACAGGACAGGAGGAAGAGGCACGTGTCTGTGAACTGGGATCCCCTTGGAATTGCGTATTTTTGTTTAGATACTTACCTTGTTGCTTCTCTAAGGTTATTTAGATTAACAATATCTCATATTCGTTGTCCATAAAATATGTGAAAGAATCTCTCACTGGACAATCCTTGTTTCAGTTCTTTTACTAGCCAAAATGATTTCCATGCTGAGACACGCCAGATGTCCTTCTGGCCCAGTATTTTGTCTCCAGCATGGACACTAACAAGTGCCAGTTGTAGCACTGTTTTCCCACAACACCATCCCCAGTTCCAGCTGCCAGGGGCATACGTACTTTCTCCACCAGAGCTTCAGTTTTCACTACTGTTTTTAATAGCTGCTGACAGATGTATTGCCCATGGATTTATCTGAGGTCTATTTTTTTAACTCAGTCCCCAAACCTCCTGTATCAGTGAGGTCTACAATTTAATTATGTGTTCTGTGAGAAAGTACTTCATCTGTTTTTTAAACTTACCATCTGATTGTTGCATTGGATATGCATTTGTACTGTGTTCGGAAGCAAGCTGTTCTAATAAGACTGAATTTAATGAGATCCAAAGACAAGTAAGAGTTTACCATGCTGATTCAATTACGTGTCTAGGACCTATGTGCTACAGATTGTTGGAGATCGTGAACATGCTCAAGAACATTTTACACTTACTGGAATGCATCTACTTCTAAGCTGGAAATGAGAGCACAGCAAGACATTGGCAAGAACAAAGATATATCAAACCAAAAGTGTGTGTAGGTCTTTATCAAGCTGTCATTGTCTGAATTGGAATTTGGTGCAGAAATTCCATCTGGTAATTTGTATTCTTGAAAAGAAAAACAAACAAACAAACAAACAAAACCCCAACCAAAACAAACAAAAAAACCCAAACCAAACCAACAAAAACCACATCCAAAACACTATGAGAAATTACTTGCTCTGAAAGAAAGGAAGTTTCTGATTACTTTTCATCTGAAGTAATGCTTTTAATGGGAGTATGAATGGAGGAGCAGGAGATTGCTAGTGGAACCAGTCCTCACAGCATGAGACCTGCTCATATTCAAACTCTCACATTATGCACACACTTGATAAAGAAGTTAATGGAATTGTGGTCAGATGCTTCAAATGCATCGAGCTGACCCCTGATGTTTCTGAGGTGGACATCAGCAAATATAAAACTTTATGTAGAACCTTTGCTTTTGCAGCAAAAAGGCTTTTAAAAGCCTTTTGTTTTAAGGACATTTTATTTTTCTACTGTGTTCTGCTCTCTTGTGTTCCCATTTTAAAACAGAGCAATGCATGGTTTTTAACCTTCATTACATTTACATTAATTTTTTTCTACTGTTTCCATAAATTCATTAATCTTGTTGCTGATAACGTGAACTGTTTCACCTGTCCTCAACTCATATGTACATAAACCTTACTGGTAAGTACCTCTGTGGCTTAATCACAAATAACATATAGTCATCTGTTTTTCCCTTCTAAACTGCTTCAACCCTAAATGATCAGTAACTATCAACTGATTCAGTTGCTCATTCACAACATCAAACTGCTATTTTAGATGGGAAAAAATTTTGACCTTTCAGTAACTATCAACTGATTCAGTTGCTCATTCGCAACATCAAACTGATATTTTAGATGGGAAAAAATTTTGACCTTTCACAAAAAGCTGAAGTCTGGGCAAATCTGTGTAGGACACCCCCTGAAGGTGGTAGGGCTTGAGATTTCTTATGTGAATTAACACTATCATCTGTTGTCTAAATGCCAGATTTCCAAGAACTCCTGTGGCTCCACATATGTTTTGATTGCCTTCTCCTCTAAGGTAACCAAGTCCATAATTTGTTAGATCTATTCCAGAAATATGTTAAATCCTGGTACCTGAGCCTCATCAGCAGTGACCGCAAATAGTGGTGAATGTGAAAGGCTGTGTTTGGTCCTACTGTGAATCAAATGTGAATCGAATTATTAAATGATACTAGTGTAATCCATAAGTGACTCTTTGTTTTCTTAAATAGTCTAATGCTCATATTTTTCCAGTTCATGAGCTCTCCCTGTTCCTGGGCAGATTCATGGACTAGCTGTGAATCGGTTGTCCCTCTGATTGTCCTCTTGCCTACAGAAGTCAGGTGTGCTTTTCCTGTGCCTTTTTTCAGTGCAGGTAGTTTGAGGGTATTTCTTTGTTCCTGATTTGTTTGCACCCTTTTACTTTCTAACTCTGTGGAGAAGTGGGGCATTTTTCCTGGCCATGCTTGTAGCTTTTGAATGGATTCTCTTTTCTGTCAGGTCTTTTCTTTTTATTCTAATGTCTTCCTGTGATTTTACATTTCAGTAAATCTAAATTTTTTTCACCATCAAAACTATTGGCCCCTTTACAAGGGGCTGGAGACCTGGACTTTGATCCAGCTCCACAACTGACATTTTGCTGTATGCTGTAGATATTAATATTGTAAAATTAAATGAGTAGATGAAAACTGTTGTATCAACATGTTCTTTAGGTTACTGTATTATGCAATAGATTTCACTGTATGGGAAAGCTGTCATCAAGGTGTTGTGTACCTTTCAGAAAACTACTTACAGATAAAGTTGTGATAGCATGAGAGAACTAGGTGTTTTAAATTTACTTCTGCAAATGAATGATAAAATCAGTGCCATAGTTCTCATGTGGATTGTTTCAATGTATCTCTTAAATTCGGTTTGAGCATTAGAGTAGGGATTCACTTTTTAAGATGATGTGGATCACTCTACCATCTTCCTTTTTCTTCATGGCTAATGTTCTGTTGAGGTGTATGTGGCATTTCAGATGACTCCCTCTTGCTTAAGGCAGACCATAAACTCAGAAAAATAAATTTTGTGTTAATTTAGCTGGCCATCCAAAACACAAGTCTACTACTGCAGCTGGGGGAGGGGGAGAAGAGTGATTGTTCTTCTGGTTTTATTTAGTCAAAGCTGAGATTTTGGAACATAACCTGTAGCCAATGATGAATTGTGCTGCAAATGCCAGCACAACAAATGATTGAATTCACAGTACCTGTAGTTGAAGTGACATCAACTCTCAGTGCAAAATTCTGTTCATTCACATGCTTTTTTTCCTCAAATTCTCACATGGGGAAAAAATATTTTCACATCTAGTCTAAAACCATATGTGAACTTTTCAAAAAAAATTGGTGGAAAATCCTTTTAGTCCCTTGAGTTACAGGAAATGCTCATTTTCACTGTTGTCTTCTGCAGCTTTGAAACATCTAAACCGAGAAACTCGTGTTTAGCATCTGTCTACATATGAGAGTGTTTCTACTTCATTTTGTGTCTATGTGTCTACAGAGCAGCTGAGAATGTTTTTCGTGTTTTTCTGGTTTGTTGGGTTTGTGTCTGTGTGTGTGTTTATGTGATTGAAGGAGAAAAGGGTAACAGGTGTGAAAGATGAGGAAGACATTATTTGCCTTTTTCCTTTTTACTTTAGGCTTGGATGGTGGGGTTTTTTTTGTTGTTAGTAATTGTTAAGTCCATACTCCAATCTAAAACTCACCATTATCTCTGACTTTCCTTATTTTCTGTATTTCCTTTGAGGTCAACAGTATCGAACTTTTTAATATACCTCTTAAATATACCTGGTTTTGTACAACAAATCTTTTTCCTAACAGCTATTTTCTGTGGGGATGATGGTAAAGCATACTGCTAACTATTTCATTTAGTTTAAAATACAGTGTCTGAGATAGGTTTCACTGTCATCATTGCTCATTATGAGATTCTCATCACTTTTTTTGGAATAACATCTGAAGGTACTGATTCAAAAATGTATGGGTTTGGACAAACACTAAATACATCCTTGTTAAGCTAGTAGTTGGTTTATATTGCTTGTCACTGGACTTCTTTGTATCAGGTGCTGCTCAGAATTCTCCATGTAGCTGTAGCATTACACTTCTGTCTCAACCTGTAATGACCTCTGGTATTCCAGTCCAGGCTTTCTTTAAAGCAAAAATTTCTGTTTGAGAAGGATCATGTGGTGGTTTTTCAATGTTGACAGAAGTCCACTAGGATGCAAACCACCAAACTCATTTTCACTGCGACCTAAACCAGGATTTAAACTGAAGTCTAGTCTCTGGAGGTGAAAACTAGCAGGTGACAGGCAAACCTCAAATAATGTGGTTCAGATAAGAATCTGAAAGTTTAACTTTTCCAAAACCATTCTAGTCCAGATACCAGCCTTCTAGTCCTGTGAAAGCAGTCTGCCTTTTCTGATTTATTGCATATCCAGATCAGAACTGGATTTCTGAGACAGCATGAAGATGTTTTTTTTCTTAATGCTGTTTAATAAAATCAATAAGTGAAGATGTGCATGAAAACAAAGCATAACTTACCCATGTTTTGAAATCTCAAGTACTGGACTTACTTTTTTGAAAAGATCAGGTTACCACTTATTCAAAATTGTGTTTTCCTTAATAGTAAGTGGCAATGTTAGAAGGAAAACTCTGGTCCTCCCACCAGTGGTGGTTGGGATGAGAAGGACAGGGTATAAATAGACATTAGAAACAGAAATTAATAGTAGTAATAGTGGATCACTCTTACAGGAATGCCTGGGAAAAGGATGTAATTTCCATCACTGAAAATGAGAGAGGATAGTTAAAGGTTTTAAAGAACCAACAAATGTAGGGCTGGTCCTGTCCTAGGGTAGAAGTGTGTATTACATTATGTCTTCAGATGTCTTGCAGGTTTATGAGTCTGTGATTACTTGTCTCATGCAACAAAACTCTCAGGCATATTAGTGTTCACATCAAAATATCTCTGTGAAAATAAATTTGTCTCTTAAAGATCGCTCATAATTTACTTTATTTGAAATAGTTTAGCAAAGACTTCTCTGTTAAAAACATGGCAGCCTTTGCTTGCCGGGCTTCTCTTTGGTCTTCCACAGCACCTTTACACAAAATAGTTGGGAGATGCTAACCGACTAATATCTATATCCTGCAACTACTGTTCAGACTTTAATCCCAGAGTGGTGGTTTATTTTGCATACTGGAATGAATAGGGTGTTCCCGCTTCCCTTATTCTTGATACTTGAAATATGTGTGGGAGAGACATGCAGTGGAAGAACTGATGATGTGAGAAGTGCAAGATATGACTACTGGAAATGATGGTTCCAGTAGACGAGACCCACTCAGATAATAAAAATGTGAGTCAGCTCTCACTCATGTGCTAACATGGTAAAAGTAAAATTTTCTCTGACCATCTGTTTTTAAATTTTCTACATAAACACCATAGTGCATCAAGATATGTCTAAAAATAATTTCTCTCCCCCCCCAGTGGATACATCCACAAACCCTGTGCAAAACCACTTGTGCTTCTCAAACACAACTTCTGTGCTATGAAGCTGTGGGTGAGTAAATGGACTTGGTTAAGATGAGTTTCAGTCAAACCTTAGCTAAAGATGACAAAAAAAAAAAAAAATGGAATGCCAGTTCCAAAAGAGAAGCAAAGAGCTGAATGTGCCTCAGTGCCTCCTTCTCATTGCCATTTAGATATGGTTTTGTTGAGTCTCATCCTGTTCATCAGTGCGACATATTTCTCTGAGCTTCTACTATTTTTGCTAGTTGCTGGAAGTGCTGTGTCCCTCTTAATACTGCTGTTTGGCTTTTCCAAGAACTGTTAAAAGTGCCCTTCATCTGAGCTGGGTAGTTTCGTACAAAAATTTAATTCAGCTGATCAACACCTGACAGTAAGGTCACAAGACACGTTAGATTTGCTGTGGTCAGCTCTAGTGTGAGCTAGGTGAAAGGAGACTGGCAGATAATATTTGGAGCTGAATGTGATGAAGGGGTTATGCTGGAAACCAGGAAACAGGCTGTTTATTACATTTGTGGTTTTTGTTATTAGTAATGCGCTTGTAAACTTGTATTGATCTAATACTGATCTAGTATATTGATCTACTGCATTGATCTATTGTTATTTAGTTCTGTGAGACAAAAGACATTCTGACTGTCCACTTTCCATTGTCGTGTTAGATGTGACTTGTTGAAGTGTGTGCAGATGATGGTGCTTCTACTGGGGACTGTATGGTTGGGGTTTTTGGGTTGGCCGTGAAGCTGTCTATACACAGAGGACAAACAAGGATGGGAAGGATGGAACAGGTCAACTTTGAAGTTTGTCATAGCATGGGAAGCCTGCTTTCTTTGAACCATTTAAGTCAGTGACAGGCTTTGCGCTGACATCTGTAGGAGTTCCTCCTGATGACCATCAAGATGGCAAAATGTACCAACTGCTCTTGAATAAGAGTAGAGTTTACTGAGTGGTTTCTTTTAAGCTCAGCCATAGCCACATCTTCACTGAAAAAAATATGCTGATCTCGGTGGAGTTACAGCTTTTTATACCAGCTCACAACCTGCCACGTGAGCTGTACAACATCTCCTCCTCTCACCAAAACCTGGTAAAAAGCCTGGTATTTCTGGGTTCTATCACTCCAAAAGTCTGAGTTCCCTCTTGCATTTTTCTTGAGTCCTGAAAGTCTGTGTTCTCAAGACTATTAGTTCATTACCCAGCAAAAATGAGCTATTGTGGCCTAAATGAAGTAATAGCAGGGATTGACTTGGGAATTTCAGAAGCTTTCTGTGATGACATAATTCAGATCCCATTTAAGCCACCACCGGGATTGAACTGGGATAGAATTAGACACAACATTAAGTGCTTTCAGAAATCCCATCCTAAGTACAGGAGAAGTGCAGAAGGGTTAAGAATATTGATGTGGTACATCTTCAAAAGAAATCTAAAAAAAAAAAAATTGAACTATGACTTTGATAAATCCTGTCATTTTGTGTAAACAGACATTTCACAGATATGTACAGTTTCTACAAAGACAACTTCAGCAGTAAAACTTGAAAGATTAACAATCATCCTTAACAATTTAGAAAATGTATTTTTGCTGGGGTGTTTTTCAAAGCAGTTTCTAAATTTTAAATACAAAATAGTAAGCGTTGCATGGATTTTATTTCGCCTTAATCCTTGAGTGCATAATCCTGAAATAAATTTTGAGCTAAATCCCCTGTGACCAGAAATATTCCTTTAAACTCTAGGGATTCAGCCAGCTATAATGATATTTTATGCCAACTAGCCAGATGTATTTAAAAGAAAGAATATTCTGTTCTAAGTAAAATAAATTCAGAACTCTTTACCATAAAACTTAAAAAATAAAGTTAAAAACCAACATAGACTTTATTCCCACAACAGCACAGAATAAATACGGAAAAAATATGTCAGATGGGCTCAGAACAGATGTTTATGCATTGCAGGGTATTGCCTCAGCAAGGACCGGTGCGATTGCCTGGACTCGTAGAGGAAGTGAATTGGTGGAGGCATTTGATGGTTGATAGAGGCATCTCCTCCCTTGTTTAACACTGAATCATTTTTTTGGTCAAGAAACTGATTTTTTTTCAACTTCCAGTGCTTGACTAGGCTTCACGAAGCTTTTTATGACCAAAAAGCTCTAAATAACAAAAAGGAGTGTGAATCTTTTCAGGATTTGATTCTGAGGGCAGTCAAGCTGATGAGAGAGTCTCCCCTGACCTGGCTAGGTATGCAGGTATTGGGATCTACGTGTACAGCTAATTCCTGATAGTGATTTATGAAGAGAGATTTAGAATAGTTCTGAAGTTACATCCTCAAATGCCTGGTGCATCCCTAGTTTTCCATCGTTTTCCTCCACCATCCTTTTCTTGCATTCCCTTTTCTGTAGTTCTCCATCCCCCTACCACCTTTTCTTCCCCCATTTGCTGCCTTTTAGCAATATGTCAGCAGAAAAATCACTGCAGGAGTGGCTTCCATAAAGCAGCATGCAGACTTAAAATCAAGGAATGGTTTCAAAGATGGGTTTGTTGTGTTCCTGTGAACATATCATAACTATAATGAGGGTTTGGAATACATCTAGGCACACCATAGGGGTAACCTCATCGTTACCCACCCATGGTGACTCTGATCTCGAGTGATCTCATTCCATATCCTCAGCATAGTTCTGGCATGTTCCCTCCGCATGGAGCGGGGAATAGAGAATGACCCTCCTTTGAAATCCTAGATGTATTTACATGAGAGCATGCCAAATGCATTAACAAGTGGTGGAGTGAAACCCCGAGTGAGTAAACATGGTCAGTCCAAACACATGTAAATAAATCTAAAATTTTGGAGGATGTCACGCCTGCTTTGACTTATACTGAAAGCTATAGGAGGAAATGTCAGGACAGTGAGAACCTGCTCTATTCACTTATTTTTAATTGCTATTTTGTCACGGCATAGCACATCAAGCTCTCAGGAAACTATTTTACCTCCTCTTTGCAAAGTAGGTTTGGTTCAGGTGACAACACTCTTTCATTGTGACTAACATAATGCATCCTTGAATGTAGTAGCAACTTCTGGCAGTGAATATTTGGGATGTTGTGCTCTCTATGCTTATCTCTTTTCTCATCTGCTGCACTCTCACTCAAAGAAAAAGAGAAGGCTGCTGCTACTAAGCTGGAAGCAGATATTTGGCTGAGTGTTTCCCTGGTTTTGGATGGGTGTTCCTACTTTTAGCAGCATGCCTAGACTTTGAGAGGTACCTTATGATGAGTGAACAGCTATATGAGGAACTTTCAAACTTTAAATCGTATCCAAGGAACCCCGGGTAATAAGGGCTTCAGCTTATACCCGCAAGTGGTCCTGCGGGAAAACTGGTCTTTGGCTTTTATTTCCTGAAAGGAAGGATTGTATGGCAGTGTTGGGGCTTCAGAGTCTGTATAATCAAGGCTCGGCATGATGAATTTGAAGTACTGGCATCTGTTCTGTATGCTTTGTAAGACTTCCAATAAAATATGAATAAAAAAGAAATATGCTTCATATGTCTATATAGGACATATGGCAGTTAAAGCTTTAGATACGGCATTTTTGTTGGGTTAGGAGGGATATGTTAGAACACACATAAGTGGCACAGTTCTTTCAAAAACAAAGAGGCAGGGAAAATTTAGGAAGGCAATCAAGGCTGATCCAAACTTTTTTTTCATATTGTTGGGGGGGGCAAGGGGTTGCTTCAAGCTTGAATGCACCTTTGAAAAATCTGAAGCTCCAGACAGCATCGTGTTACTGTTTATAATCCTTCAAAGAAGGCAAGGTGTGAAAACAAGCCAATAAATGTATAAGGGGTGAAGGAAGATTTTTACAGATCAGAGTCAAGGTTGCCAGCTTTTCTCTACCACAAAACCCCAACATCCCTCTCCAGGAACTCGACCCAGAATGTTATTTTTGGATGACTGCCTCTGCAAATCAGTACAGTGCAGATGAGGGCCCTCCCCCACAATCAACTTCCAGCCCCTCTGAGAGTGCAGAAAAGGCAAAAATAAAGGATGAGACTTGAGTCTGGGTGATTTTTGTCTATGATTGATTTTCCAGTGCTATCAATGTGCCCTGTCATTTCATAATGAAAATTAGAGTCGTGATGAGGTAAATCAAGTGTTTCCGCAAAACCAAACAGTAGCTTTTTCTTCCTCATGCTTTTTTTGCAGCTGCTTCCCCTGGCTCCTTCTTGGGACTTGCCTGCCAGTGCTCCAGATCAGCTCTGATGTGGGGCAGATGCCATGGAAAGGACCAAGGCAGGAGGCTTGCCAGGAGCCTCCCCACTCCATTCAGGGGTCACATCTCAGCCCAGCCCTCACTTGGTCCTGCAGCTGCAGGCACTGCTATGAATTTCACTGCACAATGCACAGAGCCCTGTCTGGGAATAAATAAAGTTTTGGTGACCCTGCAGAGGAGAAAGGCTTCTGAAATTTTGGGGTTATACCCATACAGTGACAGATTGCTATAGTTTTCTGCATACGAACTCTCCAGATGCCATTTGCAAGTTTCTGAAGGAGTTAACAGACAGAATTGAAAGAGAGAGCTTTCCCTTGGAGGTGGCCCAAGGGAATATTTGTGGATGATACTTCACAAGCAATGGGTAGCTTATGAATCCCCTGCCTCAAATTTATGGGACATGAATTGGACAGAAGATGAAAAGCTTTGTAACATGATTTGGTTTCAGTCATTCAAGCTGATCATGAGCTACCCACTGTTCGGGACTGGCTGCTCACAGGAGCAAAATAGCATCCTTGCAGAGTACTTATTTAGTGCGCTGGCCTGGCAGAAAACAGCTTAAAATCAACCTGTGCATTCCTGTTGAAGAGCATTCTCCAGATCTAGCACCCTGCAGTCTCTTCCAAGTGGTGTGTGTGTTTCTGCTCTTGCTGAATTCCCCCAAGTCTGTGAAACATCTGAGTTCATTCTGCTTTTCTTCTGGCCCAGAAATGTCCTTTCCTGCATGGCAGCTGGGACACAATTGTCATTATTCATCAGAACAGCACCAACCCATGTTCCACAATTAGAAACAGTCTCTTGAGGACTAAGACCAATTGCTGCTCCTACTTCTCAACCCTCTTCAGTGTATCAGTGGGCTGGTGCCGGGACCTTTCGAGGGAGCAGAACAAAGATTTTATTTATTTTTTCGGAGTAGAGAAAGAAAGTGCGACTAATTTCTAAGAGTGCAGTACAACCAGAGGAGGAAATTTTGTACGGTTTTGACTCTGTCTGGAAAAGGCAGTCATTTTCTGGGGCTCATCTAAGGATCCACCTTCCTGGGAAACCCATCAGAGCCACCAGCCTGTGGACTGCTGTGGTGAAAGGGGTAGTGAGATGAATTATTTTCAAAGGAAGAGGAGACATAAGATGCTTAACTGATGCAGAGCAGCACAACTGCTCTCGCAATGTAATTTATGTCATCTCTAAGACCTTTTATTTCTGGAAGCAAAAAACTTAATGAACAGACAGGTGAAAAGCTGTGTGAGGCGAGGGAATCCCACGTGAAAGAGGTGGGAAGGGACACAGAAAATGTTTCAGATTATTTTATATCAAGGCAGAAACCGTCTACTCATGGTATAGGTTGGAGTGATAGATTCTTCATGCCTGGTTGGAGACCTCTGAATGCTATCACAGTGCAAATGTATTCAGTATCCATTCCTTTCACTGGGACAGCTTTCCTCCCTGGAACCTCTTGCAAGACGGTATGGTGGTGATGACTCTTGGCCTTACTGGTCACAGCTAAGTATCACATATATACGATCCCATGAAACCAAAACATACTCTCAAAGAGCTCTTGTACTCCAGGGCTTCCACTTCAGGAAGGATATTAGATTTCAAAGCATATTTACATATTTACTATAACACTTCCAAGAGCAGGTTTTTTTAAAAGGTTATAGCAACATCTGTTTGCCTTTGATGGGGACAATTCCTCTCACTTATGTTCCCTGGACTGTTGAACTCCTGAATCTTGCAGAAATCTTAAGTATTTTAAGTTGTCTAAAGGTGTTTTCTTTTTTTTTTTTTTTTTCTTTTTGGTGTAAGAGGTTAGAAACCAATTGGCTGCAGAGTATCTGTAGACAAAATAACAGTAGAGCAGTGAGCTCTAAATACCTGAAAGTTATGCTTCTAAGTATGTTGCATTTGCTAAACTTAGGTGAGAAAAAAAGAAGTCTGACTATATTTGCAGTTTGTACTGTTTACAGCAGCACAAAAGAGAGAGAGTTTTTTGGTTACTCCGTAGCAATGAAGCAGCAGAAAGATGTGGAATAAATTCTGCAGTCAAGTAGCTTTGTAAGTCCTTTGTGGGATCTTAAGTGTTCAGGAATCATGACACTAATAATATGATTGGATTAAAAATTTGAAATGCAAAGTATGAAACTGGGAGAGTTGAACCTTAGAAATAAACACTGGTTATACTTTCTGGCTATTTCTAACAGCCATCCAGTTCAGAAACACATTTTTCTTTAAAAGTTAAAAGCCTGTATTACTGGTGGTTGTAAAATTTATCAACATCAAATATGGTGAGATGTATCAATGCAACTCAATAGAAACAGATTAAAGCCAAGAAACTTTGCTTGTTTGACTGTCAGCTGTACAAGAAAGCACCTTATAATAATTTATTGGAGTATGCTAAGGTGACAGATGGTATTTCTATGTAATTTAAAGAGCTACAGTAACGTTACCCTCTCAAAAAAACTAACTATTTTGAAGTCTGTTAATGGAAAGTGAATGCATTAGTCTTATCTTTGCCTCAGCTGCTGTCTGTTTGTTCTGTTGTTAACTTAGCGTGAACTTTGGGAAAGCTAGTGTTAATGTTACTTCTACACTTCACAGTTTGTGTACTCCTTGGATGCTCTGGTTTTCAACTGGAAGTATACCAGGATGTTCTTTTGGGAATTACAGAGGGTCAGAGACTCAATCTCAGCCAGCCTACTTAATCTCAGAGGCATAGGTATAACGCACAACTGCCAATGGACGTAGGAGATTTGTGATCCACCAATTGGAAGTTCAGTTTCACTGACACTGAAGGTGGACTGATGCTTAATTTATAGGAAAGGACACTATCCAGACTCTTGATTTCTCCTCTATCCCTTACGAGTCCTTTCTTCTTAAAGGTATGAAATGGAAAACCCTCAGCTTTTCATTTATCCTATTACCCCTGCCAGCCAACCCTGCAGCTCAGCTGGCAGATACCGTGAGGGCACCATAGAGACCCATGTTCCCCGTGAATCTCAGATGTTCAGCCTCACATGAGGATTGTTTCGAGTTATCACAGTACAGACAGCAAGAGATGTGGTAGTCCTTGTATGCCAGCCACAGCTGGTGGTAAGTTTGTATTAGATGGTGCTGAGTACATTACACAATCTCGCATCTATGTCTGTTTTATCTTTTTCCTTGTTTTCCACAAATAGATATGCAGAAGAACTCAAGCAATTCAGATAACTTGACATCTGTCAAACTGCACCTGAGTTTTCCAAGTTAAACTTGCAGGGTCTTTCAGATGGGGAAGAAAGATGGGGTTAGAGGGTACATGAGCTTTGGGCAAGTATCTGATCTGATGGCATATACTCAACTATAAGATGGTCGTGCTTTGATGTAGAGGAGTAGCAAGAGCAAGAATTGGAGAAATGTGAATTGTAGTCCCAATTCTGATTCTAACTCCAGGTGCTCAGAGGATGGATTAGGTCTCTGCTCTTCATTTTGAACAAGTAAACAATGACATAAAAGTATCATTCAGAATCACTATTCCTAGAGCTATCTCAGCTTTAAAAAACTTACAACTACCAGACCTCATGATTTTTCCTAGTTTGTTCTTCAGGTAGGTGGAAAAATACTTGAATATTTTGTTTATTTGTTTGACAAATTCTTTCATTGAAGTGGAAGAATGTAGAAATTCAGAGAGAGTAAAGTAAAATCTTCCCAAATATTAGCCTGTAAGTGAAAGTGCAAGTATGATGTTTTTATGTTAACATGCACTGGAGTGAAAACAGAGAGAATTGGGCAAGAACTATGATTCTTAGTCTTTAGGTCTATTTCTAACATACTTGTGTTTTCAAGTGGTGGTTTAGAACAAACCTTTATGTTTAATTAAAGGTGTCTTATATGTTGGAGGAACTTACCTGCCACACGCATATTAATAGCATCTTCCTGGTTCTAATGGCATAGCTGAGTAGTTGTAGTTTTAGAGCATTAGATATCAGCACAAGACAAGCCTATTCTCAGAAGACATCTTGCAGAGGGCTATAAATACATTTCTCTGGTGAGGAGGAGGAAGAGGATGTTCTCCTCTTACTCATGCAAGGCATCTTTATTTTGTCCCTTCCTGTACCCTTGAAGGAGGTACAGGTGACTCGGTGTCTTCCAAAGATCTGAAACAAATCTCAACAACTGAGATTTGCTGGACTACTTTTTTTTGGTAATCACCTTTCTGTTCTGAAATAAACAAAGAAGAGAAGCAATTTTTGTAGTATTTGAATAAAGATTGTTTGTTTGATACAGCTAAAGTTCTCTATACCACAGCTGCAATTATTTTAAATAAACAAAACCTTGTGGTTTTGTCCCAGAGAAAGAATTTCTATTATTTTCTGTATGCTAAATCATCTCATTCAAATTATGCTGGGGATTAGCCTGGGAAATGTTAGGCAAATGGCTGAATTTTAAAACTTTTATTTTAACAGATCAAACCCCCTTTTCAGTTTATGAAAGCCTTTTTCCCATAATTGACATTATTCCTCTTTTTCTTTTAAACCCTTAGAGGATTATGAATGTCAGTATTACAATAAAAGGAAGGTTGCTTTAGATAACTTTATGTGCAGGGCACTGTTCCAAAGGAACCAAACTCAGATGGGGATCTCTGAGAACACTGGTAAAGCGACATGATAAAAATAAGGTGGGGGTGAAGAAGACAAAAGTGGGGGAGGGAAAGGAAGAAAAATATACCAATCAAACTCAGCAGAAGTTTCCAATATAGCTGACATTCTGCATTTTCGGTCATTAAAATCCATCTGGAATGTTTTGATGCCATAGCATAACATTGGTTCAAGATTGTCTTCACTTAATACTGATGATTTTTTTTTTCCTGACTTCTGTGAAGCTTTCCAGTAATTGGAGTAATATGATGTTATCCTAGATTAACACAGGACATGACTGTAGGGAACTGAAGGCGTTGAGACTGTGTTCCTAAAACTGTAATGTCTCATGCCACAGTTGTTTTCTGACTTAGGAATGGAAGCTGAAACTTTGAAGGACAATTCTTAGCATATAAAGTCATATTGCTTCAGTTCCCACAGGAGATGTTATCTCATATCACAGAGATGCCATGCAGGAAACCCTGGACATACAGCTACAACAGGAAAGAGCAATGGCTCTTTAAAAGTAGCTCTTCTTAACCTGATTTTAAGACCATCTTGATGGCCACCACTTGGTACTTCTCAAACACCACATCTGAAGAAAGTTTCCTCTCATCTCCACTACTTATGCCTGGCAAAACAAGGGAAGAGTAACTATACCACAGCACTGCTGTGTGACCAAGGAGAGTCTGAAGGTGATGAAGAGCATCATGTGGCACAGAATTATGCATTGCATGACCACATCAACTGTGGAGGTGGCAAAAAACATTTATTTTTCTTCCCCCATTTTAAGAAGTAGAAATGGTCATTTCCATGCAACTTATTTCTCTGTGGTGCTGCCAGTGAAAGGAGAAACAAACAAGCAAAACAAAACAACAAAACCCCAGACTTATTTAGTAAGTGGAAATTAGTATTACAGTGCCTCGTTCGTCAGATACCTAAAACATCACATAAGAATAAACATGTTTTCCTCTTCTCTATGTTGTAAACGTTTAGTAATGCTTTTGAGATGAAATGCAACATGGTTCAAAATCACACCTCTCATTAAAAAACCACAGTGAATAAGCTTGCAGGACATCTTTTACCATGAATTTGAGCAGACATTTGGGAAATGTCCTAAACTTGTACCACTCAACCTAGAGATTTTTGTTGGCAGGCAGTGATCAAGATTAAGTTTTCCTCCAACTTTTTAGTGCATTGGCTGTAGCTACCTTAGAGTAACAAGGAGAGAGGTAAGGATGTGAAAGAAATCTAATCTGGCTATTGCAACTTCCTAACAACTTGTATACTACACCATAGATGATGACAAGCATACTCCAAAGGGTAAATCTTTCAGGACATTTACAAAGTTTCAGCTTTTCATGGGGAACCTCAGTCAGGTTGTTATGTCTAGCCCATCCAACCGTGAGTCCACGTCTGAGTGAGAGCAGTGGCATAAAAAGAGCAAGACAAGAATCTGTTGGCCTTTTTATAGGCTTTGGCTGCTAGTGTGTCTTGCACACACACCAGTGTGGAGGAGCCTGGTTTGTCTGGTGAGGACATTGCTGTCCTGATCTTATCCACTGTCCTGGAGGCCTCACAATGGTCAAGGTGCAGCCAGCATCAGGCAATGTCACCAAGTTGGCCAACCCCCATGCGGTGCAGCCCCTTTGGGGTGAGAGTGGATCAGGCACAGCAGTTGCGAGACTTTGAAGAAACGCTCCTTGTTTCCCTGGTAGAAGCTCTCCAGCAGGACCATGGGGAGGTCAAACCTCTGCCTGGAGTCCAATTAGCAACTGAGAGTGGTGAGAGTGTGACTTGGTTACCATCCCTGTAAAGTTTCTGCCTAATAGCTGAATTGTCCTGAAGCTGTAACATTTGATGATAGGAAGTGGTGCTGTGCAGTGGTTGTTTTAAGGAAGGATAGATCAGAAGTCAGGACACTAGTTAAGAGATGCTATTTCTGGTTTTCAATCTCAGCTTCATTACAAATTTCCTCTGTAATGAGAGAGTTGTTATTAAGCATAGTGGCCAAGACAGCAAAGTTAGCCCAGGAAATTGACCCCTAAATTAATGTAGCCTCAATAGGAGTATTTCCACAGCAAAGCTTTTGTAAATTATTCCTACACTACTGTATAGGTACTGGGCCATATTTTGTCTTCTCTTGGGCTGAGGTGCTTTTTCCTGAGTACCTGTAGAGCAAATCATGGCTAAATAATGCCCCGGGTGATTTAGCCACTGCAGATGTTGATACTGTTAAATCTGCAGAATGCCATTGGGTTTAGAAGCTGGACAACTGTCAGTCTAAAATCCAGAAAAGCAATGAGATTTACTCTACAGTAAGGATAATAAATCAAGCTAACTCTAAAAGTTAGTGTCTGACAGAGTTAAGGTTAAATATATTAAATATTTTTAAATAGATCATTATAATGGTGGAACAGACATATATTAGATGAAAGCCTGGAATAACATTGTGAAGTAATATGCTACAGTCCAGAAATACTTAGAAAGCTGATGAAGTTATGGAACTGTGATGTGGCACACACCTACTTCTGGTACCATTTAGATGTCTCGTAAGTATTTCCATTAGACCCAGCTTTGTGCCATGCAGACATCACTTAACATTTCGATCCTGCACCATCTGTTTTCACCCAGATACTTGCTTCCCAATGAGCAAATTCTGTGACTGGTGGAGATTTAAACTGCTCATGACAACTTGAGCAATTGCTGCCAAATGATGTGGAATTATAATCCAGTGGACAGGCATTCTTTGCAAGATCTCTAAGCCCACAAATGAAAACCTGTAATTCTAATTTGCTATTTAGGAGCATGAAAACAAGATCTGTGTTTTCCATAAAGCTGGGTCTGCACCTGATATTTCCTCTCAGAAGATGCCTTATACTTCAAATCTTAGAAAACCAAAGCCCGTTACCAAAGTGCTCAAATAAGGGCTTAGGAATAGAGAAGTAGGCACCACTTTGGGAAATTTCATCTCTAAACAAAAGGAGCTTGGCATAAAACCACCCTAACAATGAAACAGCCCGGTCTTCCCCGAAAGAAGTGAAAGATGGCATGGAAGCTGGCCAGCATGAGATCAAAGCAGCAGTAGCAAGGCTGGAGAGAGGTCAGCTGCAGATGAAAAGCAGACATGAAAAACTACTTTTCTTTTTTTTTTCTGAAGCCCTGTGAGCTTGCATTCATGTGAGTGAGTATCACTGATTTTCTAATGAGTCACTGGAGCAGCGGAAGCAAACAATTAAATGTTTTGTGTTGTAAAAAATGCTAAAGGAAGCAGATTGTCCTCAGTCTCCTGATGCCTTCAGACAAAACCTTTTATGGAAGATTGACACTAAGAAGATGTAAGTTACTAACTATGGTGCTGAGGGAGCTGAGAGATAATGGCTTGTTCATAGGGGAGAAACTTCTGAACTTAGGACCTGATTGGCTCTTCATTGAAGAGTTGACTTGGATACATAGTTATGGTCCAACGTTAAAACTTCGATTCCTCTGCTATGTAGTGGGAATAGGGAACAGAAGCCAGGTCATTAAGAACAACAGCAAGAAGAATCATTTGGATGTGCATCTCTGATGACTGCCTGTGGGACTGAGGGGCTGGCAAATACCGGTTCTATTATTTATTAGGCTGTAAGTGGGGACCTTTTTCTCACTGGCCTTGTCCAAATAGCTCTTTCACAAGTTTTCTAGTCAGAGAATAAGCTTGGGTAGACTTATGCAACCACAAACCAGATGTTTTCTAAAGCAGTATTTGGATTAAAATGCTTCAGGTTGTGGATACCCTCTAGAGCTTCCACATTTGCCCCTGAGTGATGATGACTTGGATGAGCTCTGTTGCATTGGAGGGTTGTTTTCATGCTCATCTGCTTTGCTGGAACACAGCATAAGTGACTTCCCCTGCAAATCTGTCAGAAGATAGTGCACAAAATTCAGCGTATCTCACACTCTGCACTTCTCACATCCCACTGGCAAAGTTGTTTCCTGTTTTATTGAATCAGTTTATTTGATTTAATTCAAAGTAGTTTTGCAGCACCTAGACTAGTCTGCACTTCAGTATGTACCTTTCTTTGGTAAGAAGGAATGCAGTTCTAAGTAGCATTGATCACAATAACTGTAGTTTTACCCTTAAAAATTTACTGTTGCTTCAAGTCTGCACCTTAACATGCAAGAAAGTATGGATAAATCTACAGGGTTCTGGGTGGGATGTTGTTTTATGTGCAGATTTCCACAAATTATGAGTACGATTCACTTGAGGACTTTTTCTTTGAATTGTGAGATTTACTTCAGCAACTGGAAAAATTCAGATTCAATGTAATGTAAATTTTCAGTTGGACAAAATGATGACATTGCCTTGTATACTATTATAAAAAGACCACATCAAAGTATGCAAGTGTCCTGTAATGTCATGATTACAGTGTTATCCTCCTACCAGTTGAAAAATATGACTAATTGGATATTAGATTATTCCTTCGATTATATGTTTGGCTGTCCACATAGATATAGGCAGTCTTTTAAAATGCTGCGTCTATTTGTACTATGGTAAGCTTGGAAGGTTTCCTGAGAAGGAAAAGGGAGACTGAAAGCACAGCCTTTAGGCTTCATTGTGGGATCACCTAATCCTGCCATCTCATCATAGCCCACTCACAAAAACTCCAGAGAAATACCCAGATGGTGCAGGAAGGTGCTGCTAGTCATCAGGATGAAGGCTGCTTTTCCAGACCAAACCCATATCTTGTTGTGGCATGAAGTGGCATCCTTTGGCAAGTGGAGGCCTGTTTTGGATGATGGGAGAAACCAAGATGCTGGTCACAGCATGGCTTCTATAAGTGTCTATTTGCAAGAACGTGAAGCACTTTTTGAAAGAACCTGGTTTCTTTTGCCAGATTACAGGCTGCGTAATTATATTCTGGTTGCCTCAAGTACTCCTGCAGTTTCAATTGAATGCACAAATAAATAATAAATAACGTGTTTTAAAAATGCTAACTGGGCAGAATGTCAGAAGACATAGGGGTGCAGACATGGGGGTTGAAGCAGCATACTTTATTTTAGTTTTTGATACTTTTGCCTGAAATAGCCTTGTATTTTCAGGTCAGTTTATGGCCAAGAAAAACACAAATCAAACCAAAGCCCACAGGAAACAGTAACAGCCCTAAGAAAGGCCAGTGAATGAAGGGTGTAGAAAATCACTGTGAGTGATATCATTGACCACTGGCAGTGGGAAACTCTGAGGACTTGTAGCTGCTCATGAGGAGAGGTTCAGGAAATTAAATGTTAAAATATTCTGGATTTTTATTTATTTGTCTTCTGTTTTCTAAAAATCCTGGGAAAAACAGCTTCGTTATGATTGCCACCCATTGCTTTCTGACTTCTAGGGTCCCATGGACACAATTTATGCCTGAGTTGCTAAAGACACAGGGTATGAAAATCCTTGGCCTTGCTGAATTTGCTGGGAGTTTTGCCATTCAGTAGGGGACAGATTTCAGCATGGTTTTTCAGCAGCACGATCTTTACTTCCAACAAAGACAGAATAAGTCAAAATGCTGTGACTTCAAAGCACAACACTTTGCAACAGAAATGAACCTGCACTTCACCATTTGTGGTTCAGAATTGCTTCTGTTACTTTGTCTTCATTGCACATACTAGCACAGTGTGAATTAAGTGCATGTGATAAGCATTCACGTGTTTAATTAGAAGCAGCTTTCTGTCAGATGTTGACATGGACCTAATATTAGAAAGCAAAAGTGTGTAAGCATAGAAGAAAATTGAGAGTGCTTCAGTTAGATATTGAGCCAGACTTATTAGATCACAATCATCTTCTGATGAGACAAAAGGGCTTTATATTCAAGTATTTTTTTACAACTGGCCATGATCTTTTGTTAATGCATCTGAATGGACTGGCTTGTGGGCTGGGGTTGTATTGCTCTCCTCCGCTGCCTTTCAGAGACTTGATTTCATTTGTGTGGTAGACTCCATTTTAACACAAAGCTTGTATAACAGATCACCTTTCCTGCTGTTTCTGAACATAGATTGTGCTTCTGTAGTATCTGTTGCAAAGTTTTTAATTGAAACGTGATACTAGGAGAACAGAAAAGATATTGTATATCATCAGTTCATGGTTTCCACTGCTCAAAAGTCAAGGAGCAAATGGCATGTGATGAGGCAATTCTCAGCAGACCACAATCTGGGGAATGTGGACTTTAGCTGCACTACCCTGATGCTTGCCTGGTGGGAGAGCGGGGGCGTCTGGCTCTTGAGCCATTTCCATGTTTTGGTGTGTAGGCAACTTCTCATTTTTAGTTCATGGCACAGCCTCTTTGGTGCTTTGCTGCTGCTGTTTGGATTTGGTACTGCAGCACACAAGAAACTCCAGCTTACTTGCAGTTGCAGATATTTCTACAAAAGTGTGCTGCAAGATTACCAAAGTTAAAATTGAAACAGAGGCAAAGTGATCCAAAGTCACAAATCAGCAGTAAACTGAGGACAAATCCATAGCTCTGCATCATAGGCTAATGCCCTGTCCACCAAACTCGGTGGATTGGCCTACAGTGCTCCTTTCCCAGCTTCAGCGTTTGGCTAATGCTGGAATGGGTTGGCTCAAGTTCAGTCCAAACAAACTGAAGGTGACGTAGGTAGGTGTTGGTGTGGTTCATCTCACAGAGATGGTGAAGGAACTGCATTAAATACCGCAGTTTTCTCACCATCTTCATCCCCAAAGAATCACAAAATACTTTACAATGTTAAATTATCTGTATTAAAACAGTCTCTCTAATGCAACTGAAGACCACCCAGAACTGATCCTAGATATAGCAGCACCCTCTCCAAGGACCTAGGCTGGAATTATTTGGAGGTCACTGCCCATAAGGCATATTCTGGGCTGGATATACGCACACAGGCATTGCTCAGGGGACTTGTCTCAGAGCGCTCTGTTTCTGGTGTGCTTTGTTTACATTTGTGGAATGGAACCATTTAAAAAATAAATAACTGTTTAAAAATAAATGAGAGATCTTCATATTTCATGTTTATCTAGGATAACTGGCATCTGTGTCTATGCTAAAAAACCTTTGCTGGCTTTATGAATCTGTTTATTCAAGTATCTGTATTTCAAAAGAGGCTTGTAATATTTGCATGTTAAGTAGCACAGAATTTATTCTATCAAGAAAGTTTCTTTCCTATATAATCCCATGGTGAAAAGAGAACTTTGTGCCTTATTAGAAAGCTTTCAACTAGATTTGTCAGAGTCTCAGGGGCGGGGGGGGGCGGTGAGGGGGAAGTGCATACTGGTGTTGCCAGAGAACTTCAGAGAGAGTTTTCTGTGTGATTTTTCAAATTAAAGTCAAATGACTTATCAGGCATTGATTCTATATGTGCAGTCTTCATGTATCGTTGAAGGCAACGTGGATTATTAGAGGAGAGGTAATAACAAATTGAGAAGATCAGAAGATCTAAGAAGACACAAACCATTATCACCCGTTTATTTTGGATGGCCCTGTGTGGACTGTCCCTTGATTTTGCATCAGGCATCTGACAAATTGAACAGATTGTACCAAGTGTTCAGTGCCTCAATAGAACTGGCACTATCCAAGTCCCCTTTTTGGGTGTGAGTGTCAAATATCCTTCTGCTGAAATAGTCCTGACATTCATTTCAGCTGTGTTGGAAAGTTAGCTGACGTCCATGGTGCTAATATGAAATACAACAACACAAGTGATGTAATTTAATTATCTAAAGCCATTTTGAAAAAGCTTGAGTCTTTCTTAACCAGCCCTAGTGTAAGTTACATTGGAGTGAGCTTACTGTGGGGATTTGAAAGACAGTCGCGGGGATCAGACACCGGAGAGTTCATACCCGTACGAAAGGAACAGAAGAATTACAATGCTCTGTGGAGCTTTGATTAACTGTCTCCAGAGTAAATACAACCTCTGGAAACAAAAGCTTTCTCTCACACCAGGGCCCAGAATTGGCAACTTTAGCACATTCTCTTTGTTCACCTCCAGGATGGCTGGCAGGTTCAGCCAAAGGAGAGAGACTGTAAATTACAACAAAAAGGGAATTAGAAGATGTTATTTTAATCAGACTACTGAATGACTTCATTGCCGAGCTAGTGCACGGTGTGCACAATAATCAGACTTCTGTAGGCCCAGTGCAGTAGCTTTCACTGTGGGGTTGTGCCGGAGGAGGCTGAGAAAGAAATCTTTCAGCACACCCTTACGGTTGAATGATCAGGCAAGTCCTGTATGCCTTCCCTTGTACTCTTATTGTAGCTACTTCAGATTGCTCTTTGCATAAGCAATAGGGCTGAATTCTTTTAGCCGGGACATCAGGCACCAGATTTGCAAAACATGATCTACTCATGTAGACCCAAGTGTCCACAGAGAGTCCAACATCATTCCAAAAGAGGGTCAGGGCATCCTTGCTAGGAGCTGCTGTTGAGTGACTGATTTTCACCCAAGTCCCCTGCATTATTTTAAACTCTGTCCTCATTCTTACAGAGAAATGCAAAATATTAGAAAGTGCTTTGTGCTGTGCTATGTTTTATGTTGTCAAAGCTAAAATCTCATTGTTAATTACTGGATTTAGTTTCCTGCCATAGCTCTCCCATGCAGGCAAGCTGAATTTCCTTGCAGTATTTCAAGTGAGACATTTACTGCCAGTGTTAGCCAAAGAAAGGATTTTTAAATGCTCCCTTATTTTGAGTTATTTTCTCTGTTGACTGTATACTTCTTCATTCTCACTTTCCCTGGGCTCTAGACATCTCTCAGAAAAAGCAACCTGTCTTTCCCACAGCAAGGTTCAAGAGTTGTCCCCCACAGTCTGTTCCTGAGATTTGTTATGCATGAAGCAAAACCAAATTGCAGGATTGGGTTTTTCAAGGGAACATACCTGACATTATTTAAAAGAAAATAAGGTTTTCCATTGAACATTGCCATCATGTAAGTGACTGAACAAGAGGCAGCAGGACTAACAGACTGTGACATAGTTGGAAACTTAATTAATAAAATTACTGGTCGTGAATCTATTTAAAAGGATAATTTACAGAAGAACATTTAGTCTTCTGAGTGTTTCTGTGTAGCTTAGTGGAGTGGATGCCATGACTATTTGAACCTTTTATACGGGGAGGAGAAACTGGTGGTGCAAGTCAGGAATATTCTTTACCACAAGGCTGAGTCTTTGGAGAGACTCTGTGTGCAACCCTGTTTTCCAGGTGAAGATGCATACACCACCATCACCAGAGGAGGCTGAAATTACCTCACTCCATTTTCTAAAAGCTCTGGGTCAGATCTGCTCAGGACAATCTCCACATTTGTATCTTCCGTTGTCCATTCCTTTTTCCTAATACCACTCACAAATGTACATACCTGCTAAATTCACCATGTCCAGTATCACTTGGTGTCACCAGGCAAGGAGAGCTTTGTTCCACAAAATTCAGCTTCTGAGTCAACCTTGCCATGCAGCACACTGCTTTTCAAATTTATTCGTACTTATTCCATTTGGAAAGTGGCTAAATTGTGTGCTTTTTAAAATATATATATTTAAAGGTGCTAGCTGGCCTTTAATTTTTAAGGAGGACTATTATTATTCTGGACTGTGTTACCTTCAAGTGTTGTGAATCCTCTTTTCTAACAATATAGCAGGTTTTCCCCTTTTTTTATCCTTCTCATTAAATTCTCAGGACAGCAACCTGTGTTCTCCAAAGTCCTAAGTGCAAGTCAAGGGTCAGAAAAAGGAGCATCAGGCAGGGAGCTCATAAAGCAGTAGGGAGTGGGTGACTTCTGAGAAGAGAAAGGGGAAGATGCATGCTGAGGGACTTCAGGTTGTGCTGAGACTGCTGCAAGCCAAGTAGGTCCTGCCTCACTGTAAGCAGAATTATGGCTGCTGAAGAGCAAGCAAGTCCCATAAGACGTGCCCTGCAATGACACTGGGATAAGGTAGGGAAATAATTACTTTTAATCCATTTATTCTGTTCTGCCTCACTTTGAGGGCTTTTTGGGGGGCAGGGGAGTGCAGAAAATGAATGTGGTGTTTGAGATTAAAAGCCATAATTATAAGTATTTTTAAGGTGCTTAGGATAAGAGCATGGGCAGACCCATCTCAGTGTCATGATTCTCTGGTTAATGCCTCAGTATCTGACATCATTTTTGTAGTGTCTTTCATCACTAGAATCTTTAAACTTCTGCTGTTGCATGTGGCTGATATTACCGAAGCCGTGATAACGTATGGTCTAACAACCAGTATGAGCCTCAGTTTGCAGAGAGAAGTCATCTAGAGAGAAAGTGCTAAAAATACACCCACAACTCAGCTTCCCTGCTGACATCCCCTTCCTCTCCCAAACCCCAAGGGCAGGTTTGTTTAATGTGAGAAGCAGTGATGCCTACTGTTGCGTGGGGCATGTGGTACAGCTAAAGCCTTTTCTTTTCTTTCTTTTCTTTTTCTACATCGAGAAGCCTGTTTTCACAAAGCCTGTTTGTTTTAAGCCTTCCATAGGACTGATTTTGAGAGCCTAAGGTTATTTGTGTCCCTCAGACTGCTTTCCAGAAGGGTAAATAAGGCCAAAGTGTTGCCAGGAGAGAAGACGACCTAACCTGGACATCTCTTGTGGAGGGAAAAGGGACTGCTGCAGAGACACAGGCAAAGAGCCTTTGTGATAAACTGTACCATGACCATGAATATAGCTACATGGCTTTGTTGAGAAGATAAAGATTAAAGATAAAGCAATTTTCTGTGATGGTTGTGTAGCGTTTTGAATGTCCTCTCCTCATACAGTGCTGCCCCATGGTGGTGTCTACAGAGCTCTTAGTGACTTGTCTTGGGAGCAGCTCTGAGTGCAACACACAACTCTGGGCTGCTTTCCCACAGAGAGCCTTTCCAGTCATACCTGGCAGTGTATCAAGCCACTTTGTCTCCTCAAGTATGTGGGGACCCCTTTGTCATGGAGGGACAAATGTGTGGCTGCACATTTGCAGATGTGTGGCGCTCCTGGGCAGCAAATTGGATCTTGGCAGCAGCGCTGGCTTGCTTCTCCAAACGCAGCATGACCACTTCCCCTGCATGGTGTTTCAAGGGTGTCTAGAGAAAGTCTTGCAAAGTCCTAATAGTTTTCTTGGACTGTGCTAAAGACACCAACTGATGACGGCTAGGACTGATTGGCCGCCACATTGGTTTGTCCTTCAACACCTTGGAACCAGGCCACCCCCTTGGCAGGGCAGGGGTCTGAGGCATTAGGAACTCCTGTTTTACCACTTCATTATCTACCTGGATGGCTATCTTTTGCACCATATGGTTTGCTATTGTTGGCATCATCTTAGAATAAAAAATACGAAAAACAAAAAGAAAGGAAAAAAAAGAAAAGAAAAAAAGAAAGAAAAGAAAAAAGAAAAGAAAAAAGAAAAGAAAAAAGAAAAGAGAAAAGAAAAGAAAAGAAAAGAAAAGAAAAGAAAAGAAAAGAAAAGAAAAGAAAAGAAAAGAAAAGAAAAGAAAAGAAAAGAAAAGAAAAGAAAAGAAAAGAAAAGAAAAGAAAAGAAAAGAAAAGAAAAGAAAAGAAAAGAAAAGAAAAGAAAAGAAAAGAAAGAAAAGAAGAAAAAAAAAAAAGAAAAGAAAGAAAAGAAAATGCACACATAAAAAGTAAAGCCAAACCCAAACCAGAATTCAAGGTTGCTCCTTGAAGTTAGGGCTTTCTGTTGCTTGCATGAGAGAAATGAGGGAATTGGGTTTGTTCCCTCCCCCTTAGCCCTTCTTCCATTTTCTAATTTCTTCTGATTCCATTCGTTTTCTTTCCCAGACACAGTTCTCTCACCTTAAGCCTGCACTAAGTCATGAGCTGGGCGTGCGTGTTGTTCATCACACTACGAGGACCTCACTAGCTGGACATCTTGGTACAGTTTTGCATGGATGATTGCAGAGTCTGCAGATCCTTTTCCCCCTCCCTCATAGCCGTTTGTGAGGTTTTGAGCCCCTTTCTTTTGCAAGCCTTGCTGCCACAGTTTTCTTTTCAGTGGTTTGGATTCTGAGGCTACCATCAGTGCCAGTGCCATATTGCTTGTTTTCAGCAGCACTGCTGGACTACATAACTTTTTTCCTGACTCAGATCTAATCTCACAGTTTGGTTATCCAGCATTTTTGAAGTCTGCCTCCAGCCATCCTGGAGAAGCTTTGGCATCCTGTGGGTAGTGGACTGCTTCTCTTACCTCAGCTTCAATACTGGCTTCCTAGGTGATCTCGGAGAAGTCAACTTGGGTGCAGTTTTCAAAAGCGCTGTTGAAAGTAAGTGAGAGACTTCTGCTCCTAAGCTACTTCAGCCTTTCAGAGCATTGTTCTGTGTCTTTGTTGTCTGCTTGTCTTCCCTCCTGTCCTCCTAATGGCTTGTTCAGGCTGCCAACTCTTTGGACCACTGCTGCTTCTTGCTGCTGTTGCTGTCCATGTGTCTTTGGCCTAGCGCAGTGGCATCCTGGTCTCAGTTAACAGTGACACTGAGGCAGACAAATGCAGGACCAAACTGGAGCTCATTGTGAATTAATCTGAAATCTGGGCTGGAATGATCTGAGCAGGGTATGTTGATATTAAATGTTCTTTTCTGTTAATCAGTTACATATGGTGGCCTGAATAAATAGGTGTACGCAGGGCTGGGTGCAGCCCTGTTTATCATTCAGGAGTCTGCATCTGCAAGTCTGGGTCACAAACAGTGAGTACGGAGGACCCAGGGTCCTTTAGTGAGCCCACGAGTCGTGGATGTGTCCGATGCCCATGGGCAGGGTAACAGCTGCTTGTCAGGGCTTGCAGATGCCATAATCCAACTGCATTTGATGCTCTGATCCAGTCAGACAGCAATCCGAGAGCCGAAGCAACGTGCTGCTGCAGCCACCGAAAGCGGAGGAAGGAGAGAGTAAAGACTCATTAGCCGCCCATAATAAATCTGTACCCAGTCATAATATAAAGAACTGTGCAGAAGGTACAGGTGGGACTGTGGGCTAGCGCAAATTTTTTTTTAACCTCATTTTGGTTGAGGAAATATAAAACACTGCTGTGTAAAATATTACAAAATACATTTTTTTTTAAGATAGATATCACTGAGGAGTTCATTCCTTCAGCATTTCCATAAACATGTTACAATATTTGAATCAATGTTTTAAAAAGAGGAATTTAAAGCAGAAAACCTGATACAGTTTACCTAAATGAATGATGAGTATATATCAGTTCCATCAGAGGTTGATCTGAGGTGCGTGGGAGATATTACTGGGTAGTGGGAGTTGTTGCTCTTTGTACAGTTTCTTTGCAAGTGGAAATTTGGGATCGTAGCTCTATGGCTCTGTTTTGTAAATCCAGTATCGCATTGCTCACTGGAAAATGTTACAATCTATGCAAAACTGTAAGTATACTGTGCCACAAGCCTCAAATTTTCATCACTTTATTTGTGTGTAATTAACAGCTTACCATCAGATGATAACTAGAAAGTTACGTTAAAATAAAAAACCTAGGCAACCTGATTTTCTATTTTCATTTTAAACAGGCAAGAATAGACACCATAAATGCATAATGGTCCCTTCTGTGGACATACTCTCTCAAACATTCTTAGAGGCTTTACTCTTTTAACCAAGGACATAACTGGCTGAATGCATATCAAACACGCTGTTATTCATGCTAATATTTTCAAATTAAAAGCTATCTGTGGTATATTTTACAGAAACTGTTTCAGTCCTAGCCAAAGCCTGAAAGCTGCACTTACTGAAGTTCTGGCAAGACAGAAATCTAATGTTGGTTTAAAGGAGCAATGTCCTGTGAGGGCTTGACTTGCCTTCAGGAGCAGTTCTGATAGATGAAAGGTTTTAAGCTTATTGTTAGTCGGACAGATGGTCTAATGCCTGTGTTGCCCATGCTGACTGAACATAAAACTGTCCCAGAAAGGCTGGGCTGAGGCAGACAGTCTGCTCAGAGCAGGAAACAATGGGGACATCTCTGTGTCATGGCTCCTGGGTACCATCTGCATTTCCAGAGGTGCCCAAAGGAGCACGACACCTGAATCCCATTGCCTTGCCTGCTTAAATGGCAACCAGAAAAAGTGAGCGCTAGCCCTGAAACACACACACATATCCCAGTTTTATGATCCTCACATCATATCCTTTCCCCAGGACTAACATCTCTGCCACCAGACTGCATGCAGCACAGCACAACCACACAAAACCTGCCCAGCCGACAGCGAGGTTTCTGGTTACAGAGCCAGCTTCAGAGTGAACTTGGCCCCTGCTGCAGAGTTAATTGGAAATATTTGTCCAGTGAACTTGCCTGGAGGATTTCTTGTGCTGTTTGATTTCCTCATTCTTGGTGTTTAGTCTGTCATATCAGAATGTGTGGCTTAGTACAGCTGGTTGATACTGTCCAGGGAAGTGGGAAGGGTGGTGGGTGAAACCAGAAGACAGTGCAGCCCCCAGAGAGGGGAATCCCATAGATCTGCACCAGCTGGCAAGCCTGGTGGGGACAAGGGGGTAAAGATTTCGGCAAGAGATTTTGGAAGAGGACAGTTGATGGACATCTGCCTGCTGATAGCAGGCGCTGGTTGGATCATTGGCATTCAGTACAATGCCCTCCTTTGGGTAAAAGTGATAGAAGCAGGATATCTCTGTGCAGGATCGTTGGCTGATTACCCCAGCGTAATTGCCAAGCAATCCTAATTACATTTGTTCTTTAGTCCAAAACGTTCTTAACCGAGTCTCCTGACTCTTTCAAGTAAAAGATTTTGTTTCATTGCTGCTCTAAAAATAAGAAAAGATCTTCCTTGCTCTTTTTAAGCTAGTTGAGCAATACCTTGACTTCATTTTAAAGCCCTTTTGCCAAGTTTTTGCCTTAAGCACCAGTGGTAAGAATATGAAAGGAATTAGAAAATTATTATGGGATTAAGACAGAATCTTGCTCATACACAGAAGACATGTTGATTCCTTGTCCTCCAAAGAGAACAGTATAGATTCTTCCATTAAATCTTGTGTAGCCAAATATAGAAGGGGCTCATGTGCAGTAATGTACATGGTAGGTATGAAAGTAATGGATGGAACAAGCTTTGATTAAAAAAAAAAAAACAACAACACCCCTCCCCCAAACAGTGTTTAATGGAGTAGCCAAAAATCTCTTTCAGTTTTCAGTGAACTGAAGAAAAAGTATTATTCACCTACATTTGAGGAGAAATTGTTAATTCTGTATATGGTAAATAGCAAAAGTGGCTACATTTCTGACTTGCTGATTTTATAATGTGTTGTTTCTACCTCTCTCCTAAGCAAAGAGATGCTTTGCTGCATGGGCAGACATTTTTCTAGTTCCATAATAATTTCCCATACAGAGTAAAAATAGATGGGATACAAAAATAATTTATTTGATACTTTTTTGAGAGTTGTCTTCCACACGTAAATGTCTAAATGTCTCTCTGTATCCTCTTCCTTCGAACCACAGATATGTCCACAGTTTTCGTAACAATGCCATGTATATGAGAAGGAAACTTTTTGTGGAAAATGACATACAGCTCTCTGGATTGCTGTTTGTTACAAAATGTGACCAAAAAATAATTACTTTAAAACTCTACTGAGTGGACTTTCAGCTATTTGAAAATCCCAGCAAACTGACAGTCGGTCTTAAACCATGAACTCTTAAGTTTAGGGCTTTCAAACCATAAAGTTAATGTTAATGGGAGTCTTGCATCAGTGTGGACCTCAGGATGTGGCCGTGTGCATTACTCTGTTGCTTATTCCAATTCCTGTTTTCTTCTCCCTTTGAAAGCCTCGTTTGAAGTTGCTTCTTAATCTCCTAAGTTGTTGACTTGAAAGTGCATATCTGCCCTCTTAAGTATGAGTCACACCAGCCCTCAGTCATCAGTATTGTCCAGAAATGTAATGTTTCCCTTCTCATCTCTTCTTACCCCCTTAACCAAGGGCAGCTATGATTCATATGGTAAAAGGGCTTGATTTGCATTTGATGTGAGTCAACAACTAATTCAAGATCAAGAAACAGCATCAAACAGGCCTTACAAAAAGGGAAGGAAGCATTCTTGTTTGCTGTGGCTGAATCAAAATAGAGGCCTAGACATTATACTTGAAAAATCAAAAGGTAGATTACACTGTCTTGAAAACTTTTTTGTAGAGATACCACAAGTGTTTGAAGAAATCAAATGGGCTAAAATATACTATATTCCAAGCAAATCAAAACGTTGTTTTGTTCGTAAACGTCCCTGCCAAGGAAACATTTCCGCTTTTATTTATTTACAGAAATCTTTGTGCTAGACTCTTTATAGGCGAGTAAAAATAAAAAATGAATGCACTTAAAGCATACAAATCTCATCTTTATTTGAGACATAAGTAATTATGTGCTTACTTGTTATTGATGTCTGTAGGCTTTAATTGCCTCTTTGAAGTTAAGTACATTTATAAATTATTTTCCTCCATTGAGGTCTAAATGTACAAAATGAGGCAGGGATCTAGGGGAGGGGTCAAGACAGGCGAAATGTCTATAATAAATGCATATATCCCTGCTTGCAAATCAAGAAATTTACTTCAGGGATCTTGAACCACTACCATTGATCAATTCTGGATTAATAATACAGCTGAGCGGGAACAGATATGATGGGATGACTGTACCCCATATTCTTGGAGCAAATTAAGATATGCACTATGAATCTTGTCTGTCTTTTACATTCTTCTTTTCAAAACTTACTTCGCCCACAAGATGACCTTTCTCTTTAAATTTTCTTGAAAGAAGATGCTGTAGGAGATGGAAAGGGAAAATGTTAATAACACAGTAAAGGAATTAATGTGCCTTTTTTCCCTCTGCTTGTCTCTTAATATTCAGCTTCTGTTGCTTCCCTTTTCCTATCTGCCATAATCACGGTTGTCTACCTGAACTGTAAGTTCTGTGAGGTTTGTCTTGTCTCTTTACGTGGTGGCCAACAACGTACTTGACATTTTCGATGTAGGCTGATGAAAAAGGAAGAGGTTTGAGAGAAAGGGAGAGGAATCCCTGATCAAAGGCAGGCTGTAAACTAAATAGACAAAATAAGGTGTCGGACCTTACCAAGGACTCATTAAACTTTCCTTTGTCAATGAAAGAGGGGAAAAAATTGAAGTCATGATGCAGAAAATTCTGTATAGCTCTCTGTCAGGCTGTGAACTCATGCTCCTTTGCTTATAGCTCTCCACAATGTTTTGTACAGTCCCTTGAACTGATGTTGGCTGATTCTCTCTCACTTTTCTAGTCTGCTCTGGTTTGGATCCTCAGGATGTTTGTCTTTCTTTTGTGCATGTTTAAGGTGGGCACTATTTATGCGGACTTTCTTAGTAATCTCCTCAGATAAATGAATAAACTTGTTTTACAGGAGATGAGTGATTTCTATAACTGCATTTGCTGTCAAATACCTTGTGTCTGCTGTTCTGTGACTGCAGATTTTAAGATGTATGATATTATGCCACAGTATGTCTTCTGCTTCAATTTGTTTCAATATATGTATAAAAATCTACAAAAATACATGAGCAGCATCATTGGTTCTCCAAGGCAGGTATCTTCTGTGTGAAATTTTGTATATAAGTTCACATATTTCATGGTTGCATACTTTACTGGTGATATTTCTGTAAATTAGGTATAATAATCCACAACCAAAACATTAATAATTATTTTTATATATATATATATATATTAGCCTATATACACCAAATGTGGCCTATAGGTCTAACCTTGTTTAAAATTACAATCAGGGTTTCTTCCCTCCCGCCCCATTTCAGAATATTGTTATTTTTGGCATTATTTGTTGTGGTGGTGTGTTTTTTTCATCCTCTATATCTGCATTAATTCTCAGGCAAATGCCACGTGTTGCTACTCAATCTTCACCTTTCATGTACTTACTTTTGTATTTCCTATGTTAAAATGTTATACACTGCTGACCTAGAACCTTTGAATAAAGTACCATCTGCAACATAAATTTCTCTTCCACAGCTGTTAGAAGGAGTAGGTTTACATTCAGAAGGCCAGCCAGCCTTAATCGCTGATATTACCTTTTGCAAAGTCTCATTTTTGCATTATGGTCTCTTGCAGTGACAGACCGCATCCTGTCTGAGATCAAGAAAATTTTCTCAAACCTATTTACATGAACAACATCAGACTCCGGTGTTTGTACTACCTCTCTTTTATTGAAAGCTCAGACAGAGTGTCTGCTGACACAAGGTCTTTTCCAGGTTCATATTCTAGCTATAAATCATCCAACTGCAATTGAAAGAATAACCTTTTCAAGCAAAGTTGTGTTTGTGAAGCCCTTTTCTCTGCCATTGTCGTAAGCAGTTTGCAATATGCTTCTGAAAAAAAAAAAATGAACTGGGTTTTTGTGCATTCATAAGCACCAGAGACTTTTCATTTTCCTGTCCATATTCACTAGCATTCAGCTTCAGTTAGGTTTCCTGTAGCATTAACTACAGGCTCTGGGGCTTGCCATCTTTGCAAAAATGTTGTTGTGAGGCCTCACATAGTGGGCTCAGTTGACCATTTTCTACAGCAGTTCCCATCAGAGAATCAAAGAAAGGGTCTCTTCTTTATAAACCATTCTTAGGCTAATTGTTATGATTAGCATCTTTCATGCACTGTCCATTTTTGCTGATTGGATACATTTTTTTCAGCCAAATCTATCATTCCTCTGTATGTTGTTTCTCTGTAAGTAGAGAAATATTGATAATCATCTACCACCCCCAAGGCCTAGCAGGGCCCCTAGATCAGTCCTGGTTTTCCTACATAAGTTAATTATTCACCCCGACATTTACATTGCCATTTGTCAAGTTCCAAGCTTACACTGCCGGCTCCGTGTCTGTGATACCATTCTATTCTTTATACTCACAGCAAAATGTCATCAGTGAACTTCAGTAGCTTCCTGTGCTTGTATATCCTTTTGTGAAATGATGCGGGTGCAGAGTATAGCCTAAAATTTACTGTAAAGATCTATGTTCAGAAGGCATAAGCTAAAATTTCACAGACATGAACTTCCTTTCTAAAGAAATTTTCCACAACCCAGTTGAAGTACTTAAGGTGAGATGAAAAGGAGAGGGGCAAAATACATTCTATTAGGAAACTTCTTTCCTGGTAGATACATGGAGTTCTAGACATAGGCTTTGACTTGCCCTTTAGGGGCTATGTGTAGGTAGAGAGTTTCCCCTTTCTCTGCTGGAGCCGGTAGAGACAAGAGCCCTTCTAAAGATACATCTGTACTCTCTGCTAGATTCAGAGTAATAAGCTTAAAAGCTTCTTTAAGTTTTAGTGTAAGAACACTTCTAAGTATGTGTTGGCGCACATATAAAAGGAAAATAAAGTTCTGTTAAGTTTATTTTGTGTACTGTTGGTAGATTTTCTCTGCCATTAAAAACATGTGAGAATATATTTTCTACCTTTTAGTGGCTTCTGTCCTCCTACTGTATTCACTTTCTTAACAACCTGATATCTGGATTTTTCACCCCTTGAATAAGTACACCCTTTCCTGAAAATGTTTAATAAGAAAACAATTATAAATGTTATTTTTTCAAGATTTTGTTATAGTTTCACATGGAGTTCATATCCACACATAACAGTTTGATTTCACCTTAGTGTCATCAAATAAAGCTTTTATCAACTTGTTTTCATATAAATAGGTTTTCTTTTCAAAACCATGTTTGTAATTTCAACTAACTAGCAGCCTGTACACACCTTCTGGGTGTGAGAATAACTTATACACCAAAGTCTAACCTATAAAAACACCATATTTCAGTTACTGGTTAGAGCTGTATATGAAAAGAGTCCCAGAACTTCTTTCTCTCTTTTCCTCTTCACAGGAGGGTCATGCACACTCTGTTTCTTTTTTTCCTGAGGTTGATTGACTTGGACCATCCTCCTTTCTACCTTCTTGCAGAGGGGTGTGGTGTTTGCCTTTTTCACGTGATCAGGAATCTCCCCCAGCTGCCATGACCTTTTGCAGAGGACAGAGAGCAGCCTTGTAATGACACTGGGCTGCTCCTTCAGCACCTTTGGGCACACGCGTCCTGCTCCATGGAGTTCCATATGTCCAAGTGACTTAAGTGATCCCTAACTTCATCTTCCTCTGCTGGGGCCACTGCCTCATGCCCATGGAATCTTCTAGGAGGCTCAGGAACCTGGCAGGTCTGGTGGTAAACCGCACCAATGAAAACTGAGGCAAAAAGGTATCGTGTAACTTAGCCTTTAAGATGTCCTTTGTCACTAGATCTCAGTAAGCAATTGGCCCATGCTGGCTTTAGCCTTCCTTTTGCTGTCAATATACTTACAAAAAACCCTTCTTGTCTTTCACATGCCTTGCCAGTGCCAGCTCCAGCTGAGTTTTAGCTTTCCCAGATCCATCCCTGCCAACTCAAGCAGTGTCTTTATTCCTCCTGGGTAGCTCATCCCTGCTTCCAACTTCTGTGGACTTCCCTTTGGTATCTAAATAAGATCAGTCTTCCTCTTCAGCTCTGGTTCTGTGCTCCACAGAACCAAATCAAAATCTGATTACAGATTTAAGCAGTCACAGTCAAAAAATTGTTGTAAATACCTCAGAAACATTTTCATCCTTTTATTCCTCCTAGAAAATTTCTATCCCTTTAGCTTAACTTTTCCTAAAACTGAATTGTTGTGATTCTGTAGTCTAGGATGGCAACTACTTTGCTCTTCTCCATAAATCTAGTGCTTCTGACCTTGTACTATGAAAATAATGGCTACTTTTGCCTTCCCCCCACTCATTGTCTTCATGAAGAGGAGAAAGTTGCTCGAACCTCTTCCAGTTGTGTGTCAGATGTATTGGAGCAGTGCTGCGACCGACCTGAGCCCTGCACTTATCCCTTTATTTTTTCCTCAAGTTCTAGAGGCCACCTCTAAATTCATGGCACCAAATAATGCTCAGGACTGATCATCACTCCAGTGAGAATTTTATGTTGCAACTTTTAAACTATAGCAAGTCGTTTAAAGAATAAGCAAACAATGAAAAGAAGCAATTAGTGAGAAACCGAGGCAGAGAGGGCTCTCCACTAAATCAGCTAAATCTGAGGACAGGATAAAATTAAAATGCTCTATGCCTTTTAGAAGGTTAGCTCTCTTGAAGTTTGTGTCTTCCTTTGCTCCAACCCACAAAAACATTGCCATCATTCTCGCAGGAGTAATAATACACTCGTCTTTTTAATCATGTTCCAGTTACTCTTGTGCTTGATCTGGAAAGGAAACGCAGGAGGCCAATACTTGGCAAACTCTTTTTGTACAACAGTTAAGATTAAACACATGTACCACTGAGCCAATAATCAGAGAAAATGTATGTCCAAAGGCGATTGGGAAAATAGGTATTAATTTTTTTTAAATGTTTCCAAACTTACTTCCCCTCCACAACTGTTAATTCAGATTTCCCCAGTTTTCTCTGTGAACCATCTTCCTTTCTCAAGAGTGCACAGGCTTTCAGTGGAGGTACTAAAACTTATGTTCTGCTCTTTGTCAGAGACTTCCGCTTTGACGGGATTATTTCCATTGCATTGATTATATTTTGAATTATTTTGGGGAATACAGTTTGAAAATTATTTTATTCCAGTATTCAAGCTTTTGGGTATTCATCTTTTCCCAACAGGCTTTGAGCTGCTCAAATATTAGTTGAAGGACAAGAATGAATCACAAACAGAATTGAGTAAATCTTAATTTTGCATTTGTAATGGATTATTTACTGACCATTTCATCCACTTTTGCAGTGTAGAAAGAGGGAGGCACTTACGGATACGAGCTGAATGCCTGTAAACTCATCTTTCATTTGTACAGGATAATGCAACTCTCATTCTTACAGTTTCAGAAGAACAACACAGTGCAATTTTTTATGCGTCTGTAATACAGAGCATAGGTTGTAAAGCCAGACTGATTTTAATTAAAATAATTACAAATGAGAACATGCTGAAGAAAGAAATGAGCAAAACCTGGAAAGTTTTCTACATCAGAGCATGATTCAGCTTTTACAATATATCTCCGTTCTGATGGCTGCAAAGTTATGCTTATGTATTGCCTCCCTGGTCTGTTTCAGTCTTGGATTTTCACTTTAAAGAAGTTTACAGGAAATTTTTGATTTCTTAAAGTACTCAGAAGCTAAATGGATAGCTTGAAAAATGCCAGGTGAAATGGCACCTTTCAGGGTTCACGGCTGGTTTTCCTAAGTTTTGGAGCAACGTAACTCTAAGCCAGTGTGTCACAGTACATGAAGTTCCTGTGAAAGCTGGTTGGCATATATCCTGTAGGATTGTTATGGGGCATGCAACTGCGAAATATGGATCAGAAACGTAAAAATTGACCCAGAAATCTGCAACTAGTTAGGGCTGTGCGAGATGTCCACAATGAAAACAGAAACCGCATGAGTTTGTTTAGTTTGAGGATTTGTTTATAAATTCAGAATAAAGACTGCGTTTGTCCGAAGGTTTGTTCAAGTTCAATAATTTGCCTCCTGACTCCACATTTTCAAATAAACCTGGGTTGACTTACAAACTGATATCGAAATCACACTAAACTTGTGGTTTCTTAGGGTTTCAACTGGCCCCGCTACTAAACCAGGTAGCACTCAGTGGTTTTGTCTGGGTTTTGACTGGCTCTTTCGAGTTCACTAGACCCCCGAGCTCAAGGGGGAAATCCTGGGGGTGCCAACACTACTCCACCGCCCCCCCGGGAGCCTTTGACAGGGCTGCTGAAGTAAAACAAGGGAGCCAGGTCAGCTTGTGCAAGGGCAGGGGTGCAAGTGAAGGAATCAGTCTTTCTTTTCGTAGTAGAGGTGCTTCTGTGCTTGATGGCAGAAGGAAGCATATGTGTGTCTGTGAAGAGCTGAAAAGCTGATTTGGGGAGTATGTTTTCGGGCGGAGTAATTGCTGCAAGTTCAAGACTTATTGTATCCAGTTGTGAGCTGAGAGTGTTTCTACTTGTGTTATTATGTCTACTAGTATTGACCTCTTTCTTCAAGGCGTGCCAGGTTTTATCAGTTTTGAGAGATGAGTAGCTATTTTTGCAATGGGGCTTATGTTTCTGTGACCTCTTCTTCTGCGTCTGTCTTTGGTAATTCAGAAGAAAGTTCATCCACTTGCCTGAAGTAAAACCCTCCACACTTCTCCCATTATGTGCGTAATTTCACATATTAAAGTTATTTCTTGTTCTGTATGTATTTTAAAACTTTATTCAGTCACGTGTCTCTGTGTGCATTTAAAGAGAGCCACAAATACTTACAAGGCAATTTTAACACTTACCAATTACTTTTGTGGGGCTTGGTATTAGAGTAGGTGCTTTAATAGCTGTGCTTGTATCAACCTTGGCTGATATGTCCCAATTATTCATATCTAGAGGTGTTATCAGCCATCACAGAGCATTACCAGCATCATTTTAAGCTCTCTTCACCTTCTTCAGTCTGGGCTTTATTTGAAAAGCAGACATGCAGTCCCCAGTGAGAATTAAAGTAGAAGCATTAGCTTGCAAAATATATGCCAATGACCTAATGATTCTGACATTTCCACAATACAAGCTTTACAAGAAGGCATGCAGACAGCAAAGTCTGTTTTTCTATCTCATATTTTTTAATGGCTAAATGTTTGGAAGAAACAAAATGGATTTATTCTGCTCAATCCAGGGTATAATATCAGGACTTATCCGGTTCCGGGCCCCAGGGCTTCAGACAACTAACAAAACACATCTTACTTCTGCTCTGCTAGTTCTCTGTTATGCTTTTCACATGCAGGAAGAAAGAGTAAAAGCATAACCCAATTGAATAAAGCAGCATGGCCTGCTATTCTTTGCTTATGAAGCATCACATGATAGACACCAAATTAAGAAGAACCCCCCACCTGTGGTTAAGTATGTATGCAACTATCAAGCCATTTTTGTAATATAAAGGGGATTTTACCATCCCCTTCACTGCAACAGTGCAGGAATCTGTTAAAAATGTTAATGTCTTACCAAAGCACACTTCATTATTTTTGAATAATCCAGTGATTTTACGCCATTTAAATAAAATCAAAGATGCCGCTTTCCCATTTATTTTGAAGTGCTTCAACTTTTCAAATCTTTTGCTCTGCTAGATGGAAAGAAAACTAATCGGAGGTTCTCCTTGTAGAATTTAAGTTGCAACTTGTTTTGTGGCTATTCAGCCACTGTTTATGTAAGGATGTATTGGGATAAGGCTGTCTGCCATGATATGGTAAAAAAAAACCCAACCATCTTTTCTAATAAAAATAAAATGCTATTTAAACAAGAAGTTAAAGGAAATCTATCCTTTATATTGACCTTTCAGACTGTGGTAAGCATAGAACATATAGTGCCAATTTTATGACATAGTCAAATCAAATAGATTGTATATGATACATTTTAGTTGCAATTTCAAAGGTTTCAATTGTGAGAGTTAGAAGGAAAAACTCATTCAAATGTGTCGTTCCTTTTTGTACAGTAACTTCATGGACCAACCACCATGCCATATTCAAGAACATTCCCTTCACGCGGTTTTCTGGTTCATTTGCTTGAAATACTCCAGTTTTTTCCTGTTGTTGCCCTGAGAAGTTCCAAGCAAATCTGATGGTGATGTCAAAGCCCTAGCGGTGTCTGGCATTTGTTCAGATACTGGGCTGGCAATCTTGTCTTTTGTGTTTTTCCTTCCTCTCCCGCTTTTGCAAGCTTTATCTACTCAGGTGATGAGCTAGTTATGGTGATTTATCATACCTATGTATATTATGGTCCTTGCAGCAAAAGGTCTTAAATTTCAGAGGTGGCCTGTGTACATTAAAATCCTGTGAATTTGGATTGTTTTCTTGTGATACTGTGTTCAGTAAATGCGCAATGAAGGAATAACTTCCAATTCATTAGAAAGATCTGTACTACAATTGCTGTCACTGACTTCTGTGACACAAATATTTCAAATACCTGGCTGTAGACCAAGGCAATGCAAGCTTCAAAAGTGGCTCATCACTGTGTGTGAAAACCCAGTCCTTGCAAAAAGTAGGAATGGTTAGTTGCTTCACCCTGGAATTAACATGACTCCTTTTCTGCTAAAATTTCTTCCCTGCAGTTGCTGTTTCTCTCTGTGCATGTAAAGGAGAAGCATTGCCAGTGCCATCATTAGCGTACGGCGTCTTTCTTTTCTTTTTAATGTTGGCTTCTATTTGCAGCAGAGGTGAAAGCTGCGGAAGCCTTCTGCCTTTGAAGAACTACTTAAGATGAAATGGTTCTCAAGTGCATTAAGGGCGTTTACTTTAGGCACTTTATTTTTTTCTTTATTTTTATTCCTATTGGAATTGGCTGATGTTATTCATTAAACTAACAATTTCTCCCCTGCCTGTTCTTAAGTGTGACTTGTGACCTTGCAATCTGTGTATTTTGTCATCACAATGTGTTACCATGGAACTGATTTTGATGTCATGAATAAGGGCATTGTGAGTTTCCACGTTCCCAAGCATATTTGAGACACAGGTTTGGAAACAAAAATGACTTCACCAGTTAAATATTGTTAGATCCTATAGTATATCAAAAGTAAGAACACTTGTGCCCTATATTCCTTTACACAGAAGAATCTCAGGTTAGGAATTTCAAAGCAGGTATATACAAGAATGACACTACAAATAACATTTCACAAGATTAAATATTTTGGGAGAGCATTGAACTCTAACCCCTTTATGTTACTGTAGACAAAAATCTTTCATATTGTTCATGGAGACTTCTCAGACTGTCTAATATTGAGCCTGTATAAAGAGGAAGAATCACTGTGTGCATAACAGCACTTAGATGCGGCTGGGACTTAACTCCTTCAAGACAATAGCAGCTGAAGGGAATTTTCTGCCTGAGATCACTCACAGGCAGACAGAGGGCAATGTAACATTGCTGGTTTTGAAGCTGAGAGTAATATTTGGGCATTTTTCAGAAGCAACGCTTACCACAATGCACAAAGGAAAAATATACTTTCCTTGTGCAGCAGAGCGCATGTATCGCGTGCCTTAAATTAAAAAGAAAGCAAGTTCCCTCAGTGATGTACCTACCAATGTGAGGTTAAAAGAGTTCAATTGAATCTCTTGTCAAGCTGTTCCCCAGGGTGTTTAATTCATCACAGTCAAAGGGTTGATAAGATCCTGTAATAATGAAAAAGTTTGGAAAGCATCAAGTGAGGTTAAAATCCCAGGTTGCACAGAAAATGCTGGTATAGCAGTCACCTCATATACATTTTTGTTTATTTGCTCTGCTGTATGGTTGTTGTTGTTGTTGTTTTTTCAAGTTGAAGCTTACCCATCCTTTGCATTTTACACTCTAGATCAGTACCATTTTGCTCCTGGCATCAGGCAAATATGTCCTCATTAAGTAAAATTTATGCTAATATCATTCTGATTAGCCAGCAGTCATTGATATTCACTCTCATTAGCTAAATTGGTTTGCTGGAAGACATCCCACTGAGGATTTTTTTTCCTGTTTTAAGTGGAATATGAAATGTATGGATTCGCAAGGATGACAGATGATGATAATTATACCCTATGTTTACTTGAGCATTTTTTTTTAATCCAAAAGGCTCCCAAAGTACTTTGCAGCATTTCCATCTACAAGGAGAGAGAAGACTCTTTTTTTCCCCTTCTCAGAAAGAGTCTCTGTCAGAAATATAGAAGCCATTCTGGTTTCACTGTTATTAGGACAGATTGCACAAAGGAATCTTCCATTCTGAATTCAGGGGCACTTTTTAATGAGACAGAACGCAGGTCAGTTAATAGGAAATCTAGCTGGGGAATAAGCTCAATTCATGCAGTAATGGGACTTTCTACATACAATCATTTTGGAGTAGCCTTGTGACACTGGCTTAACATCTCTGGGAGTTCTGCCTCCAGTAATGTTTCAAAATTAGCCTCAGCATGAACCTTTCATCAAAATTACAAGGATTCTGTCACCCTACTCTTACACATCTCGGTTGAGGACTGATAATTTCAGCTAAGAATTGTATGATGTTTTCTTGTATTAAAACGTGTGAGCCATGGTTTAATTCAGTCTGATATGATGCTGTGATAAATTATCATCCATTTTCTGTTAACTCTCTTAAAAGGCTCTTGTTATACAGGGATGACCAAACGGAAAATTGTTATTGCCAAGGTGTGATAATCTTGTCATTAGCACTGTTAGGGCTAAGAATATGTTCCTTTATATCATAGTCTCCATTTCAAGTGCCAGGTGGAAAGCAGTGATCTTAATACCTAACATTCTTAATTATATTTAAAAAAAAAAAAAGTCTCAGTAGATATCTCTACATGCAGACATATCTGTTCTTTAGAAACTCTGCCCCTGTATTCATCTGGCAAAGCTCTTTTACCCTTAAATATTGGTACTGCATATACTCTGTTTTCTTTAAAGAGGGAAAAAATTTCTCTGATCCATTCAATCCTTGATCTCACTAGCAAAATTATAAACAAGGATGTCTCTTCATACTAATTTTTTACCTTTTGAATCTGTAATCAATACTACTTCATTTAGGCTGCCAAGCAGCAAGCAGATGGCAGTAACTATTGACCATTGGCAAGGGCAAGATGGGAAACACTGGCCTACAGTGACCTTCGACTGGGCTTGAAATTCCTCAGTTTGTCTTTGAAGCCCCACGGCTGAATAGTTCACATCACTCCTGTGCAACAATTGCAGTGTTTTCACATGTGCTGTTCTGTTTCAAATCATCTCACCCTTACATTGATCTAATCTTTTCTTCAGTAATCAAACCTAATTTCACATCCAAAAGATGCTTTGGAGGGGAGATCTGTGGCCACAAACAGTGACAAGAAGCCACCCAGATGCAGATAAATTGCCATTCTCCCTCACTGCGCAGAGAAATTGCATCCTAATGGTATGGCAATTACTTTGTTTCCATGGTGATGTGTGTGTGAGGGAGTGCTATAAATAATGTTTCGTGTTTATAAACAATTCCGTTTATACTGAATTATACATACTATTTGTATGCTAATATTGGGATGCACTTCCAATTGTTTCTCAGCAATAGAAAAGCAAACAGAAAGCTGAAAGTTTTGTGAGTGCTGCAGTGAACCATGGGAAATTTTTTTCACATTTACATCCAAAGGAAAAATCTACATGAGCTGAATCTATTTTCTTATCATATGGTATAGACTAAATAACTGTAAAAATATTTGAAAGAGAAACTTACGGTACAAACAGATTTTTTTGCTACCCATCTTCGTTGCTATACCAGGTTTTTGTCCCAGAAGGCACAAAATAGTTTGGTTACAATTCAGCAAACTGTTTCTATGCATTCTCATTTTTAAGCTGATAAAATATCTCAGTTAAATGTTTCGAAGACTTATTTTCTTCCCTGGTTACTGTGTAATAGAAAAATATTTTCTATGTTTTCTTTTTGGCACTGAATTTTCATGGATGTGGCAAGACCAACAGAGAGCCATCAGCATTTCCTCAAAAAAGGCAATAGTGTTACTTCAATAGCAGCTTGTTTGTTAGTCACAAAATTGTCAGGGGAAAAAAATGGGGCTACTACTACTATTTAATATGGTTGTAAGAATAGTTGTGGTGAAGGCAAGTTTTAAGAACAAAGGTGTGAATATCCACCAACAGGTAGAAATCAGTGGGCAAGGGTGCAGCTCTACAATGAAGGAGCGCCGTCGATAGCAACACGTTAAGAGGCACGAAGGAAATTCCTCTTCCTTCTTCCTCTGTGGTTGGGGAAGCACAGTTCACTTCTGCAGCTCCTTGGCCCCTGGCCAGTGCGATTAAAACGCTGCACCCTACCTCGATGTGCTTTAATTGCTGCCTACACACTTTGCGAGCAGTGTTTGTACTTGTTTAGCTTGGGACCTTTGGTAGGCTTAGCAGCCAGACTGGAAGAGGGAGGCAAACACAAGCGAACAAATTCATGTTAACAGATGGTAAGTGTTCCTACTGCATAACACCTGTGGGCAGACACGTAGACAGCGGTGGGTATGCCATTTAAACAGCAAAAGAGTGCCATTTACCCATTGTTTAGGAGTAAATGAAATACATTGCATTAAATTTGTTCCTTGGCAGTCATCCCAGTCAAACTGCCACGCTGGTTAGCCATGGACGCCCCTGTATTTACATTAAAATAGTTTGGAAAATTTCGCCTTTATTCATGCCCTGAAGTACACAAACATAATCTCCACAGCGCGAGCTGTGAGGTGTGCCGAAAGCTGGGCTTGCGCCTCTCCGGCTCCTTGGTCGAAGCCGTGGCTGTTTGCTGGTGACAGGGCAGCCTCCCAAGGGCATCAACCCCAGTCTGGTCCCCTGAGCAGATGGGGTCCCCTGATGATTTTGATTTCCTGACACATGCCACCGCCAAAATGACATGAATGGCATATTTGCATTATCAGCTGGGGCTGGGGGTAGCAGGGGGGGTGTTTGCCTCATCCACACTCATGGTGACTCCACAACCTGTGCTGAAGATGTGTAGCAACATGGTCTCATGGCAGAATATTGATTTTGCACTGATTTGTCACTGGTCTTGAAAAGAAAGGCACTTGCTGCCAGCTTTTGCGAAAGCCCCAAGAAAACAAATATGACTCAAGGCTTTCCAATTAATAGAGGCTAAATATTGTGGGATTTGGTAAGGAGCTGTTAGCATTGTGACAGGGCTGCAGTGTCACACGAGAAGAGCTCTGCTTGGGTATGGACTGCATCTCCTTTCCCTCTCCTAATTTTTTCTCCATTGCTGAGCACCAAGTGTTCTTCCGCGCTGGTGCCACGATAAGTAGAAATGACCACACCGATGCTGGAGCACTGGTTTTCCAGCAGCTACCTCACCTGTAGCTCCCAAAATCAAGCTTTGGAGACTCACTTTCTGCCCTCGTCTCCCCCAGAGGATGCAGAAGTAGTCACCACCCAATGGTGCGGCTTAGTTGAGCACTTTTCATCAGGCTGTAGTCATGGCTGAAAATAATTCCAGCCATGAATTGCCTATAGTACTACTGTTAGTATGAGTATTTTTGTGTTTCGCAAATGACTGAGGGGATGTTGGAAAAGCAATGCTAGTCTGTGCATTGACACATCTGTCATGTGCTCCCTGGCTTTCCATGTTTGATTTGGTCTCCCTACTACACCTGACCTCAGGACTGAGTTCTACCAGGGTTTGCTGACTGAAGGAAAATGGGGGATTAGTCATTGGGCAATATTTCACAAATGAGGTCTCGAGTCTGGCCAGTAAACTCATACTTAATCACTTCTGTTTATTATAAAACTGCGAAAGAATATGACAGATCACGCCATCCTCTAGTCTGGCCCTGCTGGACATAGAGTTGGAGCTGAATTGGGTGGTAACCATCACCTTTGACAAGTTTCAGGTCAAGAGTTTGAGCAAGGCCTGATTTGATTTACTGGTCCTTAAATTAATGTGGCTCATCTCACAGTCATCCACAGTTGAAGGGTAAACTCAGTTCCCTCCTCTTGCAACTGGAGACAATGGGAGCAGGCAAACACTTCACTGCTCTGAAGTGCCAGCAGAAAAGCTTTCAGGATTGTGGCCAACACCATCTACAAGTACTTTTTGGATCTGTCTCAGCTTGAGCAAAGACATTTGAACAGGCATCAGATTGTGAGGGAGTGTAGCTAACTAAAAATCTGAAGTGGAGAAAGAAGCTCAAGTGAATCCATCTAGGGAAAAGAGGTGTCTCTTGAATGCAAAAGGTTTTAAACAAAAAACAGAGGGTACTGTTTTTAAAGGAAAGTAAATGGAGGTCCTTCAAAAAGCATCCGTTCTGCTGTTTTTTAAAAAAACGGATTTCTGTTTGTTCTCTTTGCTGGTGCAGAATTAAAGATGGGGAGACAAAGAAAAGAGGAATACCTGAAGACAAAAATTGTCAGTGCTGGTACTTTTACTAAGTGTGTTTTACATATATAGAGAGAGCTGTTCATACATAGTAAAAGACTATAAAAGGAGTTCAAACACTAGTAGAGGGCATCTGACTTATTAAAACTAAATTTACACTTCAGGGAGCCATCACCAAAGGGGTGTATGACCTATTATCTGCTTGTAAAAATTATTTGAGTGAAGTACTTCCCTTCTTTTTTCAAATGTATACAATTTGAAGAATATTCACTGATTATAAATAAACATTTTCCATACATACATAATTATTATTATTGTTACTTTAATATTAAGTTCCAAAATACAGTCAAATCAGACAGTAGCACTACCAGCAGTGTTTATGACTCCTTGCTTCCTACTTCAGGCTTTGGTACTGAAAGCTGGTATTTACAGATACCTCTAAAATTGTGATACCTCTAGATGAGCTAATGGGAGCATTACATGCACTCAGGAGTTTCTGTTTTATGAACCTGAATACTAGAGGAGCTGAGAATGAGTGAAGTCCTGGGCAACAGGGAAATTTAATGTTTTGACCTGATGCCTGTGTGCTTTTCCTATTACTTTTTCCTTTTATAAAATGAATTTGATAATTTTATTGGATATTGAAGGGTACAGAATAAATGGACTGTTATGAAGGGACTGGAGATGAAGCGTACTAGGGGTACAATTAGTCAAAATAAATTAATGTGGGTGAAAAAAATCCAGGATATTCAAGTTCTGTAAAGAGACCTTCAACAAGAATAAAAGAATCCTGTTCAGAGGCTTATACTAAGAATAAAATGTATTATTAATGCTTAGGAGTGGCTCTGTTTGACTAAGAAAATGCCATTAGAACCAAGTTTTTATGACTAAACACACTTGAATAGAAAACATGCAGAGAAAACTCCTGGTAGTTCATTTGTCAAGAGCTGGCTGAACTGTAGCCCTGTAATAATTATGTACTGGATATCACAGGCAGAGAAGCTGGTAACCGCAAACTGACTTCCTCATTCTTTCTCCTTCCTTCAGGAGTGGTTTGGATTAGGTAGTCAGCTGAAACTTCCAAAGCACATATTTTCTTACCATGCTGCTGCAACCCACCTCCAGGTATTTCTTGCTTATATTCCCACTAAATACTCTTTTTTTCCTTTTGTCCATGAAATAAAGAGGTTTTTAACACATTGACATATTTAAATGCTTCCCAAGTCCCCCTGCATGCGTGCACACATGCAAACACACAAATGCACAGAGAGGAAAGCAATATATGCACTGAAAAAAAAACAAAAGTAACTGGGCATTGCTGAACGTAATCCAGGAACTCTCTGGTTCCTTGTCCTGAACAACAGATATTCTGTATCACCTAATATTAACAAACAAAAGACTTTTTCCCATACCATTATATATTTACATTAGCCTACTGTTCAAGCTTGGTGTGTTGGCTTCCTAAGACTATTTGATCCCAGATGCAGCTTTGTGCCAGAATTGCTGGAACAAAATGCAGTGGGTGGACAAACCTGTCCTGCTGCATTACTTCTAGTCTTTTAAAAACAGAAAGCATTTATCTGACTCATTACTGTAAATGTACTAGCAGAGCATACCAGTGATGATTTTCTGACTGAAAGTGGCTGCATCTGCTCAAAAGGTTAACACGGGTGCAAAGTAACTGCATATCATGACACATTTGTTGATAGCAGCCAGGGGCAAATATTAAGTAGCTTATCTTTTAAAGGGAGAGATAAGGAAGGAGGGTTGTGAGGTGCTTGCCAATAAATATATATTCATCACAATGGATGCTCCTGTGCATTGCAGTAGGGTTAGTAATCAGAGCCCGGCCCGAAAACCAGGACATGTGAGTTGTAACCCTAACTCTTGACTTTTGCTGGGGCCTTTGGCAAGTGATTTAGAGCTAAATTAGGCTGTCTCCTCTTCCTGAGTAGGTGAAGGGGGAGAGGTTTCACACATCTCCACTTTCTCCAACTGCAAAATGAGAGATTTTTTATTTTCTTTGAGACCTACAAATGAAAAAAAGAAGGGTTATCAGGTGTTATTGTGATGCTGGTGACACAGTACATTGGGAAGGAAATGAGGAAAATGTGTATCCCAGTATTTCAGTAAGAGGCTACAAAATCCCTTCCCCTTGAAAAGGTAAAAATTGAGGAAAGATTTTTGAGAAATTGCTCTGAATATCTGCAGTGTGTATTTTTCAAATACATGCACATATATATTTATATATTTTAATATATTTACATATATTTGCATGTGTGCATATGGAAATACATGTATGGTGTGTATGCATACTAAGCTATTTATTTGGGAAATGCAAAACAATTTGAGGAGTGCCTTATTTCCTTTCTCTCGGTAGGCTAATGGCTTTTTTAGTAGTTATGAATATATTTATTTGTCTTTAAAAGATATAATACTTCAGAAAGGTGTTGTGACAAGTAACTGTATTCTATGTGATAGCTAGCATTACTGAGAATATGTGACTGTTAAATTTCACTACTTTTTTAACAAGCCTAACCTGTAGGCTGAACTCAGATTCAATGGCAGGGTGCAATCTGCACAGGTAATTGGGATGCAGCTGCTGCAAGAGTAGCCTGATGTGCTCAAAGATAGCAGCCTGGATGTACTCTGATGAAACAACCAGGAGAGCACTGCAGAGCACACCCGTAATGATCCTTCGCAACCAGTATCATAATACTATTAAACATTCAACCCTTGGATTAAAGTTCCCTGCACAGCACATACTTAAGGGGAAGTAAAAAAATCATAATTAAGCCGCTTCGTAGGCAACCGCTTCATCAAATCATGGGATAATAGTCTGGCTTTTATGGTTTTCTTTGAAACAATTTCTGCGGGGAAATAGCTCATGCATAAAGTTGGGAGTCAGAGATTGGTTTGAAAAGACAAGAACATGGTGGCAGTAAAAGGAAAAGCAAAGCCAATTTCACTGACATAATAGAATGTCTATTCTACAACACGTAAAATAATAAAACTTGCAGTTAAAAAGAAATATTGAGTGTCTAAGAGAAGCTAAAGTAAAAGGTGGAAGGGAAATGGCAGTTCATTCACACAATGCAATTTTTGGTGCTTAATTTCTGCGGATAAATTATCTGGCGTGTCTCCCTGGGGTTCTTCCCTGGTTGAGAAGGAGGAGAGGGTTTGTCAGAGCTGAACTAACGCCTCCCCCGGAGCAAGTTCACTCTCTCTATTGTGGAGTCCAGAGAGGCTGTCAGCTCACTTAGCCGTCTTTTAAGCTGAGTGGTGTGAATAGTCTTCAAAATGCCTTTGGGTTTCCCTTTACCCAAAGATTGAGGGAATGCTCCTTTTCATTCTCAGCCACAGGAATTAAACAATAAGATCAAAATCGTGTAATCTCCTTGGGAATTCCTTTTAGCTGTATGGGATCTAAAATGCTGGTTTTCCCCTAAATTGCTGGGGAAATGAAGGCAGAGGCTAATCATACTGCTGGTTTTTGATGCATACATTTCCAATGTCTGGTGTGGTGACATTTGTTTGGGATTGCCTCTGAAACAAATATCTTAATTGTTTTTAATGCCTATGCACAAGTTTAGATGTCATTAAGCTGGTTCCTTATCTATCTTATGGTCTGTTTACAGAGAGAATAGGAGCACCCAGAACCAAAGTAAAATTTATTATTCCTATTTTTAAGCCTTTCATAGTACCAACTTATGGAAAGGATCACCCTACAAAATAGAATCATACTAGGTTCTCCAAACAGGTAAAATTTACTCTAGTGCTTTCAGTAAAAACAGCACAACTAAAGATTTTGAATCTACAGCAGTATCATTCCCTCTGCCTCAGATCTCTGTGGAACACATTACAAACACCACCTATGTATTTTGTGAAAGACTGCCCTCTTTATTCTTCACCAGACAAATCTTTTAAAGCACATATATCTGTACTGGAGGAATGTGCAGCTTAAAATAAATAAATAAATAAAATCTTAGATCTTCATTTTCAAAATGAGACGCAGATTTGAAATTTACAGCTCCATCTCACTTCTCAGAAAATAATCCCCACAATTTCTTAATAGCAGCTAAAACACGAAAGGGAAAATACTTGCCAGCCTTCGGGTGCGCTTGTTCTCCAGTGAAACAGTCTGAATGTGCAGACATGCAGATGGGGACTTTGGATTCATGGGGAAAATGTTTGTGGGTGAAGTTCAGCCTACAATGCGGTTTGTTTTGCGTGCAGGAGGTTTCTTACAATATCAATGTCACAAACTGAAATTGCTTACAGCTTCCGCTGCCTTTTCACTTTAATGTTTTTCCCTTACACATAGTTTAAGTTGTCTACATCCCACATCTTGTTGTGGCCATCACTCGGAGAGAAGAATGTTGGGTCTTCACTGTACCACTTACTGTACCGCCTTCTCTGTGGGAACAGTCATTGAAACAAAAGGTCTGAAGGATTGGAGAGGAAACATGCAGTCATTCTGTCCAGTTATGAAAACTGCTGTGAATGCAAATTACCTCTAGCCTTATAGAATGAGTTTTCTGTTCATGCCAATAGTGCCTTCAACAGTGAAAGGCATATCAAGTAATTTGCATGGGAAAACTAGTATAAGGGAAGGTCTTACTTTGTTATGTTCAGTATCACTTTTGGGTTTTAACCTAAAACTAAGAAAGAAATCTATGGACATATGGTTGAAACTTCAAGTGATCTACTTGCAACAAGTTTCATATTTGTTAAAAGATTTGCAGACCTTTTGGTGAGTTTCATCTACTTCCAGATGTCATTGTAGAAATGAATGTAATATTACGATTTGCTATAAAAACTTCGTGCAGCTCTACTAACAAGTTTCCCATGATGTAATTAGAAAGAAGGTGCAGTGTTTTCTTTGGCATCTGTGGATAAAATGCTGTGCATACTTATGCTGCTAGAAACCCAGGGCAACTCAGTTCATTTTAATTAAGTTCTTTTGGACTTAGTTCATGTGGAATTTGGCTATACCTTTATCTATAGCTGGATATCTTCCCCGAGAGGCAAATACAACCAAGGTTGTACATTTTCTTTAGATTTCATATAGGGAGATGCTATTTCTAATATCAAGGGGGTTGCTACTATTCTGACCAAGGTAAGTGCTCTTAGATGTGGGTTGGTTTTCAGATGTGTCCATAACTTTCTTGAATAAGCTGGAGCATGTGCAACTGCTGAAGTCAGGGCCCTCAAGCCTCTGCTCTATGCCTCTTATTCCTCTCTCTTTTCGCTAATCTGGTACATGAGGTTCATGGTTGAAAACCGTTTTGGAGTCTAATGCCACATTTCTATCATCATAAAACATTTGTCACCTTCTCATTTGAGCCAACCAAAGTCTCTGGTAGGAGCAAGGCTGATGCTTGTGTCAGTTTCTCTGAATCATTGGTGTAGGTATATGACTTTGATACCAAACACAGGCACATTCATTGCTGTTTCTTACAAAACATAAAAACTGCTTTGGAGTTGGAATCTACCTATCATTTCTCAGCCAGAGAAGCCTGTATACAAATGGCCTTTGCATAAGGGCTTGCTGCCTTCTTTCTTTTTTTTTCTAAATGAATAACAAACGAAAAGAAAGGAGACTAGAAGGGGAAAAAAATAAGTTTTAATGGAAACACATTTCATTTTTTGTTTTCTGCTTGCCATAAAACATTAACGTAGTAAACAAATTGATCTTTGCTCTTAAAGTCTTTAATAACATACAGTATTTTGAGTTTTGTCGTGGCTAAGGTATGGTTAAACCACGTCGTGTTGTTGGTCGCATTCAAACCTCTATTCTCACAGTTCTTTGACATCAGTCTACATTTTTAAAAATGAAAGTTGTGTATAATCCACTTCTCTTCACAGACACCTTCATTAAAAGGTCGACCTTTTGGGAGGATGTTTCGGTATATTAGTGGTAATGGTGTTTTCCTGACCAAAACTACTTTTTCTTTGGACATAGTTCAAAGTCCATGGATTTTTGTGGTCAGCCCCTGCTTTGTGCAATACAGTACCTTTCTGAATGCTGCACCCCCACACAAGCAAAGCTTTTATAGGATGCTCTGAAACATTATATTCTGGACAGCTAATCCAATTGTAGGACTATTACCATGGTGTTACAATAGCTGACAGAGGTATTTGAAATAGGGGTATGTAAAAAAAAAAAAAAAAAAAGGAGAAAGTGTCACTTTGGTCCACTTTTCAGAGTGGTTGGTGTTATAATATATAACCTTTTTTTTTTCTTTTTTAACGCAGTGTAGTTCACAATAATTTAAAATACTCTATAGACATTTAAATGATATACAATAATATAACTTAATTGGATTCCTCAATTGTACTTAACAAATACTATTCTAATATATTTACAGTACCTAGTACCACAAGACTGTGCATTACTGTGCTTGGGAGCTTTATTTGCTTCCTGTCAAGAATGTAGTGAAAGTACAGTATCTCACTATTATTCAACAACAATACCCATGAATCAAAGGGATTTTTAAATTATATGGAGTGACTCTAGCATTTTGGGGGCCCCTGCTGACTTCTGTGGAGTTGCACTCGTTCACGCCAAGGCTGAGTTTGAATTTCTAGCTAGTATTTAGAAACCAACTGCAACAAGGGAAAAAATGAGCTCTTCAGTTTTGGATTGCTCCATGGAGGCTCATCAAAGGAGTCTGATTTTCAGAGGGTAAGTGCTTGGGGTTGGTAAGACAGGTCCTCATAAACGTTTGAAGGAAGGTCCCCAGGTGATTAGTTACTTTTGATAGTACAGGTCCATAAATTCTGGAGGTAATCCTGGCTCGTTCACACATCCAGAACAGGAGCTGGCAGAGCAGTAGCTCCACCACCCCAAGTGCCAAGAGCACTGTGTGGTATGGGAAGTGCTCCCGTGTTCCGTGTCCCTGGCTGTGCAGACCCTCGATAAAAGTAATAAAATGAAACAAAAGCTAGAAAAGCAGATACGCAGACCTTAGGAAATTTTTAATCCAAGTTTTCAGAAAATCAGGTAGGGACCCTTGCTGCAAGCAAATATAGGATTAAGTGTTCTGTGTACTAAGTGGGCATATCTGGCTTTGGAGTTTAAAAACACTAGATTTTACAGTAGTAAAATATCTGAGGATTTTTTTTTTATCTCTCATAGGGAAAAGGTGTGTGAATTAGAATTAAGTGTTGGTGTAAAAAGTCAGCTTCTTTCTCAACATACATGTATTTACTAGGGGGCACGTTATTGCCAGCCTTAGAATAACAACAACAGAGACTAACTCAAATACTAGCTTTCTTATGCTCATGAAGCCACCACAGCTCACAGGTTGCAGCAACCTAGAGCTCAGCTACCATATTTGTATTATCTTCTCTGTTCATACTGAGCATAAGTTATTTAAAACTATATGTAATATTAACTTTCAACCATTAAAGGCAAAATGCAATGCTTGGAAGATCCTGCCAGTGCATTTGTCAGCAAAGCAAAACCTTTGACATTTGTCGAAGCATGTATTCGTATCCTAAAACTCTATGAGGAGCTGAGGGCAGGTGCTCCACGCCTTAAGCCTGAGTCTAAAAAGAGTCATTCTTATTCAGGAGGCAAGCGGGAAAAGTCTTTATCAAGCATTTGTAACCACAGTTTTGCATGATCTTTCTGCTCAGTTCTGGTAATTGCTTAAGGCCTACAGTAATTGAACTCTCTAATAGTGGAGTGGCAACAGATCAGTAGCATTGAAGAACTTAGGGAGAACCAAATACAAAAATCATAAAGTCAGAGTTCCAATAAGTTTACATTTAGTACAGAATTAAGACATAGCTACCCGTTAGTGCTTAGAAATTTTTGATACTATTAAAAACATAAATAATTATTTTCAATGTTCATTCAAAGAGTTCCAGTGTCACTGGCAGCTGATGTACTTTTGTTAACTTTATTTTTTTCCAAACTGATAGTGGAGTATTTCCGCCATAGATTTTTTTCTCCCTACCAGTTGTTTTCTTTCTACCTGCTTTCTTAGAAACTCAAGTTTTTGCAGCAAGACTGCTGTGTTCTAGTCAGTGAAGGTTTCACTACCTAAAACAAAACAAAAACAAAAAACAAAAACAAAACAAAAAAAAACAAAAAAAAAAACCAAAAAACAAAAAAAAAGTCTTTATTTGCGCAGGGCTTAGTGGGTTTTTTTGTTGTAAAATAAGAGAAAATGTCTTTTTCTTTTGAATTTCATGGGAGCTGTGGTGCAATCAGCTTCTCTGATATGTATAACTTAAAACACATACTAGGAGAACGCTGCAACACCCAGATTGTAGTTAAAAAAAGAGAGAGGGAGAAAGTTTCGTGTGGTTGTCAACATCACCTTAATCCTGTTACCCTTGTTTCCAAATCAGTTACAACAGCCAGCCAGCCAAAATGCACCATCCTTAGAAGTGTACGTAGTAGGATAGGGAGTGGTTGTCATAGTGTTGTTTGTTTTGTGTTGGTTTGTGTTTTGTTTTTTTGTTTTTTTCCCCGAAGAAGACTAGATGTGCAAAATGATGCTGTCGTCGTTTGTTGTACTCCACTTTCTTCACTCGTGGTTATTTGTTCTGTTCATTTGCACGTGATGCCATTATTTGCAGGTGAACACCTCTGTCCGCTCGCTACACGTGTTGCACTTCACAAAGCAGCACCAGTGGAATTTGCAATTGCATTGCCACACCTTGGTGTACTGGTGTGTGTTGTACCCTCTCCCACAGCACATCATGTCGCACCCATCCGCGTTGGGAGAGGTACGGTTGCAGAGTCGTCCCTGGGTACCGACGCTCCCTGTGGAAGCATCTTCCTCACAGTAGTTGGGTGACTTTTCGATATACACTAAATCCGTTTCCATGGGTTTCTGGTAACTCTTAATCTGCTTGATCTTCAGGAAGGTTGGCTGCCTTAGTCTACTGGCTCGTACCACCTCCACTTGCACTGCAGCATTGTATTTCTCTTTCAGAATATATCCAATCTCTCTGAATTTAGGAAGCGTGGTCCAGCAGGTCTTAGTTGTACAGGAACCTGAAACTCCATGACACTTGCACTCCAATTTCATTCTTTCTTCAAGAACCTGTGGGTACAGACATTTGCATGTTGTTACTGCAGGAAAATGGTATCGCAAACTTTCCTAAATCTCAGTCTGTTTAGTTCATATGAATATTAATTACTATTGGTTGAAATATTTCAAAGGCATGCTTAGAAATCTTCTCACTTCCCAGCAGAATGCTCATAACACATTTTGTTTTACATGGTGCCTGGTCAGAAATGCAGTGTCTGGTCATGTTATTACAAAATATTTTCATTCTCTTTCCAAATATTAGAGAAGATTTACTCAAATTTCAGAAGACATGTCTTTAGAGACAAAGTAATTCATGGGACTCAAGGGGCATTTAAAAAAAAAAAAAAATCAAACTATTGTCATTTTGAAAACAGAAAAAATATGGGGTTTAGAAATGTTTTAAGATTCAGAATGTTTAACCTTAATTGCCTTAAGTAATGTTCAAATAATATTTTTAAAGTTTTCACCGTCTTTAATATCACAGAATAATAGGTACTGTGTGGCTGAATAGGCATCCATGTTCACTGCATAATGAAAAATTTTGCCTATACTGGCAGAGGCAATAGCAGAATACCTACTAACTATTTAACCCACAGAACATACCATCCCCTTTTAGAAGCAGCCCTCCTTGCAGTATCTACCCAAATATTAACCAAATGTTCAGCCACAGATGCATTTTTAGCACTAGAGCAATGATTGCACAAAGTTAGAAGAAATAAAATCCACTGAAGGGTCCTGCTCAGCTGTGAGCCAAAGAGAGGTGGGAGTATTTATTATTGCTGTAGCTAGAGGAGGTTAATCCAGCATCAGATGGTCCCTAGAAGGGACCCAAACACTGGCCGGTGCTTGGGTTCCACTCCACTCCCAAGCTCCCGCTTGGGCTGCAGCCGAACTGCACCAGAACTGGCACGTCCCTCCCTCCCTGAACACGACAGATGCCCGGGGAGACGACAAGCAGATGCCCTCCCGCTCCATGTTTGCAGCAGAGGGGAAACCGGCCTCACGGAAGCGCCTCTCTGTTTTTCTGCCCTCGTGCTACCACTTAAGCCTGACCACAATTACACCCACAGTCACCATTAGCTTATGAAAATCGAGGCCTAAGAACAAAGCAAGCGGATCTTTCCCCTTCGCAATGGGATGCTAACAAAGAAATACGAGCTACCGAGCTTGTCTTAAAGTATTACTGATGCTGCAGACCATCTCCTGTAGTGGTTTCGCTGCAGATCCCAGAACATGACTGAAATGGGCAAGGGATAAAAGAGCCGAAATCTGAGTACAATGGCATAATGAAGTAGAAGGGAAGTAAAAAATGCTTACTGCTTAAGAAACTGGCCTTAAAATAAAAGCTATACAGATCTGGTTATCCCTGCAAATAGAGGGCACCCTCCTGAGTTGTTTGAGTTTCACTTAAATTGTATGTTTTGTTTTTTCCCGAATTTCTGGGGTTTCAATATTAAAGAGAATATTTGGTTTTGATTCTCCCTTGCCAACACACAGTAGCAAGTACAAGATATCTGACCATCCTATTCAAAAAAAAACCTTAGACCTTCTGGAACCACAGGCTTTTCCCAGGTCAAGGTCAAGTTAGCCTTTCAGAGGCAGAAAAGGTGATTTCTAGGATGGTTTGCTGGGTTAGAGAAGAAGTTCCTATAGCTGCAACTACTCTAAAAAGAAAATCAGCAAGGCAGTGATGGGCAGCTTTTTGTGGACACTGGAAACACCACTGGTCTCCAACAAGCTGTATCACCTTCCTGTCTTCCCTATAGAAAAAAGGGAAAACAGAAAACTTGCCACCTTCAGCTCCAGCAGCAGCATCTCAGGGACAGTGAGCAGAAAAATGCCTCATGAAATACTCCATGGTTTTTCAGGATTCCTCTGTCTCTACTTCATACCTTTGCAGAAGGACACGTTTTTTCAAAGACTCCCAAACAAGATTCTAATCTAAGTTAAAATAATCTATTGGTATTTAGAAGTCCATGTGGATAGGTAAAAAATTGCTTGTAAGTGTTGCTTGATGTTGCTGAATTAAAAAAAAAAAGAAAGGAAAAAAAACAACAAAACAAACAAACAAAAAACAAAAACAAAAACAAACAAACAAACAAAACCAAACTAGTCCATTTCTATGGCTCTTTCAACAATGCATCAGCATGCAGTTGCAGCCACAAGACTGGCAGCAAAATCCACAACAAAGGGTGGATGAAGGCAACCTTATCTACACCTTCACCAAAGAGCACTAAGATCTAAAGACTTCCAGGAGACCATTACCAGTGGGATGGATCTGCCACACCTGATTCGTGCTCCTCTTCTCCCTAAGTAGTAAACCTTGGTGAAGAGCAGGTTTGTGGTTAAATACATGTTTTGTCAGGTTCTGCATGTGCTTGGGATGCACTTTTTTTAGTTTGAAAAGGCCAAGTCAGTAACTTGCTCAAAGAATGGGAGGAGGTGATGCTTGTGAGGCTCCTTGTTCTTGTTGGGGCTCAGCACTGGACACAGTTCCAAGGATCCTCCATCTCGCTGGTGGACATGCTTCCCTGATAAAACAGAAGGTGTTCCTGAAAAAAACAAGATATCACCCATTCTGCTGTCCTAGGTGATATCTTTGTATCTGTGTGTTTATATATGGATGTGTGTGCATATATACATTTGCTTGTGTGTGTTTGCCTTTGGTTGAGATGCTGCCAACTATATACAGCACTGCCTGGCACCCTCCAGTAGTACAATCTCCAGTAACTTGATGCTAAGTCTTGATTTCTTTTTTTGTTGTTGTCTTTCGGAAGGTCCAGTTTTGTGAGTCATTTTGCTGTATAGAAATCTGTTTTCACTGCTGTATTTTTTCAAAGGTTCCCACTGTTTATGATGGTGGAAGAACTTGCAAATGCAAGCCATGCAGGCTCAAAAAAACAGACGTTTAAAAAAGTATTAATTCATGATCCCAAAGCCAACCTCGCAGGTTTTTTTTATTTTTTTGGAGGCTTCTCTCATGAATGTGGAATGCTTGGGGTTACAACACTGAGCGCAGGCCCAATCATCAGGTAGTTAAATTCCTGAATGCTATAATTTGTGTGCCCACAGTCAGCTGTGGGTATAAAATTGTGCCCAAAAACTTGGAGGTCAGGGAATACAAGGCCCAAACTAAGCAGAATCTAAGTAAGATTTTTTTTTTTTCTCTTTTTTTCTTCCATCTTTCCACCCAAATGCTGCAGAGCGCTCCTCTTTGCTGACAAGCCAGCACCCTCTGGCTTTCCCAGAGTTATGTCTGTCTGCGTGGTATCTCAAGCAGCTTCCCACTGGGCCAGCAAGGTGCCAGTGGACCTGGCAGAAGTGGTAGGATTAGATCCTGTCCACTCAATGCTGTCAATGAAGAGTGACTAATGTTTTTCTTCCTAAATGTCCCTCCAGCTCAGTTTTCCTCAGCAAAATTCCCATCAAAGCTTTGACCCTGAGCCTCAAAGGTACTCATTTACTCAACTCTAATACAGTATGCCAAGCTAGGTGCCTGATTAAAGATTGAAAATCATTAGCTCGTATGACCCACACTCTCAGCAGTTTCATTTGTCATATGTCAGTGCCTCATATCTAATCTTGAATGGTTTACAGCAAGATCTACCTCCCAAAGCAAATTCCCATCATTGGACTGTGCTGCCTCAGACTAATTGTAGGAACATTCCTTAGGTCCCCTTTCCACATACGGGCCCACTCCCACCCCAGTATCATCTTGCCAAGTAAAATGTTCTAACTACTGCTACTTTGTTAAATGAATTGTGAAATATAATGTTAAAGCTTTCTTATTCCACATATTTTTATACCTATATAAATCATACACTGAAAATGCAATCTGAGGGTTGTCCGCTGCCAGTTAAGTAGAAAAAGACTTGCAAAGACTGAAATAAAACAAAACGATACGCATGAAAAGAAATACATTTTTTCAAGTTCCATATCTAGACCCAACTGCATAACATCAGATACAGTTTCTGTACGTATTAAAAATCCTATCTGGATAAAATATGTAAAAACAATAGTAACATTTTGTGTGTGTTTGTTTTGGCTTGTCTTTTCTGGTTTGTGTTTTCCTTAGTGGAAATGCACATTTTTGGACCAGATGTTGAATGTAACAAAATCCATATTACTTTCTGACTGGAGTATCAAAAAGAAACAGAAGACTTAAGGAGTTTTCCCCCATCAAATATGCAAGTGATCAACTTTTGTTTTGGGTAATACCAGTACCAAAAGAAATGGATCCTCGTCATAAGATGTCACCACCCCTTTGATACTTGAGCGGCTGCAGCCACAAGAGCTGATGGCTTGCCGATGGTGTGTGGGCACTGGCAAACCTTAGTCTCCACCACTGCTGACAAAATGCTGATCTCATGGACCCATCTGGGAAACAAGGTTGGGTTTGTCTGGGTTTGATTTTTTTAACTCTCATAGCCAGGGGTGTAACTAACATTAGTAGGGTGTAGTGCTACTCCTCTAATACAGATGTCCTGAAAATATTTTTCATTAACAGCAGATCACAGATGTCAAAAGTGAGCAGTTCATGCCATGCCTCCTTCGGTTGTGTCCAGCCATGCAAAGACATGGAGCCCGCAAGAATAGAATACAGGTGCTTCATCTGCATATTTTTCTTTCTGCTCCTCTGTGAGGCTGCCCCATTAACCATCAAAACAGTATTTGTAGTCTGTGGGATGGGAGAGGAGGAACTGAATTACTGTACTTACTCCCTCTCTTGTCACATCCCTGTTTTTCATACTCTTCTCCCATTGGTTGGCAGGAAAATAAGTCTGGGATTTTGGGACCTGCTGACCATCAGATGAATGTCCCTACTATTATGAGGATGGGCTACACAGCCTGACCAATCTGTGCCTCTTCCCGGCCTTCTAGAAGATGACAAAATAGCTGCTAAGCTTGGGCAACAAACTGCTGCAATCAGTTAAAACTTCCTGAATTTTATTATTACAGTATAATGTTTCAAAAAGAAAAAATCTTGAGAAGCACCCTTCGAATCATCCCAAAACCAAGTATGATTGCAGTATTTCACTCTCTTTTCTATGAAATTTCCTGTAAAGCTTGAAGGTAAGGTTTTAAATATCATCTTAAAGGGGTGAAGAGAGATGTCAGGTTTGAAGGGGTGCAATAATATTTTACTAGATGGATGATATCTGTCTTCCATACATTGCATGGTATGCATGGGCATGCTCATTTCTAGAATAAAACCATTTAGCAGTCCTAAAATATTTGGCTATTCCCCCTCTCTAATTTTAAAGCAAAGTGTTCAAAAAGTAGGGTAGTAACAGATGTAGCTCCTGGCAGTCGATGTTAAGGGTGTGTTTCTGGAAGGAAAAAAAAACAGGCTAGTAAAGCCAGCTCAACTGGAAGCAGGAGAACTATCCTCATGAGATTTTGAGCTGAAGCTTGCATATTCAGGACATATGGATAAGCACTAGTTATCCATCCAACCCACCCAAGCTGTAACACCAAACTTTTCAAACTGGATTTATATCTGTCTGCAAATCAATTTAAGTGGGAAAGCAGAAAGTATGGCATCAAGCACAACTATCAAAAGCTTTTCTTTCACGAGTGTTCTCACAAGGGATGTGCGGTGAAATAGTTTGTCTCTTTTAGAGAAAGGAACTTTCAGCAAATTATGGACTCAGGGCTGTAAAACCTGGAAAGTCACATTCTTTGAATCACTGGAATGACTTAGGAAACAAAGTCACATTTTGAAGAATATTTTAGGCTTACAGGAGCACAAAATTAGTTGTCTCTCACTTTTGAAACTGGGATTCAGCCTCCACTGCAATTTCAGAGCATTTCATCCGGAGTCTTTTCCTAGGGATTGCTTCTAATTTCTGTGTCCTGTTAGGAGACAGTGGGGGCAGTCTGCAACATATTAGGGCATGCTGTGCATCTTGCAGAGTGAGCTTATTATTTTAAATGTTTCCTGTGAGGTGAAGTAAGCTAACACTTTCTTACATATTTCATGCAGAGACAACATATATGTCTAAATATCCATAATAATGTACACACACACTCTCTACATACATATATATGTGTGTATGTATCTATATATATTATATATGTGTGTGTATATAACGTGTGTTTATGTATATATATAATGAATGGTGACCAACAAATCACCTCATTAACTGTTCTACTGACAAAGCACGTCGGCAAAGAAACCTTTCCCACTAGCACAGTCCTGTGGTGCCAGGAACTGTGAGAATGAGCCATGGCTTAGAAGGAAATATTGTCCCAAGTAATTGAATAATCTCTTCTGAAGACAGTCTTACTTTTTCTTTTGTCCCCATACTCTTATTGTTTTAAATGTAAGATATGACGTTGTTATCTTCCAAGCATCCCCAAAAAAACAAGGAAAACCTATTGACATTACAAAGGAATAAATATAGGGAGGGTACCAGGCTGGCTTGCTGACAGTCAGTGTGGTGGGCGTATCTCTGGAAGGGAAAGAAATAGGCCAGCTTTTTCTCGTCATAACCACAGTCATTGTCTGTCATAAGACTCTAATTGATAAACTGTTAGAAGCATTGCTTTTATTCTTTTTGGTAAAAGCCGTGATCTGCTACCAATTTGTCAGCTTGTTCTTTTCCTCCTCCTGCCTTCAAAACAAACAAACAGAAAACTCCATTTTTATAATTGAGATTCCCCATGAGAGCCAGTCATTGTTTTGAAGCTTTCAGCAAAAAGTAAAGATTAATGGTGTGCATTCCCAGTTGTTACTCTTTCTAAGTCCACTTATCCCAGAATAAAGATACTTGTTTCTAAAAATACACGGTAGAAAGCTGTCTCATAAAACAGCATCAAAACTAACTTGGTTTTGTTGGTATTTAATTTTTCAGTATTCTATCAAAGTTTTGCCCACAGATCTCTCTGTAATGATTCAGACTTGCAACAAGCCATTCTTTCAGTAACATTTGCATTAGACTTACATTAGTCTTATTTTTGGGGCTTGTTTTCATTTACCACATTTGTACTTTCTGTCCTGAACCCTAGCGGCCATTTAAAAAATGATGGTGGAGTTAACTACTTTGCTCTTTTACACAGCACAGGGCTGTTTTGTCACAAAGCATAAATCTTCCATCAGTGGCGTCTCATGTTGCCAGGAATCACTAAGCATTTATGTCTTCCAAATGGCACCAATGGCAAGTTTAATATTTTGTAACTGGTGCTATTCATTACAAATTCATTAGAAACTTCACAGACTTGCCATTAGATGAAACAATTCTCAGAAATGCAGTTCAGAGCCATTAGGGGATGCAATGTGGGGCAGTTAAGGGCTTCATTCTTTCCACAGTCAACAGAAATTCCCTGAAAATCCTAAATATAATGTTTATTTTTTTTTACAAAAAGATGCTTTATCAGAGCGTTGTGCTGAGCACCTCAGACTCAAGTTAAGGAGCCTCCGGAACTTTTCCGCCCCCCATCTGTTTGCTAGGTTTCTGCAATTATTTATACAGCTCACTGTTTTTTCCTCAAAGATAAATTCCTTAGGACTCTATTTTTAACAACAGTGAAATACTGGCAGGCCAGCTTTTGAGAACATCCCTACAAGAGCAAAACATTATAGTCGCTGCTATAGTTACAAATGCCTCTGACTCCCAGGCATGTCTGGGTCAAGTGCTGGTAGAGATTGAGGATGGGCAAGATTCCTGCCCCGGCACATGAAAAAGTCCATGCGATAGTGTAAGAGAGCATCCGAGTAATTGTTCTGGGGCAAAACTGCTGGTCAGAGTCCCAGATAATGATCCTAGCAATGATCTTCTGGCCACCTGGTGGAGGTCTAATGAGGTCATCAGGGGCCATCACTGATATCAGAGCAAGTTGGAGATAACTGTAGGTGGGCCTGGAAGCTCTTTGCTTCCTGTTTTCCTCACGTTTCTGTTTTAGGAGGCTCTGGGATTTAAAGAGAAGACTAAAATGAAGATAGCAGATTTATTGAATAAATATTGTTCTTACGTAACTCAAAAAGCCAATTTGGTATCACTGCGAGCTTTACCATTACGGATGTAAATGTAGGGGTTTTTAAGTAGCGAAAGTGCTGTGAAATCTCTGTAGGAAGCTACAAAAGTATATATTTACTTTACCATCTCTGCATTCCCTCCCTAGGCTTGAAATAATTACTTGAGAACTTCTGAAGAAACAAAGAAGTAAAAAAATCATCTGACTTGCCTGTGGTCTCCTTCTTACCTTTTATTCCTATTCATCACAAAGGAGAAATATCCTTACTTTAGTCCTTAATAATAGCAGTCATGAACCAGAAGTTTGGCTCCAAACTGGTTCCAAATTTTAAGACAAGTTGCATGCAGATCAACAGGATGGTACTGACAGAGTGTTACTCAGAGAGGTACAAGCTTTTCCCGGTTGCATTGTGAGATTTTTGGAAGGGAAAAGAAGGGAGATGGAGCTTCAGTGTTGTGCTTCAGCAAGTGTCTAGACACGAATGCAGTTATTTCTGACTTGAGCTTGAATAAGGACTGCATGCAGTATGTCAGAATGAGATTCACACATAAGAAAAATCTCCTGGTTTCAGATTTTGTTTCAGGCTCACAATACAATCCAGGTTTAACCAGGACCCCCAAACCTGTCAAATTTCAGGTGAATATAGGTCATATTTCAAGTTTACCTGTATTCTCAGAAGGCACTTGTGATTTTACATTGGATTGCACAAAACTCTGTGGTTGCTTTTCTAAAGATCCAACCAAGAAACAAAGAAAACATATCTATCCTAGTTTCCAGAGTTTTGTTCTAACCTTAAGTTTCAGTCAGTCTCAAATTGAGAATGTCTAATTTATACAAATAACCGATGATCTCAGATGAACCAAAATCACTAAGGATTATATACTGTACAACTTTGCGTATTTATTTCATGGGAATGTATGTCAGCAACATTACATCTAAACATGACCCCCAAACCATCTTTTATATTAGCACATTCCTAGGGATTTATTGTATTGTACTTAAAAACAAAACCAAAAAGTTGCACCAAATCCTTTCAGTCATCTCTAGCTTCTGAAAACATTATTATGCACTAATTATTACAATGCAAATGTATGGGTATAAATAGCAACTTAAAACTGCCAGCAACAAAAAAGTGTGGGAATTCCAAAATCCTGTTTATGAAAAAGTATATTTGGGGGAAAACCAAAAACAAAACCAACAAAAAAAACTAAGTTGTCAGTATTTACAAGCCTTTTTACTCCTATCTCAAAAACACTGAAGTGAGTGTTAGTGTTCGGGTTTTTTTGCAAGAACATTTGCAGAAAATGAAGGCTTTAGAAATGTTGAAAGAAACACATTTGCATGGATGCTGCTACCAGAAATATTTGTAAAAACCCAGGCTTCTTTGGTTTGCTTATGTCCCCCTACTTATGAAATTCTGATGAAAAGTAAAAATGTAATTTGCTTAATAAGAATCAGCAATGTGGTCTAGTGGTTACTGGACTATATTTAGAACTGGGACACCTGGGATCAGTGCCTGGCTCAGATATTAAGCTGCCTTCTGTCCTTGGGCAAGGGACTTCACTGTTCTCCATTTATGCATCCACTTTCGCTCTTTCGTCTTTCTTTCACATGTAGACTGTAACATGTTCAAAACAGGACATGCATCAGCATCTCTGTGGGAGTGGCACTGTGCCCACCACAGAGGATGGCCAGTTTAGGCAGGGATGATAATGTATCTAGCAGTAATAAACGCTCCCTTGCAAGTTTAACAAGTGGTTTCCCTCTTCTTTTGCATCCAAATGCAATGCATGAAGCTGAGGTGAAACGCCCAGGCTAAGAGGAGTGACCAGACCTGGAGCTGGTCTTTCAAGCTGCTGGTCTTCCAAGAGCAGCTCATACAGCAGTATGAGGTTCTCACACAGCTGTGGCAGCAAGTTTGGGGGAAAAAGTTTGTTCCCATCTCAAGGATGTTTTTTCTGTCTGGCTCTTCAGTCAGCTCTCTCCTTCACATCTGGAAACCTCAGTATCAAGCAGCAACTGAGTATCAATCCTGTCTCTACACTTGAGGTTATGACCCATAACTGGTCTCTTACCACGTTGAATTTAGATGATCTTTCCATCCCAATGGGTAACTGTCCATGTACCACCTCCAGTTTCAGTGCACAGCCAACAGCAATCCCCAGGAGGTTTTTGTTGCACGCACTGGGTATTAATAAGCATTCTCCAAAACACAGGTAGTGAGATAATTGCAGTGCTTATGTCACCACTGATTCAGCCATCTCTGCCCATCTCAGCAGCTAGTGCTTGGTGTAGGACTGAAAGCACACACTGTTTTAGAGAAATTGTCAGTCTAACTTTGGGGGCTAGGTGTGGAGAAGTGGTATATTGGAGTCTCCTACAAACACTGGAGGGTAGAAGCAACATTTTTTTACCTGGGTGAAAACACTTCAAAGGGTATAGTCAAATCTCCTGAGAGAGGTACATATTATGCAGAAATATTTATTTCACTTTTTAAAGAGCAAGCTTTGAGAGCTATAGGGATTATTATTTAATGGACATAAATAAGGTAGCTCTCTGATGTTAATTGTTTCCAGCGCAAGCAACTCAGTCAGAGTTGTAGGCATGAAACTGTTTCTTCTTTTGAAGTGACACTTTTCATATAGCTGTTTGTAGCCTGCCAGTGCCAAACAGACAATTGTGCATTTGTTATGAAGTGTTTATTTCATTAGAGCTGTGGTCAAAGTAGTGTTTTGGTTTGGGTTGGAATGAATAACTGCAAGTGCTGTGGGAATTCAGCAATGCAGACACTCAGTTCTGTCCCATCACAAGCCCCAACATCTCTTGCTAGATTTTTGCACAGGAGATGAAAAGCAAAGATTTATCTTTACGCCAAACAGCTCCAGCAAAGTCCTCTCTGTTATCAGTGGGACTGGAAAGAAGGCTTAAAAAGCAGAAACATTTAGAAGAACATCTATAATACATGGCCAGCTCTGAATAAAAAGAAAGAGTAACAAAACGTTAAACGTCAGATGCCATCAGATAACTTGATGTGGATGTGGGATAGCAGCAGAGAGAAGGGTAAGTTCTCAGGGAATGCCTCCTGCCACCACACCAGCCTCCCCCCGTCCTCCAGCACACACGTTTCCCCATCCCTCGTCCTTTCTGGAGTACCTTTCTTCCAGCCTCATTGTTGTGCAAGTTCATCAGCCTCCGTGCATTCTTTTTGATTTCTCGGGCATCAACAAACCTCCGGGAGAACTCAATGCCGTATCTGATATCCGCAGAGCAGCCTCCCCACTTCCAGCCCTCCTCCTGGTTGTAGTAGCCCTGTTTCTCTCGGTCACAGCCACAATTGCTGAGGTTGCCCTGGCTGCAGGCGGCCGTGACAGCATGTGCAACCCCGGCAGCAGTAATGGCATAGGTGAACGCAGCTTCCCTGCTTCCTGTGGAGAGAAGCCAAAAGCTGATGGGTTTGCAGAAAGGCAGCACTTACTTACTAAAGAAAGTACACACATTATCTACAGCAAAGGTGTCAGGCAGGGATGTGAGGAGGGCATTACTTCTGGTGTGTATTTCTCGTTCTTACAGAATTACATATGTAGTCAAAATCCTTGGCTCAACTAAGGCATATTACCCCAGGTCAGCACCAGCCATGTGACAGTGCCATCTAACCCCCTTCACCAGAGAATTTGGCAGTAAGTCAGGGCAGTGCTGAGGCAACATAACGTAGTTTTATTTTACACTGTTTTCTTTGTAAGATGAACTTTATCTGTCTCAGATGAATGATACATGAGTCACTGGTAGCAATGCTCACCAGAAAACAATAGTTACCTTTAATCATTGGCAGTGCATGGGAAAAGAAAAGTGTTCAGACAATATATGAAATACCAGACCCTTTCAGATGCACAAGAAGCCTAGGACACAAATGTAGGAGATTATTAATCCACCTTTATAAATGCTCCAGTAGTATCCATTAGCGATGCTAAGTGTAAAGTATTGCAAGGGAGGTCTGTAGACATCAGTCAGGTAGATTTTGGTTTTTTTCAAGATAAAGTAGAGGCTACCCCTCTCCCTTGCTGACTTCTCTTGCAGACTAGTTTTGCTATAATGACCCTTTTGCATTCCCACTCTGACTCAAACCTCTGCTCTACCTTGGCTATTGAGCATACAGGCAGTATGGAAGTGCTGTGGCAGCATTATTTCCTCTCCAAAACTAGTGAGATACTGTCATGGAAGCAGTCCCGTTTAGAAAAAAAGTCTTTTTTAGGAAAAAGTTCTTAAAATTTTATTACTATGGTGCCAGTAGTTTCCAAGGTTCCTCATGCCAATGCCATGTTATACCTGTTGACACTGAGTATATGAAGAGAGGCAATTTAACCCCCTTTCTTTACTAGACCCTGGTTGGCAGAGTTGCCTGTGGGATGCACATAACCAAGGAGATACAGAGGCAGAACAATTGAAAGAGATGCTACATCCCATTCCTGTTCTCATGTGAGACCACACTCTGTCACTGACTTAATGTAGGGCTGGATCATGGCCCTTGGTGTTTTGCTGTTCGTATTTATAATGTTTCCCTGCAAGTTCCCTTCTCAGTGCTATCATTGTTTTCCTCAGTGTGTTTATTTGGTGATAAGCAGACAATCTCGTAATACCACAGCCAAAGAACACCTGTAAAGAATTTACAGAAAGTTGCTGAAATGCTTTAATAACCATACACAGGGCTTTAATATTGTTAATTGATTTGGGAAGGAGAAAAGAAAAAGGAAAAAAAAAAAAAAAGAAGCTTGGAAACTACTTTAAATTTTTCATTTCAGATTCACAGATATCATAGCTGTTCTGGAATGATCACTGCACAGTGTGGAGGTTTTTATATTTTATGTTTCTTATTTTCATAGATAGCTTCCTGAAAGGTTACACCACTGCTGGATATGAGAAAGAACCTACAAGAAACAATCATAAACCGTTTTTTGGTACCATTTACTTGTTTCTCCAAAGCAATAAAAAAGAAACTTAAGGTAAGAGAAAAATAAAGGGGTGTTATGTTCTTCAGGTACCAAGAAGGTTAAACTGACATGCGTGTTATTTCAGTACATTGCGCAATAGAACAACTGACTTTGCTTTCAGACACACAAGTGTTTTGTTGGAGCCTACGATGTGTGTAGTCTGGTTCAGTGGTTCCTAAACCGTGGTCAACAGAACACTGGTGGTCCAGGAGGCCATGGTAAAGGGTTCACAGCTAATCCGCAGAGCCATATTAAACACTGTTTAAAATAGTGTTTTCAATTAAAAGTTTGAGGATAATGATGCCTGGTGGTCCACAAGAAATTGTGAGGGTTGATAGCAATCCAAAAAAGTTTGGGAACCTCTGTTGTAGTTCCTAGTGTGTTCTCTAAAAATGTGTATTGATATTCACTCCTCTCTTCTTCACCTGCTAGCTGAAGTCAAAGCCAAGACCTATGTTTTAAAATGTATCCTGTTGGCTTGCAGGATTTCTTTCTTCACCTCCCTCCAAAAAAAAAAAAATCTTTGTTTATTCTATAAATTGGAAGAGTAGAGATATGATATATAATAGAAACTACATATATAGATACATTTTTCCTTCCTCTTCAGGATAAGAACAAATGAGGGGGCAAAATGAGACCCAGGAAATTTTTTGAGTTCAAACACCTTTGAAAGACATGTAGAAATGCTTATAAACAAGCAGAAATATATTCCTGCTGGGCAACATAGCAGCTGCGAGCTACAGTTCAGTAGATTTACTCAGAGATTAACCAGACAGAGGTTGCTTACATTGTATGTTTAAGCTCAATGTATTCCACAAGTATTCAGACAAGTTAAGCCATTTTACTATGGCCACTGTGTCCATGACCTGTCCGTGAGTTTTCACATGGCACTTCCTTTGAGCAGTTCTGTAAAACTAAAGAATATCCTGTATTTATCTGCCTTCTGCCGCCCCTTGTTCCTGTTACACTCCTGATTACCTTCAAAAATAGATGAAAACATCTTTCCTGCACCCACTTGAAAGTTATAGCAGTCATGGAATTACCTCAGGTCATGGGATAATACAAAATGGAAGCTTCTTTAGAATTGAAGATACTCTAGAGTCAATACCAATGGAATTGATTCTCTGAAGATATTACTCTTCTGTTTCAATGCAGCTCTAACATAAGAAGGGTTCCGAAATAAGATCTGGCTTGAAAATCAGATTCCTTTTGCAAGTTAAGTTGTCCTGCTAAGACTTAAGTTTTTTGGGGTTTAGTTTTTTTTTTAACTAGAGGATGTTCCAAAACTCCTCTTGAACTTCAGTGTTACCTCAGCAGTTCTCTAAAGTCCTAGGATCAGTAGAGTCTATCAGAAAATGCTGATGGAGGAGGAAGGGGAACTCCTGTGCCCAAATAATGTGTCTGCCAAACACAAAGCTTTCCATTAGCATGTCATCTCTTGGAAACAGTTCTAAGCAAGTCTTTGTTAGACAGATAAAAGTATTTAAGTAATTATTTCTGTGATATCTGTATGGAGAACAAAAATCTCATTTAATGGAATTTTCTAAGATTTTAAAAACATTTTTGTTCTGCAACGGAACAGAGACAAGATTTTCCAGGAATACTCATGGAGAAAGTTTATAAATATGAGAAGATTTGGGATTTGACCCAACTTTGAAGCTAGTTTGTCGTTTGTTTTTTTTTTTTTTTTCCAGGGAATATCCTAGCCACGTGGCACTTTATATGCTCACTATCCAGGTCTCAGGAGAAAAAATCTTTTTTGACTTTTTAATGTTTTCTATCACATAGACCAGAAATCTGTGGAGATTTTATTTTGGTGGAAAATACATGTTTTCGTGTGACCCTTTAATTCATCCATTTCCCTCTTAGACATGCCTGCTCCGATTTCAAAAACAGATCTGATTTAATTCCAAAATACAGAATTTCTGTTTTCATGAATAACGTGAATGTTACTCTTTCTGATCTAATAACTGTGTGATCTAAGAATTCCGATAGTGGGTCATCACCGGTACTCATTGAAATGAAGCCTTTTGTCTGTGGTGAAGGTGTTGAAAGTCACTTCTTGCAATCTTCTGAGCCATGTGTGAAGTCTTGCCTGTCATCTGCTGGTCTGAGTTGCTGCCATTTGCTTGAGTTCATTTGCATTCTGAGGGCTGTGTTTTTAAGGTCCTCTAATACCCAGTAATGCAGGCAGTTGCTGCTCAGACAGACAGATATTTGATCATTGCTTCCTAAAATGAGAGATTTCTGGCAGATAGGGTGAGAGGAGCTTATTAATCCGTTGTTGGAGTCATGGGGCAGCCTACACTTTACCTCTAATTTAGATGTCATCTCTAAGTTTTAGACTGCCAGCAGAGCACTAAACTTAGCATGGTCTGATGTGGAACTTATTACAAGTTACATAATTGCTATCCTTTACTACACTCCAGCACACATATATACAGCAGCATATTTTCAGCATGTAACCACTATCAGCTGAGAATCATATATGCTAAATACAGATTTTGATCATTTAACTGTGAGTGCAGGGTTAAAGGTTTAAGTGTTTCATAGTTATTAGCATGGCTTCAATTTTTTTTGAGTAACTAGATGAGAATATTGTTGTTCCACACATCATTCTGAAATAGCTTATGTCAGCAGCTACTTGAATAAAACTGCCACTGAATGTCAGCTATTACAACTGTAATTTAACTTGAAATATTAAACTGTAGAATGTATGTTGTTTAGCCAGCAATTTGCTAAATCTTGGGTCAACAATGATAAAAAAAAATACTGCACGCTGCTGTTAAACAAAACAAATTCCTCATGTACTTACACAAGACACCAGATTGATTATATGACACAATACAATATAGGCCAGTGGTAAGAAGAAATGAACCACCACAGAAGTTTGATTTTTTTGCCAACCCTATCCTTTTCAACAAGTCTTCTTTTGCGAGTGAAAGCTGAGGACACATTCACATTGAGTCATTTTTTTTATGGGCAAAACACAATAGATACCTCTAGATGAGTAAACTAAAACTCAGACAACTAAGTAGGGCTGGATGAAGACTTTCACAGACAAGTTTAGTTCCTTTGTAGTTTTGTATTTTATTCAACACACTCATTAGCAATTCTCGAGGAAAATAGTACAGGCTCTTCTCTTTGGGTTCTATCCAAGGGCAACACAAGTCAGCGAGAGTTTTCTCACTGTCTAGAGCAGATCCCTTCTATATTTGCATTTTCAGTTTAATTAATTTTGGGCTTCTTCGATTATAATCTAAAAGCAGGGATTGGTTTAATTTCTCTGTCGCTCTAATTTGCTACACCTGATGCTACATGTCGGAACTATAGACCACTGAAATGACTTTGTACAAGCAGAAAAAAACACTGTAGAAAAGCAGGGCTGGCAGGACCCTCAGGAGTGTCTCTAATCCATCCCCCAAACCTAGCGTAGACTAATAACACAGGTGTCCTTCACAATAGCTTTTTATTTACCCTACTCTTAAAGATCTTAAGTGGTGAGGATTCTACAACCTATTCCAGTGCCTCGGGACCCCTATTGGTCCACATTTTACTAATATTAACCTGAAATTGTCTTTCTGAACACAAACCCACTGCTGCTTTCTCTACAGATGCCAAGAACTAATTTCTCCCTTCTTCTAGCAGCAGCCCTTAAATATTTAAAGACTTCTACCCATTTCTAGATGTGTTACACCATTAGTCCTTACAGAGCGGTTTCAGGATCTTTCCCCCTGCTCTCGCTGGGCTCTCCCAACAGGTTGGTCTGTGCCTTGTGGTGCTGGAGATGTGACAGGGAGCTCTGGCTGAGGCCTTGTCTGCTTGGGGCTAAAGCAGAAGGAGCTCTTCATATGTCTGCAATGTTTCACTCCTGTTTACTCAAGCCAGCATGGTGTTTTCACAGCAGCAGGACATTTTTTACTCTTGCTCAGTTTGCAGTTATCTTCTGTGCAGCTGCTATCACACCAGATGTTCCCCATCTTGCATTGTGCAGCTGATTATTCCCACATATAGATCCCTATATATTTGTTGTTCTAATTTGCCTCCTCTTTACTTTTTCTTTTTTCTTTTTTTCTTTTCTCTTTTTCTTTCCTCTTTTCTCTTCCTTTTCCTTTTTTCTTCTTTCTTTCTTCTTTTTCTTTTTTTGACTTTTTACTTTTTCCTATTTTTCTTTTTTCTTCTACTTTTTCCTTTTTTCTTTTTCTCTTCTTTCTCCTTTTTTCTTTTTTCCTTTTTCTCTTTACATTTTAATTTTGTCTTTTTCTTCTTTCTTCCTGTTTTTTCTTTCTCCTTTTTTATTTTTTCCTTTTTCTTTTTTCTTTTTTCTTTTCTTTTTTCTTTTTTCTTTTTCTTTTTTCTTTTTTATTTTTCTTTTTTGTTTTCCTTTTTTCTTTTTTCTTTTTCTTTTTGTTTTCTTTGCTTTTTTCTTTTCCTATTTTCTTTTCTTTTTTTCTATTTTTTTATTTTTGCTTCTTTTCCAGACCATTTTTCCATGATCATTTTCAATTTTGACCCAAACTTCTTCCAACTACCCTACAGTCCTTTCCAGCCTGTTATCAGTTGTAAATTCGAAGAGCAAAGCTTATTCCCCTTGGTCAAGTCAAGAGTATAACACTGACAGGTACCAGATCCAGCACAGATTACAATGGAAACCTAGTTAGTACATCCTTTCATTTTGATAACTGCTTTCCAAGTACGATTTCCAGACAGTGTGTAACCACTTGGCATTTCCTTAGTTTTCTTATGAGAATGTCATATAAAGCAGTGTCAAAAACTTCATTGAAGTCCAAGATATATGGTACAAACTGCTGCTTCTCTGCTTCTGAGGCCCTGGGTGGCAAAAGAAGGAAATTAGATTGGTTTAACATGATTTGCTCCTGACTGATCCTTGTTGACTGTCATCTCCTTGTTTTCAGTTATGAGCTTACAAATGGGTTTTTGTTCCCATATGTTTTCATTTACTAAAGTTAAGCAGATTGGTCCTATAATTCCTTTCTTCTTTTTTTTTTTTTTTTCTTTTAAACAGAAGCAATAGATTTGTCTTTCAAATTCTTCTTAATTAGAATTCTCCACAAGTGTTCAGTGCTAACGGCTGTCAGGACTAATGGCTCTAAAATGGCTTCATTAAATGTTCTGAGATGAGGGACAGCTAACTAGAAAGATTCAACCTGTCCAAATATTAATACTTCTCTCTATCTAATGCTGAGATGGCATTCCTCTGTCAATGATATTAGCTTTATCATAATTTGTAAATGATGATGACATTGTCCTTGGTTTACACTCTCCTGAGGGGTCCACTTTACTGAGTAGTGGACCAGCCTTTTTTTCTTCATCTTCCACTCACTGACAAAGCACTGAGTGAAAGATTACTGTGTACCCTGTTGTCAAAAAAACAGATATAGTCATCCATGGTAATGAGGTTCCCATTGTAGAACCCGTGCTTAGAAGTGCTCCTGAATGATGAACCTGGTGCAGATTGAATACCTGTTACCTTGGCAGGACTTTCTGGTCGAACCTGGTGGAGTCTTCTGATGGACACATTACTTAATGTTCCCTTTAGAATATTTTTTTCCCATTTCCTCCCTAAAATATATTTTTCTACTATGGTCTAATTAAAATTCTCTTGTTTAATTTTATTTCATCCACACAGGTCTGTTTAGTTGGCCTAGAGCTAGCGCAGAAGTTGCACGTGATTTCAGTAGCTTTTTCTTAGGCTGCACCTGATGTCTGTTTCCAACTATACTTGGTTGGAATGCAGACCAGAGCAGATTTCAAAGCTGAAAATGTGTAGTCCTGTGACATAATGGTTTATTTTCAGATTCTTCTCTTATTCAGCAATTTTCATCTCTAGACTCCCACTAAGTTTTTATGGTTGGAGGTGCCAGAATTTTGGCCATGAGTTTAGAATCACTCTGTTAAATGGATTTTTTGCGGCTTATGTGGGTTAGTCAAATTTTACTTTAGAATGAGATGTGTATGAGCCACATTTCACACTTGCCATTTAGCAGGTCCTTGCTGGCACTATTTATATACTTTTAGAAGTATGTCTATTAAAAAGAGCCGTTTACTATGCCTCTGTCTTTCACATTTTTTCAAGCATTTTTCCAATTTCATGGTTATTTTCTAAAGGCTTGGTGGTACTTTCCACAGTGGTTTCTGTAATTAGGCTTCCAAAAATTTACAGGGCTTTTTTACTTCATTTACCCCCAAAACATATTCAGTTAACGCCTGGCAACCATGAACAATAGTCAGCATTTCTGTTCCAAAGTGAGCGTAATTCTGTTGTGTTTTTGACTGTCTTTTGGCAGCATGTCCCTTGGTGGAGTTTTCTGGGACAGCTCCTGTGAGGTTTGTAAGTTAGCTGTGATCTTTGAAAGGATGTTTAGACATGCCAAGAGAAATATGGAATCTTGGGGCTCTCCCCTGTAAAACTGTGTTTGTTGTAAAAAACAATCTGTATCTCAGTCTTAACAGAAAATGGGGAAATTGAGTTTTAATCCAAAAGAACCACTGCTTGTTTTTGTCAAGGTTTAGTCAGAACATGGTGCTATGCGTTCATTTAAAGAACACACAAGAGCATGACTTGAGAAATACACAGCACACAAAGCACAAGGGAGCAGTTCCCAGATACACTGCGTACCATTGAGAAAAGCCTGTGCAGTGTCACAGCCGGCTGTGTTTTCACAATGCTGCTGCTCATACTGTCACGGTAGTATGTGGGAAGCAATAGCTGGAGCAGAGAGATTGTCTCCTGCCTGCGTTCTCTTCTGGACTTAGTGACATCCTATTGTGGGACTTAATGATTCCCTGCTGAATGTTGTCTGCTTTTTCTTTTCAGTGATGACTAGCGGTTTCATATGTTGTAATATGTGAAAGCTCAGTGGAGGCACCTTGCAGCTTACTGGGCTATTAATTCTTTGCACACTTTCTCAGAAAGCCTGGACTCCTGAAGGCACCTTGGAGAAACTGGGTCCTAAGTATGCTAACATCTTTAAATTAAATGGGGCTACGAGGAATCAGATGTTGTTATATATTTTATTATATTCTAATCTATTAATTCAACCACCTCAATCTATTCACTATAGCAGTTCTTATGTGCAGGATTTGCCAATGCACTGTGGTGTCTTTTTTTAAGGGCATTTCACAAGGACAAATAAAATTACATTTAAGAAATAGGGAAGGGAATCTATAGCTATGTGGGCACATATTTTTCTTTTTTTTTGGGCTTACTCTTGATAGTGTTCTTACACTACAATGTGGCCTGCTAAAAGTTTTTGAGATACCTGCGTGGTGCTCAGCAATGGTGGTGTCTGCTCTGATTTAAGAAATAGAAAATATACTTGCCACATTATCAAAAAAACAGAACAAACCAAAACCCAACAGAAAAGAAACCTCCACTCTGAATCTGTCAGAGAAATGGAGGACAGTACTACCACATTTTTAAAGAAAAATTATTTTCAGGTCAGTTTAATGCTCACTTTAGTAGGATACAACAACAGGGTAGGTTGCTACGAAACCATTTTAGTTACTGACATTTTCATGTGTGTGGATTGTATAGGCTTGAGTGTTTAGTCAGTGAATCAGTTCAGAATGGATGTTCTCATTGGCTGTCAATAGAGTACATATCCAACCTAAATTATTCTATGATTCTGTGTTTATATTGGACTTTGCTATAGATTCAATTTCATAAATGCTCTGTCATCCCTGCTACCATGCTCATGAATATTAAGAAGTCATCGCCTTGCAGTATCAGACCTTCTCAGTGGACTCTCTGCTGGGTCAGTATTTTAATTAACTCATTTCAATCATTTCAGTTGCCTGACATAACTATGTTGAAGAACAACTCTTTAAAAATAAATCTGCACTGCCATTTGCATGAAGTCATCTTTTCCTGTGTTATCTTATGTCACTTCTAACCTAGATAACAAATCCCTGAGGGCAGTGGTCATGTCTGTATTCTTTTGTAATTCACTGTGCACACCTATGCTTTGCTGTAGAAACATGTTAAATAATAACACCTTTCAAAGGGTTCACTGAATTATGAGTACTTGTAAGCACCAAGCTCCTATACCTGGGCATGTCAGAGTGTCTGAGGGTGAGTGCTGTGGGTGCAGATGTCTGTGTATGCTACAAATGAAATTTCAGCACTTGCTTCACAATTTCTTGAGGCGGTTTAGTTAAATCATGAATGTTACCTCAATACATTGTGCAGAGCTTATTAATGTGCCATAATTCTTGAATTACAGGTATACTACCTAGCTAAAATTGGTGTCAGACACAAATCTGTTTGTGCAAGAGGTAGTCCTCGCCTTAAGAAGCCGCATCTTTCAGCTGGAGAGAGCAACAGAAGAGATACAATTACCTCTCTTTCACAGGGGCACAAGAAGGTTAAGGACTTCATCCATAGGGCAGAAGGACCTGTAAGAGAGCAAGCTGTCCTCTTGTTTGATTCTCTTTGTGGGGAGCTACCAAGAAATTTAGCTGTAGACTTCTTAACGAACAACCGAAATACAAATTCTACCCTGTTTTAAGGTAGGATGCCCATGCAGCTGCATGGAAAGAAAGAAACAGCATGTCCTGGGACTAGGATTTCTCTCTTGTGCACTTCCACCTACTGTTCTAGCACAGTATGGAACTGGTCATTACTGCCAAAGCCATAAAGGGATTTGGACACAGCAATGCTCAGCATCGCCATGCCTGCCAGAGAGGGACACAGTATTCAGAGTCCACTCCTAACATTCTGCATTCACATCTCCTCACATGCCATACCTGCATAGCATTAGATCCCCATCCTACCTTTACTTTTAATTTGAAAAAATAACTAATTTAAATGTCTTGCCAGAAGTTTTGCTGAGGTTGCATTTGCTTCTGTTTCAGAGAGATGCTAAATGTTTTCATGTCTCATGGAGCTGATGACATTTCTTGACAACTAGTAAGACATGTGCAACTTTAAGCAGGATCTTAAAAGCTGGCTTCTTCGATTTGTCAGTATAGTCTTTTTTCTCACACTCACTTTTTATGTTAGCAAACACAATTTATATTTATATATATATATGTATTAATCTAGAAACCTCCTTTTGGAAACATGTAGAAAACTTGAGCAGTATCAAGCAAAACTAGCCCAAGACATTTTGTAGGTATGAGGTACTGGTTTTAGATTAGATGCCAATGTTTACAGTAAAAAAGATTTATTACATTAATAGGACAAGAGCTAGACACCTGGAGCTAGATCTGCAAAGGGATGTTGGCTCTAAAGTCTATCTTTCAGATGTTCTGCCGCCTAGTATTTTCTATGTGGCCGGGATAGGAATCCAGCCTTACCAAGGACTGAGAGAGTTAGACACCAAAAATCAAGATTTCCAGAAGCTATCAAGCTGGATGGGGAAGCCCCAAAACTGGGAGCAGAAAATGCAAAGAAAGGAGAGCATCTACACTTAGCCCACCACAGAGTTAAGCTAGATTTCCCTGCAGAGAGAGCCTTTCCAACTATGCTGGCAGCAGTCATCTAAGTGTAATTGCTGAGAGTATACAGTGGTTTTAGAAAAGGAGATTCCCACCCTTAAAATATTCCACTATCAGTCCATTATCCTGTTTTATATTCTGACTGGGGAAAAAAAAAAAATGTGTTGCAGTAAAAGCCAGAAGATGACTTTGTTGGTTTCACTAATTAGGATAAAGATACTCTACTGAACATCATATAACTTCTTCTAGTGTATTTTTCTAGGGTTTTTTGAGTATCATTTAACTTGATTCTATCAAGTACAGAATTAGAATGAGTTTATATAAGGTATTAATTCTACTTAGTAACAGCATTTGTAAAATAAAGGTTATGAAGAGTAGCAGTATCATTTATTAAACTGAATCCTTTATACTAGGCATCTACTTGGTCTAGACAGGACCTCATAAATAAACATTTATTTAATTTATTTGACTGATTTCTGACCTAAATTCAGAGTAATATCATTAAATGTCATAACCATCCATCACGTTGTAACTTTCGCTGCAACAGCAGTACAGGAGGAGTATTGTGTTAAACAGCTATGAAATGGTGATATCTAGAAATACCTTGACCTTCTCACCCTTTTGTGGTAATAGCAATGAATGTGGAGGAAGTACTACCCAACCTCAGAAATGGTGATAGCCAGGCTGGAGGCTCTGAAAAGCATTTCAGACTACAGGCCATGGAGAAACAGTTCCTGTGTGCCTGAGATAGAACTTTCCAGGCACAGAAATTATTAAGCTTTCATCTTGTCCAGTGACCCTGCTCTTCAAGGTGGCCTCAAGATATTCTTCAAAAGTGTATAGACATAGAAAAAAGTCAATTTCCTGTGCTTGACCAAAAAAAAAAGTGTCAAATAGTGTACTAGATTGTTGCCTTTACCTGTAAAATTCTGCACAAGGACATAGCAGAGAGGTTCTTGTTGTATTTGCTGGGAGTTATTGTTGGATTGTCTCCTGGAGGAAAATTTTACATATTGTTCATTAAGGCTGCCTAACAAATCTTTTGCTCACATAAAGTCCTAGCATGGTTTCTGATGCCTGGCAGGACACCTTAGAAGACCAACTCAACATGTCAAATTTCACAAGCAAATCATAACGTGAGCACTATGGCTGGTGACTGACTGCTCATTCTTTAGGTGCGAGGGCTTTAATGTGTTCCTCTGGTGCATTCTTGGCAAGGTAGGGTTTGACAGGTGCGATATGGTGAGTCCTGATGTGGCTGTTTAGGACATTACCACTCCTGTGGTAGCAGAAGGACCATGCATCATGGATATATCTTACAGGCCAGCCCAAACCAGCCCTTCCTTGGTGGGAGCGGCGGAGAGGCTGGGTTTGCAGATCATGACTATGAGCCTGCATTGTGCTCTGCTAATTTTGCTGCAGAGGCAAGGTGTCCTTGCTTCAAGGCGTAGGGCAAACAGCCGGGCACTACCCCCATAAGTCACTGGCAACCCCTATCAGAGCTCAGATTTTGTGGAAAGCAAATGAGAAAGTTCTGGTGAAAGGACTGGGTTGAAAGTTGCTTTCTAATTCACTTCAATATTTTCCAAATGCTCTTACACTACTTGTGTGGCTGCATTCACATTTATGATACATTTGAGTTGCCTGACAGTCTTTCTGGGAGGAGAGCTAGATTCAAATAACGATGTCTGCCCTTCTTGGTGTTTGAAGGATCTTTCCCTGGTAGTCAGGCTTGTAACCCCAGTGAACAAGACACGGCACAAATCACACATATGAAAGAGATTTAAATGAGTAAAGAGCTCAGAGGGTTTTGGATAAATACACAAAGTTTAGATTCTGGTCCAAACCTCTCTGGTTTGCAAATTGAGTCTGGAAACATCACAAGAGCAAAGATTTTTTTTTCAGCTCTGGAGTTTCTGATCCTGATAGGAGTTGGGAAGTGACAAAACTCACATAAACAAGGAAGAATTAAATTAAGAATTATATTAAGAATGGTGCCAAATCAGTGTTTAATCTGAACCTCTCCAGCTAACCCTACCGGTCAGGTTGTCTTCTGCAGTAGACTACTAGTTGTTATTTATTTTCTGTGTTGTGCTAAGCTTGTGTTTTGCCAAGTAGTGAAAAAACTCACCCCAAGATACTGATTCACACAGGCAAGAGTTTGACAAATGGGTGGATTCTGGCCAGGTGAGTTCAGCTGAAAACACTAAATATTATGAGGATAAAATGATCAAATTTCTAGCCCACAAAGAGCTTTCATTGTTTTTAAGTGCAATACCCTAAAGCGGAAGGATGAGTTTTAAACAAAGATCAGAAGCAAGATCCATACATTTTTAAGGTATTCCAACTTCAGACCAGGATCCAGGCTTTGTGATTAAGAAAACAGAGACAATTCTCTTTCTGCAGTATAAATACAAGAGTATTTAAATAGATAGACTGGTATTAACACCAGTCTTCGAGACACTGCTTACATAAAAGTATGTTTAGAAAACACTAGCAAGTGTCTCTACTGCAAATCTGCCATTAAAACAAGATGTGGGTCTCATTAAATGAGCTTTTCAGCCCCCCGCTTTGTAGCAGTCCGTTTCCAGATCTGAACTTTGAAGCTGACCCCTGTTTTTGTGATGGGCCAAACCAAAAGCCAGATCTGAACACCACCGAACTCTGGGAAAGTTCAAATCTATCGTTTGTGGTTCAGGTTGAGCTCTAATTAAAACAGACCAGTTAGAACATCTTAAAACCAAAACAAAACAAATGTTTCACGTGAAAAGTCTTGGATTAGGCTATATGGTACCAAGTAGTGTTTTTGTCTGTCACATGATGTAATGTTCCTCTGGCTAACACAAAGTGACAGCATGCACGTGCTGCTGCATGAGATATTCCGTGCAGATCAGACTTCGAATTTGACTTTGAGAAGGACATAATATTCACTGGAGTACTTCATGCTGTGTAAAGCCCATCAGCAATCTCACTGCCTCTCAGATTTGAGGGTAGTCTGCTGCCTCCAAACTTTCCATGCCCATCCCTCATAGCACAGTAGTCCAGGGTTTTTTAAAAATCAGTGCCTTGCCTTTCTTGAGTGAAGTTTATACCTCATTTTGTCATAAGTATGCGGAATATCGCCACTAATCCCTGAAAACTGACAAGAAAGTGCCACTGCAGAAACTTCAGTTGCGTAAGAGGGCAGGGAAATCCTAGCTAATTCCTGCTAAGAGCTTCTGTTTACGCTGGAGTTAATATTATAGTGTCTATAACAGAGCAACATGGTTGATCAATGGACAAGAGAAAAGCAAAGAAGGGAAGGGAAGGTAAGGGAAGGGAAGGGAAGGGAAGGGAAGGGAAGGGAAGGGAAGGGAAGGGAAGGGAAGGGAAGGGAAGGGAAGGGAAGGGAAGGGAAGGGAAGGGAAGGGAAGGGAAGGGAAGGGAAGGGAAGGGAAGGGAAGGGAAGGGAAGGGAAGGGAAGGGAAGGGAAGGGAAGGGAAGGGAAGGGAAGGGAACCTGGTTTCAGCATTACTGAACTACCAAAGTAAAAGAAAATGTGAGACAGGAGAAAAAGAAAGGGAAAAAGAGAGAACTTGTTCAAGCCCCATCGCTGGTGTCAGGATGACACTGTGCACGAGTAGCTAGAAAAAGCTGCTTCTTTGACATAAAGATTTACTAGAAGAATCACAGCACACATACAGCGACTGTATAACTGCCTAAAGTTTCCAAATTTTCTCATAATAAGCTAATAATCTCATCAGGCCTATTATATCAAGATTTTTCAGTATTGTCTTTTTCAGGCCTGGAGTTGGTTTCTAGGAGAACAAATCCTTCCATGATATTTCTGTCCTTTGTTTCCTGTTTGGATAAGAAGACCTTAACAGCAACCATTTTTGTTTGAGGATCTCAGAGTATCTCACAGAAGTTTAAGTGGAGGTTAGTCCACATTAATTAAACCTTTCAATTCCCCACTGAAATTACTCATCTTTAGTCTTCAGACAACGAGGTATGAACTGCCTTGCCCAAGGTCACAAGAAAAGTATATGGCCCAGCTAGGAACAGAATCCAAGTCCATTATCTCCTGGTCCATGCTTTAACCATAAAATGATAGTTCTCACATGGAACTAGGAGCCACAGGGTATGTGAAAAATGATAGGATGGGAATTGTGTTGAGCTTCTCGAGGATGCCTTGCTCTTAGCTTGGACAAGGAGAACAAAAAATGATTTTATCTGTTCAGAATGAGTACTTCTCGTGTTGAAGAATATGCAAACATTTTCACTCTTTACTCAGAGGAAATTTTCAGTTCAGGCATTTCTTTGCTAGTCAAATTGTAATTAAAATAGCAACCTTTCTAATTAATCATTGGCTAGCAATATATTAAATTCTAAGGATGGCAACCTTTAAAACACACCAAAACAACAGGAAGCAGTAAAAGAGACATCTATACAAAGGAATAAGATGCTCACAATATTTTTTACTGCATCAGTTTGGTAATGCTCATGGAAGAGTCTTGCCAAGAACCTATATATTACTTTACAATATTCTTTAAAGCAAGAAGTAGAACAGAATAGGAAAAGAGACTGACTCATGTTACACATGATAATGTATTGATTTGCAGCAAATCTAGTTGAAGAATCACATGGTCTTGTGACATTTTGAGATATATGGCAGAAAATACATGCTTATCAACTTGTGCTAATCTTTCTCCGAGTGTGGAGTACCACAAGTGCTTAGGAATGAGAAGCAGTTAGAGAATAAAAACCACTTCACTGTTTAGGAAAGTTCACCACCCTTGCTATGCAGTTAATAAAATATCCCATGTGTTTCTCCTGGGATACTGGCAGTGACGCTTTTCCAAAATACTGACTTATACATCAAGACTATCCTTCAGAAATGCCCTGACCTCAACCTTCTCCCAGCTACCTACCATTAATAGCCAGAACTAGCCCAACTTAATGAAACAGCAAGGCATAGATATTCTGTGCTGACAACTTCTGATTTTGGAGCCTGTTCATTGCCATCCACCATTACCAATTTTGCCTGATCCTGGCCCATTTCTTTGTCTTTCCTGCTCCCTTTACATGCATTTGTAGACCTGCTACGCTCTTTTCCACTTCCTCATGTCTCTAGCCAGGCAGTTGACAGGTTTCCATCGTGGAGATTGAAAACATACTTCATACTAAGTGTAACAGAATAGTATGACCAGCAGGTCCATGTTTCAAACACATTCAATTTATATCACAGCTGAGAATAAACAGCAGGGGAAGCAACTTGGTGGGTTGTTGGAGGTTGTGGCTATCCTTTCTTGTGGAACATGTCTCTGTCACTTACTAAATAGGTGCACCATCTGGTGGTAATTTTGGACTCCCACTTGTTCTTAAATTTCCAAAAAGCAGTGGTGAAGTTAAGCTTGTGGTTGGAGCATATTTTTTTTTCCAGTATCTGTCTGAAAGTCATCAGCTAAAACAACTTTTGCAGGTACTACTGGTGAATGAGTACCAAGAATAGCTAGGACTTTAAATGAAGATCAGGTTTCCATGTCTGTTATGTAAGGCAAGCAGGTATAAATTCATGAGAGATATCTCCCTGAGATACATGGAGAGGTGGAAAAACTTTGTCGACAAACCAAAATTAGATATCAACAAGCTTGATACCTAATTAGGGAGTCTAAGCTTCCAGGATAGTCAACAGTGACCTCCAGACAGTCATGCAGTCAAATTAAGGTCCAAATCGCACCCTGGAAGTGCTTCTCTCTCTTCTTTGACTATACAAGGAGTATAGGTTCACTAGGTATCTTAGACATCTCATGCAAATGCCTGGAGCTATGTGGTATGCAACTGGGCCAAAGGAACAAAGTGAGGAAGGAGCTCCCCATTTTTCTGCCTCTGTTTTTTTAAGTCCTTTCATTCAACAACAGACAGAAACCAACACTACCTCTTGTGCCGTTCCTCTCAGAAAATGCGAGGTTTCACTGACCATGTCACATGGCACATTGTGTGAAGACCTCTTCTGAACAGAATGGGTAAGGGCTGAATCAGACAGAAAACAATTTTCCACAGTGTCATGAGGAAATGAGAGAACACGTGTAAATAAATCATGATCCATGTGTAAACCTTGTTCATTTTAGAAAGTTGAATATAGCTCTCCCATCTACAGCAATTCAGTCCATGTACATTGATCTTCTATCTAGAGATAGAAGTGTCTTCTCCCAGTGCACCAGTGAGCTTTCTGGTGAGCAGTCTACTTAAAGACTCCTCAGCCTTCCAAGCACACAATTTACACTGACACTGGTTAAGTCTTAGAAATCATCTTTCCTTCACAGTCCCCAAAATTGGAGGTTGAACCTCTGAGTGGCCACCGCATTCTAGATTGCAACAGATTACACTTGTGCCTAAAAGTTGTCTCACAGATCCACTTAAATCCTAAGGCCAAATCTGATCAAAACTGGATAGGTGTGACAACTTGTACTAGCTGAAGGACTTACTGTCAGCACCATCTTGAATGCTGGCTTTCACTATGACTTCTGTATTCTGCAAAACACTTGGTCATGCATTTAAAGTGAAACACTTTTAAACCCTCTTTTACTTAATAGGACTTAAAATGGAGGGTTTAAAGTTAAGCGCATATTGGGTAAACAGCACAACTAAAGTTGTTGGCCAGTTTGAATCCTGAGAGAACAGCCACCTTAGCTATATTCCTTAACAACTACCATGCTAGATTTATTTTTTCAAGCCTCCAAATAGTAGATAATTAAGTGCTCTCTCTTGCTTGCTTTATTTCTCTCATTTTAATTTGACTTATATCAGTGACAATAATATTATACTTCACAGTTATGAACATACAATATGTCGGTAAGTAATAAATTACAGTCACGGGTAATTTAATCCAATGCTGAAAAGTCATGCACAATACCCAGAAAGGAAATTTTATCAATTAGAAAATAAGATATTTGTCGGACATAATATTTTGGAATATACCAGCCATTTCATTAGAAAAAGAAATTGCTCGTGACTAGAGAACAGGCAACAAACTGTATGGATTGATAATCTAAGCCTGAATGCTAAAACATTTCTTTGCAAACCAAAATGTACAGATTAACAAATTCTGTGCTTTTTGTAATGTTTGTAAATGTCTCTCAGTGCATTTCAAGCTTTTCAATTTAGAAACAGGTGGTTTACCAAACAGAGTGTATCCCAGAGAACAGAGGAGGAAAGGGAGGGATGCTGCTACACATGTAACTCTCAAGTCTAATGTTATGTTTAGCCTGTCCTGCTTGATGTAGAGGTTGAACTAGATGACCAAACCTATCATCTGTAATTCTAGGGAAGAGATTTTGACAACATAGTGAACCGCAGTAGTAGAGCTCAAGGAATCTCCAAAGTCCTTAGAACCCCAAGTTACTACAGGATCACATACCAACAGGTTAGCTGCCCTCCTGTGCCACCTGTCATCTTACGTAAAGAACTTTCCTTGCCATGGCAAGATTTGACAGCAACTGCCTGTTCACAAAGTTGCTCTGTTCTTAAAAAAGTCAAGTGTCGTATGGTTGATTTCTATTTAACTAATTAGGTTTTAGCTGAGTCCTTGCTATGAAATTCAACTCCAATTTGAACTTCTGCTGATGCCCAAAAGCCAGGAGCCTTTTTAGTGGCTGTAAAATCCTGGCTCTGATGAAAGCAGTGGCAAAATGTCTACTGACTGCAATAGGGCTAGAATTTGGCCTCTGTCATTTTGGATTAAGCCCAGCACCACTTTATTTAACGTTAAATATTATTTGCCTTCCTGTTTTAAGTGTGCATTACTTTGTAAGTCATTAACCAATAAGACTGGGATACTGGAAGTAATTAATTGAGTCAACATGCTATGGATCCTTCCTAGCCAGCAATTTTATTACAAAGTGACATAAAAAATTTGACATTAAAGGAATATTAACATTCCTAGTGAGGCACTTGGAAGAAATGAAATGCCAAACTTAATGTTGCTATGCAAACTTAGTGCTGTCGTGTCCAAATTTTAGTAGAGTATTCAATTAAATAATAGCCTAGAATTTGCATACTATCTTTTCCACAGGACCTCTGACTCACTCATCCCAATGCAGACCAGAAAAGTAACATGGAAAATGTTATCCTGAGTAGCTAAAGACAAATTTAAAAGCAAGAGAAAGGGAGGGGTTTTGTTCTGGCCAGTGCTGAGGAGGAGATGATCAGACTCAGCCTGTAAGGCCACATTACACACAACAGTACCCTTTTCCACCACAGCTAATTACATATTTATTGTTACGATTGCAGAGTGCCAAATACCATAAGTACCCACCCCTCTCCAAAAAAGTGTTTCTTTTCCACATCAACACTTAAATGGAGATATTCCGTTTAATAAAATGTAGCTCCATTTAGTTTTGAGCCACTGAAACAAAATATTAAACTGCATCCTCATGTCAGTCCATTGTTGTTTTGAAAGCATAATGGCCTTTTCTTAACCTGAGGTTTCAGGTCACAGGAAGGCAGTGTGTCATGCTATGTGATGTCTCCTGTCAAGCTGTGCAGTGTATTGTGGAACAATATGGCTTAGAATACATGCGGAAGCATGAGAGACCAGAGCTCATGAGATACAGAGACTTGAGTCTCCCCAGTTACAGTTCCCTGCATCAATTTACATCAATGCACTTAACTGATTTAAATTAAGTGCACTAACAAACTGAAACAAAGTTGGCCAGAGTGAGGCATATCAGCATATTTTAGTTTGAAAACATCTCCAATAAAACATCAGTTCCAAATAATCTTCATTTTTATATGTAAAAATTGAACAAAACATCAGTTTAAAAAGTTAGCACTTCCCTCACGATGGATATTCCAGATTTCATTCAGGTCAACATCTACCATTTCTCTTCCAGCTGCAGGCCATGCAGAGTTCATTAAGTAATTGTACTAACATATTAGTGCTATGTTTAGAATAAGGATGTCTGCCTTTTAAAGCAAGCCTGCTGCCAAAGAGGCAAATCTTTAAATGACAACAATAAGGTTTTAGTTTAAGAGAACTCATACTTTTCTTCAAACTTTTCCTTGAGGGAAAAGCAAACACATTTGAGCTACACTTGAACTGGACACTAGTACCTTACAAAAACACTAGGGCATGGAGATTATAAATTGGGAAATATAAAAATTTGACTATTTGTGGTTGGAAATCATTATATGCTACAGATTATATATGCTAGACATTTCTTTTATTAGAATACAAAGAAAAGAGATAGATACGATAAAATTAATGTAGCAAAGCAGCATTTTTTCTAATGTTGTCAAACAGCATTTATTACTGTTGACTCATAATTTACAAATGGTACTGTCCACTCGTTTATCTTTTCATCTATGATTTGCAGTGTTTTGAAAACATTAATTAAGCCTCACTGGATCATTATGAGGCTCTGGCATATAAATACATTTTTAAAGCACAGATGAATTATCACCCACAAATTGTTGAATTGATTCACTAAGCTGGATATCCCCGTCCTCTCAAAATAGGACGTGTCTTTAATATGACTGTACTTCCTTAGAACAGAAAGATATTTTTATTTTTCTAAAAACCTCCAAGTAACAGAAACCTAGTAAAATGAAGGAGTCTGAACCTACAAGTCTCACAATAGGCTGTCTCCTCAGTTAAAATAATATAAATTCTTAGCACAGTAGTTGTTTCATAACTTTTTTTACCAATCCTTCCCAACCTCAGCTGCCGCCAGCTGGGAAGTTTATTTTCTTACTCTGGTTTGGGTTACTCTCTTGCTTTTCTACTGTGATAGTAAAAAGCTTATCCACCCTTCTACAGTCAGAAAGTATGAACTGTTTGAATCAACCGATTTTCTCCAAAGTTGATAATGAAAAATAAAATAGTTCTCTCACTAACTTTACCTTGTAACTACTAGAATATTACAACTTTTATCCCACTGTTTAGTCTTCCATCTAAACGAATTGCACTGGAAAACTGTCATTTTAAGGCAGCTTGTGTGCCTTATACTACTTATCCTACTGCCTGTACGGTAACTAATACAAGTGTGCGGGTCTTTAGGTGGAATAGCCCAGCGCTGTTCCAGGATGGCTTTTCTGCCTTTTTAAGGCAACTTGTGGGATAGTCACTGCCACAACTGAAATCCTTCTGTAATAATATATATCTAATAAGTTAAAACAAATATACTGGATATCGTTAAGGTTAAGGATATTTTTGTTTCTAATTCCAGCAACAACATGTCACTTGTGAAAAGAAATGCACTGTTTGAGGCATTTTAAGAGAAGGCTTTGCAGTGAGCATTTGCAGTTTGATAAATCTTTCCTGCAAAATAAGCAAAGTGAGGTAGTCCTCAGATTTTGGGGCTTTTTTCCCCTTTACCAACTGCCTCTGTCTGCCTGCCTGTCAGTTACCCAGCTGGTAGGGGTGGTAGTCCATTATGCATGTCTTGTTAATTTTTTTTCCTAGTTCAGCCTAATAATGAGAAAATTCTCTCTTGAAATAACCAAGAATTATACATCTTGTTACACATCACTGTGCTTCTATTAAAAACTATCCTTGCATAAGCCACAGATCATCACATTTGCCATGGTATTTGTAGCATCTACTAGTTTAACCGAATCACACTTGCAAATGCAATGTCTCTGCAAGACATTTTGTGTCTGTATTGTTCCTGTGCTGTCTTCTGGAAGTCACAGACAGCCTTAGAAATGTGACTGATTTCAGCTGATTGAATGCATCCTGTGCACCTCTCTCCTGTCATCCCAGGCAGCTGCCTGCACTAGGAGTTGGAAGGTGATGCCAATCCCCTGAGAAGCCACCTCTCACACTGAGATGGTTTTTTTACCATATCCTAGCACCAACACAGACAGCCAATTCAAATCACTGAAAACAAGTTTCTTTCTGATCGGTTGCTTGAATGCTCAAAGGACATTGCTGTCTGGGACCACGCTATATGACAATAACAAGAAAACCAGGAATTTTTCCACATTAGGTCCAAAAGCCACTGTGCAATTGAGGTTCACAATAACTGACAAATGCCTAAACCAATCATAGCACCTACTGCTATGACAAAGATAATTACTGCCTTTCCGTCGGTGAAGTGTATACCCTGCTCTGTATCATATTTAAAATAATCTAATTCCAACTCATTTTTCCCCTCCAAATTGTTTCCAGCTGTATGATTCCTTTCTTTCCCTCATATTGTTTTTATTGGATATAACGCAAGTCCGTAAAGATAGATTTTCCCATAATAAATACACAGATGTTAGAATAATAAACATACAGTCAACCTGATCTATGAATATTACAAAGCATTAATAAATATATAACTAACAATAGAAATTGATTAAAAATTGGAAAATGATTACAAAGTAACAGAGAAATAAATGGCAGGAGGAAAGAAAGGTAAAAAGTGTAATAGAAATGTACTTACTTTAGGCAAACTATCTGGATTCATTTATGGTTCCCTTCAATTGACTTGCTGATAGTATTAAAGCACAAGTATGGTTGTAAAGCATTCCTAAGAACGCCGCTTCTCTTCATGTATTGGAAGCTTTCTGCTCATACTGAAAGCCAAGCTTTCCAAGTTGGCCAACTCATACCATACTAGACCCTACTGTGCTAGATTAATGTATATGCTTGGATGCAAATTTCTATTTTTGGAGAATAATGAGCTTCTCTACTCCTCCCATTTTTGGTAGGAAGTTTTTATGAACATTTGGCATCATGGTTAAACCACCATCATAGCCCAGAATAAAAATGACTGGATTTGTATGTAAGTCTCAATCTGTATTTAAGTAAGCCTATATATGGAATGAACCAAGAATAATTTACTGACTGACACCCCCTGAGCATGTATAATAAGATTTCAACCATTTTTCCATGATGCCATCACTTACGCATCTCTCATGCCCAATTTCCTTGTTCTTTCAGGCCTGCAGCTAAAACACCGGGATCCAATGTGGACTTAGTTACCTGTTTCCGGTACAAATATAGAAAGAATCACTTTTTTCATTAGCATCTTTCCTTTGGAAGATATTCCTCTCACTTTCTTAGTCTCCTGTTTGAAATTATGTTGTTGTCTTAGTGGTTTATGTGTGCATGTGTACAAACACATGCTTGTAAATAACCATGACATTCAACTTTATTTTCTGATTGTGTTTCTCAAAATAATTTGTAACGTCTTCTTCACCTGTGAGTTAATAAAATCCACACACAGATTTTGTTAGTCTTTAAAATTGTAGTTTTCTCTCCCATCCCTTCCCCTTTCTGCCTGGAGAGTGGATCAAAAGTTGAGCAAATGCATGGCAACAAGAAGCTGCTTAAGATGATGTCCTCCTGAACCTCCCATGGCAAGCAGGGCTTCAACCTCACTTCACATGCATCCTTTCAACATGCCAGAAAGCAACAGATCAATACAAAAGATTAGAGATTAAACAAAACCACACAAACCTCCAGAACTCCCTTGCTTTTGCCTATTTGTTTATTCTTCCCTGTCAGTTGTCCAGTTCAAAAATTTGTCAAATCATTGTATCGATGACACAGTCAAATGAATACTAGTAAATCATTACCATTTCCCACATCATGAGGCTGACAAAGGAGACATCTACAGAATACTTTTGATATCTTGACAAATATATTTTTCAAAACACCTAATTTTTGCCCTGGGTTTAGCACAGTAAAAGCAGTCTGTTCAGAAGCACTTCCATTTGGAGAATCCCAGTGGAAATGGTGAGTAATTAGTAATTAGCCAAAATAATTGATTGTCAAAGAATAACAGTAAGTTTCACTTCCATTATTGATTCTGACTGCATACTTCAAAGTCTGCACTGCTTACTTTTGTGTGTGTGTGGAGTTATTTGCTTCCAACTGTTATCAATGATCTGTAACTTTTAGAGGTACCTCCATTATTGGTTTCTCCAACCATCATCTGGGGAATAGAGGCCAGTCCCTAGAGCTGGAGCTCTTTTGCATCAATAACCTGATAGGACCAGAGGCTTTACTCTGCTGGAACAGGGTTCTTGCCTTCAAAAAGTTAGAAGGACAATCATCTTTCAGCAATGGTTAGCAATAATAGCAATTGATATATCATTAACCAATTATTTTTTAATCCATTTGTTAAAGAGGCTTATAGCAAGAAGAATGAGTGGAGAGTGCAAGAGATGACTTTATGTGAGAAACTGACATGAAAACTAGAGATGAGTGCAGGAAGGTGACAAATACATGTACAGGGAAAATATGAGTAAAGTGATTTTAGTAGTGAATTTTCTATGGGGATGTAATGATTATAGAAAAGTTCCCAGCTATAAATATACCAAAAAAAGCTATACACAATCCTTGGCTAATGCATCCCATGCCACATCCTTCACTCATGCTACTAATTTGGATCTCTCCATGACTTTTCATCTCTGGCTTCTATAAATCTTTCACATCAACACAAATGCCCCATGCCTAACATAATTTCCACAGTTGTTATTCTGTCCTCTGAACTATTTCAATTGTTTTTAATACAGACTCCCAGGTATTATATAGGTAGTACAGCCCTCATTCACTGATGTACCTCTTTGAAAAAAATAGCTCAGCACCAGTCCAGCTTAGCTAACATACTGGGGATTCCCCTGGCACAGTGGGATTCTCAGAAGTCACAAGAGTGCACATTTGCTCCAGTGTCAAGCCTTCCGGCTGCCGCTTGGTTGTGGCAGGAAGACATGCATAGTTGGAGCACAATGGCACCCAAGGGGTGGTGTTGGCAACAGATGTACAGCTGTTGGAGAAACCTCATGTTGGGTGATTCTGGGAGTTTGCTTTGAATTTGGGGAGAAGGAGTGTTGCACCAGATATAAATTATAGTAGAATAACCCTAAATCTGCACCTGTCAGTGCTCATGGTAGAACTTCACCCCAGTGGCTAAAGAGTAGGTCCTCTCTTTGCCATACAGATAGAGAGCAGTTAATATCATGCTATCATGTCTTACTTGCCCTCTCCTCCTTATGTCCTGAATAATTAGCCTTCATTGTTCATCTTCCTAAACGATTCTGGGAAAAAGTTAGATGAACTTTCAATTGGGGTGAAGTACTTAAGTACTTAAGACTTTTTTAATCTTAATCCTTTCTTCAGTCTATTCAGGCAGAACCAAATGCCTGGTTTAGTGTTCCTGCATGTGTCAGACACAGATGTGTTTTGTTACACAAATGAATATTTATGCTTACAAGTACCTTTGAAGAACTTTTTCTTTTTAGCTTAGTCCTTTTTTTTTTTTTTTACTTTTTTCCCCTTGCTAGTGTAATAACACCACTTCCTATACCATGTCCTTTTCCTAGATACTGACCACATTGTCTCTGGGTGCTACTCCACTAATAAAACAAATAAAGACATGTGGATTATGGGATCCTTTATAGACCTGCATGGAACATATCTGGCTCAGCTGGCAGGGGTCATGTAAACCTTCTCCATCCGTTACAGTTTGTGTGGTTTCACACCCAACAAATGTCAAAGCAGAACCTAGCTGCAACTGCCAAGTTTCATCTGTGTTTGGGTTAAGCCATAAAAGAACCCACCAAATTCCACTTCAGTCATTTCAGAGTTTCAAGAAACCACCCAGGTTCAGTGAAGAGGTCGAAAATCTGGCAAATACTTTGGCAAATATGGTCTGAACAGTAGCTCAAGAAAACCTTGTTTTTTCAAACTTTGTGTAGTCTGACCAACCTACCTGGTCCATCCTTATGCCAAACAATTTTTGTTCTCTGTAGCTATTATTTTGTATAGAAACATTCAGAATGAAAGCATAGGCGCGACCTGTCCTCTTTAGGCATTTGGACTGTGCTCACAAGGTTTCTGAGAATGAAAGGAGTGTCTCAGTGGTGAAGAGGATTAATGCTCATGAGTACAAGGATAGAACTGATGAGGTGTCACAAGATTCCTAGTTTGAATAGGAAAGCAGAAGTGGAGAAAGCATTTTCACCACGAAGCTTAGTGATGACACTGACTCTGGTACAACCTTCCAGAGTGTGCCTCTTCAAGGACATAAATGATCTCACAGAAGTTAAGATGAATTACTTGTCCAAGCGTCAGACCATGCCTGCAAGTGTCTGTGGATAAGATAACATAGCATGAAGAAGTAAAATGGTAGCATGCTTGGCAGCTATATATTTTCTGGCAACAACATCATTTTGGGCATCAAATTAAGAGAAACAAGCATAAGACCAACCAAGAAGGACCAGACCTGTGCTTCTAATAGACAAGAGACTAGATGTTTTTCTCTTCTTAAGAAACAAAAGTTAGGCAAGAAGTGTTATCTAACAGAACTAGAAATATCTTAAGACAAATGTGGGGGACAACTCCAATGAGCAAATTCATCACCACCAGCTTATCAACATCAAAATCAAATTCTACTGAACTTTTTTCTGAAGTTCAAAAAGTTTAGACTTTTCTCTTGCCATTAATTTGATTTACTGGGTCTTTTTAGTATTATTTTTAGCCCTCTCCCCTTCTGTGATTTGGTGTGGAGTAATTCTCACAGAATATGACAGATTCTCAGTGGCTGTAGGTCAGTTCCCCTGATGCTAATGGATTTACCCAATTACAGCACTTGACAGCCGGGCCACTGTGCCCTTAAAAAGCCCAGACCTCAGTCAGATGCTCAGACTCACACGTTCTTTAAAAAAATATTTAGTTCTATCATTGACTTAAGCATACCTCAGCTTTTGGCATCCATTTCACAAAGGTGTTGGAAAAGAACCCCAAAGCCTTGATCTCCATAGCAACCAAAGAATCATATAAGTTGTTTCCTCTTTGTACAGATGGGATGAAATGTTATGCCTTTTTTTCACAGTTTTGATGAGATCTTATGCCTGATCACATTCAGTTTTGTTGGGGTGCAAGACTCACCTGAACCACTGAACTTAAGAAAGAGGTGTCACCCAAAGAAGAATCAGACACAATATTAACAGGCTGAGAAGCTGAATGGCCCTTGTGAGAGCCACACACCACAAAATGTTGTCCCAATACTGAGCAGCAGACAGGATGGAGGATGATAAGTGGACAGCCCTTGGAGGAGAGAGGGAAGGTCAGGAACAGGCTAAGGATACTCAGCTGGGTGATGAGGAAAATAATTACCTCAGTGCTGGAAAAATTTGCATAATCTCTCCTATGAAATAATATCAGATATAGGGTAAATTGAAAGTGATTAATTTAACTTCTGCCAGCTAACAGTTTATCAGGCCAAGGTCCTGTATTGTTTTCTTTGAATAAGTTTCCTGCCTCAGATCACTTGCAGTGTTTTCTTTACAATATGATAGCAACACTAAAATGGATATGCGTCACTGATGTATATTGGAAGGTCAGAGTCATATGCACTGTACTTCCATCAGTTAATTGGGACTCTCCCATTACCTAAGTTTTTCGGAAGTCTGCAGAGGGTTTTTTGGAGCCGATTTTGGTTCTCTTTTGACTGATCATAACATGCAGCATGGTTATCATGGCAACTTCTAAAAGGATGGCAATTGGAAATATTTTTTTCATGGGGTGTGATGACTGTGACCTGCACAGGCATCTCAGCCATTGCTGGGTATGAAGTTGCACAAATATGAATGACTTCATCTAGAGATCACTAGACACCTCCTGTCACTCTCCAGTTACTTTTCAATGAGTAAAAACATACAGAGCACAGTTCTGGAAGCATCACTGTTCAACTCCAGTATGCAAATACCAGAGATATATAAACCTTTGCAGGACCACAGTGAGAAAGCTAAAAGAAACACAGCGCCAACATATCACTTCAGAACCGTATTAGAGACACCCTTACCTACTCGAAGCTCTTGTCCAAAGACTGTTTTCTCTCCCAGCGCAGAGCAGTTCCACCTCCCGTACCGAAACTGGTACTGACACTCATTGATTCCCATTTGTGCCCCTTCCCCAATCACAATGATGGCATCAGGGCGGCTCTGGCAGATCGCTCGCTGCCGAGGGGCCAGGCCTGGGATTTTGTTGCAGATGATATTAGCTCCTAAAGCCACCACGGATGACAAAGCTCTGAAGAAAGAAAAGAAAAAAGCAGAAAGGCATGTTATAACCAAATCGAGGCCATCAATTGCTTTTGCCATGTGCTGCTGCGTGGCAGTCAAGACGCTGGGCAAAAGGGAAAGGGTTGGAAGTTGGGTTCCTAGAATTATGCAGACTTATCCCAACCTCTCTGGTCTGGCAAATGAAGTTGGAAATCTTGCAGTAATTCCTGATCTGATTTTTGCCAGAAACAACAAACAAATGGAATTTTGGCACTTTGCTTCCACTCCTACACTCAGCCATCAGCTGATGAGATGTGGGAAGCAAGACATGTTTAAAAAAAAATAGTGATAATTGATTGTTCACAAATCTCTGGAGCTCATGTCTGCTTTGAATAGCCTACATAAATTCAGGCTTAGCATTTCAGTTACTGCAGCCAGTTCATCCATTCCACATGTGAAACCCTTGGGCACAATTTGGAGATTGACTTCATGCTACCTACCCTCTTGCCTGTTATTACATTCAGGGTATTGAGTGATTAATTAAAGTTCACTAGCATAATCGTACTTCTAGTCCTGGCAAATATCATGGAGCACCTAAGAGTGATCCTTAATATGTACCATCCAGACTAGAAACAATTGTAGTTCTCATTCTTCAAGTATATTTTCAGAATTCATTATAAAGTTTGCATATAACTTGCACCTGTCATATGTTTTCACTTTAGTGCATTTATTTTTCATTTTTTCAACTCACTTTTCAACATCTTTACAGGCTCATTTTTCAACAGCTTTACAGGCTATATTTTAAGTGGTAGTATTTTGAAACACAAGGCAAGATGGGTACATGTTCAATGGTGCTTCAGGTCACATTTACCAAATACCAGCCAGGCCCATGCCAGATGCTTCAACTGGCTCTGGACAAATCAGCAGGAGCAAAGAGAGCAGTACAGCTGTGTTAGCAAAACAACCCTTGCCCACCATGGTGTGACAGACCCTGAGACAGCTAAGTGACCAAAGGCCTGGGAAAGCCCCTGCCATGCTGCCCAGCTGGTTGCCCTGCCCCAAGACTGGCAAACTGGGATGGCGAGAGCATCGCTGCTTCTCAACACCTGCAAGGAAGCATCTCCACAAACCCTCTCCACTCTTCACCATCTCTCAGCCTCATATTGGATCATATGGGGATAATCTCATTTTCCCATCAAATGCTGTTATTGACTGACTCTGTAATGTAAAGATGTTTGCTCTTGCTGCAGCAAGAGAAGTCACCATATATAAACAGGTTAGTAACAGGATACAGACTAACTTCCCCATTACCTTTCTTTCTGTCTTGAATACTGACTTAAGCCTTTCTCATTAATGTTAAAAATTTCCCACTGGAAATCCTTCTTTTGGAAAATGCTGACTAAACAGAACTGAATAATTTTATATAACTTATCAACTTCATCACAAAGGTAACTGAAAAATTGCACAAATGTTGCATTTCAAAGAAATCAAGGTGTTTCATTTTACTGTTTCAAAAAACTATAGTAAAGCTAGTAAAGCCAGAGCAAAAAGGGTAAAATAGAGAACTCTTCACTAGCCAAAATGAAATACTGCTTTTACTGTGGAATGAAAATTCCATGATGATTCACTCTGCCTTTAATAGGTATTTGTGCATCTTTTCCAAAGTTAACAATCCATGAGAAATTTGCCAATTGTGTCTTTTCACTTATGGCTTGTGGGAGGTTTACAGATAAAGAGACAAGGCATTGCAAACACAGAGCATGCATGCAATGTGGTGCTACCTATTAAATAAAAATAAGAACAAATTGTAGTTGCAGCTCCAGCCACTCACAGTGTTTGAAATAGGAGCGCTCAAACCTGTAGCTTTAATTCATGTTCCTCTGGGTACTGAGCAACAAAGCTGGATCATCTTTTGGAACCAGCAAGTTTCCAAGATTCATGCAGGTTTTGAGCTAAGGTTTTGTTTCTGGCTCACCCCTACTTATACAATTGAATAAAATATTTAAATTATGATGTCTTCAAATCAGAACTTTCCAGGAGATACGACAGTCTTCAAGAAAAGTGTTATGAGTTTGATGTAGAGATAATGAGATTCCCTGACCTTTGCAATGGTACTTTATATATAAACCTATGTCTTCCAAAGTTAACGAAAATCACAGGGGAAAGTATCAATATTTAATTTTTGAAAAAAAATCACATCCTTCTCAATACTGAAAAGTAAAAGTATTGTTTCCTTTCATAGCTCATGGAGTTTTTATCTCTCTGATTTCAATGACTTTCCACATCAAGTAGGATATACATTTTCAAAATGTTATAGTAAAGCGCAGAGAAGAGTATTTTTCCATAATAGCTGATGTGTTATATTCAGAACACACACTCTCTGATTACTCTAAAATGCTAGGATCCTCTCCCAAATCATGTTAGGATCCAAGACTGGTCTTTCCATGCTTTTAGAGTTATAGCAAGGGAAGGGTATCTTGTACAGAGTAAGTAACCTGGGGATACTGTGGGGACAGGGGACTCTGCCATTACAGCTTAGTCCATGGTTCTCTCGCCTGACGGAGGCAGAAGGAAACCCAGATCAGTCACTCGCTCTCTGCTGGGACGCACAGGCAGTGGGCCTGCTGAAGAAATAGTGAATTCCTACAGCCATTCTTCAGAACAGAGCAACAGCCAGGGCTCCCTGGCAGCAACACCTCTCCAGCTGGGCACATGCAGCAGTTCTCTGGGTGCCTCTGAGGCTGTGCCCCAAGCCTTACCCCATCCCTTCCACCTGGTCTTGTCCAGTTCTTTGGGACAGAGCAGGTGCCCAAGCATCCTGCAAGACTTCCCCATCCCATAACCCTTGCAGCAGGAACTGCTTCAGACACCGATCCTTCTAGGAAAATCCATCCTGAAGGAATGCAGGCTTGGGTCCTCAGAAATAGACATGCACAAACTTTCACAATCTAACATGATGCTAAACACGTGCACAAGACATGCATTTCTGGTCCCCTGGCTGCCCGATGGTCATTGATTTACTGATGCCACACAACTAACTTACTGATAAAAATTATATACACAAATTATATATATATATTTTTTTAAATTAAAAAAAGGAAACTAATAAAAGCTACAAGATAACTTTCTGACACAATTTTTTCAAAGGTGCTGAGCCCCCCAAGTTTCCACTAACTATTATCTCAAGTTGAGCAGCAAAAACTTATGACTTTCAAAACAAAGGAAAGCAAGAAAGAGTTGGCTACAGTATCTACCCCTTGTATAATTTGCCCTTTAGTTGCTTCCTCCATACACATTGCTACTATCTCATAATTAGGTTAAAGAGTGCATTTTTCTGTCTCCCTTTTTTTTTTTTTTTTAAAACAGGCCTTGGTCAAAGCATTTTAATACAGTGGGTCAGTTTACTCATCCAGAAAATAAGCACGACTATATTGGCCTCCGAAGGTATTGTGAGGATATAATAATTATTACGTGTTTGTAAAGTGCTTTAAGACATTCCTCATTAAAAGAATTAAACTGAAATTACTGGAGGTAGAGGGGGGTCTTTTTTTATTATTACTTCCAGGGACTTTCCCCTCTCTGGCCTGAACTTATCAGCATATTCCCTCAGACTTGTTTAACCTACTTTAAAATTTTACTGTAATTTCAGTGCCAAAAGGAATGCTGAATCATGAAACTGAGGTTTTGGAAAACTTTATTTATATTAAAGAAATGTACCCAACAGCATTTCAAGCTTTCTCTCCACTATTTCTTGCGGCACCCCTCAGTCTGTGCATCCATCACACATTCAGCAGGGTTGTGTCTTGCTCCTTCCTCTTGGCAGGTTGAAGGCTACGTATTTATTTTTTTATTAGATGGAGAATGTTTCACTTTATAACTATCAAAAGGCAGATCCCCACGCCACATTTTGGCACCTTCTCCTATCTAATGTTTCTCTGTGGTGCAAACTTCCTTGATTCTTATCACAAGGAAATCATGAGTTCAGCATTTTGTTAAGATTTCTGGTGCAGTTTACAGTAATTGTAACCGTCCCATACCACAACAGCCCATGTAAGCTTCAGAGTTCTATGCTGGGATGTCCACATAGGTTATCCAATCAAACATCATCCACATGGGTTATCCAGCTAAACAGCACTAGCGAAATAATGTCACATTTCTTAGCAATTAGCAGTAGTGACTGGCATATGGAGAGCCTTCACCTTTCTTCACCACTTAGTCATTAATCCAAGAGAAACACCAGCACTGAAATTGAGCAATAGCTATAAGCAGAGTTACATTCAAATAAAAAATAAAAAAAAAGAAAAAAGAAAACACTGATCTGGGCTTGGATAAGACCTTGCACTTCGAACTTCCAGCAAACTAAATAGGAGGAGTGATGCTCTGAAAGGCCTGGTTGCTGCATCAGAATCATGAAGCATCAAGTTTTTCATTCTTTGAAAAAATAACTGTGACTGCAGTCATAGCAAGCAGAAGTCCATGGCAGTGGGAGACAAGTTTCAGCTTATTTTCTAAAATAATGCTTGTTTAATTATGCAAACACAAATGACTACTGTCACAAAAATTGAAAATTCTCCCTCAAAATATATTTCCTATGATGGTTGTGTCTTCTTTCCAGCACCTAAACAACTATAGCTTTCCTTTTCACAAAGTTATGTGGAAAAAATGAAAATTCACTACCATAAAAATTATGTATTCCAAGAAATTCATAAAAGTAAAGGTCTTTGAAAACACTTCAGTAATTAAACACTAAGGCCTAAAACATGTGAGTTTTAAGAACATAAAATATATTCAAGTATCGCTTGTCAGAAATGTACTCGTCATTCATAATCTGCTTTCTTGAGTCTCTAATATTTGCAAATGTAGGCATTTTCTTAACTTGAGTACATTAGTAATTTCATTTATTTCAAATGTTATTATGTTCTTGCAACTTCAAATGAATTTCACATATACAAACATCATCACTTTAACTGTAGTTTATAGAGGGTCATAGAGACTGCACAAGTGGAAAATTCGTAAAGTTAATCCTCATAATAGACAGTTGTACAACAACATGCACTACATGAGGAAAATTTTTACTGTTGTTAGAAGAATCTGAATTTTGACAAAACTATAAAATATAACTGTCTACATATAGATAAACAGCAGTAACTAACCAGTCTTCAGAGTTGTCTCCAAGCTCCTGTACAGGCAGAGATGTGTACCAAGATCTCTCCAAGGAGCTTAAAATTCAGTTCCAAAAAATGTACAGCAAAAGAAGATGTAACATAGAGAGAACAACAACACATTTCATACAGATGAAGCACTTAATCAAGCTGATTTTAACCTTTTGATTAGAAAAAGAAAATCATCCAAAAAATTCTTCTCTAGCAATCCTTGCTCCCTGGGCAAATATTTTATTGCAGGCCAGGGGTGGCTTCAAGAGCTACACCTTGTCTTCGAACACCCTCACTCATTTGTATTCCTGGCTGCACAGCAGCACTGTGCATATTACCCCCAAGTCAGCCTTACTGCAAGCCCTTTGAATAGGTGCCCATAGGGTCACCATGATCTCCCCCCTAACCCTGCTACTCAATATTCACCTGAAGCTGCTGTTTGACAGGGGGTTCATTTTCAGCAAGGAATGAAGGGATTTAGCCGCACGAATCCCATTAAAAGCAAAGAAGCTGCAAAGCTTAAACCTCAGCACACTGTACCGAAAACGCACCCCACCGTCTCTGATAAAAATCTCCATAATAGACTCTTTGTTAGAAGGGAACCACTGAGATATTTTGTGGTGACACTGCAACTCATCTGAAACAATACACCACTACTGAATGGTTTACTTAATTAAGAATTCCTAAGTAAAAATTCGGAGCATGCATCAGTTCCATAAACTGGCAAGAGTGTCCAGGGTTTTGAATGCCATCTGCATATGTTTAGGCTTTCAATTTTGTTTTCCACCACTGGCTTTGGCAAATCATTGTTCGGCACACATGTTATTGAAATGTAAATCAAACAGGCCTGCCTGGTACTGTCCTACGGTGCACCCATCTTTGCTGGAGCTCCAAGTCGAGCCTTCACACCTGGGGGCTGTGGTCTGCAGCGTGTTCACTCCCATTAAAATGAAAGTCAGAGACTTCTCTGAGGAGGTCACCCCCAAAAAAGAAGGTGGTAGATTATACAGTGCAACTGCTGGCATGGTCCAGAATGGAAGTGGTGGGATAGGTGAGCTTGAGGGGTAACTCACACAAGGGCAGACCTTGGACTAAACACCTGCTTTAGAGAGGAGTGGGAACAAGGACCCCATCCCTGCACATTATAGCAATGGGAGAAACATCTGCAAAGCCTTGAATTCACGCCCTCCCCTACCTGCCAGCTGGGAGGCAAAGGATGGCTGCCGTGATTCCAGAAGCGAATGATTAGGCTTCAAGAGGAAGGAGGGGAGACATCATTGCCTAGCAGAGAGATGTCCCCAGGTCACAGCACCAGTGTGGTGCTGGCCTGCGTGCCGCCCCTGGGACCCGTGCTGACAGGCTGCACCACAGCAACAAGCACAGGCTTCCATGAAGGGTATCCTCAGGGCCCACATGTTTTTGACTCCTTAGTGATGACACTGTCATGCAAACAACTGCTGGTGTTCCATTTACCCCATCCACTAGTTTTCTAGCGTCTACTAAAGAAAAGCTTGCACTGAGTATCAGAAGCAGCAGTCCAGGTGTGAATATTATGAGCCAAAATGGAGATGGCAAAAGCCCCGTTACTCAACGGAGCACCTTCCTTTACAGGCAGAGTTTGAAGCTTGCACTGTCTTTAGCTGCTGCGAGAAAAATGTAGGAATACCAGTGGTCCTGAGCCTGAAATGGAGGATAGCTGTGGAGCGGTAGTCACTGAGGCTTCCGAACGCAAGACAGCTGAAGCTCCAACAGAAGGCCCAGGAGCTATTCCTCATCTAAACAGCTTTATCTAAAATAGGAAGGCTAGGAGTGGTTAGAGACAAAAGTTGACTGTCCTACTCACCAGCTGTTGCAGATCCCATCAGTGCTTGGTAGTGTCCTTTTGCTAATTCTTACTGCTAGTGCCAGAGCAAGAGAAAGCAAAAACATCTCAGACGTATTTCTGGCACGATGCCTCTGAGAATTGTCCCCAAAAATGACAGTCCAATCTCATTATAAGTTGATCTATGTTTTATTTAGTGTATGGCTGGTCCACTGTGATATTTATTAATCAGTCAGTGAGGCAATAATTGATATATAACAGGTTATCTCGAAGACCTTTTACATCTCTAGTTTACGTGTATTCAATTTTTTACACCAAGGTGTATAGATAACACTGGCAAACAGGACCTTTACATTGGATATTTACTTTCTTACAGCAGGGATTCTGAATTTGCATGGCAAACTACAGCATAATAAGCTTTTTCTTTCTTGACTCCACTCACATTATTCTAGGGGCATATTGTTATATGGTGGAAAACATTCACATCTTATATATATAAAAATCAATAACAGTAAAATAGGATGTCAAAATATCTGAAGTGTGGAAAACACTGATTCCAAAGGAATCTGGGTTTCAAGAAGCACTTGGTTTGCTAAGCCAGAGGAAACTGATAGGCTTTAGCAAGCTGTGGCCTGTGTGGGAAGCTGCAGGAAGGCAACAGCTCTCCTGGCATGCACAGAGCAATTCATGAAAGGCTGGAATATTCCTGCTTTGGTCTCGCCAGTGACGAAGGTGGTGACACACATGGCATAACTGAACTTATCTGAGCAAGTTTAATGAAAAGTGCTGTTGATAGAAAATGATTTGATTCCTTTTAAAAACCCAGGACGTTATCAGATTTGGAAATCAAATTGAAACACTTCTCATTCATGTAATTATTTTCTTATGGCTGTATAAGCACATTTAACAGGACCTACCATTTGAGTTCCGCAAGCATCCACACACCTGTGTTATGCCCTGCAAAGTACCAAGCAACTTCACCATCAGTAACAAATATGTCCATTTCTGAATGCCAAGATGCCTGCTGAGCACGTGCAGTTGGTATTGATAACTAGTGCTGCTATTTGCCTTCCACCCCATTTCTATTTTCCTTTAGCACTAGAAAGAATCATGCTGACATCTGACAGAGAGTTGCAGAGTTGTTTGCTGAATAGCGGTCCACCACAGTGGAAAGCAAAATTACCTTGCAGGGTAACTGTGGTGGGATATTGCAGTTCCCCTGTGGGGGAATACAGCTTTGAAATACTAAAACGGCTGGAAGAGATAAGCTGCAGATTTTTGGTGTTTACACAAAAGCAATTCAATATTATAGAGAAATAAAAATTTCATACTTGAAGATGTAAAATCCATGGGTTTGTTATGTTTTTCATATATAATAGCAAATAAGAATAAATAAATTCTCTCCCTCTTACATGACATATGCATAGATATGGGTATTCTCCAAACTTTACCTGTTCCAAGCCTGAATTAAGCATAGATAAAGTGCATATTTCATCTTTGCCCTAAGTTTAGCAGTCTGCTCTCTCCTGTGAAAAGCTTAAAAGGAGAAAAGAAAGACTAAGTCCTTCAGGCCAAGTCCAAGACTTGGCAAGACCATACCCTGCTTAACTTCTGAGATCTGATGGAAGTGCATCACAGTCATGATGTGGCTCTGAAACTGTGGTAGAATGGTTCTTATGCCCAGAAGCATATATTCCTTGGTTACCTCACTCTAAAATGTCATTCAGTTAACAGCAGATATGCATTGTGGGTTTAAAACTTAAAGATGGACTATTGGCAGAATCTTTTTAAAAATATATGCTTTGTTATATTTTCCATGTAACATTTAAGTATATGATATATCTTAATTTTTCGGCTTTCCATGGTAAGGGCTTCCATGGATATGAGACAAAAAAAATAAAAGAGGAAAGCATGTAATAGTGGGACTACAGGAAAGGAAGATACCTGTTTCCTAAAATGAAATGATCTGGCTTTACTGCTATGGTAGTTCAAGTAGGAACTCATTTTTCTTAGCCAAGATCTGAGTAGTCAATAAGAATATATTCTGAAAATCTATTAATGAGCCATTATTTTGGAAAATTTAGTCTTTTCTGTTAATTTCATGACTGCATAGCAGTGGCTCTTCATCCTGAGTTTGAAAGCATATATGTGGGTTTAAGATTCACCTGAAAAGCCATACAAAGTAGTCTCAGAGGTCCTTTTAAGTGAGGAATGTGGAGGGGATATGCTGATCCCACACATAATGTCCAGTTTGGACTAAATGACCACTGGAGGTTGCTATTTGTGCACAGATAAATGACCATAAATCAAGCTGTCTGACTGGTCTTCAATCAGCAGCAGAAGAGAACAAAATTAAATTCACTTTGTCAGTGACATTTAATTTTTAAACATTGAATACACCAATATACTCTGAGTCATTACATAGTTTTTCTTTTCCTCACCATTGTATTCATGGTGGTAAATCTTTGCTAAGGTCATGAGATATCAGGATATGAAATTAAATAGCTGCAAACAAAATTAAAACAAAAAACCCGTAGGCTTGATGCTGTCAGGTTTATTTACTGGCCAGTTTCTACATCTGGAATGGGCTCATTGCTCAAACCAGTGGTAGCATTTGTTGCTCCTATCTGCTCTAATTGTTCCACTTAAGGCAAGACCATTGTCTACCAACACAGAGGATGAAGAGAATAAGGTCTTCTCTGGATTTTTCTTAACAATAGATGGAGCTTTGGCATGACACATCACCAGGGGAAGGGCAGCCCCTACTCTAAAGGTGTGCAGGGGGTAAGCAAGTGGGCATTAGGACTGGCCGCATCCTTGACAGCACCCAAGTGTACCAGGTACCAGGTACCAGGTTCCTCGGCATACTGCCAGTCTGGCTGCAGAGCCTTGAGCCCCAGACCTTTTCCTCCTTAATGGCCCACTTTTACCTTTCCCTCAAACTACACCAGTTGGTGTACACTCATTTATAGTGAACACATTTGCATTGTTTCCAAGATGTGGGAAAAACTGGGAAAGAAACACAAAGTCCTAGAAGCAGAATTCATTGACTTCTCCAGGTCTGGCACGAACACAGGTATTCTTTGCCCTTTTTCAGAGCAACCAATTATATCACTCCAGGTGATTACATTCTCCCAGGTGATCTGCTTTTGCAATCAACATATTTTGTCTCTTCTAATATTCTTCTATTGATTAAGAGGCCCCACACCCATTCTGTGGTTAGTACTGTCATGTTCCTACCAGCAAGTAAAATGCCATGTTACATTACTCAGTGGCAGGTTGGTGCAGCCAGAAAGAATCCACAGAAAATTACACAGGCACAAGCTAATGGAACCAACAGAGTGGTATTTCTTTAATTTTAAGTGACATGGCAGATGCAGTCTCCGTCCTGGCATTGGTGCTGGTGATGCAGGGAAGTTGTACAGTTAACCCACCTCTTGGACCAGAGAACTTCTGCACCATCACCCTGCCATGAGCTCAGCCTTGTGCAGACATACCCAGCATTTACCTGGGTACTTGTCCTGCTCCCAGGACAGGTTTGGCAACGAGGACGTCATGGCTAGACAGGTAGCTATGGCTAGACAGGTATCTTTAGATGAGCTCACTAGACTGACTGTGATGTGAGCATGCTCCTCTAACAGAGGTGGCCAGAAAGTCCCCTTCAGTCTGCACAGCTCAGATAATATCTTGCAGAGCAAGATATTAAATACAAGAGATCTATCACAGATTTCAATGTGCTAGATACATAGTTGACACTCTTCTTGCTTTCCTGGTCCTGTAGTCCTATTTGCTTCAGCAGGAAATTTGTTGTTAAACTGCAAGTCAGCCTAAGTAAATGTCTCCGAATACATCCCTGCATAAAGACTTCATAGTCAACATCAAATCCCAAAAATGAAGAGGTAGAAGCTTTGCACTAAGGCGGATACCTAAGAAATACAGAGTGCAAAAACAGTGCATTCAGTAGGCTTTTTATATTTTTAATAAATATTTGCCTAAAAACAAACAAACAAAAAGAGTGTATTTTTGAACAAATACCAAACTGAATTACTCCTGTAATTTTTTTTTTTCATACCTACTAGTGCATTAACCAATTTTGCCTTTTCTCTTCAGACCCTGTCTGGTGATAATTGCTTTCTCAGGCACAATCTTATTTGCAACCTTTCTGCACCGTCATAACCAACTGTAAGCGAAACTCTTTGTCTTTTTTATGGAGCGGGCCTGCATTCCTCGCACCCAGCGAAACTCCCACTGGCTCTTGATAATCATGCAATGAGAAATTCTGATCCATAGGGGAGATAATTTATGTTTAACTTCCTTACGTGAATTATCCCATTGAAGTTGCAAGACAGTTTGTGTACGTGAGGTTATTCACGTTAGTAATAGAATGAAGGAGGGTTTGGTTGTGAGTACACTACCAGATTCATCAAATCTTCAGATCTGTTCCCAGAGGTTGGACATTTGCTCTGAAATGGCTGCAATTTGAGAATGCCTTGAGGGTAAAATAAAAAGGGGGAGAAGCCCCAAAAAACTGCAGAATATAAAAATTTATTTCCTATGTAGATTTCCAAACATTCAGAGTATTATTGTATTCAGCATGTGGGGTTTCTGTGAACAGAAACAATGTGTTTTATAAACTGAACTGTCAACACTGGTGCAAAACAATGTAACACCCAACAGAGCTATCCATGAATTTCTAAGGTTTCTTTCAGCTGCTCATTTCAAAATTTTAATTTTGAGTGATGTAAGCACCATGGTAAACCACATAGTAACTTTTCTAGTTCCCTGGCTTATTTAGCTTATTCCAGGTGTTCAGAAGGATTAGCAAAAGCCATTTTAAGTTGTTTTCCCAGAGGGAGTTCCTAAATTTGGTAGGCAGCCATAAAAATCGTGCATCTGTGTTATTATCCCAGTGGCCAATGCTGGGTGTGTCCCAAGCTTTTTGAAAATCTCTATAAGCTTGTGAAAGCAGCTGGATGAAGTACTTCTTCTAAAATCTTCTCTCAAAAGATCACACACAGAGACAACCATACATATGAAGCATTTACCTGCTTTTTTATTATGGTGTGTATTGACTCAAATTAAGCTCCTTCCTTCAAACTGATGATTCTGTTGGCTATGGGCAACTGCATGCCTTCTTCCTCCAGTTCTCTTTCTAAATCTAACAAATCAAAGAAGTCCCTTTATGGCCATGTAATCCAAAGAGTGAATGTATTTTAAGAGGTAAGTGATAATAAATATTTGGGGTTCACAGCTGAGCCAGCAGAGGTGGCACTAAAACAGCTACATAAAAATGAAGCGTATGAAATCTATAGGGTATACAGGCAGACGGTGTGGCACACGCAGTGTCAGTCAGTGAGCACCCAGAGCAGGTTAAGTGTGGCTTAACAGCTACATCTGAGTCACACGCTAGTCTTCATCTTCTGCCAGCCTCACACTCTTAGATAACTCATTCTTAACTGCTGACAAACACTCACTCTGTTCTTTTCCCAATTCTGTTACTCTTTTGCCAGTGATTTTTTAACCTTTTTACCCGTAAGTGCAATAAAAATTGATAAAGAATTGTAACCTTTCTGCCTGAATTACATTAAATCATTCTAGAGAAGAAAAACTCAAACTAAGAATAACATCATAGACTATAATTAAGTCTCAAAACTACTAAATTTTCCTAAAATCCTACAAACTAAATATCAGTAAGCCCTATGGCCCTTACCCCCTACTCAGAAGGTGAGGTTAGTTAAAAAGGGTTGTGATTATAGCCAAGGATAGTCATGGACATGCTCTGAGATGTGAAATTTGCAACCTGCACTCTTAGTTTCTCTCAGCGAGTACCCAGATGACATGACATGCCTTTGTCTATGGTTTTAAGCCAACCCTGGCAAAACAAAGTGCACACTTATCCTTAAGTGCACCAGGAGAACATGAGCATCAAAGGATCGACAAGCACATGCCAAAGCACTTTGTTGGACTGGCATATGTACGCACAGCAGTGTGCACAGACAGCCACTGTATGCTTACATTGAAAGGCTCCCGTTAGGATATGACAAGACCACAAATGCTGGAGACTGAATGAGCTGCATTCCCTGGAGAGAGTTTTGTGAGAAAGCAATATGGTAATCACTTCTGTCTGAATGGTGATGGGAAGGCAGAGTTTTAACAACAGAAGGGAGTAAATAGGACAGAAAGTGACCTTAAGGAGACAGTAGTCCATCCACCTTTCCTGAGGCAGGACACTTCTCACCCCCAACAGATACTTAGTACTATTTATAAAGACACTCTAACTTAATTCTCACTAATTTTCAACAATTAAAGCTCAGTGCTTCTTCTCTGATGCCCTATGGAAACAGATAATATTTTGTCCCCAGAGGTCTTGCACCATCTTTTACATTTTTTTAGAAATCTTTTGCAGAGCAAAACAGTCCTCATTCCACTTTTCCTCTTAGGCATGAGACCACCAATCATTTCTATTGCTCTCTTCCATGTTCCCTCTCACTGGTCCATGATTTTCTGCACAAGAAGGCACTAAAAGTTGATATGACTGGCACTGAAGGAAATACACTCCCCTCTCCTGCTCACAGAGGCACAACAATAAGATAGCTGGTTTTGCTACCCCACACATTTAGTGCCATTCTGGATGCTTCCTGCTACCCATTGATCCTGGGCTTAGCTTTAATATGGGTGATACCCTAACACAGCTGTAATCAGTGGGTATCTTCTGTATCATGCTCTAACATTACACCCCAAACCAAACTCCAAAGTGTCCCCCTCCCTCAATATCACAGTCTGAAAAGACATATAGCAGAAAAGGCAGATGTGCTGCTCCCCTCAGATTTGATCCAGCAGAGAGCTGTCCTGTATGAGGGGGATGAGTGACTCCACGGACTTAATTAAGGCCCAGAGACCTCAGGCCACCTGCAATACTGAGGCTGCCCGAATGCCCATGTTAGATTAACCACCACACTCTGGGACAGCTGTAAGTGAGGGGGAATGAGCTGATCTGAGAAATCATTAGTATCATATTGATATGGAAACAATATATTGAGGGTATCAAAACCAATACTGGTTCAACACTGACAACTTCCTTTGTATCCTTCACAGCAGTATAGGAGAAAAATGAAGCAAAACACTGCCAAATCTGAAAATAGATACATGTGAAGGCAGAAGAGAAACAGAGTTGGGGTAAGGTTGTCTTGTAGCTGAGTCAAATGGGCCCTGCAAAAATATTTTGACTCCTTGAACTTGTGTGTCACTCCCTCATTAATGGAACAGTACCAGCTGTGCAATTAGCGGCCAGTTATCAGCACTCCTTTGATTTGCAAATAAGAGGAGTTGCAGCATCTGACTTTGAAAACACGGGGCAGATGGAGGGGAAGTACCATAGAAGTGTAGAAACACAATTTGCATAGATTATGTTTGATATTTACGTTAATAGCTTTTAGTGTCTGAGACAGGGTAAATCCTGCAACTAGAAGTATCCTCACTAAACACTTAAAATACAGAAAGGTCATGTTTTAAAATAATCTGGTTTAATAGTCTTAGAAATATTGCGTATGTTAGCTCCCACTGATACACAGTCTGAATAAATCTAAACCAAGTTTTGGTGCAGTACTGAGTAGAATCACAGCAAAGGAAACTAGTTTCCCAGTAAGCAATAGCCAAAATAGGCTTGACGTGTTTTGGTTTCATTGCACTTCTGAGATCAGAACAACCGCGCAGAGGAATTTCTCCAGTCGGACATCCGTGAACTGGTTAAGAGAAATGAGGTGGCATCACTTCCAGCCTTACTGGGTCTTTCTCTCATGTCCCAAAACAAAGTCAAAGAAGCTTTTGTTGTAAGGAATGACATGTGTTGGTGAAAAAGTGTCTTTCAGTTTCAGGCTGAAATGCAGTCTCTGTTTCATTTCTAGGCCAGTCTGTATGCTCAAGGGGCCCTAGAAGTTAAGATCAAGAGTCCAAATCACTAGATGTTTCTGAATTTGCTATGATTTGTGGATTTGCTATAGAATGTTGTATCAAACTTTCTGTCTGATACCACTTTAAATAAACAACTCTATAATTAAGTCAGCATTTACTTTTTTTATTCAACTTCTGAGCGTTTCATCCTAGTAAAAATCAAAATGCCTTATTTAATGGATTACCATGGCTTTGTTCCATCAAAGTGAACCCTTAAACTCAGGTTTCTCTTGCTCAAAAACAAAAGACTTGTACCGTATCCTCAAGCTTTCCTAGCTTAGCCTATAGGATCCAGGATGAAAGTTTACTGTTGTGACAAAACAAACATGTAGCATGCAGAAGAGAGCACTGTAATACAAAATTACCTGGAAGCTGAAAACCTGAAGTAACTTTGAGAGCTGGGTTTTGGTTTCTTTGGATCCCTAATCCCCAGAATTTTATTTTTTTGTCCAACTTGTTCACCCAGGTCTAATGACCATTGAACAGTCTAACAGGCACTACATATGAGATAGGATTAGGAGGTCATGGGTTCAGTCTGTAAGCAGGACCACTCACCCCTGTCACAAATCTACTCAGTTGACAGACAATTCTTTGTGATGAGTTGGCCACCCATTTGGAGGGTCAACAGAAATCTCGCTTATTTTAAAAATTTGACCATGAGACACAAACTGACTTTCTGTGTGGGGAAGGCCACCCCACAGATTCCCAGGAAAAAAAAATAAATCAAGGATCATGCTGTTCAGAATCCATCCTCCTAAGGTTCTTCCTGTGGTGGCTAGTGTTTTCCAACTCAAGTGCTTCTATTCTGATTCCTGGTGTGTTCTAAAAAGTACTTAGAGATTGCTTTATAGAAAAAAATAGGTGCAATGGATGAACACCATACATATTTGTTCAGTAACTTTAATAAAGAGAATGTTTTGAATGCTTTCACAAAAAAAGGTATAAAATAATACCTTAATGCCAAGTCTTAAAGTATACCTTAGACATCTCTTAAGCATCTTGTTTGTTAAGTTTCAAAACTTTCCACACAGGAAAAAAAAAATAAATAAATAATATAAATAAAAAATACCCAGAGCATTCTTTCTGTCTTACACAAGAGTAAGAAAATCACCCCTTTGGGGTTTTTTGTTTGGTGTTTGGAAAACTATAGCTTCATGAATGATGTGATAACTAACCCATATGGTGCATGATCCTGATAATACAATCCAAACATCACAAACCAGCTCCCAAAAGCTAACAAGAATCAGCGTCTTTGTTGCAGAACAAAACAATGCGATGTCATCCTAACCCAAAATCCAGTTCCTCTGGAGATACCAAATACCTAACTCACACTGAAAGTAGATGGTGATAGATGATGACGCATGTCCTCTAGTTTGATGTTGCTTCCCAGGGATGAAACAGAGGGCTTGATCTCTTGTGGTGTTAAAAATCCTCTGGCATTTCTTGGACTCAGACAACTGATGGCAAGTCAGATAATTATACTTGCCTGTGTAAAATTCCTGTAAGTATTAACTATGTATTGTATTCTCTTCCTCATGTTTAAACAGTTTTTCTGCATTTGGTCTGCACAATGACTGTCTTAGCTTTTTTCTGGTAAAGCTGGGGGCAAGAAACCTGCTGATTACTTGAGTAAATGTGATACCATTTCCTGACGAATCGCTCATATTTTCCAGTTCTGAACTGAATGAATCTATCTAGGAATTTAGACATGATTTGGTATTTAACTGTATAGTCCAGTGGGACAACCCTATGAATGTAGAATTGAGGACAAGTGTCAGAGGACTGCAACTGTTTTAGGACTTCTTCATAAGGGACAGAAATATCATACATTCACGACTTAGGTCTATACAACATATGCAAAGTGTAGGTGGATGTGTCTCTAACTCAGAAAGAAAAGGCATATGATTTTGTGTGTTTGTTAGGATGTCCTCTGGCTAGAGAAGTGAAGAGATGCCAGGACAGATCTTGCCCATGACCTACCACCGAGGAATTGTGGGTGGCAAAACAGCTGGCTTATAGTATGGACAGACTTATGAAATAGGCTTAATACTTTTAAACTTAAATCACATACTTTGAGGATCTCAGGGCTTTCTAGAAATGGCAATAAATGGATCCACACTGCACAGAAGAGGATGATCACCCTTCTTGTTCTGCTGCTGGAGAACAATGTGACTCACAGAACCAGAGACTTCAAATGGGAAGCCAGACATTATAATAATTTTTATGTCATAGACCCTTTTTGAACGAGAAATGTCATGATCAGTCCTCTACCCAGTCTGATTATCTAGCTCAAATCCACCCTTGTGCTATTTCAGTGAAAGACATAAACATTAATGCTCAGTTTCTTGGTGAAGTGATTATTCTCAGTTCTGCCAAATGTCCAGCCCAGTGTATCCTCCATGTCTACACAATGTCACTGTGTAAAACTCTAACACAGAGAAAAGTTCAAGAATAAGAAATGTTTCGGTCACTCAAAAGGAAAATGAAAACCCAAAAAAGAAATTAAATAGTTTGTGGTATAAGGTCCTAACACACTGCAGCCCACTGAAGTCTGACTGAAATGCTAATAATTTCCAGGCAAGAGATAGGAAAGACCAGAGAAAACTGGAAATCTTGGGAGAAAGAGACCTCATAGACTAAACCTGCTGCCTTTCATTGCTAGAGTGTTACCTATGTCCATAATGTAGTCACAGATGTGACAGCAGCATGGGAAGATCTATGTAAGAGACCAAGCAATATAAAGGAGGCAGAAGGGAATGCAGTCACAGTCTGATCTGAAGAAGCTGTGCTTGGTAGGACTGCTAGTCCACTAAATGTGCAAACACAGCAATAGTGATCCCAGAAAAGATATGCATTACAGCAGAGATGACTGAGCTTCTCAACCTTAGATGACTCAGCATGACAAAACAGGGATTGCAAAAGAACAAAAAGTCTACATAGTCAAGAAAAAAAAAAGTGATAATTCAGTAGTGGGTGTTTGCCTGATGGCTTTTTTCCCGTTACAGAGGAAATTCTCCTCCAGTTCTTCCAAGAGTACTTAATGCTGAACTGGAAATATCTCCTCTGAGGGTGAAAAGATGGTTCCTTTTCTGTAACCATTCAGTCCCTGAATCTGTGTAGAAACTGTTGACAAGGGAATGGCAGATAGTGGCAGCTGTGGTGTTTCGAGCTGCTGGAAATTATCCCAAGGCTAGTCAAACTCACATCATTCAAAACTACTAATTTCATCATGATCTGAATCAATGACGTGAAAATAAAAAGTTGTCTTATATTTACCTACAGCAACTTGTCTGCTTGGTCACCAGTCCTTTGCAATGTCTGTATGTCTTTGTGGGTTTAAAATTTTGCAGCAACTACTGCAGATTCCACCAATATAACCTGTACTTCACTTAGTTCTGTGAACTCACACAGAAGTAAGCTAATATTTTCAAAATGTTGATACTTCAATCTAAACGGGATAGAATTAAATATCCCTTACTCTGAAGCATAGTAAACTGTTGGGTGGCTTTTATTTTGTCTTATTGACAGACTGTCTTCCTAGTGGCTGAGATCCTTGAGTTTGATTGCAAGTTGTTGACTTGCAAGCTTATAGCTGTCCTGGCCTGTGTTAAGTCATAAGGAAAGTTGTGTAGAAAGCAGCCAAATTGTAACCTGACACTGGTATGGATGACTAAAAAGAAAACTCCAAGAAGTAGGTCTCTGTGAAGATTTTGTGAGTTACTGCAGCCAGGAATCGAAACTGGACTTCTGCGATTTCTGTACAGCAATCTTATCAAGGAATTAAGTGTCACTGCAGCAACTCTACACTTATCCTCACTTCAATGCATTTGTTTTCATTATTTTTTCTGAATTGGCATCAGCTGTCAGTGGGATCCAACACATTTTGAACCTTCCTCTGAGCACGGTGACACATTGTACAGGCAAACCAAATCATTTTCAAACCTGTTCTGTGTGAAACAAATAAAAGCCTGGGGTCTTAAAAAATCAGGGTTTGAAAATTCCTAGCAATAGCAATAGATGAGAAAGTGGTACTGTTAGCCATTTGAATACCAAGGCACAGAACTATGCAATAAACTGTTTGTTTTCAATTTGAATGTGGCAATTAATCCAAAACATTCTCTGCTTCACAAAGCTTTTAATGAACTTTAATGGAAAAGCTGGAGAAGGATATCTTAAATAGCTCCCTACCGTCTTGACTTAGTGAAATTTTTCACATGCAGTATCCTTGCCAAGCAAACTCTTACTCAACGCCTCAGTGCTTTCTGAAAGTTGCAGAATTACCAATTCCTTTTCGCACCTGAGTGATTCCAACCATAGAAGCACAATGCAGAAGGAAGGGATCAAAACCTCACACAGGAGTTTGTAGAGAATTGTTAGCTACAGTTTCCAACAGATGCACACCCTTAGACAGAATCAAAACCAAGCAGTTTCTGGACACTAAATTAAGTTTTGCTGGTTTTAGTTGTCTGCCTCAATACTCTCCACATTGTGGTGGCTTACAGATTCTAAATGGCATAGGAAGCCTCCTTGGCATATACTTAGTGCAGTATTTTACCACATTTACCTTCCTGTTGTCTTTCTGAGTAAGAAACCTTAACACTATAATGTCAAATCAGGGACATAATAGGCCAGATCATCACATATGTTTAGGATTTGAAATGGAAACCTAAGAGACTGTTCTCTGGAGTCACAGACTCATAGAAAATCAGGCAACCTGACTCAATTCTCACACTGCTCTGTTTACACCTAGAGTGTTAATATCACCACATTCACAACCTGAATCAGGTTGCATGAGGGATACACCAGGTAGGTGCAGGATATAGAGGGTCTTCTGGTCCCAAACATCAGCCTACACTTGCTCTCCCTGCTTATCTATTCTTCCAGGAAGTCCACAGACGAGAGGTGGAGAGCCACTTTGCCAGTGGCTCGGATACTGGATCAAAACAATAAGATCTGGTCCTACTCTTAGCTCTGGTTTATTGTCTATCTTTGTACAAGCTACTTCATTGCCTTGTGCTTCTTTCCTGCTTCCTTGCATTCATCTTTTTACCTTCCTAGACAGTATATGGACCAGGATGGTGACTGCCTGTTCTTATAAGCTCTTCCACAGTACGTACTCAGTGCTAGGCACTAATTTAGTTGAAAAAATAATTAGAAGGCACATACCAGCTGACTCCCACATAGGTACCACCAGTAACAAACAAGCTGACAGCAAAGAAGGGAGGCACTAAAAAATTAAAGAGTACCATCATTTTTAGTGCTTTCTTCTGCCATCCAAATTATTCTTTTAAAACTATTTCAAATGGTCCTGACCATTCTTGCTGTAGTTGCTGTTATTCATTTGCATGGAAGATGCTGGGTCAGGATTTTGTTTTGTCTTTATAGCTGCCCACAGGTTTTTTTCCTAACTGAGCTGATGTTGTGGTCAAAGTAGTAATTCTAAAACAAACCATCCTCTTCACTTTTGCCAAATGTATGTCAGTGTTTTCCAGCTCCAGAGAAGGTACATGACTGTAGATACAGCAAATCTTAAACATCTTCTTTAAGTGGTTCAGCAGTAACATCTTAAGGACCATTTTCAAATTCAGCTATGTTAAACAAACATTAACTAACATGTTAGTTACATGCCTAAGATGTTAATGTTAGTTTGTGTATCAGTCATCTCCTACTAAAGACAAGGAAGGCACACTGAATGTATTGTATCTCAAATTCTTATCATAGATGCAGCCCAAGCATAAGTACAGCAGAAATTCTGTGAATTTATAAATGCTGACTATGTTGACTCCTCACTTGGCAATAACATGTCTTCCCTGCTTCACTGTCCTTCCTTCCTTGCTTGCTGCATATCCCCCTTGGTTTGGAGGAGCTGAGCTCCTACCAACAAACTGAAGCTCCCACACTCTGCCTTGGCTAATGCAACCATGGGACACCCATACCTGTGCTGCCTCTTGTTCCTGCATGTTGGAGGAACCAAGTGGCTGCATGCTGCCATCTAAAACTTTGTAACATCACCCAAATCCTCTTTTGACCCCTGAAGAGCTCACGAATTACTCATCTGAGAAATTCGCAACTAAAGCAGGTGCCAGAAAGGATCCAGACTTTACATGAGTTCTTTCCAAGGTGAACAGCTCATCACTCCCCTTAGCAGTTTGTTCTAGTGACTCCTGCTCTAATGTTTGCTGTCATAAAATCTGAATTATTCTGTTTTCAGCTTCCAGTCATTGATTCAAACACGTTTGTCACAAAAGAGCAAATGACAGCCAAAAAGAAAACTGAAACCTCTGCAATACAAAATTTAGTTCTGCCATATAACCGTGACAGTAGTATCTTAAGTTATAGTTGCTTTCTCTCTTTTTGCTGACCAATCTCACTGCTTGTCCTCAGGGTAGTTAAATGGCAAGATATTAAATTTAACCCATTGCTTCCCATGGATCAGGTTCTTCCCAGCTGCTCACTCTCTTTGGGTGTTCAAAGGCTGGAGGGTACTACAGTGCTCACTCTACAAGCTTAGCCACAGCCTGGGTGCCTCTCAGAGGAAGAAATCTCACCTTTCCAGGCCTGACTCTTGGCCTTGGAGCAAACACTGGAAATAAGGGTGTTAATTAGTGCTAGTTCCAGAAGAGCTTGGTGGTACCCATGGGGGAGCTGCTGTCAAGCCACAACATCCATTTTCTCCTCAGCCATCCAGCAGCTGTGGTGTGGTATCTTCCAGTTAAAGCTGCTCTAGACAGAATCTGGGCTGATCACTATGAAGCTGGGAAATCTCTGTTCCACAAGCTTTGATCTACCTCAGACCACCACTCTTCAGTTCAGTTGTATTTCACGATATCCTACTTCAGCCTCCACCCTTCCTCATTTGCCCTGACCTAACACAGCCAAGCAAACCCAGGAATTGAGAGGTTTGATATTTTCTTTCAAATAATAGTTAGCTCCACCTTTGTTACACGCACATACACATATACACACCCAGCCATTCACCTGGCTTTCCTTCTCTTGCAAAGTGTAATCAGCTGTAGAAATTACAGTGTGTTCTAACATCTTTATCTAAAAATACACTTTGTTTTAATAAGACCTATAGTTTAAGAGTTAGGATGGATTTAAACAAGAGCTTATAATCAGGGTGTAGTCTTCAGCAAACTGCCGTGTGAAATTATCACTTCACAGTTTTCCATTTCCTATGTGGCAAAGTTTTAATTTGCCCTGTGAATGCTTCTGTTTCTTTGGCAAGACACAAAGTAGTTCTTTTTTTCACCCTGCAAAGGCATCCAAATATGTCTCTTCATTTAGTGAGTTGTTGACACAAAGGAGTCCACTGTAATAGGCCAAGCTGATGTATCTCTTCATTGTGAGTAAGGCTAGCAGGATTAACCTTCCAAAATGAAAGGGGTGCAATAAGCCAAATACCAAAGTCATTAGAGTAATATGAGGGATGAATTTGGCCAATGACTCTAAAATCCCAAACTGTTAAATTCTAGGATTTAACAGGCTTCAATTAATCTGTTAATTTAAAAGGGAGTGAATGAATACATTATGATATGTCATAGAAGAAGCCTCAGAAAATCAAGCAGGGAAATAACTTTTCCCTGAAAAAAAAAAAAACAAAAACAAAAACAAAGCAATTTACACCAGTGTTTCATGTACTACTTCATTCTATCAGACTTTCCATTTAAACCGCTGTAAGCATACATAATATTAACTGATAGAGGGCAACTCTACACTAACATTTTAAGATCATGAGGTCAAGCGCTTGTAACTTAAGAAAACCCAGAACAAGGAGTGACAGTGAAGCTTTAATTTATCTCTCTTCTGTGTGTGCACAGTGATAGAGCCTGCAGTTCAACAGTAACACAACCTTTTTTTCCACAGGACCCAGCACTCCACTTATTGCACAGGGCGGATGCACTCCCTTGATGAGCAATTGCTCTGTCTTGCTTTCTCTTTGTTCACTGTGAACAACCCAGCACTTATTAGTGCTTCAAACTACGTTTTATTGATGAATTCTGATCTTGACTTCGGCTTTCGTATAGTGCTGATCAACGCAATGTGTGAGAGAATTACAGAAATATAATTTCATAATACCCCTTTGAGGAGAGGAGACATGATTCCTCCCACCTGAAATTTAGCAAGATTTAACTATGAAGTATTTGCCGATCCAAGGAGTTCAGTTTGACAGCACCTGGGACACCAGCCTTCAAAATAATTGTCTGAAACCCTGATCCTTCTGACTTCTGCCGCAGCTGGGATTTCTCCCCACTTCAGCAAGTCACATATTTGGGAACCCAAATCAAACAACCCAATACAGGGAACGGCTACCACTAACTTAAAAATTGTAATTTAAAAAAAAAATGTTTAAATGACTCAGCTAGCAATACACAGGCAGTCAGGCCAGGGGAAGGAACAGGACATAGTTCCCAATAGCAACATTCAAATGCTTGACTCACAGGACACTCACATTTCTCTCCGGACAGCCTGTGCTCAATCATACCCCTGGAGGAAAGCCTATTGACCCAAAGTTACTCTAGGCAGATGTTCCAGAGCATGCACTACTGAGGCAGAGATCCTGTAGAAAAATGTAATTGCAAATTGAAGACCACATACCAACACACACTCAGGATTGATTAGCAGATCTCAGGGGGAAAAAGCCAAACAAACGAACAAACGAAAAACACTACTAAACTGAAATTTTAGCCCAAACTTTGAGCTTTCAAATGTCAAATTTGGACACAATTCCAATACCAGCTGCAAAATCCTGTTCAAGAGCACTCTAGAGGTTATGAGAGAAATAGTCATGAAGGTCCGTGCAGCATCCTTTTCTGCAGCCTCTTTCTAAGACTTCTGAACTTTTTTGTCTGAAATTACTGAGGCAGTCACAGAACAGGAAAAGCCTTGACACCAAATTAAATGCATAATAATCTCTCCTATAATTTCAGATAAAAATTGTCCCTCCTCTCCTTAGCTTATACACATAGTCCTAACTTATATCAACTGTGGCCCAGTTTCACACCCTTGTATCTATTCTGAATAGTGCTCTACTTAACCTGTAGATGGAACCATCTGAGAAGGTTTAGAGTCCAGCATTGACAATTATACTTGAGATTCACTGCAATCTATCCTCCAGCAAAGGAGAAAAAAAATCACTTCTGTACACTGGGAATGCCCACAATTTGGGCTTTATTTTATCGCTTTCTAAAAGAGTCAAAGAAAACTCTGTATTTTCCCAAACATTGTTTTGCTACCTTACCTTCAAAGATGCATTTCTATTTTTTTTTCGCACAATGTCTTTTTTGCTATTAAAATCAAAAAGCTATGTAAGAAGTCTGTTACAGTGTTCGTCATTTCTTTGCACCTGTCAGTGCATTTTCTGAAGAAAGAAGAAAAACTAATAATTGACAGGCTATTGCACCTCACAGGTCAGCTCTTTGTGAAGTAAAAGTAGTAAACAGTGATCTCTGCATTGGCAGAGCTCCCCAAAAGCAAATTTCAAAGTTAAAAATATTTCTTCATAGATCATAAGCCTCACATTTCAGTGTCATCTGAAAACCGAGGCAAAACACATAAAAATGAAATGAAGGAGCACTTAAAAAAATAAATAAGTAAAACCTTGTAAATACCTTGTAGTGCTTTTTTGTGCAAAACTTATGGAGTTATGGAAACAAAAGCCACTAGAATGAGAAGGGTTTTTCTTGCATTGTTCATGCATTCTAGCACCCTTTTAATAAGAGATTACCAGGAAAAACAACACAGCATCTTTCTGGAAAAGCTAATCATCTGATCTTCTTGTCCATGCCACATAATTGCTGCTAATCCATATTCCATTATGTCATACTCCGCAATACCTCTTCGCATGCATTCACAGTCCTGTTACCTCTTCTTCCTCCACTCACATCTTCTTCTCTGGTCCTCCTAACCGCAGGAAACAGTTTTCATTTACTACTTTCCGAGAGTCTGTGGTTGCTAAACCTTTTTGGTATTTATGATAAATATTAGTATCTATAGGATTCAGTTGACTCACACAGCAGCCCTCTGCTCTTTCATGGTATTTGCCTTCCACCCACACTCTCTACCCTCCCAGATTTGAGCTTGCTTCTCTTTCTCTCTCTCTCTGGCCCTCCCTGTGACTCACTCTTGCTGCCTGGAAGTCCCAAGCACACTTTGGCAGCTCTAGAGATTGTGTTACCTCTACCCGAACTGCTGCTGAACCCCTTACCTGAATTAGAAAATGGGTTTGCTCTGCCTCCTCCTCAACTGTACATTGACCATGGCATCGATAACCAATAAGAAAGTTTCAGAAGATGTTTGTTTTTTCAGGGACAACAGTGTGTTGGTAGAACTGGGTCTTCACTATTGCACCCTCAAAGAACTGTCGCTGTCTGTCAGTGCCATCACTCTACTCAGTCCAACAGCCTATAAAATGATACCATTGCTACAGCATCTCAGGACTATTTTAATTTATGAGCAGCTCCCACAGCTCCCATTCATCAATCTGAAAATGCATGCAGCACAAAGACTGCCAGTGCTGCATTTTTGCTTGCACTACTTGTGACCCACGTGTATCACGGGAGTATGAGCAGAGTTTGGTCCTCTGCCTCTTTAGCATCCATCCCATTTGCTCCCTTCTAATTCTCTTGTGTCTCAGCATTCAGGCAGACAAAGTAGATGTAATTTGTTTTAATGGGAATTAAAGACGTTTGGTAGCCTTCTTCACTTTGCCCCATTTTCTGTGTCACTCACAATGCTGCCAGAGGTGCCAGAGTTAGGTAACCAGGTGCCCCAGCTTCCCTATACCATCAAGGAAAGAGCCAGCCACCTCCCAGCATGAGTCAGAATGGAGGTGGATTGAGTTACTCCATGGACCTCCCTGTTTCTCCATTAACTATAGGAGGCATCCAGGGAGACCAGACTCCTAACCTGAGAGCCTCTCCTCATTGCCTAAATTTGGGTGTATGAATCCACCTTTGCATGTTGCTGCAGATAAACATTCAAATGGATTGCAACATGCCACTGCCTTTCACAGCTACTTTGTTCTTCTCTTTGTTTACCTCTTATCGTGGAGCAGTTGTGGTTTCTGCATATTGAATTTTTCAAAGGAAAAATCCTACACGCAAATATGTATTCCATTTGACTTTGAAAACAACTCTGGCTATTAACACCAAAGCCAATTTTCTGCCACTCTGCAGTGTATCGTCTCTGAGAAGCCATTCTGGTATGCTTTGGCTTTAACAGGAGCTACCAAATATGAGCACAAGCTGCCATATCTGCCATCTTTCTGGGCTCCATGCTGGTGCTCAGTGTGCACTATCAGCCACTCCTAGTCTTGATCCAAAGCCTATTGAGAAGAGCAAGATTCTTTTCACTAGACTGATTGGACTGGGAAGTCAGTCCTCATATCAAAAAAGACTACTTTGCATGTTAATGGATATGTGACAGACAGGTGGGTTTCAGATGTTTCATGAGGAAGGGGTATGATCCATGACTGGATTGAGGTGTCAGTTTTCCAAAGATCAGGGGTCATTTGGGTCCACTCTTACAATTTCTAATATTTATACTTTTTAGCCCTGCTGGTGGTGCACTAATCTACATTTGTTAGGCTGGGGATGACCTGTCATAACACATGAGTGGTTTAACAAGTGAAGATAAGAGCCTTTTCTAACACTAAGCTCTTCTATATCTGCTTCATACAGCATTCTGCATTGGAATAGCAGGGCTGCCGAGTAATCTCAGACTTGCATTACCATTTATGGCTTAGCTTTTGACTTTCATGCAATTAGCAGAAGTGGCAGCATTTATTTGCTTTCAAAGGACACTATTCCTTCTTCCCCCTTCCCACTCCACACCCTCCCCTTCAACCAGCTGTATATCAAACTGGGATGCAACTGTAGTAATTTGACTCCATTAAAGCAAATTATTGTATCAAACAAAGGTGGCCTGAGCCAAAGTCCGTTTAAGTCTACAAGGGGCCAAAGTCCGTTTAAGTCTACAAGAGTCTCTGGGGACTCCAAAGAAGTTACTGTTCTCACTGGTAATATGTATATAGGAAATCAGGGTCAGTATCGGTGATGACTGTTGTTGGTGTTTGTTCCTGTCCTGCGCAGGACCTCGCCTCTGTGAATGTTTTTCCCTTTTCCTTCTCTGCTGGACCAAGAGATGGGTGGTAGATTATGAACTCTGCTGGTGCTGGTGATTGGCCCTGCTGGAAGCTACTTTGTATGAGCAGGTGATTACCTTCAGTAAGCTTTTAACAGTGCTAGGGATGACAGCAGAGGCAGATAATTAAAAGAAAATCTGTCCAGCACCCATATTTTCCAAAGAGTCGAAAGCTAGATTTCCAGCACAGGAGCAAGTCTGATTTCCTAAAGAGCTCCTATCTCCTTTAGGCATCTACGTGACATTACACATTTAGCATGTTCCATATGCAAATTTATCCCTCGATTTTGATGATTATGGGCAGGTTTCCCAAAGAGGTCTGAGATCCTGCATTAAAGACAGCTGCTAAAAAGCAACACAAACTGTCCAAGCAAAGGTCTGAGAGCAAAGGGACAAACTAAACAACTCTGGTCAGGAAAAAAATGTAAGTGAAAACAGTCTGGTGAAGCAACCAGCCACCCAAGGGAACGTGCTGTGACCGAAGCACACACGTCACCAGTGGCTGCTGATGACACTCAGCCTTTCAGTGTTCATCCCATGGAGCACACCAGGCACGGGCTTTAGACATGTTCTTAAGCGTGTGTGGAAAGTTTTAAACATGAATACGTTCCCACTGAGTTCGAGCCAGAGCCAGTGGGATACTCCCAGGCTTAAGTACTTTAGTGAAATTAGGCCACAAAATGTAAGCCTTTTGCTGAACTGAGCTAGGCGGGAACCCAATACAACAGATTGCTTTGTTCAGCACATACATTGATATCACTTACATTGTGGTGATATCAGCTGGTAAGCTGCGGAAATGCCTCCTGTGTTACTTATCCTGCACCTCTCATACTCCCAGTCCATTAACCCAGGCTCGCTGGAGCAACTTCCGAAGCTCCAAACCTAAGAAGCAGTTATAAAACCACTAGTGCATAAATAAACATATTTCCCCCCAGAATCGGTATTTCCTATGTCAGAGATGCAACAGTGAGCCTTGGATGATTGACAGGCTTCATGTGTAACATCTTATAAGTCATTATCACTGGAAAGGAGCACACTGTAACACTGAGGAGCAAGGATTTGTCTTCTGTCCATTTCTAGGCCTTATACAATCACATTTACTGTGGAGCAATCTGCACTTTTATGTAGATAGTGGCCTCACATTGCCTAAAAACCCCTCCTGTTAGGACATGTTCTCATTCGCCCTCTGGCCTGTAAAGCAGGAGGCTTTTTTACGCTTAGAAAAACACACCACATTTTCTCCTGGTTGCAAATAACTACACTAGATAACAAAACATCCCATCCAGCATTGGGACCAAACTGAGAGGACATGATGCTGAACTTCAGTTTCCAGATCTACACCAACTGCCAAGTCATTAGGGCAGTGTCGGCTGAAGGGATTTTGCACAACTGGATACTTTCATAACTGGACAGTTTCACAACTCCACAAATACTGGTCCTGTATTACAGACAACTCCTTGAACTCTTCATATTAACAGCATCTGGCTTTAGAGGGAGACGGGCATGACAAGTCGTAAAAATTATAATCATAGAGTCATAGAAGACCAGGTTGAAAGGGACCACAAGGATCACCTGGTCCAACCTTTCTTGTCAAAAGCACATTCTAGATAATATGGCCTGGTACCCTGTCCAGCTGAGTCTTCAGTGTCCAATGTTGGGCAATCCACCACTTCCCTGAGGATCTAACTCTCTCAGGTATTTCTAGGTTCAATCCTTTTTCTGTACAGGGCATCACACGAGAACACAGAAGGCAGGCACCACTCTGGGCACTGTCTGGCTGCAGTCACACCCCAGCATACAGGAGCTCCCGCAGGGTCTGCTTGTGCCCTGTGTGGGGCTTCAGGAAAACCATTCCTGGAATACATGACAACAAAGGCAACAGGGCTTTGCTGGCAGAAGCTTACACTCTGAAATCTGGTGAAAACAGCAATTAGTGTGCTTAACCCTTTCACTCCTGCTAATGTAACCAAGAGCTTTTAGGCAATGTGCTCATGGATCACCTTTGGTTGAAGTAGCAGCTAAAATGGATGCAGCAGGGAGAAGGTTCCTCAGAGCCACTGTTGGTAGTGGGACTTAAGGAGTTCAAGCTCTGCACCTTTGCATAACAGCCCTGCTCCACATCCTGTCTAGAAGATATCCCAGGGCTTCAAGCCACCAACATCTGTGAGAGCTTCCCAAGCTTCAGAGTCACCAGCTTTCAGATTCTTGTGTTCAAATCTCTACTTCTCCTCTGACAATCTCTTGCATTAAGGAGTCATGGGGAAAGAATATTGCATAATTAAAATCAAAAGCAAAACAAAAATACCATGTATTTTATATCAAAATATATAAAAGTACAAAATAAGTCTTTTAACAACAAGAGGTCATGCCTAAACAGATGTCTTATGTGACTTCAGAGGTATAATTTAACTGTGATGTTGCTGTGACACATTTTGTTGGTGCAGGTATAGGCCAGATGAGCACAGCTCCATTTATTTTCTTTCTCATGAAATTCAAACTTGTTTCCAAAGTCACAGCTCTACTGAGATCAGAGATTTTGATAAAGAAACTGTTCAAGTTAACCCTTGGAGCTAGTCCAGCTTCAAAGACGGTGCAGTACAGAGGGGGAGAGTAAGCAGACCTAGAAATACTAATGAGAATGCATGTAGGATCTCAAAGGAAAAGGTGTAGACGAGTATTGTTCTCATATTAGTTTTCCCCCTGTGCTCTGCAGGATGGTTAGCAGCAAAGCCCAGCATTTTTCTCTCTGGTCTGAAACATGCCAGCATACCGTCAGACAATTTTTGAGAATTCCCTGCTCCTCAGTAGTTAAATTTGTCCTTTGCAATTTTCAGATTTCTGACAGAACTGCTGGTGACAGTTGTAATAATATTCTGTAAAATGTTGTGGTGGTGATTCTTTGAATGCCTTTGTGGTTTGCTGTCCATAGTTATAATAACCTATGTTTGCCCAGATATGTGTTCTCAACTTGGAAGCACTGGAGCTAGCGTTCACTCTTCTGTCTGGGTGACTGCACGTGTGTGCCAGGATGTGCTGCCGCAAATGTGAGAGTCTCTCTCCAGGTATTTGCCAGGTGCTTCCTGGTCCCTGGGAAGCATGACTTTGGGTTCACATCTCAGGGAAAGTGGGTGGTTTCTGAGCCTCCTTTTAGTTTCATGTGTTTCTCCATCAGTCATCCCCTTCCTTAGTCATTTCATTTTAGAAACAATAATGGGGGGAATAGAGGAGAGGGAGACAAAGAAAAGTACAGCTCTGTGATTGTATGACAAGACTGAAACCAGCATAGCTACACCGAGTTTAGTTTCAATATAATAGTTTACTTCAGATTACCATCTTGCTCTGTTCGTCTTAAGGAGTTTAATGTGAGCTCTTCAGAAGGATGAGATGCAATAGCCAGCTTACATTAACACTTGCCTGGCCTTAGATCTATGTATATATGTCCTTAGTGAAAACTGCTGAGTGAAACTTTGAGAATCAGGTTTGTGAGAATAGGTTGAAACCATCTCTGTGTGTATGAGGCACCAATTTCAACTAAAACTGTGTGCAAGTTTGGAAAGAGATCTAAACAAAGCTAAAAAGAAGATCACAAAACTGTTCATAGTCAGTCATAAAGGATCTTCTCTGGAGTCTTTCTATATCTTATAAACCTTTTATATGTGTTGTGTCCATGAAGAAAACAATAGAAAATAAGAGAGACATGTGAAATGTGCATGGCACTGGACTTAGTTTTATATAAACAAAGATATATCCCAAAAAAATACTTTACAAAGCAATAAATTAGGCCCTGGTAGTGCATAGATGTTATAAAAGCCAAGCTCTCTCTTCTGTGCCAAGCAATAGCTTCGATATATATTTTAAAAACTGGATCCCAGTCAGCTGAAATATTAAAAAGAGTTAGCTCTAGAGATGGGAAGAAAAGAGCTGAATTTAATCTGAGAAGAAAATCCATCTTGGTTTGGCTGCACACAAACAATGCTATACCCCCTGAAAGCTTGGCTTTTGAAATGAATTCATGCTCTAGAGGAAGGAAAAGCTGAGTGTCCCCTCAGCAGTGACTGTCTCTATTCAGCCTTGCACACCGGTATTACACAGCATTTGCTGTGACTGAAGAATTGTAATGTTGTGTATCATCATTATACACTCCAGTTGTGGACTCTCAGGCCATAGAGTACGTTTACCCCAACACTCACAAATGAGGTCCTGTAAAGAGAGTCTTTAATCCATGCCCTTTTTAACCATTAGTATTACAGCATTTCTGAATCTCTAAACTTAAAAGTGCACCCGCACAAGGCTTTAGGTTTCGTGCATGGTAGCATATTGGGATACTAAATAGCAAAATTGTCCTTAGGAGTTCAAAAGCCTCATCGGAGACCCCAAAATCCCACAACTGTAGAGCTAAGCACAATTTATATGGAGCAGCCATGCAGAAAATCTTCTTCCAAAGCCAAATTATCTTATTGATGTAAACTGCGCTTTTTCTCTTACCTCTTTTACATTCCCTCTCTCGCACCTCTCCCTCTGTCCCCTCCTTGTCCCCTCCTCAAAAGGGGGATCATCCTCTGCTAGCTGAAATTAGCCAGCTATGAGTTGTGCTCTTTGTTGTCTCTCTTCCTTACCAGTGATGGTCAGGCACATACTTTCTGGAGACAAATGAGCCTCGGCAGCTCAGTGGGTGTCTCTGGACTGAAGCTGGTTTCCTGAGCTGCTCTGCTTTCCGAACATACTTCCTAACTCCACACTCATTTGCTTCCAGGCTATGCTCCTCTCCAGACTGTGGCACTCATGCTGAGTTGCAAAAAAAAATGGCTCTCAGGTGATTAATTTCTGACGAACCAATGGGGCTATGACTTGGACCAACAAGACAGGTTGAATGATGATTCGGCTAAATGCCAAACCTCCCAAGAACAGCCCACCTCTCTAACAACCATCCAGAAGCCCATTTCGTTCTTCACCCCCATCTTTTCTGTTTTCCATCCTTCTCTGACTTCTCACTTTCTTCTTTCCATCTGCTGGGCTCCTTCTCCTTTCCAATTCCTGGATTGCTCACTCTTCTTCCCATTGGGTTTTCCACCCCGCACTTCCCTGCATTCCCTACTCCCTAGGGAGCACACGGGCCCTGCCCTGGCTGTCCCTCCCTTGCTACTCATCACCTCCCATCACCTCCCATCTCAAAACCCTTGAGACAGTAAGTTTGGCCCTCACGCACAGCCAATAGACTGACAGGAAAAATCTGATTTTCTTATATCAATGCACACATCCAAAGCTGAGATTTCACTGACACTTTGACACTGTATGTTTTCAGATGACTTTTCATAGGTTTGCTGGTGAAAAACTTAAACTGAGGGCTATCACCTGAATTTAGAACTTGGTTTAGGAAAGAGTTAAGCATGTGTTGGAATCTCTTTGTGTTTGGGGAACACACAAGAGTGCCAGGAACTGTACATGTCCTATGTTTTCTACATTTGGGATGTAGTCTGCTTGAACATATGCATGTAACTACAAGCTCTTCTAAGCCAATATGCTTATATTTCTCCATGTGTTTTCTTGAATTTAAGTCTCAACTGCTATTGAAAGGGAAGTTTTTATTCTGCAGAGAGAAACTATACATAAAGGGGCTACAAATAAGCAGAGAAAATTTAAAAGAGAGAGCTTTGTAGTGATGCATTTTTTTTAAAATTATGATCTCTATACATATCTATATGACTGCTTATAACCTTTCAAACACAAATTTTTTTCCCGAGTTTTTTTCTAGCTTCTTCTGTTTCTCCTAACAGAAACAATTTTTCACAGTGGAAGAATACATCAAATTAAATAATTTCTTGTTTATTATTTTAAATATAATATGAACATGCAATAAAAGTAGATCAAAAATACATATTTCACAATCTAATACCAAAAAAACAATGTGAGATATCTACTGGTAAGATGCTCCTGATACTTTTCTTGTGTAAAAGAACAGAGATTATACCACAGCCTCACAATACCATCAACTCAATACCATAATTTTTTCCTCTATCTGTTGCTTCTGAACATCTGGATCTGTAATGGATTTGCTCAGAATTTTCTATCATCTTAACAGTCAGTCCTTTGATATCACAGCATGCCTCACTTCCATGTGTAATAGAGAAGAAGGTAGGTGACTCACCGTTCTGTGGAACTAAAGCAAAGTAGTGCCTTTGTGCTAGCACAAATGTAAACCACCCCCAGCAAAGAAAAACTCAGTCACCTCTTAGGATTTGCTGGTGGCGATATTGCGCAGCTTTGTATTATCCAGAGGCCAGAAAGACATTCCTTCAGCATGCTGGCAATGTGCTTCTCATCCTAGGCATTCTCTGAGACTGGGTCTCTTCTGGGCAAGAGACACGACCACAGGAAGTAATATTATTCATGGCCAACTAAAGTAAGAATTTCAGTTGGCCCTAGCTCCACTCTCTGCTGAGGAGAAGGACTGCTAATGGTTTGAGAGCTAGGCTGAGATCAGCAAAACTCCACTCCAGTTCCCTGCCCTGCTGGGTTGTGTGATTTGAGCCAAATGATTTAGTCTCTGCCTGCTGCAGTTCTGCAGCATCTGTGAAATAAGTAATATCCTGACAATGCTGGGTGCTAGTGGGCACACATGAAAGTTTGTGGTGGGTTCAGCAGGGACCACTGACAACATAACCAACTGCTGGAAAAGCTGCCAGCAAAACTGGCTGACACCACAGAGCTTACACAGATACCTAGGTATCTCCAAAAGAACAAGAGCGAAGGAAGCAATGTGATCTTCTTCAGCTTAATGGCCATTTCCCTGCTGGGGGACTGTGTGATAAGTTTGAAGGTGTAAGATCAGTTTTAGGTCCAAATATAATGTCAACTACAATGCCAGAGTGTATAACCACTATCTTTGAGAGCTCATTTTGGATCACACCACATGAATCCGCCACCTGCCACCTTCAAAAATCTTTCCCAGCATGTGAACTCTCTACAGTCAAGTAATGAAAATTATGCACTTTAAAGGGCCAATATGCACACTAAAAATCAGCAGATCGAAGTAGAATCTAGGACAATACATAATGTTTTCCTTCTTTAAAAAACTTATTCTGGGAAACTGTATGGCTCAGGGGATTAGTATCGGGATACGGAGCCTATCATCGCTGATCCAAACATGACCCAAGTTAGTAGTGACCAAAAAAAATGGTTACCGTTTGGCAGATGCTTTGTGGCCTAGAGTATCTGAAATGAGTTGATGGTCTTAATCCAGTTCCCAGTGGACGACTATCCACATCACAGAAACCACCACCACAATTGGCACCCTTATTGGCAGCCTTAGCAGGTTGGCCAAAGATTAAATAAGTACAGAGACTGAGCCACCCGCTTATGCCTAGCTAGAGGTTGCCCCTCTAGGTCATGGATGAGACACAAGGATGGGGTGGAGTGGGGAAGCTCACACACCCTCTGCTTGTGCTGTACTGGTTTTGTGGGCAAGGAGAGGAATTCATTTTCCAGGGCTGAGATTCAGGCACCCTTCATAAGCAGTATATTTATGTACATGCATTTAAGAACGAATTTTAAAAGGAGTTAGAAACTGAGAGAATTTCAGGATGTACTCTCAAAAAACAAAGGGGCAGATTTATTTCTGGGGAAATCATCAAGATCAGGGTAGTTCTACTGGGGCTGCATTTAACAAAATGCATACAAGCAACCTGTAAAGCAGCTGTACTTGGAGAAACGTTCCTTTTGCTGTGCTATGTTGTCAGTCATCGCTTTAATTATCTCACAAGATGTCTTAGAGAGAACATAATCCATGCCAGCTATTGTCAGAAAGCTAAAGCTGATTTCTAATTAGGTATACAATGGCATCTATCATGTAAGCAAAGATCTGATGCCCCTCAAAAAAACATACCTGTGCGATATGAAGAAAAGCAGGACTTTTGTTGGCACTGGAAGTGTTTTTCATTTTTGGAGAGGTAAAATATACCGGTCCCTCTGATTTATCTTTACCCAGCATGAGAGACCTGCTCCAGTGAGTTGACAGATTTTACCATTTCTTTCCAATAAACAGCACTGTCCTAACAAAATACTGTAAGCTAAATCCTGCAGTTATGCAGACAATGCTTGGATGAAGCCAGAATTTCAACTTGAAAAATAGGCAGCAACGAGGCTGGCTGAGTGAAGAGCAAATAGCACAAATTTTGCACGTGCTTCTCTATGTGAAGGCACAGAGAGATCTTCTCCCCCTTGCACTCTACACAGGAATGGTTGGAAGAGGAACCCAACATGCAGGCAGATAAGGCTTCCCCAAAGTCACACCAAGGGACCTGGACAACAGTTGAAGCCACTGTTTCATTTTATACCTCTTACAGTATTGTAGCATTCATGGCAAGCAACAGGTCTGCTCAAGTAAAGACATGGGAACAAATTCTTCAAGCAGCTGGAGGCCACCCTTCCCTATTCACCTCTGTGCTAGCCACAACCTCATTATCTATCAGTGATTACTACACCAAGTTTTTCAGAAGAAGATAGGAACCTGTGTATCTGCCTGGTATTCTTCTCTATCAGACTGATTTAACACCTAGCTTCCATACCTGCTTGTAGTAAGACTGAAATGCAAGCCATTTTTCTACCTACAAGAAGAAACTGTCATTTGATCTTTGCTGCAGCACAGCCCTAATACATTTGAGTTTTAAAAGCGCTTCTTGCAAACGGAAATCCCAGGAAGCAAAAGCGGAAAACTCTTAAATGGTTCCTTGTCTGCGACACATCTGAAACAGAGTGTCTTGTCCCAGGGAGCCATTTCCATTTATTCGTATTTGCGCTTGAATTAATGCTCAGATTAGTGGGTCCTCATGAAGGAAAGGTCTGGGTTCAGAAGCAAGCAGAGAGCAAAGTGGCGAGAAGTAGGATCTCTCCCTGTTAGTTGCAGGAGCACCACTCAGCACAGTGTGTTGCCTGACCCTGGACATCCACTTGCTCCTGCCATGCCAACACATGTTAGGTGTGAAGAGCACCCTAATAGAAGTACTTGACCTAAACTGAACAAATTTCCTAATTGCAGTAAGACAGCACTTGAGGGTGTGGTTACCACAGAAAATCACACCCATGGACAGATTAGGAGCACCTGGCTGCACCTCATGCCTCCTAATGTCCCAAGGGCATGATTATCTCATCAGGTGCCACCTGCCAAGTCTTGTTGCTGAGGAGCTGGCTTTGGCACACCAGGTAGTTGGGGTGGGGTGGGGAGAGGAGAGGTGCACACAGGAGCAGGCACACATGCTTGTCCCAAGTGAATTCCTTAAAACTGAGTATTTACACTGAGATGATGCCTTGGTTCTGCTCAGACACATGGCTGCATTTGGGGGTTATAGAGAAGCAAGCTATTGTTTCTAAATCCTGTCTTGCACCCATAACATTGTCAGCACAGCTTGTATTGTGTGTTACTGGTTAATGGACATCCCTGAACTTGTTACTGTCCAGCCATGGCTTTTCCAGCCACTCAGTGCAATCTACTAGAGACCCAAACAGATGAATGGGCCTGAAAAATTGCCCTGATGGCAATTTTCAAAATGTTTTGCCCTTTTCTCCCAAGACAGGAGGACATAGCCAAAGTGAGACACAGGATCCATGACTTGCAAAGTGCTCTTACCATGAAAAGAACATGCCAGCTTCAAAATAGATAGCACATGTCCAGGTGAGGTTATGCTGTGCATATTGCCTCTGCATGCAAGTCCTTTTCATCTTTCCTATTCTCTTTCATCCCCAGTTCAAGATGTGAAGCATAACCTTCATGCAGCAATTAGTGGGTCACAGCCCAGCAAGAGAAGACCAAATCTCTGCCTCTACCAGGGATGTTGAGCTCCTCTGGAACAAAGACAATCATAAAACACAAGACAAAGCTCTAAGCCCAGAGGTAAGTTACTCTCGGTCGAAAGGATCTGTCTGGGTGAAAAACTTTCGGAGATTAGACTAATCCAGAGGCTGATGACCTTTAGGTCATAGTGCAAGAACTTCCTCTTTGATACACCTTTTACAACATAACCAGAGTGACATTAACAACAATAACCTGACCCACATCCCTCCCCTCAGAAGCACCTACCCTGGGCAGAGCTCCCCAGAGACAGAGAAGGGAGAAGAACAAAAGACTCCAGGGAGTCTATTAGGGATGTGCCAATCTCATTATTATGGGTGGTGCTCAGATACTGTGATGAGAGGTGCCAATAAAAGAAAACAACCAAAAACTGTAAAGCTAGATGGTGTACCCTTTAGGCCATGGGAGTGGAGAAAAAGGAATTTACTATGAATCAGATGAAGCCATATTTATTTGCACTCCCTTCCTTGGCCCTTTTGATAGCATCAAAGTCCACTGGATTTGAAGCTACCCTAACAGACTTAGCTGTAGCCCACAGCAGTAGGGAATAGATTTAAGCCCTGTCCTTTGCTTCTTGCTCACTGTGCTGTACAGCAGTGCTGTTCTCCATCCAGCAAAATCCTTCTCTCCTTTAAGGCTCAGCACAACAGGTCTGATTCAGAAATGTTCTCCTTCCTCTTCATTCCCCTTGAATTTCTCACCCTGAGTCACACCAGACTACAATATAACTTTAATGTGGAAAGTTTTGTGGGTACGTTTTGTTTTCTTTCAAATTCAGAAAATAAAAGGTACAACCGGAGGGGGAAAAAAAAGTGTCTCATGGTTGAGAGGACTCTTTTAACCAAGGAGTCACATGGCTCCCTGGCGAGCAGCCAAAGGAGTCATGAGAGATGCTGCCATTCCCCTCAGCACTCCCTTAACCATGTCCTGCCTGCTACCCAGCCTGCCACCACCCATCTTGCACCCCAAGGCCAGCAGCTCTACTTGGCCAAGTCTTGCTCGGCTGTGCCCATGGGTAACTGGCTGGCTACCATGGAAAGAGGAGGCACTGTCAGAAATTATGCTCATGACCTTGATAAGTGGCACTTTCGCCTTGCCCTCTCCTCAAGGCTGCACTGGACATGGTGGTGAAGAAGGTGGTGGCAATGCCATGTTTCAGACGAGATGCAATCATGCCATCTCCGCTGGTTGTGGTCAGAAAAGAGTCACTGAAAGTAATGACATGGCACTGACGCCACATTTTCTGTTTTCAAAGTGCTGTGGCAGCTTTCACGCTCCTGCCCCTCCCCGACCTCCAAGCCGCGCCAACATTGTTATTACCCTATTAAAGCTGTGGGAAACTGAGGCACGCAGAAGTCAGGATGCTGCTATTCAGCATCTCAGGCATCGCTCCCATCTTGGACCTCGCCTGTCTTCACCACAGAGCAAATGGAAAAGCACACTCTTTAGAGGGGATATCCCACTGCCCTGGCCAGGGTCTGGATCAATTAGAGATGCACTTGGGCTTTTTCAGATGTTTTCTTGCCTTGCTGCCAGGGGTATCAGGACCAGTGCTGGTCCTGCACGCCCATACAGCTCTGCAGGGTGCTACATAGTAGCTGCTGCATTCCACCCCAGACAGGAGTGAAATGATCCTTGCCCTGTTCACTTGAATACTGGGAGGATTAATTCACTTACAATCCTTGAATGAAAGAAACTATTATTAAATAGTAGTCACATTTCATAATTATGTCTCACTTTAGCCAGATTAGGAGGGTGGATATGATATCCAGTCCCAGTACTGAAGCACTTAAACAGTTTTAAATTAAATGCACCTCAATTTGTTTTCCAGGCAGACAGTGGGTTATATCTTTATGGCTTATGCTTACTTGCAGCTTTGAAAGCTGGGCTGCCCCACAATGCCTTGCACATAATGAGCAAATGCCTCACTGCTTTTGAAATGCTTCTCCCTTCAAAAAATAAATAACATTTTGTTGTTATGTCAGCTCTTACTGGCACCAGAGGCCATAATGATTCTTTCAATAGCCCATAGAACTGATTTTGGGTTTTGTCTGACATGGCCTTCTATTAATATTGCTTTTGCTGTATGTTCTTGGGAAATATGGCCACATTCTCTTTAAATTGCGTAATATGGCAGCCTGTGCCAAGGCTGTACTCAAATGGATACTGGAAGAACAAGGCTTATGCTGACTTTCTGTTTTGTTCTCCTCTCACTTGCACCAGAATCACTCCATTTACTGCAGCAGAGTTGTTCCTGCTTTATTAGCTTACTGATCTGTGGATGTAAGCCCAAGGAGGGGAGGCCCTCAGAGCTGAAAATACAAGATGTAAGAGCTTCCCAAAATGCTGCACAGATCTAAAGTGATGGCCATCCAGAAGAACACATATATTTTTATATGCCTTTGTTGTGTACTCCAAGTACGTGCTGGTGGAAGATACAACTCATCAGCATTATCTTTGGACCACAAATCTGTCAGTAAAGTCCCTGGAGTTCAAACAGTTTTGAAAGTGGTGCCATTGACTAGCAACGGGGTGGCTCTCCTTCAAATAAAAAATTTGGGACACACAGTACAGTGACCAGTGGACTTGATGCCACTTCACAGTGGAGAATTCTTCTGCCACATTTTAAAAATCCGAGGCTAGCTTTTGCCCTCATTTGCACACTTACTATACCACTGGATGTCCTTTTCTCTTATTACTTAGGAACTCAGGGTGAAATTTGACCTTGGACAAAGAGCTGGAACAAAGACTATGTCACCATGATGATTAAGTGGGATTTTTGCATAAACGTGAATTTTATCCTTTGTGGGTTCCTGCCACGAGGGAAATCTGATCCACAAGCATTGGCTGAAAAGAAAATAAATGTTCAAAACTGCAACTACAACGTGGGTACAAACTGTATGCACTATTAAAATTATTTCCAGAAAAAAAGTTGCAATAGGTCTCTAATTTAGCCTGTCTTCAGATTTTCTAAAGAAGGTATGATTTGCTGTAAAATAATTAATAGGTGATAATCATCTTGCTGTCAGACCCTCATAGAAGAAAGATTTTTTTATGATGAGAGCAACTATTTTAGGCCTTAACTATCTTAACTTCAGAAAAGCTGTCTGTACTGCATTAGAACTGAATGAGGCAGCTAACTTTCAGCTCCATTGCACTATCAAGAAAACTGCCTTTCAGAAATAAAGCCCAAAAGGAAAACATGGAAAAGACAACTCAGTACTTTACCTAAAGGTTTGTCTTAACAACATGTAGGCAGTAACAGAAATGGGAAATCATAGAAATATATTGCATACGGACAGAAAAACCTACTGAGAACAGACTTCAAGTCTCTGCCTCTAGCATTTCTTCACATTTGCTCTAGTTGAAGTATTTGCAACGTTCCTTATGCATGTGTTGTAGCAAAAGTAAATACATAGGAGTTGTCTTCACAAGAAGTAGCCAGCAAGTCCTATGCAGCTCTCCACAATGCAGGGAAAACGTATCCTTTCGCCTTTTGGGGGGCCTGAAGGGAGAGTGAGGGAGAAGGAGAGGATGTTAATGAGCCTTAAAGGACTGAAAGACATTCTTCAGGAACCTGTCTGCCTTTGTTTTTCTTCCAGAGCACTCCTGTGCCTGAGCTCCTGGTCTTTCTTAACCTCACAAGTAAGTCTGGGCTTATAAACCTGAAACTCTCAGAGACAAGTTTGTTTAGCTCATTGCCAGGGTATTGACATGCACACAGCACAATCCCAGAAACCAGAAGTCATGGAGACTTCACATTTGTGTAGATATTTTGGTCATGGTTCTCATGCCTAGAGGTCTGGCTGGTTCCCATAGAATTCTTCCATGTAGAGTGCTACTGTAATAGTATATAAGTGATATACCTGGGGCAGGTTGGGACAATGCTGTACAGGAGGGCAGTGAAGTTTTCAGAAGGAAAAAGCAAAAATAATAAGCAGAATCAAGCAGACAGATGAACCTGGAGTTGCCAAAAGCCATCTGCCAGGTAGTTAGCAGATAAAGGTGTTTTGCCAGCATGAAAGACATCTTTGGGAATCCAGCGAGGGTAAAATGACATGCAAAAGTTATAGGCTGAAGAAATCGGGCTTGCAACATTAACCAGTTCTGTAACGCATGGCGTCAGCATGCCTGCAGAAATTCCTTGGTCTATAGCTCGTCCCAGCTTTCTGTTGCTTGTGGTAACTTGGGAGGACTAGAGGGTTAGACTGTATTTTTGGGATTAGGAATCTCTCTGACAGTATTTCAATCCAAATTACAAAGTCCCATGCCTGAGAAAACACTTGGCACCATTCTACCTTTAGCATGCTATATTGCCAGGTACGCACAGTGCATTTTTTCCATTACACAAAATGTGTTTGCCAGTCTAACTGTATAATTGCAGCTCATTTTGCTTAGCTCTTTAACACCTCCTTTGAAAGATTGTCTTCTGAGGGATTAGCCTTGTTCTTTGTTTAATATGTAAGCATATCTGCATTTAATCTTACCTACTCACCTGAATATTTCACGTTGCTTTATACTCACTTGTTATATTACGTTAGGAATGCAGCACGTTATAATTCCACACTGTCATCCTACAAATTCTGGATGCTGCCACCTTTCCTTATAATTATTTAAGTAATTACTTTATTTTCAACTTTAAGGTGTGTTAGACATCTATTTCTCAGAACCTGCTTGCCACGAAAAATTGAAAGAGGTGCCTACATCCAAATACATTTAGATTCAAGGATTTTCACAACCTGGGTGCTCGGCCTGCATCAGGGCAAGGAGAGGGGTGGCCAGTCACACATTTACCAAAGCTCTGCAGTTTTAGACAGGGGATTTTAGTGCGGGTCTCTCAGAGAAATGATGGCCTTTATCTTCTAAAGCTACTGAGAAGTCATATCACAGTAACTTTACCATCTTTGTGTGACATCTTCAATACATGGAAATAGCCTGTATCAGGCAGATAAGCCAAGTTTATTGTGATTATGACAGCCCAGCATACAAATATTCTTCATCTTTCTTGTTTCTGCTGAGTGACAGCATTGATTTTAAGTGATCCTGCAAATAGTCCATACTCCTCGGTGGTTCACCTGTCCTGTCTCTAAGCAAACACATCTCTGTGGGACAGTAAAGTTGAAGACCTGTTCCAAAGCCTCTCTATGTACTATGTAAAAGGAGTATCTAAAGATCTCAGCAGAGCTCTCCTTGGGCACAGGATACTGCACAAATGGAGACTGAGAGAGCAAACGTGCCCTGAAGCATGTGCAGTCTTAGTTATAATACAAATAAGGTGCAAAAGCAGGGAAATTATGTATTTACTCCGCAGTCCAGTGACTGAACCAGGGAAAATCCTGTTCCCGTAACAGCCAGTTTTATCATAAAGGTCAATACAGCCCTGATGTAACCGGGATGGGAAGAGTTACCCAGAGTGTGTAGCCCTGACTGTATCAGCTAATGCAGGAGCATCAGTCACACAGGTTTATATTAATAGGAAAGCTGTACTCATCATCGCCTTGAAGGGTCTGCACCACAGAGCAGGCTGGTGTTCTCTGCTCGCATAGCTGCTTCCCACACTACACAGACTAATAGACAAGACTTAGAGACTGTCTCCAGCAGCCCTAATCTTCAGCAATATAGGTACGAGTACTTTCTTGTAGGTATATGAAATAGATGCGTTCCTTCTAACTGCTTCCCACAAGTGCAGAGAATCCCTGTTGTAAAGGACATGGAATTGTAAGGACATGGAAGCATCAGCAGAACAGATGCAAAACATGCAGAGGATTTTTCTCTATATACATTTCCTAACCAGCCAGTAATATCTACTCACTGTTATAAATTATTTGCTGTATTGTGGTACTAGAATACATAACCGCTTGGAAGATTTATGCTGCTATTAATATGTACACACACTCTCTCTTACTAGTTATTCCAAATCGCTTTATAGCAAATAACTGAATTAACTCCATCTATGTACCAGCAGATAATCCCTGAAATAAGCTTCTTAAGAACCAACTCTCATGTTGCTGATGAATACATCCAGCTCTAAAGAAGATGAACAGTGAAAGGAGTACACAAAAGGAAAGTTGGACTATCACCATTTCCTTTAGAAGAAGCTAAATATGTATATGTGTACATATACATGCACACTCAAACATGCACTGCCAGAAACGGTGCCAGACAGTATTATATATAATCCTGGTTTTTAGATATTTATACTAATTACATCAACATTACTAAATGTCAGTTTTATACTTTAAACATGTAATTGGATTACCAAAATATGTCCAGTGCATTAAAATGCATCAATCATCCTACTACCAGCTATTCTAGCTGCAGTCAGTTTTATTTTTTGAAAAGTCAGACACTAATTGCTTCTGGTTGTAAAAATGTCTACAGTGTCTCAGAGAGCCAAAGGTTACTGGGCAAGCACACCAAAGATTATTACTTTATCAGATAGCATGTTTACAATATAAAAATTGGTTTTATAGAGGAGTCGGTTGTTTAAACTAGTTTTGGATGTAGTCTACTATAACTTCACTTTCTTCCCAGCTAGTGCACACAAAACACTGAGTCCCGGGGCCTTTTTTATTCTAAAAATTAAATTAAATTTCATCATTGCCTTTTTCATTCTGAAAATTCCATTTCATTACGATGTGATTTTAGCTTTACAGCTTTTCTAACAGAATAAACGAGCTGCATCTGCATCGTATGTCCCCCCGCCTCGCCCCGACTCACACACACCAACAGAGACAGAGCATGGACACCCTGTGCTCAGTTTGCTCAGCCACTACATCTTTCCCCCGATAGGTTCGTCTTTATCCCTGAAGGACCAGCAACTCCGAGGCCGAGGAGTTGTTCCCACAGCCAAAAGATGATAGAGATCTCGGGCAAAATTAACGTAACCATTGACAGTGCATGAGAGCTCGCTAAATAGCAGCTTGGGAAGCATCCTCCCCTCCAGAGAGCGCGGGTAGCAGAAACAGACACCAGAAGATAATGCTCGAACAGGCTCTACTATGCTTTAATCTTCAAAAGCTACCATTAGTAAGTCAGAGAAGTATATTTACCCACAAGATAAACACCACAAGTTCGCTAGGCTACTATCCATTAAGCACTGAAATAACTCTTCTTTCTTTTAACCTTCCAGCGGGAGCAAGGCGAAGCATCGCAGCGCGCCCGGCTCTCTCCGCCGCTGCTCCCTGCTTCTTGGGGGGCAAAGAGGGGGGGCACACAGCTGAGACACAGCAAGCCGGGCCGAGGGCGGCACGGAGGGAGGGCGGGGAGCCGGGGGACCCCGGGCAGCCTGTCCCCACCGGCGCCGGGTGCGCTTCTCTCTCTCCGGGAAGGCAACAGGCTCCGTGCCTCCGGAGTGATGGATGGAGGGAGGTGCGCGTTTGGTTTGGGGCTCTGCTTTGTTGGGTTTCACCTCCTGATCCCTTTCCCTTCTGCTCTGCTGGATTGCAATAGCCACCTCGGCTCCGGCTCCGCGGGTCCAGCTCCCAGTGACCTGCCGCTGAGGGGATGAACTGGGGATGGCACAGGGAAAAGCGAGGGAGCATTATTTATCCCCAACAGTCTCTCATTGTCGCGGGGCAGCGCTCAAAAGATCCCCAAGCAGTTCGCTCTAAATAAAGCAGGCATTGCTTCCCTTGTATTTCCCCTCAGCAGTCGCCTTAGTATTATTATTATACTTCTATAGCTTTTGCTTTCGGACCTTATAATTATGTCACACAGCAAGGGAAACCGCTAGCATCCCAGCATCTGGTGTGCGGTTTAAAACTTTTGTTTCAAGATTTGAACTATTTATAGAAGGAAAACTTTGTAGGATAGTAATTTCCTACGGTTTTGAGAAAAATATGGCTACGCTTATATTAAAAGGGTGTATTTATTTATTTATTACGACTCCTTCCTCCTGTTAGGGGAAAAAAAAAAAAAAAAAAAAAAAAAGATAGGACTGCAATTTTTTTACAAGCAATTGGTCACCTACCAACAGACGTATCTCTCCTGTGAATAGAAACAGACAGCTCTGGCTATTTGGTTTAATCAGTAGCATCCAACCGAATTAAACCTAACGTGCTTCCGTAAATCAAGAGTCTTTAAAAATCGGTAGCCAAGGCATGTGCATTTCATTAAGAATTAAGAATGTAGAAACAGGCGTTTAGTTTCTTTTTATGGGTGTGTTTATTCCTACTTTACTTCCACAGCGGTGGGTTATATTTTTCCATAGCCCACAGAAATTACACACACACACACATAGAGGAACACACACACGTGCTTGTTATGTGCATGTGCTTCCTTGCATGCATACAGAGAAAAAAATAAGATCTATGGGTATTAAAATCCACACACAGCTCAGGGGTAGGAGCTCAAATTTTGCACCCGCCGGAGTGAAAATGGTCTGAGCTCTACACGGGGGTGGGAAAGAAGGGGAAATCCGCCCGGATCCCGCAGCCGAGCTGAACGCGAGGCCGGGGGTGCCGAGGCGGGTTTTCCCCATCACCGACCAGATCTCGCCCCAGCCGAGGTGAGCCCCTCTGCCGTGGCCCCTGGGCCGCCTGTCCCAGACCCGAACCGCCTGCCTCGCTTCCCGGAGCTCCCCCGGGCCCGATCCCCGAATCCCGGCAAGAAGGGAACACGCCGTGCCCCGGGGCTGTGAGGTTGCTCAAGGCAGGGAGAAGGGTCCCGATTTGAGACCGGCTCCACCGGCCGGGGGACCGGCCGCCCCCAGCGCCCTCCTCTCCCCACAGCTGGCCCAAAGCGTGGTCAGGTCTCGCCCGGGGCGCGGAGAGCAGAAGCCTCTGACATCTCTCCGGCAGCTCCTCCGGGCTGCGGCGTGCAGCCCCGGCCGGGCCCGGCTCCCCTCAGCACCGCGGCTGGCCGGCTCCGGGACCCCCGGCCCGCCACCCCCGACCCCCTAACACGGCGCTCGGCGGGGACAGAGACCTGCCGGGGGACCTGCAGGAGCACGACGGCGGACACTCTCTCCGCAGCCCGCACGGACTAGCCCAGCCGCTACTTTTCCACCGCAACGTTAGATACAGATATAGATATTAAAAAAAAAAAAAAAAAAGAGAGACCGAAACTCCTTGCAGTCCCACCCACCGACTCTCATTTCCCCCACCCCTACCTCCACCCCCTTCCTCACAAGGAAAAGGTCCTGGAGCCAGCTCTAACTGCGGGACTGGAGATACCTCCGGAGCAAAAGCAGCCGGCTAGCAAGGGCCTCCACGGCCGGGGGCTGTCCCCGGGCTGCGGGGCTGGGCGCTCGCCGCCGGCTGCAGCAGCTCCCCGCTCCTCGGGATCTCCGCGCAGACACACACTTCCCCCGACGAGCGCGAAGAGATGCCCATCTCCGGTTTGGCAGGAGGAGGAGTCGGGGTCGGAGTCCCCAGGGGAGACGCCGGCCGCTCCGTGCCCCGTGCCCCGCCGCCCTCCAAGGTGCGCCGCCCTCGCTGAGGGCACGCCGAGCCCCGGCCCCGCCGGCGGGACAGCCCCGGGAGTTACCTGGCGGTGCGCACCTTCCCCCGGCGGCGTCCAAGCAGCGGCGCCAGCACCACTGCCACCAGCACAGCACCACCGCCACCACCATCCTCACCACCAAGCACTGCACGGAGCTGCCGCCCGTGCTGGCTTCTCCCGGCTCCCTCTGCTTGCCTTGCGCGTTACCCCCTAGGTAGCTGCTAGCGGGGTAATTTCAAACAGGATTTTGAAAAAAAAAAAAATAAAAATAAAAAAAAAATCTGGATCACTTACAGGTAACTCCCACTGGTAAGGATGAGGAAAATCTGAGGGTAATACACTGAGAGTAACACACTGCGAGATGAAAAAAGGATCATGGCTGAATCCCGTTTACACTCTTGGAGTTCGCTTCCTTGGTTATTCCTTTCTGGGCCCCCCTGGTCGTAATTCCCCACCCTTTTTGGTGTCAGCTGTGGCTTGAATCTGAGTTGGAATCCAGTCCCTTGGGCTTGGGGGGGCTTTGTCTGTTTGTTTGTTTGTTTGTTTGTATTGTTGTGTCTAGTATTCCCCTGGTGCTAATGCTGCTCCCTGGGCAGAGTATGTGCTGCTGCCGCTGTTCTCGCTGCTGCTGCTGCCTCTGGGCTCCTGCCTGTCATGTCTCAGTGGTTGGAAGTTGTTACAGTGGGTTCTCGTATTGGAATGAGAATGGTTTAAGGGATTTGGATGGCAGAAAGTGCCTCTCTCTCTCTCTCTCCCCCCCTCTCTCTGTAACTCTCCTGAGACTCGGGGCTGCCATTGGGCAGTCAGTCACTGCAATCCGCCTACTTTTTTCTCTCCCTCTCTCTCTTTTTTTTTTCTTTTTTTTTTTTTTTTCTAAAGGGGAGGTTGACAATGGAGAGACACTGATCTCGCCCGGGCTGCAATGAATTCTCGCTCCCTGGCTGAGCCTTCTCCCTACGCTTCGCTCCGAGGGCGCTCCTCACCCACTTCATGGGGCATTTTCACAGCTCTCGCTCGGCGGGGTCCCGGTGTCTGCCGCGGCACCCTTTCAGCTCGCCCTGGAGAGACCTGAAGGAGTTGGCAGCTCCCAGCTCCGCTCTCGGTTAATTGCTTTATTATGGGTGGCTGCCTCACTTCTCCCCGAAGACCACGGCCGTCCCTCCAGCTTCGGCAGGGTTTTGGCTCTTGTTATCCCCGGTGTTGAAAATTAAGCTCCGGTTTCAGGGGATCTTTAAAAAAAAAAAAAAAAAAAAAAAAAAAAAACCAAACAAACATATATGTTGTCGTAACCCGCCTGAGTGGGAAATAAAAACATGAACACTCGTAGCTTCCTGGCGAGATTGGATTTCGCGTGAGAGAAAGGGGAGGGAAAGGATTGGTGTGAAACAACCGGTGTGGTGGGGCGAGCAGGGGGCGCAGCGCCTCGCCGGTGCCGCAGTCTCTGCCGGCGGCTCCCGGGACCCCGCACCTCTTGCCGCTCCCGCAGGAAGAACTGTGGTCTCCTCTCTTCCCTCTCCCCCTCTCCTTCCTGAGAAGATGCCAGTCAGAAGAGACGTTTCCCGGCAGGTTAGTTGCCTCTCCCCTGCCTTTCCCCCGATCCGGGTGGCTCCTGTCCCTCGGCACCGCCGCGCCCCGGGGCGAAGGGATGCTCGACTCTTCCCCGCTCGGGCGGGAGGGAGCCCTTCACCCCATGTAGCTCAGCCGTGCAGGAGACAGTCGCTCCTCCTCTTTGCTACGTTGGGCGTTTGTCCTTATTTTCGGGGAGGGGGTTGAATAGTTGTTAGTCGTGGAAGAGGTGGTGTAAAGACGTGTGCTCTGGACGCCGGGGTTAGGGTTTGAAAACGAACCCCGGAAAAGAAACGTGCGCGGCAGATAATTTAGCACAACTGCAGCCGAAATGAGAAAGAACCGGACTCCGAAGTGTCCTCTGTCCGTAGAGTTTGTTGTAAACTTTCGTCTCAGGCTAATTGCCTAATGAGGGAAGGAGCTTTCTTGGCCAAGAGTTCTTCTCAACACTCTGAGAACACCTCCTCCAGTTAACCAGTCCCGGCACATGGGTGCAGCTGTCCCCGTGACACAACGAAATATTCCTCCACATGGAATGGGAATTGCAGAATTGATGTAAAACGTTGTCTGCCGCTGAATACGCGGTAAAAATCTTCTGGAGGTTTGGTTTCATTTAACCACTTTCATCTACAACTTCAGTGCAGAAGCTGGTACCGTCAACGTCCTTTTGAGAAACGCTGATCTCGTTTAACAAGGGAGAGAAGCTTAAGCATCTCAACGATTATTTGCATCCCAAAATAATCTTATTTATAATTCTTTAAGTTTATAAAATCGTCGTATTTGTACTTATGTACGTATGTGTGTGTGGGGGTATGTATATATACAGACATATAGATGCGTATCTCTTGTAATCCCCGTTCTCCCTCTCAGACATGCAGGTTGTGGTTGGGGCAGCTGCGCTGAACGTGAACTAGGAGAAGGGGTAGCCACTTTTGATGTTTTATTTCTAACATTTGTTCGACTTCGGATATATTTTTAAATGTGCATCTGCTTTTAAAGACGTGCCTGGGGAAGAGAAGAAAGAAGGAGAACAAGAAGAAGAAGAAAAAGAAAAGTGAATTGTAAAAATGAAAAGTAAAAGCTGGCGCTGGAAAACTTCGAACCGGTGCTGGCAGTTTGACCCAGTCCAGCTGAAACGAAGACGGTTTACCAAGCTGCGCAATTTTCAGATCGAAGCTGATTTATCCACAGTTTAGCTGCGTAGGGGAAGGAAACTTGTATAAAATAAACCAAACGTGCCGTTTCTTTTCGGAAGTTAAATTTTATTCTAAAACCACGGGCTGGTTGTTACGTCGGTGAATTAATAATGATGAGTATGATTATAAGAATAACCCGTTACATTCCATCCAAAAGGTTTCTACACGCATGTCAGCCAGGGGTAGCAAGAAGTGCACTTGTTTTGTTGATTGAAGCCGAATATATTCCTTTCAACAAAGTCGTGTGTCACTGGAGGAGAGGGTATTGTCGGGAACGCCTAATATGGGCATTTCAGCATCTGTCGTTCCTTCTTCCACAAACACGTGTATTTTTGACAAAATAGAGGCAGAACGGCACCGAAAATGGTTGCCGACACCATCGTCGGGTAGGTGAAGCAGAGCAGGCACGAATAGAGTATTTATGTGTATATATATCTCTTTTTTCCCCTTTTATCTGTCTATTCCCAGTTGCGGCTTCTTTCTTTCCTTAAACCTGCGGAGTGTCCGGCACAAGAGCACGTCGGAAGCCAGTAAGAGCTTTGAAGGTCCGCCCGGTTAGGAACATACTGCCCTCCTTTCTGATCAGAACCGGGTATTTCTTGTAGCTCGTCGAGCTGCAAGTTTAGTGTCAGGGGAAAGAAGCGGAAGGAATTATGAGCTTCTTAAATTTCGCGGACATCTGGTTGGTGGGTATAACGAGGAGTGGCGGCGGTAGCGGCACAACGGAGAGTGTCCGTGGAGTGGCCGGGGAGAGTGTCGTTCCGCCGGGGGGATGGTGTCAGGCGGTCCCGGTCCCGGCCCCGCAGCCGCCCCGTTCGGGGCTCCCAGCGTAAATCCCGCGATTCTCCTCCCGGGGAGCCCGCGGCCTCGCCGGGGCTCCTGGCGCTGCCACGTGGTGCCCGCCGTCGAGGCTGCGCCCCAGCTGCTGCCTGCTGCCGGGCCGGGGGTACCGGACACGGCCGGCCCGGGTGCCCGGGCTCTCCGCCGCCGGGCAGCCACGGGGATGGGCAAGGGGAGCGGGATTTCGTTTGCTCCAAAAGCAGCAAATCTAGCGTGAACTTCACCCTAGGGGCGGGGAGCGGGGTCAGCTGGCTCGTTCCCGCCATACGGTTCCCGGGAGTCCCGAAGGGGAGCAGCGTGCTCCAGCCTTCCCTGTCGGGGCCGGGGTGCCCGGAGCCCGCAGCCCTGTGCGCCCCCAGCTCGGATCGCCTTTGCTGCAGGGGCAAGGAGGAAGCGTCTCCGCAGCACCCCGAAAGGGTGCCGGCGCCTTTCGTTGTTCCCTTGGGCAGCGCCAGCTCCCACCGCCTCTATCCCTCGAACCGCACCTTGTCCTCCGCCCCACGGGATGAGAGGACCCCTCTCCGCTCCCCTTGGCGCTGCCTCGGCTGCCCCCCTGCTTTCCCTTCAGAAAAGATAAAGAGGAAAATAGTGGGTTTTGCCCCCAAAGCCCTGATCCCCGCGGCTCCGTTTTTCCAAAGGTCACATCCCTCATCCCCAGAGCATCCGCTGTAATCTGCATCTGCGGTACAGCTGTGATTTTTAACTTCCGATGTATTTATTAATTAAACTGGAACCGAGTTCTCTGCGATCTTCGCAGGAAACGTTTCTGTTTCAATCCTGCTGCTAGCCGGGCTCAATATTTGATGTGATTTATTTTCGCGAGGGGTTACATTGAGTCAGCAGGTTTGCAGTCCCTTTACGCTTGGGTGCCCGGCCGGAAACGTCATCGACAGAAATATCAAGGGATGCTTCACCTCACGCCTCCGGCAAACTCGGGGATAGGAAATAGAAACGGGAACAATGGGAATTCCCTGAGGGAACACAGCCTGAGCCATATCTCGCTCTCTCCTCCTGGCTGGACATAGCGGCTTCTTTACGGTATCCTGCAGTGTCACCTCATGGGACACCCCCCGCCCCGTCCAACCGCTGAGTGAATACTTATGTATTTATTGCGTAATTTTCTCTCCCGTCGGTCTCATGTTTGCCACTGAAAATGCAGCTTTTAGCACGTTCTATTAAGACATGAACACGTGCTCCGCAGAAAAGAAAGAAATAAATTAAAAAGCCTGCCAAGTCTAACCTCTTTGCTATCGCAGCCACAATGGCTCTCTCCCTGACGCTGCAAAATAAACCTAATGCACTGGAAGACAAACTACGTTTTATCTCACTTCATCTCTCTCCCTTTTCTATGCAAAAAGCTCACTAGAAAAGGTATCATTACACTCAAAGGATATGGTTTCAACAAAATGGTAGTTCCAGTGGTTGATGAAAGAGGAAATAATTGCATCCCACATGCCTAGCCTAGAAGTAGCCCTGGATCTCATAGCAAATTTCTCTCCTATTGTTCAGAGAAAGTGAAGTGTCCTCATCGCTTTACAGGCATGGTGATGGATCTGATGGGGTTTCTGTAAGGGCTTTTACTGATCTGCTGTCCACTCAGTTTTACTTCTCAGGCTCAGTCCAACAGCTTTCTTGTGATATCTGCTTTGAATCCCCTTCTAAACCAGCCACAATCAATTTCGAAAAGAGATCTGCCTTCCAGACTGTAACATGTGCCCAGGCTTCTGTTCCCTTTAAAAATAAAACCGCAGCGAAAGCGAACAGCAACATCATTACCCTTATTTTGCAAAGCATTTTCTTTGAGCTCGCCTGCCTCTCTGTGAGGGATGTGTTGTACGAAGTCCTCCAGCTATTGAAGTCGTGCCCCCGTCATAGCTTCATTTATGGATGCACAGCCTCACCAAATTCACTTCTCATCCAAACCTCTGTCAGTCTGAGCCTGCAGGACGACAGAGCCCATCGCTACGACAAAGGTCGGCGCAGGTATTTAGCCCTGCAGAGGTTAGAGCACGGATAACTACCTCATGTCTCCAGCAGGCACGATTTAGGGCTATCCCCGGGCATGTTTGCCGGCCAGGACAGGGAGCGGTGAGGAAGGCATCTCCCGTGCCCCCTCCGCGCCCGCGCATCCTCCGCGGGTCGCCCGCGGAACAGGGCCGCGCTCCGCCAGCCCCCCCGCGGCGGCACCTGTGGCTGTGGGGGCGGGTTGAGAGCCGTGCCATAAATAAATAAATAAATAAATAAATAAATAAACAGGCGTGCATACACGGGGATGCAACCCGGTTGGTGACCCTCCAGAAGGTGGCCCGTGGCAAACGAGGCAGTCCTTGCTGCCCGCAGCTAGGGAAGGAGCGGGCAAGGGGAGTTCCCGGTGGGTGGGCACCGACCCTGCTTGGGCAACCGTCGTTTCTCTTCTCATCCCCGAGGAACCTGATTTAATTTTTGCCCCCTCTCCCGGAGTAACCTTAATCCTCGCCTCTGGCGTGCTCCCTTTCGCATATTCCCTCCTTTCCCCCGCCAGCCCCCTCCTCCCCACCGCTGCTCGGACTGCTGACAGCGGAGACGGGGCTGTCCCCGCCGCGCACCCTGCCCGGAGCAGCGCCCGCGGCTGTGGCGGTGGGGCGGGCGGGAGAGGCGGCGAGGCGGCCGGTATGTTACGGCCCCAGCAGGTCCCGGCAGCCGGGCGGGCAGGGCCGGGCAGCTGCCCGCTTGTCGCTGAGCCTCTGCTCTCGCGCTGTGCTCCAGGAATGGGTGTTGCGCCGCGCAGCGCTGCCGGCCGGCCTGCTTGTCCCTCTGGGGAGTTATCCCCGCTCTCCCGCCTTTGGGGGCTGGTCTTTGGCTCCCCTCGTCTTGCCCGCATTGATTTCAAGGTGAGAAGCGAGCGTTTCTGGATTGCACCTCACGTTATGCATTCTTGATCATTAAAAAAAAAAAAATCCCGCAGCTATGAAAAGACAGAATCTTTAAAGAGTTTGTAGCTCGACAGGTAAGGACTCGGCTGGGGCTCAGGAATGTGGAAATTCAACTCAAGTCAGCCTACTGCGACGAGCAATATTAATAAAACCATACAGGTACGGGGTGGGGAAAGGAAGAGGGAGAGAGGGGAAAACTTGGCAACTAAAAGAACGGAGTGATCTCGATCGCGGTGATCAAACACCGAGGAGCAAACAGCGGGCCTCCCTGGAGCCCCCGCTGCCAGCCGGCCTGCGGGCCCCCGGGCTGGTCCGGTCGGTGGAGCCCGCTCGGCTTCCCGGGCGCTTCAGCGCGGAGGTAGCCGGACCAGTTGTCAAGATAATTTCAACACGTCCGTGTGATGGATAGAAACGCAAATTGTGTCTAGGCCTGCATAAAACAAATCCCTGAGTGCAGGTTCAGAGCAGGGATTCCCCTCCTCCCGCCCCTTTCGCCTTTTTAATACTTAAGCTCTGCTCTATTGTCCCAGCAGCAGCGGCTGAGTTAACTCTGTCAGGCTGCTTTTTTTTCTTGCCTTTTTTTTTTTTTTCCTGAGGGTACACTACGCCAGAGATAATATTTAAGTTCGCTTAAGCAGTACAAAATAAAAGGACCCGTCATCACCCGCGACCGGCTCCCTCCAGGCTCGGGGCTGCTGGAGCTCCCCGTGGCTGAGCGGCCCCGCAGCCTCGGGACCCGGGAGAAACCCACGGGCGCTTTGTGGGGGCTGCCACCGCTTGGACACCCGCGGGAGGGGGGACGACAGAGAGAAATAATCACCTCTTTCTTTCCTTTTTTTTTTTCCTTTTTTTTTTTCCTTTGCAACATTTTGTTCACAACTCTGTAATAGCGTGACCCAAAAGCCAAGGAGATTTGTCGTGCACAAGGACTTACCCTAATTTGACATAGATGACTCCAAAGCATAGAAACACGTAGAAAATCCACTTCCGAAAGTTTCTGTGCATGATCTAGGGAATGGACTGAGCCATAAAAATTGCACAAAAAGTCGAACTGATCTTGTCGGTTAAATCCCAGTCAAGAGCATTGCTGAAGCTACCCAGGAGCAAAGCCGGCCGAACTGTAAAAAATCAACACCGTGCAGGTAAGCAGCTCTTCCTAGAGCCATGGTGACCGAAAGCGGCTACGATATTAAAGCTAAGAGGGAGGAAAAAATAGAGAGAGCTGCTCAAAACGGTAAAACAAAAACCCAAGACAGACAGTCTGAGGGAGAAAATGAGCAAGCACTGATCTTGATCAGCTGCCTCATAGAGCCCTGAAGTTCAATGTGTTTTTACTTGTTCTGACTTCCCCAGGTAACACTACGTATCTTGCAATCTGTGGCTCCAGGTAGGAGGATCTCTCTCTCTCTCTCTCTCTCTCTCTCTCCTGCTCTTCCCTCCTCCCCGTATGTGTCAGGATCCAATACATATCTTATCTGTCTCTGTGCATGTTCGTGTGCGAGTTATGCGTGTCTTTGTGTTTCAGAAGGCATGTCCTTAAGTCGGAGTGTTGGGGGAAACACATGAAACGTATCCAATAAGGGAAATAAAGGATTCGTCCTCTCAAACCGAAGCATTTTTTCATTTCCTCTAGTATGGTAATGCGGCTGGATTTGCAATGTATGGACTTCGCAAAAGAGATTGTTAAAAATTTTTTTTTCTTCTTCCTTTTTTAATTTTTTTTTTCTTTCTAATCAAAAAGAGACAGGCATTAACCCCCATTTGCTTACAACCCCATATCTTAGAAAGCGATGTGTATGTGTGTGTGTGTCCACACTATTTCTCTTTGGCCATTCAACCTTGCTGAACACAAATGCCTGACACTAAATTTGATTTCATTTTCCACAGTAAGAAAACATTCTTCTTTTTTTTAAGAAACAGGTATACTTGGCTTTTAACACTGGTTTAGGATATTCAGTTTGCTGCTGCTAGGGAGATTAATCGGTGAGACAAAACCTCACTTTGTGTTCAGACAGTTAAGCAATGCTTCCTTTTCTTTCTGTCTTTCTCACTGTGTTTTCTTTCTTCCTCTGTCTTTCTTTCACACTGATTTCTGAGCTGCCCATTTTATTCCTGAATTATGTGGAATTATCTATTTCACTCTTCTACACAATGTGTGCCTGTCTGGAGGCATATATCTGCATGCATATGCACGCTTAAATAGCACTCAAATACAAGTTTGTGGGCTGTGGTAAGTTATGTAGATAGGGATAAACCCGCGCACCTATGCCCACTTATACACATACATTTATATACATGTAGTAACAGTAAACATGGATAGCTCTAGGCATCTTTCAAATACAATCGGCTAAACACACACCAGTAAAGGCTGAAGGGAAAGCAGGCAGTGACAAGCAAGCAAAAGAGGCTGAACACAGAACTTCATCAGAAAGCCTCTATCTTGATGGAGAAAACAAAGGGGTTTTTTTAAAGCCCAGCCAGGCTGCCGTAGTTGAAGAGATGCAGTGTGAAATCGCAGGTCGTGTTTAGATGACTCCCACAGACAGCACTGCCCGCACCTTGCCGTCACCCACCCAGCTCTCGAAAAGAGGGTCTCCTCGGGGCATGGCGCAGAGATCCCAAGCCTGACCCTGGCAGGGGGAAGCGGGAGGGTAGCGGGACAGAGAAGGGCCCTGCTGTGTGGTGGCTCATGCCGAGTCCCCTCCCTGGGACGGACGGAGACGGCCGAGCCTGCTCACCGCACGGCCGCCCTCCGCTATCTCTCCCTACTGATCGGTGTGGCTCTGCCTTTCCCCCCGCATTCCTCACGTTTTATTCTTTAATACTGAATGCTCCGGCCCTTGCAGGCAGCCAGCCCCCCTCCAGACCGCTTCTGCTACATTTTTCCTAATACTTAACTATCATCAATGTGTCCTTTCAAAATGCTGCGTTTTCCCTTCATGCTCTTTCCCTTGTATTTAAATGTCCTTTACTCTTTTCCCTCTCTGACCGAACACCTTTTTTTTTTTTTTTCTTGCATCCCTACTATTTTTTAAGGACTTTCAGGTGAGACCATATTTCACTTTTGCAAACCCATTTCCCCAAGAGCCTCATGACTTTACCCAGAGCTGCCATCCGAATGGCATCCAACACACAGAGGACATTCCAGATGCAGCCTCCCTTCTCCTTACCCCTCCCTCTTTTTCCCCGCTGTTGGAAGCCTTTTGCAAGCGAGGTTCCCTCCCGAGAGCCCCGGGCGCCCGCGGGTCGCGGAGCGGGCGCTGCCCGCGGGCGTGGGAGGCGCGGGGGACGCACAGGCCTTCCGTCCGGCCCCGGCGGGAGGAGACGCGGCGGCCGAGCCGAGGCGGCGGCAGCGGGCAGTCTCTGGCAGCTTCTGCCCCCGGCCCCGCGAAGGCCACGGAAAGCTGGGCCGGGGCGGCCCCGGCGCCGGGCGCGGCCGCGTCCCGCGGGGTAACACCGCCACCCAGGGGCGGCAGCCGGTGGCGCCGGCGGAGGTGGCCGGGCCGGGGCGAGGCTCTCGGCGGCTGCGGGGAGTCGTGGGGTCCGAGGGCGGCGAGGCGAGAGGGGGGTGCTCCACGTTCCCACCGGGTTGTGATGGGATCAGAAACGGCGGTTCCCGAGCGCAGGCCTGTGCCCTCCGTCCCGGACCCTCGCCGCGGCCGCTGGCTTTAAGGGCGCAAAATCTGGGTGTTGGCCGTGAACTGCTTTCCTTTCCCTTGCACGTACCCCACACCCGCGCACAAACTCGGGCGTGGGGCTGAGTCCAGCGTGGCGGGGCACCCTTCCTCTCGCTGTAAAGCTGTGCCGCTGCGTGGGCAGGAATTAAGCCTTTGCTGAGCTAGGGAGATAAGAAAGAGAGGCTCAGCAACACAGCTATTAGTTGCTATGTGACTTCTCTACATATCACTTACACCTGCTTGGGTTTGTTGTTTGTTTTTTTTTTCTTACAAAAGCCATGGAAGTAGGGCAGATCTTCGTGTCCTCAATGATTGTGTGCAAACCATCGGACCAGTATGCTCTACTTGCTTCTTTGAACTAGTAAGCCTTTTTCATGTTTCTACACAAAACGAAGTTTCAGCAAAAGAAACAAAACTAGATTGTGTCTGAACTAGCTTGGAGATAGTCTCATTTTCAGGGCATTAGTATCCAGGAATTCATATAGCTATTTCAACTTTATAGGTAAAATATGTAAAGCTTGTTAAAGTACTTTAAACAAATACTACCTTAGTAATGCTAGTAATACTTCCAGAAAGTAAGGTGATATTCATTTCACCAAAGTATTGGTAGATGTGGGTTGAAACCATTTGCTGAATGCTCTTCTAGTACACAATCATTATTTATTTCTCATCCAAAATAATTGGCATGTTAGGTGATACAGTCAATTGAAAATGTAGTGATTCATTTTTTCCACCCATTGACCTTCTGCTGACAAAGCTTAACGATCACTTCTCTCAACCCACAGAAGGAAAGGTTATCTATACCACACCACTGCCTGGTGCCCTTACCTCCCCATAGCCTTTTGATAGAATGGCTCCCGTGGTAAAATATGTCAAAGACCTGTTGGGCTTCAGCTTTCACAGTCCATCACAAACACATATATTTTCCCTCCTTCAAGTGGAGAGACTTTTCCAGCACCTAGGCAGGAGAACCCAAGTGAACTTCAGAAGTCACCAGTCAGGCTGTGAATTTGTCTGACAGCTTAGTCAACAGGAGGTAATTACTCAAGGGTAACTCAGGTGTCAGTCTCTTATAAAAAGGAGATTACAGGAACACGATTCACTGGCCGGGGCATGGGTCTCTTTTTATTCCAGACTGCACATCACTCATGCTATGGCACAAGGGACACAGTGCTGTGAGTCTGACCTGGGCTACTGCAGCTTGCAGGACCTTACAGATACGGGACTCTGTCCAAGCAGGAGGAACAGCCCTCACGGTGTGAGGAGGGAAAAGCCTGTTGTAAAGCGCTGTAAATGGAAGTATGAACAGTGCTGAAGGGGAAAGGAACTTAAAACTGTCGGTCACAGCTCACATCATCTTCCCTAGAGCTTATTTCCAAGCATAGTGTTCAAAATCAGAATAAATCCCATGAAATTTCTGGGGAATGCAGACAACAGGGATAGTTCTTCTGCAATTCTTTATATGTCTTTCTCTTCTTTCTGTACTGCTCAAATCAATCACAGGTAACTAGTGTGCTTGTCATAGGTCTGAAAGGCTAACTACAGGGAAAATCCAGCTGCATTTATCCCAGCCAGCCACTGTCCGGCACTGTTGCTCCGTGCAATTGTAAATGAAGATTTCCACCCCCCCCCCCCCCCCCCCAACAGTAAGAAAATAAAAGTGTGAAAATGTTCCTCAGGGAAAATATACAGTGCATATGTGGTTGAAAAAGAAAGAGAGGAAAAGAACTAAAAGAAGAAAAGTGAAAATAAGCATACAATGACGAGTATCTCATAGCTGACCAGGATCTTACACACAATTTACAGGTGTTATTTACAAATGTCTGTTAAGTATGTATACATATATACGCATATACAAAATATTTCATATTTTGCATTTGTGTTACCAGGCCTTCGCACATGAAATTTTCTCTTAAACGATTCTCTCTCATTTACCCAACTGCTTCCTAGGTCCAAGACGTCCCTTCTTTCTGAGAGACTACCAAACGCACTCTCTGCCTCTGGAGCTTTTCTTGAGAATCTGGATATCCTTCAGTGGGTTTCTGCTGCCAAGCCCTGTTCTCAGTCATCTGGTCTTGGAGCTTTGATTCAGCAGAAGGGCATGAAACTTATTTGATGGGAGCGGGTAAATTACATGCTATTTATGCTTTTTTGGCATACACCTGGCAAGATGTCCAGCACAGTGCTCATTAATGGAAACAGAAAGTTTGGACCAAGGTCAAGGTTTGAATCTGGTTATCTAAATCTGATAATAGCTAAAATTTCCATTGCTGCTTTTAGTTGTTCTCTCACTTGGTATTACACAAAACAGCATTTGCCTACACCTTTGGTAGACACCTCCCTTCTCCATTTTCTGTTCCCTCTTCTTTTGTCTCTTTTACATCTCATTATGTGGAAGATGTTCTGCTTCTCAGGGTATCTGTCTTCCTGTAATTTCTAAGCCTGATAACATTTTGTCACTTTAACAGACACCAAATTAGATTAATAAGTAACATAGGAGTCCCTAGTCAGTTGCTTCATGTATTTCATATTTTCAGGTTAATCCTGGTTTGAAAATTTTTGTTTACCTTTTGTTTCATCAAAGCTGAAAGCCATTGTTCGAGCCACAGAAATGTGTAATTAGATACATTACACATCTGGGGTACCAGCATGAAATGGCATTAACAGACTTTCTCACTAACTCCTCCTTTGCTAAGTGGATATTTACTGGCTTTGTTGCACTGCACTAAATACGATTTTAGATCTTCTTTCCTATTCTTCACAAACTGGCTTCTTACTCCATTGACTATGTTAGTCTGAAAGATTCTCTGCAGAAGAAGGTTCAGTGGTTAAAATGAAATGTGAGTCACTAATATCATATAGCTGAAAAAAAGTTAAATAATATGAATAAACTACCGTGTCGTATGTACATGGCCTATGTGAACTAATTATTTTACTCTTTGAAGCAGTGGAAAGCCCAGACTGAGGGATGAACTGTGTCTTCTGGGCAGCATACTTCAAGAAGGATATAGATTAACTGAAGGTGACCCAGAGGTGAAAAACAGAAAGATGTGCAGGAGACATGATCCATGAAGAACAGTCAAATCAGCTGTGTGTGTTTATTTTCCAGAAATATGGACTGAGCAGAGAGAGAATAATAGTATTCAAATGTGAAAAAATATGTTGGAAAGATGGCAAGGTAAGAAATTGTGGTCTACAGACACAGGGGAAAAATGGATTTGAGCAGCATTTAGACAAAATTAGGCTAAGAAGTAGGAAAAGTCTTCCCAAGATTTAAGATAAGGTTCAGTAAACATCTACACAGATTGTTTAGTAGTACAAGATCCTACTGGAGGCTAGAAGCAACAAGGTCCCTTTTAGCTACAATGCCTGTGATTCAGTGACTTTGCTTTCAGTCACTGTGATGCAAAAATTCTGTTCTCCATAATGGTGAGAAATAAAAATAAGCCTTTCTGACCTAGTCAGAAAGAGTTTTGGAAAGCATCTATCTTGACCAAAGGAGATGTAGTTTGTATCCAGGAATTCAGAGGAACACCCAAAGCAGTTGTGTCTAGGGTGTATTTCATGAAGGGACACATTTCACCCAAATTCTACATTAACAAGCGTTACTACTGGTTCTCACACACAAACAAACAAACAAACAAAACCAAATCAACCAACCAAATGAAAAATCTAATGAGTCTTTGCACATTTCTAATCAGATCAGCAATTCAGAGACTTAGGGTTTCAAACTTTAGGTTTTGAAACTCTGTGAACAACTTTGATTCCCTGCTTCACCTAATGTATTAGGGTGAGACCTCATTAAACTCAGGCCTGCTGTTTGCCTAAGGTAACCCTACCAAGGCAGCCCAAATGAATGCAATCCTAATACTGAGTTCAGCAAGGTTTATACTGGAATCACAATAAAACAAATTTAGCCCTGTGATTTAATCTGTAATCAACGCAATCTTCTATTTTACTTTTTGTGGTATTTAAAGAGGACTCCCTCCTCTTCTCTTTTTTCTAGAAGGCATTGCAGGTTTCTAAGTCAACAACTGTTAAACCTATGATGCCACAAAGGAAAATCAGGACTCAGGAGTTATTTTTGTTGTGGTTTACATGCTCCAGACATGTTTTCTGATCCTATTCTCAGAAATGTCCAGGTTCTTTTTTTCTAAAACATCTTTTCAGTTATCTTTTTGAAACAGTGAGTACAAAAGATACTATGGTGGTTTTAAATTACACATACATCTTAAAATAATATTTTCAAAAGCTAGGTGTCTGAATAGTTTTATGATATCTGAATCATTCAGCATATATATTCAGCTTTTTTTTTTTTTTTCTGCCTATAGTGTGTTTATAGCATTAAAGAGAAACGATACATTGTTAAGGAGTCTATAGGACAGAGTCTTTTTTCCTAACTGATTTTCTATTGTAACTTTACATTATCTGTTGCAAAAATTACTTTTGGCTTCTACAAGTTGCAAACCGACGAGCATTGATAATCAGTCTGCAAAGACTAAAGCCATGCCTAGCCTGTGTATTTGGCCTGATGTTTTGCCCCAGTGAAATGGCATGACTGTAGATCTCAAATATGACTTAGAAATTATTTTTTGCATCAGAGGAACAAACCTTGAAATCTCGCTAAGACAAAGAGTATCTTTGTTTTGGTTCAGATACAGAGAGACACACAAGGTGTTTGTCACAGGGGCAGCATCCCAATGTAGGCCACAGTACCAAATTATGGGATGAGATTGTAGACAGAGAGCATGACACTCTCTACCAGTGCTTAGGGGTGATTGCTTCCTTGAAGAAATATGAGAGAAACATTCTTACTCTTTAATCACAATCCAGAAAACTCTACCAGGCCCTACCTAGAGGCCTTTCTGCCACTGTAGCTGTCCCCTCGTTCCCTGTTACATGTAGCTAGATTGGGAGTCTAGAGTTATAGGTCCTTTTGATGCCTTCTTCAGGCAACCCTCAGCAGAGGTACTTTTCATTGTAAGAAGCTGAGGCATCTTGGTAAGAATCACCAAAAGTATACAGTGGGAATACTCAGTAAAAAAGGAAGTGGTAGAAATACTGAGGGGGAAGCATTAGTGATAAACAAGATGGTGTAGTGGTGCTCTCCTCCAATTGAGTCAGATGTCAACACTTGGAGCTCTGAAGTATAGTGAGGTTTCCACCTACTCTGCCCCATCTCTGTCCGTACGTGCCCTGGTCCCATTCCCAGACAGTGAGAGAGAATTTACTCATTTCTAGTTTGAGCTGCGTGGAGATTACTCACTTCCCATTGGCTTGACCACAATATGGATGAGTTTACCCCTTTTTTAATTTATCAATACATCACCGATGATACAGCTTAATCATGTGAATCCTCCTTAGCAGTTCATCTTATTGGTTTCAAAGGTATTATTCATAATCTCCCAGATGAATCATTAAATGCGTTTTTGTCATCACAAGAAACACACACCTCTGTGGGATTGCCACCAGACCAGTAAATAATCACTGCATTTAAGCATACAAAAATCTTGTAATTTCACTAATTGCAAATAACCATATGAAAACCTACCTTTTTTTTTTTTTAATTTCTGATTTCTCCACTACATTTCCCAGAAATCTCAGGTGTAGAATCAAAGTGCACACCTGTCTTGTGCTTTAACAGCTCCAGCTGTCTGGTGTAATTGCCTGTTAGGAAAACACCCTGAAAGGCAAACAGTAAGTGCAGAAAACCATATGATGGCATCTTTTTAACCTCTATTTTAAGAAAATATCAAACAGATTTCAGAACCAGTAAGAAACTTTATAACAGCAGCCATATGTTTGGGTCATATTTTATATCTTGCAAGGGAGCTTTCAAACTTCATTCTTTCCTAAGACTAATTCATTAAAGGACTTGATAACTATCTCTGCATAAAAATGCAGGACTTGAAAGGCTTTATTAATACTGAAATTATTAGCTTTTTAAATTGTATACTGTCAATGATTTTGGGATAAATCTGTGGGAATGGGTGCTCTCCTATTTGGAATAAAAGTATTGTCTCTCAATTTTGTGTATGTTGTTTTTGAAACTGACTCTGATGATCCATATTTATATCCACTTGACAGGACTTCATTGCCAGATTTCAAAAGCTAACCGCGTGCCTTACAATGCTTGTTATTTTTAAATAAGAGATGAGACGAGAACCTCTGGATTTTTTTTTCCATACATGTGACATGCCAAGAAAAACTCCTAAATGTGATTTTTATTTCCCCTCCTCCCACAAACTGTTGCCTTCTAAGAAAAGAAAACTCTTCTAAAATTGCTCTTTTAAAAATTATCCTGATTTTTGAAGTAAATCTAATAATGAAAGTGAGGGGAGGGAAGATTCCAGGCATTAGTTTTGAAAGCACAGGACTGATGATACTAAAGCTGCCAATCTAAATGTAAGAGCATTGGTTTGTTTAGCTTCCTGTCTCTTCCACCCAGCCATCATCAAGGACCATCTACTGGACCACATTTCATTTAAAGCTACAGTAAAAACAGTGTTGAGATCTATGTCCATTAATTAGCCTACTTCTTAAGGCTTTGGCCCATTGCTACTCTCTTAAATCTAACAAAACCTGTCCCATTAAAGAGGTTTTCAGGCGAAGACGAGGCCTAGTGAGTAGTTTTACAAAGCTGTGCGCAGGCAAATTCTCTATGCCCACTCTTGGGTCTGCTTTGCAATATATCTGCCCCTTTTATACCGATATTTTAATCTTTGCCTCTGTGTATCAGGTTTTGACTAACCTGGCTATGTTGTCGCACTGCAGTTCTATGATATAATTGTACTGGATATGTTAACTTAGTTACACAGAAATTGCCAGGCTTTGGAAACAATCTAGAAAGGCTTGCCACTCTTCCCTTTACAGTTTTCAACGATTCATCAAATAATATTGTTTGTGTCATGTCCTCCCTCAGGTAACTGAATTATTATGATCACTTATCTACAAATCTTTCCTACATTTTCTTTCTATTACAATAAGCCTCTCTTTCATCAGGATTATTAGCAAAAGCTGCAGGATATTTTATCTGGCTGCAATTCAGCTTCATGTGGGGGTGCTCACATGCACCCTGCGGTATTTTGTGCAGTTATAAGCAATTTATTAGATGTTTAAAAGTGCATAATTTAGTTTTCAGATTTAACTCTTTGCTTGAATCCAGTATCTGATTCATCTCAGTACAAAAATTCTGTAGAGATGAGGGTCCAAATCTTAAGTGGTGTTGACTGCCTCTACTCTTTCATCACCTTCATTTGAGCTGAAGGTTCTCAGCATTTTTTTGGATGCAGCTCTAACATAGCTTACATGCTTTATAAAAGACGTTAAGAAAAGTTTTTCCAAACTAAGCGCAGGCTTACCAAACAAGGGCCTGAAAGGGCAGTAAGTTCCTCCTTATGCCTTCCTGGTGTGACATCTGCACTCCTGCATTATCTGAAACCATAGTGTGTTTGCCATAGTCCCTGTATCCCCACTCCCTCCTCCCCCTCCAGTGTGCTCCCTGAAGGCTGCAAGGAAGCATGGAAAACAAATCTTGTAAGACACTGGGCTGGCAGATGCTGGGCTCCTGTGGTGCCATCCACGATGACAAAACACATAAAGCACGGAGCAGAAATCAGTTGCTTAATATCTTAAGCAAACAAAGTCTCCATGACCCTGCCTTAGTACAAAGTCTTCGATTCCCCGTGGCTTCTATAATCAATTCATCTTTCTGCTTTTTTAAAAGAAGGGAGGAAATAAGTATATAAGTGCTTGCACCTGTGCACCCATACCTGTGCCTCCAGAAAAGTGAAGAATTGGGGCATCTTTGGAGAGATTATAGCCAGTTCCTGCAGGATGGACAGGTTTCACACCAAGGTATAAATGAAATTCTTCACTCCTCTTTGAGTGCAGACAAGGACTCTTTCTACATGTTCCTACAAGGGTTAGCAAATTGGAGACTAACTTCATGACCTTAACATGACACTATTATATAAACATGAATAATAAATGCTATTTGTGCTAGTAGGAAATAGCAAGGCAATATAATCTGCCCATGGAGATTTTTTATATAAAGAAGAGTACCTGTAAAACAGCTATATTAATTCATAGAGTCCTAAACAAAGAAAATGCATCAATATAAAGGTAATGTAATTCACACCAGGAAATGTTTTTATATGGTCTCTGTGTATATGACAATGCACGTAAGCCAATGATAATTCTTCCTTTTTTTAAAGGTTGTCTATTGTGTGGTCTAGCTAGAGACTAAAGGCAGTCAAGACTCTGGAAATCCTGACTACTGTACTGTCTCTTGGTTCCTCCATTAACCTATTAGACATCCTCTTCCTCCTCCCCAAGCTGGCGTGACAACACAGAATTGCTGATTCCCAACCTTACATGATTAGTCCCCAACATCCTTCAGATCCAGATTAGATCCCCAAAATCTAGTACCAGTCTGTGAGATGTTCCTCGCCACATCACATTGTGTCTGCAGGGTCTGTGGATGCAGGAGGGTTTTACACTGAGTAAATTATTCCCTCTAAAGTAATAGAAAGCTTTACTCACAGGATCATTATGGGCTCATTTGTGTGCGTGCCAGAGCTAATGTGGTCTTTTTTGCCTTTTGCTCTTTGACTGGTATAACAGGGATCTTTCATACAACAATTGATTGTTACACTATTGTCTACCAAGTCTCCATGAGCCATAAACCGAGAACCTATTTATTACTTTTACCAAACACAGGCTATTGGCTAAAAGTCTCTTTATTATAGTTTTCACTCCGTTTTTATTTCTTTTAGAAAGACATAACTTGGTTTGATTCTAAAGGCAATGTCCCACTTTGTCTATGGACAATGTCAGCAGACAATAAAGGTAAGGGGGAAAACCCTTCTTTTGGCTGACAGCTGTAGATGTCCATTTGCTTTAGGCAATTAAAATAATAATAATTTTTTAAAAAGACATGCAATTTTCTAGACGATTCTTTTCAATTTTCCTATTGATGTATGGGTACTTTTAATTTCTAATGTGGAAATCAAATCCTAATTGTCTGTCATTCCTTATAACTGCATTGTGTCAGCTCTTATAATGATTGCCTTATTAAAAAAATCTGTCTTTTTTGGTGTCATAATACAGAGCAATCTGTTTTCTGTAAGTACACACTTTAGAAGAATTTGATATAGGATGATATGTATTCTACTCAAACATTGACCTAAAAATACTGTAAGAGAACAGAAAATGTAAGGTAGTAATTTCCAGAGAAACTGGGAAAGAACAGTGATATAAGAGAAAAAATGGTGTGCAGAAGAGAATCAGTAGACGGTGAAAAAAGAACAGATGTGTTAATTGGAACAGGAGTGAAGGAAATAAGAGGCTTTGAACCAAACAAAACAGAAGCACTTTGGCAAAATGGGCCATTGTATTAAAAACGTACAGGAAATACAATATTTCTTTGGTATTTCTAAGAATTTGTTTGTGACTCAACAACTAAATTTTGAAAATAAACATGAAAGTTGGGTTCAAGAGTGCAATCCTACAGCATATATAGTATTTCTGGAATCCACAAGATCCTGTTTCTACTAACAATTTCCATGGCTATAGTTCCACTTTTGAAATTAGCATCTGTTCCCTCTCTCCTTCAGGCTGGTCTGGTTTTTCTGATGGTCTTCCTTGTAGATGTTGACAGACCAAGTCAGTTCCAGTGTTTCTAAATGTATCACATCGTTTGTCTGTCAAGGCATCCTGCTGATAATGTGAAATAATACAACCCTTACCCATAGAAATCTAACAACAGGCAAGTGGGCGCCTTCTGCCTTTTAATTCTTTGTCACGGGTTTCTTCAGCTAGTCATTGTTCATGTAGTTTGTCACATCATCTAGGAAATTTGAGTATACTGCATTTGAAATGCCTAGTGCTAGTCATCACTGCAACACTGGCCTATTGAATGATACTATGTGAGTCACTTTCCTCGCTGTGCCTCCTTCCTCAGCGAGGAGATGGGAACATTCATGCTAGTTCCTTCTCTACATGCTCTTCTTTATCTGCTCATAGTGCTATGGAAGACAGTGGTGGTATTATTAGTGATGCAAAATCTAAATGGATCACAGTAGATTTGGTTAACACAAAAGGAGCAATACAAAAGCCAAAGGATATGAATATACCATCTTCTCTGCATGTCTGAGCCAGTGTTCCTGAATGGGAAATACAAAAACTGCAAGCTAGACCTTTGTCTTCATGGCTTGCAAAAAGCAACACAGATTTTTTTGATGTTATTACTGACAAGATTATTAACACTTTCTTACATAAAGGGCAGGGTATTGGCCACTCTTGCACACTTTGTAATTAAGGCTCTTCTGAAGAAGTTATCTGTAGGTGCTGGTGACTCCATCAGTTGTTGCTTCTTATAGGGAATATTGCTATTGGTGTTCTCACCTACAAGGCCTTCTTTTCTTTATCTGACTACTGATATGGGTGAAACAGGGAAAAATTGCTATTCCTCCTAGGGGCAGGCACAAGTAAGGAGATAAGGCTTATCTTATTGAAGATACTACTTGTATCTTGTGAGATATACTGATACTCCATGAACCACATTTGGCTTTTTCAGGGAATTCTGTGGAAGTACAAGGCCCCTGATTTCAGTGGCCAGTTCCACCCCCTTCATAAACACTGGATCCTAAAATAATGATTTGCCTATCTGTCCTAGTTTTGTTAAAAACAAAACCAGTTTCTCTTTTAGTGAATTTTCCTTTCAGCTAAATTCTTCTAAGTAACTGCACTTTTCTGAATTTGGCTGCACATTTTTGCAGACAGGAGCTGATAATGGAAGCAATGGAATGCAGAAGAGACCCATGTTTAGACTAATTGCTATGGCAGCCAAGGTTGCTGATAAAATTTCACACGTCCCCTAAGTGAGAGGGGCGTATTTGCAAGGAGGGGTGAACAGAACAGGTGACCAAAATTGACCAACTGAGTATTCCAGCCCATCTATGTCATACACCCTATAAAAGTGGGAGATCACAAAGTTCTCGCTCTCTTCGACCATGGCCAGCATCTGAAGAGGACCTTGCCTGTCATGCCTGCAATCTGAGGCCTGGTTCCAGACCCTGCATCCCTGAATCCAGTTGCAGTTTGCTGCGGAGTCCAGCCGAGGACTTCCGGATGCCTGCCCTGCAGCTGCTGGAACCATGCCAGCTCCACCAGGGCAGCTCTGCACTGCCTGGGAAATTCAAGATTGGTTTTGTATATTTTGTATTATTTTCTCTATTAATTAATAGCATTAGTAAAGCATTTTTAACCTTTTCCATCTTGCAAGTCTCTCCCCCTTTTCCTGCTATTACCTTTCCTTAGTGGGGGTGGGATGGGGAGGAGGTTAACAGAGTGCATCTGCTACAGTTTATTGTCATGCTGCAGTAAACAGTGACACTGTCTTTCCTAAGACAACTGAATTTTCCAGAGATGCTGGAACAGAATTTCTAGAGTGGTGGTCGATGCCACATGCCTGTCAGTGTTTAAGAGGCATTTGGATGATGTCCTTAATACTGTGCTTTAACTTCTGGTCAGGCAGTTGAACTGGATGGTTGTAGGTTCCTTCCAACCAAAATATTCTACTCTATTCTATTCTATTCTATTCTATTCTATTCTATTCTATTCTATTCTATTCTATTCTATTCTATTCTATTCTATTCTATTCTATTCTATTCTATTCTATTCTACTCTACTCTACTCTACTCTACTCTACTCTACTCTATTCTCGGTATGCAGTCTGTATGAAAAAAATACTTTCCTTTTCCAGTTACTCACAGAAAATGGAAGAGTAGATTGAGTCAGATCCAATTCAACCAAGACAATGGTGATACTGTTATGTAGATATATCTAAGAGGAAACAATTCAGGATGATAAAGGCATACCATTGATGCAGAAACAATTTTCACACAGTGTTTGTTGCACTAAGCACAAAATATTAAACAAGTTTTCTTGGACCTTAAGATATACAGAGAAACCCTTGTTTTACTCAGGGCCCAACTCCAAATCACTGCTTTAAGAGTAAACCATTACTCAGAGGTAAGAACATGAGATTAGATAAACAGTGTCAAAACACACTCAGGTTTATGCACTGCTCTGGGTTTTGGTGGTGTTGCTGGTTTTTTGTTGTTGTTTAGGTTTTGGTGGGGTTTTTTTCCACATTTAATCATGATTCATTGAATAACAAATTTACACACACACAGAATTCTCGTGGCACAAGACAAATCTTCAGCTATGTAGACCTCAAGAACTCATGTAAAGGAGCTCACTTATACTTCTTTTGATAGGTATACAACTTTCCATTTCTCTTTCTCCAGTTGTTATTGTTTTACCACTCTCTATGTCCTGCATCTGGGTTTACTACTGACCACACAAACCAAATTTAATATCCTCTGTTTGGATTCCTACCAAACCACAAGACCATATAATTTTTTTTTTCAATTTTTTTCTGCCTCTCCTTTTTTCATTATGTAGTTATCAATCTCATAAGAACAAGCCAAACTCTTTCTGTGTTACTGCACTAATGTAACTGAAAACTCAGATATACCCCTTAGAAATTTAAACTTGGTTTCTTCTGTTGATACCAATTACACTTTTCCCATAGACTTCCTCCTTCTCCCACTATTGTTCTATGTTACAGCAGAATATTATTCTAATTCAATAATTTTTCAACCAATCTAATACAGCCCAAAAGTGGATTAGCCAGCAGGCAGTGGTAGACTGCACATCCATCAGTTAACAGCTACAAAATCACTGGATAATTAAATCCAGAGAGAGATCCAGAAAGGGAAGGAACAATTCATTTGTCTCCTACTTCTCCATCTGTTGCTGTTCACTCCATACAACTGAAGATCAGCTCCTTGGCCTTTCTTATTCTAGCCACCCGAATCTGGAAGTGGCTTCCACCCCTGGGGCAGGAGAAACAATGCTTTGAGAAACTGAATGTAACATAAAGGAGAAGAGGAGATGTCTGATCCCCCCACCCCTTTTTGTCCCCAGGCAGGCAGTTTCTTCACCAATACTACAGTATCTACAAAGGACTTTGCCCCATGATGGCTATGTTGATGTAACTACAGCACAGCATGCAACCCTATGGCTTGCGAGTCCTGGGTGTGGGCATTCTGTAAACTGTCCTAAAAGCAGAACAATATATCATACCTTATTTTTACAGTGAAGTAAATAGAATTTCATAATTCCATTATTAAGTGCTAATGGTTTTCTCCTTTGTGTGCATTTTTATGATGGGCTTTTTTCTTCTTCATGTTTCATCACGTTTTGACAAAATAAGGGGGTGAATCACATCTTTTTATGAGCTTAATTTCTCTCTTTCTTTCTCCCCTCCTTTCCTGTCTCAAGTAAATGTCACCAGAAGATGCAAGCATGCAGGTTCTCTAGTCATGATTTCTTTTAATCATGTTCCTTTTCTAAGCAGTTTTTCCTCAGATTGCAGAAGTCATCTTCAGAACAAAGAATGAGCTTGAACTTGGATGTTCTGTTGATCACAGGAAGTCTTCCTTCAAGCTGGCTGAAAAACACTGCCAAGACTAATGCTAATCCTGATTAGTATGAGCACTACTATTTCTGTTCTTTGAGGTGGCTATTTACTATTTGTAGATAGTAAATGTATATTTACTATACCTTTCTGTAACATTTTATACAAAATTAATTGCATTATGATGTTCATCTAACTAGATGGGACTGGTGTAGACTTTTCCCCTGCTGTAGTGGTATCCCCCATGCTGTCTTTTCCCGCTAGCATTGTCAGAACTGCCACACTGTAAATGCTGCTTAACCACCAGTCTTGTCAGTGAGTTACAAAACTTCAATGAAAGTAAGAGGTCCATTTCTCCTTTTGGGTATCTGCCAGCAGATTAGTTGGTGGGGGAAAGGTGGTTAGGGCTTGAGTTTTCTGTTTCCTGCTGTAAGGAGTGGCTGTTGAGGGAGGCTTGAGGAAGCCGCTTCAGTAGGAAGAAGCTAAAAGGTTTTGTTAGTTGCCGTATGTGCATGAGACAGATGCTGTAGCATATTTTTGTCAGTCTGAAATGAAATAGCTTTTCTAATGGCGCGGACCCCTCCCTGCTGCCCAGAGGCAAACAATCGGAGTGGGAATTCCGGGGGGGGGGAAGATGAAAGAGCCACAAGGCCTCCAAAGGACTCGGGCTGCCCATTCCACAGACCTCTAGCTCTTGTTCTAACATCTTAAAATAATCCTCTGGCATTTAAAATAAACCTGATTTTCTTCTCCTCGGACCATGCATAAAGTAACGTTACTCCTTAACTCTTCAGATCCAGCTCTTTTTTACAGAGCCATACAACAACTCACTTTCTCCAACTCCAAAAAGGCGTTTTGTAAGGTATGGCTTTATTTCTTTAACTGAGTGAAGCGACCTGTGTTTAAGCAGTACCCAAATCAGGCCAATCCAGACATCCCGAGTTTATAACTCACAGTACCTTAAAGCCAGAAGCACCAAAAGATCAACAGCTTGTGAGCGACCCCCAAAACAGGCACTGGACACCTGCCTGCCACCTCGAAACAAGACGGCTGGATATATGGCCTGGGGTGGGATGGCAGCAGCCGCCAGGGCCCCACCACTCCCTGCCCTGAGCCTCACTATTTTCAGGGGGTTTTTTAGATGTAAACACTGCTCGCTGTTGGTGCTATATTGTGGTACTTCTGACAGCGAGTATTGTTTATTAAATGATACAGTGCAGCATTTAGGTACAGAAGTTGAGTGTTACAGCCATGTTACAGCCTGCTACTGCTAGATGGTGTGTTTTGGCACCCAAACCGAGATACTCGATGTCATGCAAATATCCGAGCCCTGGCGAACTAAGTGGAAAGAGGGCAGCTAAATAGAGAATCACAACACTGTGTAATGAAAGCAGCACCTTCCTGGAGGGGACAGACCCCTGAAGGCACCGAGTGGCACCTCTGACAGAGGCGAGCTCAGCTTTACAACATGGTGGAACTGAGGTGAGCTCTGAGCCCACTCCTCCCAATCCAGAAAAGTCTCTGACCTCCTGACTTCACCACAAAAGCTGCAGTACATCTTTTTGTACACATCATAGAACCATTTTTGTTGGAAAAGACCCTCAAGATCATTGGGTCCAACCATTAACCTAGGACTGGCACTAAACCATGTCCCTAAGAACCTCATCTATGAATCTTTTAAACACCTCCAGGGATGGTGACTCCACCACTTCCCTGGGCAGCCTGTTCCAGTGCTTGACAAACCTTTCTGTGAATACGTGTTTCCTAATATCCAGTCTAAACCTCCCCTGGTGCAACTTGAGGCCATTTCCTCCTGTCCTATACTTGCTACTTGGGAGAAGAGACCAACAGCCTCCAAGCTACAACCTCCTTTCAGGTAGTTGTAGACAGCGATATCATCCTTTTCTCCAGGCTAAGCAGCCCCAGTTCCCTCAGACGCTCCTCATCAGACTTGTGCTCCAGGCCCCTCACCAGCTTCCTCACTCTCCTCTGCACTCTCTCCAGCACCTCAATGTCTTTCCTGTACTGAGGGGCCCCAAACTGAACACGGGATTCAAGGTGGGGCCTCACCAGTGCTGTGGGGGGAGGACAATCGCTCCCGTAGTGATCTTGGCCACACTATTCCTGATACAAGCCAGGATGCTGTTGGCCTTCTTGGCCACCCAGGCGCACTGCTGGCTCATGTTCACCTGTCTGTCAATCAACATCCCCAGGTCCTTTTCTGCCAGGCAGCCACTCTTCCCCGAACCTGTAGCGCTGCCTGGAGTTGTTGTGACCCGAGTGCAGGACCCAGCACTTCACCTTGTTGTACTTCATACAATTTGCCTCAGCCCATTGATCATGGAAGGGGACTGTAAGCACTCATCCTGATGGAGAACATCCTTCTCTCCTGCAGGCCAGTGAGTTGTGCCTGCTGACCACGGCATTGCTGCCATGATTGCGTTCCTTGATTTAGGCAAGGCGTGAATTCATCCAGACCTTTTTAGTTCTACAAAATCCCAAAACATTATCATACCTTAAAACAGTACCTTAGGGTATGAACACGGTGTCAGCAACACTGTATGTAGTATCAGATAAATCTTTGCTTTTTAAAAGTAAACTTAGAATAAAACCTTGATTACCTGCATAATTAATCCCCTTTCACAGGAATTTGCATGCCTGAATAATTAAAGAATTAGGGCCTAAAAATGAAAAGCAAGCAAAGCCCGCATTTTTGTACTTGAAAAGCTTCAGCAGCAATCATGACAGTTCACAGCGCATAAATAATTCAAACTGAGCTTCCTCGCTTTCTTTTTTCCCTTGCAGAAATCCTCTTAGTGCTTCCTAATTAAATGAAAATATTTTATAAGCCATCATTTTGTGACATCACAAGAATATTTTAAACTCTGGATTAGACAAGCCGGATTTACATTTTCAGTGTTTGTGATCTGATATTCGGAGACGTTTAAAGAAACTATAAACCACCACAAAGTGGTGATAAAGCAGGAATGTACTTTTTAAATTAATGAAAAAAAAAATCTGTATTGTGCTCATCAACTGAATTTAAGTCAACTTTTAGTTTTACTCGGCAGCTCTGTACTTTCGCCTTAAAACGCTCCGGCTGTAAATAAATTTGGCAAAATCCTGACAAAAACTATACAAACGGGGCGGGGGGGGGCGAGGGAACATATATTGCAGGATGACAAGTCAGCTTTAGAAGATTTTTGTTCCCCCATCCCCCTGCTCGCTCGGTGCCCCGAGGGCTCGTCGCGGTCGTGGGTCTCGTCACTCCCGGCTGCTGGGCGCCTCGCTCCCCGGGCGGCAGCAGGGGGCGCTCTCCGCCCGCCGCAGGCTGTGCCGGCCCGTCAGTCAGCGCGGGAAGAACGTTCTGGAAGGGCCTTGTTTACGGTCCGCGCCCGCTGGCCCGGTGCCCTCCGTGAGGGGCCGAGCGGCTGGCCACCGGCGTGCCGCTGCCCCCCTCGGGCACCCTCTGGCCCGGCACGACCCGGTTGTTGTAGTTTCCCGGCAGTACGGAGGCAGGCCCGCTCGCTCGCTCCCCCCTTGGCACGAAGCTGGGGTCGCTCCGGTGCCAGCCCGGCTCCCGCTCCGCCTTCAGAGGCGGAAAAGAAACGCTGCGCCACTCCACGCCGTTCCACTCGCTCCGAAGCTGCCCGCCCCGCCCGCTGCCATGCAGCTGCCGAGTGCTGGCGCAGCCGCCTCGGCTCTGCCCAGCCCCTATGGCACACGGCCCGGCTCCCGCCTCCCTCCATTTTCTCTCTCCGCCCTTTGCGGCGCTGGGCTTCCCTCGCTGCTCCCGGCTCTCCCCTTCCCCCCTCCCCCGGCAGCCGCCCGCAGCCACATGTCCCCGTCTCCCCCTGCGCGGCCGCACGCACGCAGGGGCAGGACGCGGCCGCTCCCAGCCCGCCCTTTTCCTCCGCGCCGGGGAGCGGAGTCTGAGGGCTGTCCCGGCCCGGGGGTGCCGCGGGAGGGCGACAGGGCCCGCCAGGTGCCGGCCAGCGGGACGCCGGGCTTGCGAGGCGGAGGCTTGTCGCCCCGCTGGCCCCTCGCTATGGGAGGGGGGAGGACTCGACGGGCAGCACGCAGACATCTTTATTTTCGGTTCTCCCCCAACTCCGCCGGGCGGGGTGCTGGCTGACTGGTTGATTTTCTTGGAGGGCCCTGGGAATACGGACTCGAAGGGGTTGCGATTCCTTTTTGTTTTCAATTGTTCGGCTCTCTGAACCCCAGGGCTCTCGCTGAACGTGCGCGGTGCGGCGGGGCGCAGAGCTGCGGCTGCCGCTCTGGGAGCCCAACGGCGGTGTCACCACCCTAAACAGAGTTATACCCCGCTTCTTCCCCCCCCCCGCCCCGTCTCCTATCGCCAAGCCTGTGCGGGGAAACCCGCAAACAGGACCGACCCCCTCCGCTCGGGCGTGCCCGGGGCAGGGCCGGGCCGCGGACCCCAGGCGGGCGGGGAAGCGCCGGGCGGCAGCGCGGAGGGATCCTGTCGTCCCCTGAGCGCTTACTCGGCCCCCAAGTTGATGCTTCTATTACTATTTGATGTAATCCTGTCCTCCACTGTCCTTTTTAATGCGCAGGAACCGAGGCCTTCGTGGTGGCTGTTTTAAATGGCGAGGATGTCTGCGTGCCGCTTGTCCCTGCTTCTGGTCTCATTTCGTTTTGTACTGCCTTATTTATATTAAAAAAACAACAAACAAACAAAAACCTGCCAAAATGCGAACAGCCAGAGTGCCCCGGTCTGCCTTTTGCCTCCCAGGTAATTGAACACATAATATTCGGGGCCTCCGAAGTGTATTTTAAAGACAAGATTGATGAAATCATATTATTTTAAAGTAATCACACCGATTATTTAAAAATAGAGACATTGCTCCCGTGTCACAGTTTTTTAACGAGAGTTTATCACTACACCTCCTGAACTCTGCATTTTTTACTGTTTGTGAAGAGGAAGGTCAGTTCTGGGATTTAAAACTTTCCCCGGATTAGATTGTGCATTTTAATCCTGGCAGCCAACCCCGTGGTCGTTAGTCATGATCAGAGGTAATAACCGGGGAATGTACCATTATAAAATAATCCGGAGGTATTATGTAGAGAATGGTACGGCCAGATTTTATCACTGTGGTTTATCATACTGCTTAGATTCACCGAGGGATCGTTCTGTTTAATCCATTTTACTAAGCACTGTATAAACCAGACATAAAGACAATGCCTGGCTAGAAAAGCTGCTTCTGCTACTGACTTTGCATTACCTCGGGTCTAATTTGTCCCTGCTATATTTAAAGATGCAGTTTTTCATAAAATAAATGTCAATCAGAATATCTCAATCTTTGGCATACACTTTATTTGACACTGAGCTGGTTCAGGATGTTGTACAAGGCCTAGCGCAGAGATACGGAATTGCTGCTTTCTGCAAAAAAGATAAGAGACATTGCAGGAAAAATAATAATAATAAAAGGATCGTTCCCTCCACGGTGGGAGCTTCGTGGGGGAACATCCGAGTGACAGTTCGGTTATCAGGAACATCTGCTGTGCTGCTCACTGCCCGTTCTAAGCTTTCTTTTTTTTTTTCTTTTTTTTTCTTTTTCCCCCCCCCCTTTACTGAGGTATCCACAATGTGTTGATTTTTAGGTTTGCGGTAATTCTTTCAACTGTTTCTGTTGCCAATGTAACGAGCAGGGAGCGCAGCGTGCGGGCCCGATCCCGCAGCGCTGCCCTACCCCGCCGTCGGGGAGGCCCGGCTGCTGCTCCTGGCACTCCCCTCTTCGTGCCGTGGTTTCCTCGCTTCCTGCGTGGGCTTCATCTGTTCCATTGCCTCTGGACTCTGCCAGCTAGGCTCAGAGCTGCGTTTCATCATTAAATTTTAGGATACCGAGATGGTTTTTGTGTGCGGGTTGTTTTTTTTCATGCTCCCGCCTCGGAGCAAAATTCTTATCGGTCGCAAAAGGCCGGACTCGGACGAAAAGAAACCGTGGGTGTCGGGGCGCATCGCTAGATTCTCGTCCCCCGGTAATTTTGCTACAGGGTTTTTAGTTGGTGGCCCTTGCTCTGTAACTACCCTCTCCGCGGGGAGAGGGATTTACAGAGGAGTTTAACAGTGCCCAGATGCCTGTTAGAACGGCAGTAGGAACAGACGGGCCGTGTTTCCAGAGGGAATAAACGAGTTTGCAGATCATTCTCCGAAATGAGGCTGCTCCGGTGCTAACATTTCCTAAAATCAGTTTTGGTTTATGGTAGCCTGTTTTGTAGTTGTTTTTGTTGGGGTTTGTTTTGTTTTGTTTATTCCTCTAACTTTCACGCACTGTTTCTACAGCACTCACATCTGTTTATGTCATCTTTGGAGCGAGGTACAGTGAGTTGGGAATTGAAATAAAGTCGTAGGGCTTCTTGGTTGTTAATGTAGGTGCTTAAAGTTAGGCTATTTAAATCCATAGTTAGGCCTTTATTGAAAGGTGGCCTGTGTTCTCCTAAGGCTTCAGTACCCAGCACCTTCCAGAGAGATCAACCAGTGCTTAGCAAGTAAGAAAATGCTTTTGTTTGTATTAAAAATGGAAGTAGGTACCTAAGTATGGTGTTTGTCTTGCAATATGTGTGACTAATTCTGTGTTTTTCTATTTGAGAGCCCTCTCGCTTTCTTCTAATAGTGCATATTATACTCACGGTAAGCGGAGAGTGACTGGAAATTGTAATGAAGTTTCAAACAAATAATAACTTTCATGAAGTACTGGTCTTTAAATAACATGGGTCGTTAAAACAGTTAATGGGTCGTTAATAAAATAATTTATTTGAAACGTGAATGAAAGCGGGATATTTCGGGGAACGTGATAATTCAGTTTAAACTCCTTTCATTCCGCCGTGGAAAGAACGTTTGCCAAGCCCCTGGCTTATTTCTGCTGCGTGGGAATACTCGCTTACCGAGAAACGAGTGGGCACGCTGGCTGGGAGCCTGCTTGACACGTCTGTCAGTCTGTCCTGCCGTCCGCAGGTCCTGTTTCGGCTCCCAGCAAACTAACGCGGCAACTGCAGACAGCGGGCAGCTGCCACGCGTGTCCATTTCCTCGGGGAAAAACAGCCCTTCCCAGCGAAGGGGCAGGCGGCTCCGACCCCTGCCGCTAGTGCAGTGGCGTGGGAGAACCAGACCGTGTGTATTTGCGTCCGTGTCCAGCCCTTCTCCCAAGGCTTGAAGGGAGAAAGGAAAACAAACCTGTCTCCTCTACAGGGGACACCCGGCAGTAATTCTGGTGGGGCTTCATTCTGTAAGTCAATAGGAGTTTTGTCTTTCACTTCATTAAGGAAGTATAGGCAGGCCCTCCTCGTCGCCTCAAGTTTTGTTTTGTTTTGTTTTGTTTTTTTCCTTCTGGAAATTCTTATTAATGGTAATAAACACAGACACAAAGTGGAAAAACAAACAAACCAACCCCCAAAACAGTAAAAGCCCGAATTAAAAACAAACAAACAAACAAACAACTCAAAACCAAAATTAAAAAAAACCCGCAACACCAAAAACTAATTACGAGTAAAAATACCGAAATCTTGTTTTATGAAATCTCTATTCTAAGAATAATTAACTAAAAGTCAATTATTTATAATAAGGGAAAAATAATAGCTATCGTAGCCTTGTTACTTAAAATACTTACTTCTGAAACTGTTAAGGTCATATTTTAAATGTTCCGCAGGTCTGCATTAGTGTGTTACTAACAAGTCTTAAACCTCTACGGTTTCACCCAATATTTTAACTACAAAAATAACAATTAGGATTTTTTATAAACGAATCGTGTGTTGCCTTCCAAGCACGGGGACATTGGTGTCCCCCCGCGACCTATTTTTTTTGCCGCCGGCTATCAATTCTTCAGCATCAACAGGCTTCCCTGGAAGGTACCGGCAGTTTTCGGGAATGGTCTGTTACTTTCCAGTCATTTCCAGATAAACTCCGATGTGGTCTATTAATTAGTTCCTGTATTTATATGTTTATGAATTAAAACAAATTGCTGCAAAGTAGCCCTTGATAATTGAACATTTATAATCTATAATGTTGATTGGCTTCCCAACAGGGAGCTCTCGTCTTTATTATTCCACCCCCCCCATTTTACTACTGCTTCCAAATGATACAGCAGTAAAGCCGGGGGAGCGTCTTCTGAAATGTTATTTAACGTGAAATAACGACGTGCTTGAGCATCCACGACGTACTGATTTCCAATGTCTGTCTTTATTACCACAAATAACATCCCACGTTGTCTTCGGGGCAGGCGTTTGCTCTCTCGGCTCTTCCTGTGTCCTATTAATAGGACAAATCCGCCTGCACATGACCTTTCCTACAAATATTCGGCGACAATTTCCTTTGACTTATCGCTGGTTGCAAAATGGGTCCTTTCACTAAAAGAAAAAAAATCTGTTTTCCCTTTTACAGCATTTCGGTGGGGAACGTGGGATGGAAAAGTCGCATTTCATGTATGTCTACAAACCAGGTTAGGTGCGGAGACTCGCCCGCACCTCGGCAACAGAATTCTGTCTTTTATTACATAGGCGGTGTTTATTTTCTTAAATTTAATTTTATTTTTTTCCCCAAGGAAATGTATTTCGGTTGCTACGCACAAAGCAGAGCGGCCGTCAGGGGCTCGTCGCTTAATTCTCCGAACTTTCTCAAGCGTTTTCAGGGTGGGAGGTGAATGTACTTATTTTTCAAGTCTCATTTCAAACAAACAAACAAACAAAACAAAAAAACCACCACCAACAAAACCTCTTTTTTTTTATTTTATTTTTTAAGCCTCCTTAAGGAAAAAAAAAATAAAATAAAGAAAACACAGCTTTAAAAAGGTGAATTTATCCTTCACTGCGGGAGAAACCTGGTGCCTGCTGCCCCCTTGGTAAGGATGACGAGAGGAAGAAAGGCGTGCAGACGCGACCTAAAAACCCCGTTAACATCACCGCTGGAACCAGGTACCGACGAGGATCATCGCCCAACCCGGAGCGGCAGCTGCGGTGGGGGGCCCCGGCTACAGGTCCCCGGCCCCGCTAAAAAAAAGCGGTCCCTGCTTTTTTTGTCAGGTCTCTTGAAGTGATGAAAGATACATTTTCTGGAAGATGGGCCATTTTGGGAGGTATTAGGAATGAAGGAGAAACAGCTGGGAAGCTGACACCCATCCGCCCCCCCTTTTTTTAGAGGTTAAAACCAGGATGTTTTGCCCCAGCAGGTACCTAAAGGGATAACCCTGCGGTTTGCTCTCCCACTTTTTTGCTGTCGGCCTCTTTTCGTTTATAGGTAGGCTTGTGTGTGTGTGTTTGTGCGTTTTGTTTCTCAAAAGTAGCTACAAATTGTCGTTATTTAGTGTAAAGATTTTAAAAATCTGATCTGAATTCGCGGCCTGATAGCAGAGAAGGCTCCTCACTCTCTCACTCTTCTGGCAATTAAAATAAGGGTGTCGCCTGCAATATCTTCAGTTTTAAGGGAGAGGTGCTTGATATCGAGAATGCTTTTTATTTAGACACTTCCCGTTTAGTATTAAAGTCATGTAGGATGAAGACATTTCTCCTTCGTGCCGGTTTAGGCTAGCCCTCCCTGGGAAACTCCAGACCAGTGCGAAACAGGGGTGCATGGTTGTTTTGGGTTTATTTATTTATTTTTAAATATGTTTGTCACGCTGCAACCATTATTCCGAGGAGCCTGCGATGTTTTCATTCACCGCCCATTTTTGAAGGCTCCTTTCTTCATATCGCAGCCAGCTCAACTTGAGACTCCGGAGCAGAAATAAGGAAAAAAAAAAAGGCAAAAAGCAAACCCATCAAGACAAAATAATCATTATAAGGGAAAAAAAAAAATAGAAAGCAACCTTTCCCCTTCTCTCCCCGTCACCCCAAAACTAAGCTGCCCCCCCTAACCCAGGCTCCCCTTGTCCGCCTCGCCACTCGGGAAAATTACCCTTCGTCCCGTCGGCACGTTTAAGAATCATTTTAATCTGCCTGAACTTTGAAACAAAGCTGCTTTCCAAAGGAAATTTCCACTGCTGCTGCTGCCTGGCACCAGAGGGCGCCGGGAGCCCGCCCAGGCCTCCCAGTGCCGCTGGAAATTAACTCTTCGGGCTCTCTCCCTAACGGCTTTTTTAACCTTTTCCTTTAAAAATATACAGCCTTATTCCAACTTCTTCTTCTTTTTTTTTTTTTTAATATTCTTTCTTTAAAACGCCGATCTTCTTTTTCTTCCCTCTCCCGCCCTTGTATTGCCCTTTGCCAGCGCCGCAAGGGCTTCGCCCTCCCGCAACAGTCCCCCCGAGGAGTCTCAGGAGTTTTACAGCTTCTCTCCGTCTCCGCTGACTTGGTTCTCATTAAGTCACCGGATCACGTTTGCGTGACATTACCGTGTTTTCCCTCGTAATTGTCTGGGGTAAAAGTTTGTCTGACTGTGTTTAAGCTTAAAGGGTCATTTAGGGCTCTTCAAACAGAGCAGCAGTGAAGCAGGACGCCAGAGGGAAAGAAGAGAATAAAACGCTTGAAACGATTTCACTTTAACACCCGCAGTGTTTATCTTTGTGCCCGATGGGTGCGAAACCACCCCCCCCTTATTAATGTTACACGGTCAATTTTTTTTTTTTTAAACAGAAGCATAAGGAAATTCAAAGTTAGGTTTCCCATGGCAACTGTAGCAGGGGCACGTTACAAGTACATTATATTTATGCCCGACGTGTTTCTGTGCCTTAGTGACTGTTTCTGAGGCTGTTGTTATATCCTTAATTTTGGACCCATAGGCTGGCATATGCACAACTCCACACATACAAGATTGAGTTGTGTCTTGGGATGAGCACCTGCCCGCTTCTAAACCGGGGGGAGGGAAGGATCAGGCTGGAGGCGTTTGCCACGGTTCGTAGAGTCATATAAGAATAGGTAACCTCAGCCTAAACAGCACATGCTTCAGGAAATTACAGAAGATTTTAACAGTGAGAGGGGATTATAAACCCTGAACTTCAGCAGGAGCTTTTCTTGTGTTTATCTGCATATGTAAATATTATTGCTACCCACTGAGACACAGTTTTCATGGCAATGTAGGTTGATTATTCTCTGAAAAAATATCAGGAAGACAATTTGAAAGTGGTGGTTTGTGTTTTGTTGTTTTTGTTTTGTTTTTTTTTAAAGTGTAACTTGTTTTATTGATACACGATATGTACATATATACATATATATATATATATATGAAGGTATTGGACAGAAACAATAACAAAGAGGAAGTAAGCAAATCTTTATTATTACTTCATTCATTATTGCAGTCTGTTTCCAAACATCATACTCCAGATTCTGATGACCAGTTGACTCCTCAAGTATTAATTTCCGCTGGAATATTTAGGAAGCAATTTAGCTACTTATGCTGTGCACCTTCCATTTACCCTTCACAATATGCTCAGCTGAAAGCTACAATACAAGTATTTCAGAAACTACTTGCTGCTTACACAGTAAAGAGAAAAGAAAAAGAACACACATGCCTGAATGTTGGTATTGGTGACTCTTGTTTTAATATGAAGGATATTGTCACAAAAAATGCTCAGACTCCCTTATGAAGAACATAAATATGTTTTCTTCATTCATGACCAATATATTTGTGCTACATTCAGCAATAACAAACTAGATAGAGAACTCATCAAGGTGGGCACTGGACATATACACAGCAGGTAATTTCAAGTTTAGCTTATAATTCTAAATAAATGGTCAGAAAGAAAAGGAAGAGAAATAAAGTATTAATAGTCACATCTGAGATTCTGGGGAAAATGAATTTCATATTAGCCGATGCTTAAGTTTATACAAAAGTCTCAATCAAACCACTAATTAAAAAAAAAAAAAATCATTGTCCCAGCTCCATAACTTCATTGCTTCATTGCAAGTTCAGTTTTTCTTTAGTTTTCTTTAAATACATGAAACTATACAGCTGAGAAATGTCAGCATTTTTAATTCCTCCATTTTTTTTTCTTCATTTCAGCTTTTAGATATGCCAATATAAAGAATTGAAAACCAGCTGTTTTAGATAAATGTCTCTAGTCAGATAAATTCAGTGGATGCAGTTAGAAAGACAGGCAGATATGAGCTGCAGCAGAGGCACATTTAAAAGACAGGAGAGAGAAAGAAAGGGGAAAAAAAACCCTGAAAACCAAACCAGAAAAAGTAAGAAGAGACTTAATACTAGGACATGTGATTTCCATGTTTCCTGTAACCTTTTATTAAATACATTTTTCTATTTATATTTATATATTTCAACATAAATGCAAAATTAGTTATCTGAAAAATTATTTTTAAAAAGGCAGAAAATGTAAAAAACAACAAAGAAAACAATTTTAACACTAGAGGTAGGGAAAAAACTCAGTTTAAGAGAAATGTTGTTTGTCCTTATGTTATTTAAATTAAAATATGGATTTTAGAAATTGATGGGATGTTTCTTAGTTTATTCTCATTTAATTTAGCATTTATCAATCATAAAAAAGAAAATGGATCAAAAGCTACTGAGTGTACTCATACTCATTCCCTTTAAAAGATCAGATTTTATTACTTACTAGTTCGTGTTGAATTTCATCTTTGAAATATGTGTGAAAGGCGAGAATTTTTGTTTTGGAGCAAATAAGAGAGTGTATCAGATATTGTGGGAAGGGATCCTAAAAGGCAAGAGAATCTTTCCAATAATAAACTTGGAAATACACTGTGTTTCTTTGTGTCCAATGTGCCATGCATGGTGGAACTCTGATATTCAGGGCCCATTGACTGTTACCTGTGCAGAGATCTCAATGGATATTAATATCTGGCCATGACAGTGACTGATGCTTGATAACTTGCCTGATTTTATTATTTTTTTTAAATTACATTTTAGAGAGGAAGAGGCTTTTGGAGAAACTTCTTATCCCTTAGAGCAAAATAGAAAAAAACATTAAAATAATGTTACAATACATCTTGGCCCTTATGCAGTTTCCATTGAAGCTGACGGTAAAAACCCGCTTTGACTTTACTGGGAACAGGACTGAGCCATTTTAAATGCTATGTTGTAATATAAATCTTTTAAGTCTTAAATATTTCCATACAGCAGAGCAAAGAAGTCTCAAACGTCATCAGAAAGACTGCTTCTTGTTAGGCTGTTACAATGTGCTATTTCTGTTCAAATAACGTTTACTAATACGACAGACAAATAGATTTATACAATTTGGAAGTCTGACACTACAGTTGGGGGTTTACAGCTTTTATATATTATGATATTTATGAAAATAATTTTAACTCTTGGCTTGCATAAAACAAAGCACAGATGTTTCCCAGCAGCATTTCCTCACCAGGCCTTTTAGCTTAGCCTTACTGGACTGTAGCATAGAGTTTGGTTACAGTTCAGCTGAAATCAAAATATTCCAAGAGTAGGGAGGCACTATGTGGCAAGGCAGGGGTAGGAAGAGGGAGGAGGGATATAGAAGGAAGAAATAATCTTCTCCAGCTGTGCCAAGTCTTCTACCTGAGGGACTTCAGAGAACTGTAAGTTCTCATCTTCAGATCTTCTTCTCTCCTTGATGGTGCCTTCAAAAAGGCTTAAGTGAGAGAACATTGGCAGAAAAAGCCATCAAAATATTGTGGTGTGTGAAGGTTGGGAGGTTTCCTTCTTGTTGCAGGGGGAGTAATTTAGGGTTCTGCTTGCTGCAGAACAATGTTTAGATTTCTTAGAGAGAAGCATGACTTAAAAGAGTTCGGTGGTGCGTTCACTCTATTATTTACTGCATGGGGGAAATATGCCAAGCTGGATGCTGCTTACCTTCTCTGCAGATGCCTGCATCCATTCATGAAGAAAACTTTCAGGTGTTTTCCATCCCTGATAACCGTTCGCTCCACGGGCTGCGTCTTGGAACTTCGGAGACAAACCTTCATGGGAGGACGTATCAGTCAAAGTGCATACAGTCAGGATTCCTGTTTCCCTGATAACCGTCCGCTTTGGAGACTGCATTTTAGAACTCCAGTAGCAAACTTTCAGACAAGGCCCAATAACCATATGCAGAGCAGAATTCCAGGCGACAAAATTCCTAGAAAAATAAAAATTTAATGGAGTAGAAGAGAAGGAGGGCTGACTCAAGCTGGGTACCTGAGCAGAGGTCTGCCCAAACATAGAAAACTACAAACTTTTATCTCTTTACAGACCACTCACACCAAGATGCAGTCCAATAGCAAAATTTCACCACCAGGTCCTTTGCTCCCCATTGGACCTTTTTTCCCTGACTCCATGTGGGCCTCTGTTTTGTTCAGTTGTAGACGTTGGTTTTGGTCCATATCCTCGAAGGTGCTGTTTTGTCTGGATAAATCTTTTCTTCCCAGTGAACTGCAAAATAGGGTCCGCTTTGCAGATGTCTGTGATGTCTCTGCATTAGCCTTGAATCCTTGTTTTCTCAGTCAGTTCCATTTTTTCCCAGCAAACTGCAAGCTAGACTTTATCTTGCAGGAGTTTAGTGTAGTCTGCAGTTGCTTTTGGTGAATACAAGCTTAAAATTTTAGCAAATCTAGTCTATCAAGTAACATGAATCAAAGAGTATATTAAAAATCGTACAACCTTGTATCTCTAAATAATCTGTTACATTTGGTGTGCATCTACTTAAGCTATCAATACTGAACTTGAATTGGGCTCATCCACTGACCTGTGAGTAGTAAACCCATTGCCATACAGCTCACTTATTTAGCAGGAAGAGCTTAAAGTGGGCTCATCCAGGCTCTCGTATTTATAGAATGAAGTGGTTGACTTGTAGTCAAACTGCATATAGTAGGAAGAGTACCCACAAGACTCCCTGTGCCCACAAGTCACTGGTGTCCCGTTGCCGTTCTGCCACCCTGTGGGTCTCCTGGAAGGAGTTCTTGGCCTGGCTGTGGCTCAGGCCCTTCCCTCCTCTGGAGCCTGGACCAAACTGCTGCTGGTTTGGCTGGGGGGCGCAGATCAAGTGCATCCACCACACTTCTTCAGATATACAGGGGATACAGGGTTAAAAATTGCATCTCTGCTCCTTAGTTGCTCTGATGTCCTGTCCAGCACCCCATCTTCCCACCCAGGGACACATTGAGGGAAACACGATTTCTATGAATTAGGTGTCTGTTTGTTTTCCCCTGGAACTAGCTTGGCTCGGGAAGCACAACGAAACAGCATTCATGTAGTCATTCAGGTCTTATTGGTGATCTTCTAACAGGGGAGTATTGTCCAGATCACAATATACCTGACCTTTTGCCGGATGCCACTACAGGTCTCTGTGTGTGTGTGTGTGTGTGTGTGTGTGTGTGTGTGTGTGTGTTTTGTTCAACTGCAGTCTCTTGTCAGACATTTAATTGTAAGCTCTTCAGGAGAGGAACTGTCTCTATAGCTGGTGTCTTGACAGCATCTTGAGTAGTGACCCAGGATTACAGATGTTGGTGATAAGCTGCCCTCATCTGAGAAAAGACAGATCAATCTTTTAAAGCCGTATTTCCAACTAGATGGTGATTAAGAAGGAAGAATCCCCAACACAAAACAAAAAAGTGAGAGAGGGCAGCATACATCTTGGTGAGGAAGGAAACCTTCATTGTTTCTGCACTTACATTGTCTCAGGCAACATTTGCTGCTCCTTTTAAGAAGTCTGTGGCCTAAAAGCATTTAAAGGTGTACTACAAGGGAAAACAAAGCAAAAAAATTCAAGCTATAAAAAACATGTGTAGGAAACATATCTTTCTGTCAGAGGATTTAAACTGTGGCCTTTTCAGAGAAAAAAGAAACAGTACCAACAAAACCATGATGAAAGCATAGAAAACAGAAAATACTTCTATTGCAGAAAATACTTCGATTATGGTACTTGTGCATTTAAAAGCAGTTGAGTAACTTTTCCTTGTGCTTTGGGCCTGAACTTGAAGAACATCTTAACCAGATAGCTCCTAGGACCACAGTGGTACTGTATGGATCACCGTTCCATGTGTTGTGCGTCAAAAGTGGTCCAAACTAGAAGATAACTATCAGCAGAAGCTCAAACCACATTGAGTCAATAGCAGCTTGCTTCCTCCAATCAGAGCAGTGAAAATGCTATACAGTTGTGTCCTAAAAAGTATTTACTGATATCTACCTTTAATCACTGAAGGTGATTCAGTCTCTCTTTTGGAGAGGAGTGAGTTTGACATGTACAGCTAGTGATTACAGCCAGTTGTGCCTTCAGGACCTGAACTGCTGCTGATTCAGAGACTTGCGAGAAGATTTAAAAACTGAGCTTCACATCAAAACACAGGCAAAATACAGAGACGGGTATGATGAACACCAAAGCAGCTCATAGGATTATAGACCTACACATATATGCAAGCATAAAAGTGACCAGCCATTTACCAATAGAGATCCTTGGGCACACTCTATTAGGATTAGGAAGAAATATTGTATTTATTGTTCAAATTATTGCAACATAGTCCATTTTGACTCTAGCCTTTTCCTGGAAGAAAAATTATCTTTGTGGATATTAGGTTGAGTGGGATGGAAGTAGAAATCTCAATGGGATTTTTCACGTAGGGAAGCAATGCGAGACTGGGACTGTACACACACTCTTTTGTTGTTGCTTTTGTTTAGTACCTCACCTAACCGTGTTCGTATCTGCAACTGGAACCCCAAAGCACTGTCAAGTAACACAAGTGCAATAGGAGAATCAGCACAAAAAACTTGACGTATTCCTTGTCTTTTTGCCTAATATACATCTGAAGCTCAAGCTGCTAAAGTATTCCTCTTTTTGTTACTTCATGGTGGCAAGTTTCACTCCTTTAGCTGAATGTCAGCCTTACATTCCATTTTATTGTTGCTTTACAGCAACTTTATTTTAGATTGAATTTATGAGCCCAAATGCCACCATTTAACAACGCTCCTCTGTCTACATTTGTGATACTTTCCAGTGCACTCCAGTGGAGCAAAAGGAAAAAAATATGGTAAAACAGCCTTCTGTTTTGATGAAAAATTGCTAGCAGTTATAACGTAATTAACTTAACCAACAAGGCAATAAAAATTAAGTGCCCTGTTCATAAGTGATACATATCCCACATTAAGACTAAATTTCCTAGAAGTTATACGCCGAAACATTTTCCAACAGGCCTTTACTGTATAACATTAATAAAAATTTGTATTCAACAACATTGTTTCCTAGGGTCTTTTGGAATGCAACAAGAGGACTGCGATTGAGACAGAAGCAGTGATGTACGTGACGGAAATGTTGTGTTTCATCAGGAAACATGTTAAAAGAGTTATACATTATATTTTTCTCTGACCAGACTTTACTTGAATGATCAAACCATAAGGTCATTTTGTCTTGTATTCCCGAGGAAGCAATAGTTTTGCTATTTGTAAGTTTTGCTATAGTAGTAACTACCTATCTAATCAATATCAGTTTTCAAATCTCTTTTAGTCTCTTGAATAAATAAGTTTTCATCTCTTGAATAAATACTGAAAAAGTTCAGTTTGTTTAGAATCATGGAATGATTTAGGTTGGAAGGGACTTTGGGGGTCATTTGGTCCAATCTCTTACTGAAAGTAGACCTAACCTACTTAACTGTTTTTTCTTTTTTCTTTCTTTTTTTTTTTCTTTTTTTTTTTTTTTTTAATTTTATTTTTGTATTTCAGTAGTAGTATTTAGTGGCTGAAGAGATTGTTCCAGACTAATTTCCATTTACTAGATTTCCCTTCTTATCTGCTCTGCTAGTAACCTGCCCCATAGCTACCTTTGGAATCAACAATCTCTGTTCTCCCTCTAACAGTTCAGGTTCACCATCTATTCTGCTCTTGTCTCTTGCACTGAAAATGGAAAAGAATGGAGACTAACCTGAAGACATAGGGTAAAATAAAGTTTGAAAAATTTTGCTTTCTCCTTTGTCAGAGGTTTTATAATACCATATTCTAAAGTATAACCATATTTTCAAATCAAGATTATTGCTTTGAAGCTAAAGCCAATTAAATAATTCTTCCATCTTTAGCCCAGAAGAAAATGGCTTAGTTTTCTGTATACTTCCAGAGATGGTAAGCTACTGGTTATCAGAGAGCTAAACAAAATGTAGAACTGAAGGCCTAGTTTTGCTCTCAGCTGTTCCAGTATAATTCCTGCTCAGCTCCTCCAGTGTTGATGAATTTATTCCAGTTTTACATTACTGTGATGAAACCAGAATTTATTTTATATTCTGTATCAAAGAATTTTCAGAAGACTAGTTTCTCTTAGTTGGTCTATAGTCACTCTCTCCTCCGCTTTTCCTATATTATATATTTTTTTAAAAGGTTGTATAGGTAAAAGAACAATTACAAACTGAAAATCTGTGTTACACACAGTCTTGCAAATTCTTGTTTTTCCAAGAGAAGTCCCCTGCAGATCCTGAAAGTGAGCTGTTCAAGTTTGAGGAATCCTGCTTTTAAGCAGTCCTGGACTCTTGTTATTTAGTTAGTTATTTATTTTTCAGCTTGCCTTGTCATTGATTTAGTGATCACTTTTCTTTGTATTAGCTGTAAAGATATACATAGGCAAACCAGTGAAACTTGCTTTGAAACACTCAGAACCAGCTTTTGCAGAAGAGCCCTTTAAACTTGGGAAAGATGCTGTGGAGGATTCGGTCATGTTTAGAAACCATCCAAAGTAGCTATGACAACTTAACATTCCAGGGCCAAGATCTTGTGCACATACCAAATCTCTGACACTATCCCAGATCCTTATCCAATGTGAAGAGGAAACTGTAAAATTGGAATTGCCCAAAACAACCCCTAGAGAGTATTGCTGATTCTTGAGAAGATTTTTTCTTTTTACATCTTAGAGACAATTTTTTTCTTAACAGGTCTAAAGCAGAAAATGTGTAAAAGAAAAGAAAACAGTGATATGAGTAAGGCATCCACAAAACCCAGAAAAACATGTTCCCAGCCAGGTCCCTTCCTTGTTAGTTGTGATTTCTTTATCCTTCTTTGGTCAGTTAAATGGACTTGGACTGTTTTAGAAGCCTCTAAAATATACTAATACAATTTTCTTGAGTTTATATTTTAAATGGGAATGATATCTAATGTGGGTTTCAGCTGCCCCTAATCTGGATCATCTGGGATTAATTCTAAACGCAGCTGAGGAAGGATTGCTCAGGGAGGCTGATCTCAGCAAAGCTGGATGGTCAGAGTCTGATCGATCACAATGTACTTAGTCCAGACGGTTCAGATGCTGACTGTATTTTTTAATTGTATTGCATATGGAAATGAAGCATTCTAACTGATAAAAATCTGCTTTTTTAATGTGTTCAATATGTTACCTATAGCACCTGTAACCTCTGTTTTGTAGTAAAAGCTAGGCTGTGTGTTAATTCTCTTAGTTTTTGATTGTTAGTATTGTTTCAGCCTTCCTTTCCTTCCTATGCATAGCAATGAGATTTTTGTAACCTGGGTATACTTGATTGTGTTCTGTTTTTCTGGATGTGGCAGCGTTCTGCAAGACAGCTTTTTCTAAAGGAAGAGAGACCTGGAAAATGCATTACTAAAGATACTGATTAAAACAAAACAAAACAAAACCAACCAAACAAAAAAAACCAGGTGAATAAATGATGCTTTGGTTTCATTATTCCTCCTTTCTCCCTTCTCTTACTAGCAGCCCAGTGAACAGTTACCTAGAGAACTAGAAGACAAAATCACCGCATCTCCTCTTTCATGATTTTGGAAGAGAAAATGCGAAATAGATTTCCCAACTCAGAGGTAAATGTCTTAACCTTTGTCCTGTGGGGTCATGTTCTTGAGTGCTCTTCATCTACTGAATTAATAAAGGATTTTCATTGCTGAAAAAAATGTTCAGATGTGTTTGCCAGATTTTGCATTACTGAATGATTGTTTTGATTTGTGAAAACTGCATTTTCATAACTCGGTTATTACCCAGGAAAAACTCTCCACCATGATAATGGTTATAACAACCTGAACTTTATGTAACACTGAGTTATTATTAGTGTACCATATTGTGGATTTTATGAAGGTATCAAGTTTTCAAGTGTTTTTTTAAGTCAGGAAATGCAAAAGATAGGCTTCTTACAGAGGTGTGACTTTAACTATGCTCTACATATCCTGTACGTTTAATGATTTTTTCCCTTGAAATAACCAGTCATCAGGTCAATGTACACATTTAGTAATCAAAGACACGTAATGTACCACCTAAATACAAAAAGTTCAGTTTTCTGTTTCAAGATCTTTTTGATTTCTCTAATTTATAAAATGATCAGTGTTACTATTGACACGGGTTTATTTACTTGACATGTGACTTAAGATGTCTGACTTGTCCTTGTTCCAGGTATCTGTCACAGGAGTTACAGAATATCTCTCATTGAAGATTTCTTTTTCTTAAATCAAGTGAATCAGAAAAAAAAAATAGCTGTAAAAGGCTACAAGACACTTAAGGATTGTGGAGTATGCACCTTGTGACAGAAGTTCAAAACAGGAATGAGTAAATCGGTATGAGCCTGACACGTGCATAGGGATGACACATTACTTGCTTATTCTTTTTTGGGGGATATTTTTTTACTAATCTTTATATCTGGCTCTCTGAAGTGGCTGTGGCTTTTCAAAATGAAGTACTGAAGTAACCCACATGTAACTATAAGGAAGAACAAACTGTCATCTCTAAGACAAGGCACGTGAAGAAAAGCTCTTTTGCATCATGGTTTTTCCTACTCAGAGCTGTTTATCAAACAGTGTAAGATCTCCAGGTTATGATATTTCTTCTGAGGAGCTTCATACAAAGAGATGTTGGGCGAGGGGGGTGTTTTGTTTTGGTTTTTTTCCCCCCCCCGGCAAGGCAAAAGTGGCCCTATAGCAAAAAGATACTAAATATCAACAAGGAAACAGATAATCTGGCATTAATGTTCAATGTGTTGATTCATATCTAAATGCATATTAATTTTGTATAACTTTCCAGTACTGGAATTGAAAGTAGAACATCTGTAAGCCCAGCAATCAAACAAATTAACTAAATGCCTTTTTTTTAAAAAAAGGACTTTGTATGGCAGTGGTCCTATAGGCTCTAAAAAAAGTGGGTATTTATTCTCTGCTTTCAGAATCTGAAGCTGATTCTGTTCTAATGTGCACCCTGATCCCATGGTTTCACATACCAGCAGTAAGAAGCTTTGCCGATTGTCTTGTTACTGCAGCAATCAAATGCTGCTACCGTAGAAAAACTAGTGAAGCAGTTCTGACTTTTCCATCAGTGTCACCAGTCTTCTCATCTTCTTTTTCGGGAGGACACAAACTCTTTTAATGGTTGGAGTTGAGGGGCAAGCAAGTTTATTGATACATGCAGAGATAACTGAGTTTTTCAGATTGATGTTGGAGATTTTCCTTTTAGGACCAGGCCTACTTTAGATAACTTTGCTCACATCACAGTGTTAGCCAGGATCTAAAAAACATAAATCTCACCTGTCCAGTGGAGCTCAGTCAGCAAAGTTCCTGCTGTGGACACAATTGTGCTACCAGGAGAAAGCTGCTGCCAGACTAACCTGTTGGGTTCACCGCCTAGTGTAACTACAATGGCTCAAAATCTCCGTCAGTTGGCAAACCTTGCACCCATGCTGCAGAGCTCAGCTGTCATGGCTGCGCTGGTGTGACGCTCATGGTGACTTTACCTGGAGACAGATCCTGGTCTGAAGCTTACTTACACCAGTAGCTGAGATGTACTTTGTGTAAGAACAAAGAGGAGATAAAGATGCCGAGAATGGGATGCTGAGAAGACAGCAAGAGTCGTTGGCAGGGCTGGTAGTAGGTGTCCCTTGGGACTGCAAGAGCCCCTTTGACAATTGCCCATTCCATAAACTACTTCTTTTTCCCCCCTAAGAGTTACATTTCTTGCATGTGCCAGTTTCTACTGGCTGCATGAACATCTGCTGATATAACTAGGTTTTCCTTGCCTCAGTATTTATGACATTGTGCTGGCAGATTTCTTATGCTAAAGAGCCTATCCTAGGAGGGCTGCTCTGTGTGGTAGAAAGGAGCTGGATAGTAGATAGTAGAAAGGATCCAGATTCCAGTGAGACTGTAAATGGCCTTGGTGTTTAGCAGATATTACAGTCAGTAAGAACTCTCTCTGCCTGCTTCACAGTCACAGCAAAAGGACTGGACAAAACCGTAACCCAGCAGTATATCAGGTTCAAAGTATTTATTCTGTCAACACATGCATCTGCCTTAGGTTATCAGAAAACCACAGAGAATTACACCACTGAGAAAATATTTGAAGGTCAGCCCAGGATCAGTCTGGGTGACAGGTGATGATTGTGTTTTTACTTGGCTCTCTGGCTCTGATATGTGTTGATGGAGGAATGGTTGTGTTCCTGGGAGCAGGCAGCTCCAGGACCCCTTAGTGTACATTGACTTGTTTGGTTATCAAAATCAACTGTTCAAAACACTTCAGCATGGAAAAGATGTCACTGAACGGTGATACAATAGGTATGAGTGAAGAAACTGAAGAGGCATTGATTATTCACTGTTTTTCCCAGTATGAGAAGTGGAGGATGTCAAATAGAGATTAAATTAATACATAGAAAATATCTATGGCTCCTGAGTGGAGTCAGTTGGAGGCTGGATCAGTGTTCAGGGTAAGTATTTGTATAATTGTGTTGGTCTTGGATTCTAGGCCTTTGTAGGGCAGCTGTTCCTACAGTTTTTTTCCTCATTAGGAAATAAAAAACCTAAACGGCCTCTTACTCTGCCCCTGAAAAAGGCTGACATAGGGCTTCTGTGAAGACAAGGAGGTGAGGCTGCAGATGGGGAGGGTATCAAGAATGAGAAAAGGAGAGGAATGCTGCCAGAAATGCAATGAGATGTTCTGGAGGAATCAGAAGAATGGTTGCAGCCTAGCACACACACTGTTCATGTGCATCCATTTTCCCTTGTATTGGGAAGTGAGTGGGTCTGGGAGCCCCTCTGATTGTGCTCACAGCTACTGCTTTACAAAGAAGCCTACAGTTTATGTCCCTAGTGAACCAAGTTGCTTGTAGTTTGCAGTACAAGCTGGCCAACTGAAGCTCCTCACCAGTCATGTGATAGTAAGAGGAACAGCTTCTTGTGGTGGTCTAGTTCCTGGAAAAGGCAGTGAGAGGAATATGAGCTTGTACAACTGTCTTGGGGGCACAGTGTGAAGGTGCACTGGACAGGCATCAGGGGGGCTTACAACAGTGCTGGGTAGGAAGTGATCAGGGAGGTTCATGAGGTAGAGGAGCTATGGCACAGGGGTCAACCAAGAAAGAAGATTGAGGGATTCAAAGCATCCCTCATCTTCTAGAGTAAGTTGTGGGAGGTGCAGTCGCCGCTCATACTGGGTGAGCAGCATGGAATCCACTCAGTCCCACAGAACATAGTTCCACCAGTCCACAGACCATCGCTGTTAAGGGCTTGCTGACAGGAACAAACGCGGTTCCATAGCTCTCTCAGCAGCCTGTGCTGCTGGGGCAGCTGTAGCCTTTGGCCTGTCCTCAGGAGGGTCTTGGCCAGCAGCCCAGTGGCAGCCTTCTTAGATGTTAGAGAGGGCCTCTAATCCCACAAGAGAAGCACGCACCGGGCTGTGATTTGTATTTTTCACATTTGTGCCTGAGAGGAAGGTCTGCAGTTCCACATGGCTGTGCCCAGGGAGGCGGGTAGCAGGTCTGGACACAAAGGTCACCCAGCAGGGGAAGGGCAGCAGAGGAGCAGGTGGTCTTCCACAGTAGCAGCCCTGATGCCAGGTGATGTCTTTTTTGGTTGCCTCCTGCAAAGACAAGAAAAGTGCTGCATGGTTGTTTCAATGAAAGTATTGAAGTGTTAAAAGTATTTTTGTTTGAATATTCAGAACTGGTCATGCTAGTTATTGATATTGTCATAGTACAAATTTTATAATTTAGATATTTAACATCAATATGTTATAGCGTAATGTTTTGACATTATTGAAATGAAATTATTAGTGAGTCAAAGACAGTACTTTTGACAAACTGTGTGCTATGGCAAGTTTTTAGTTTCCAATTCCAATTGAAGATTTCAAAAAAATGAAACTCCAAGTATCAGAACTTCTAAATGAATTTTCTGAAGAACTGGTTGCTTCAAAATTATATTCAAGTCATAAGATACAGCAGTGAAGCAGGCTATATTAGTGGTTCTCTTACTGGGAACAACCTGTTTGTCGGCCAGAGACTGACACATCAGCAAATATTGACTGCAGCCAGACTAGCTTTTGTAAATGTGCAGAGAACATGGTATAAGATCTGCTGTGTTGAGGATCTCACACCAGCCTAGAGACAGTGGTAGCACTCCTAGGAGCTCAGAGATGGAAGAATGAACCACAAGAGAAGACAAAACTTTTTTTTGTTTTTCAAACTAGAAAGGCCTTTGCCCCCAAGTATTTTTAACCCCCATATTTTAGAACATGTCAGACAACTGATTAGCAATCTGTTGTTGAAATGATGTATTTATCTGATGCGTGGTTTCACTTAGCAGCTACAACACGTACAGCAGAGAGCTGAAAAAAATGAACTGGAACTCTATGCAACAACTTTTATTCAAAACAGATGTATTATTTGGTATATGTTTAACATTCTCCACATAATCCCAACTTGATCCTTAACCATCATGCATTAGAGTGTTGCTTTTAAAGAAGATGAAAATGGGCTGCTAAAATGCTGCCCATATAATCTGAATTATTTTCAGCCCTGTTGTTAAAGCTTAGAGATAAAATTCTCTTTTGAACTAAGGTTGAAGGCATTGTGTTTGATATATTGGTATAATTCCTGCAATATAAATACTCATAAATTAAGTTAGTGGTATGGTATGATTTCCTGTAATCTGTTTCCAGAATCAATATTTTATTGAATGAACTTCTTATTTTAACTTCTCACTTACTGACCCAGTGGCACAGCTGTAATGTGTGCCTGATCACTCACTCTCCTTTATTTTTTTAAAATCAGACTTGACTATGTGGTACTGTAGACAGGACATGTTTTTGGAAGCATTGCACTTAATATTGTGTGGAGAGAGATTGAGAATAGCACCATCATGCCCTAAAGTTGAGGCTCCCATCTAAACATCCTGTAGTAATCTAGAAAATGGCTATGTAGTATTACTCCCATTTTATTGGCATAAAAAACGAAGCCATGATTATTTTCTTCTTAAAGGATGCCTAACCCTAAGCAACTAGTATTACACTTACTTTTCTAAGTGTGGATTTTGTTTTAAAAAATCCTTTATACATAGCAATCATCATTTAGTTCGTTACCCAAGATTTATTGCAAGCTTCTGCCAATGAGTGTGTAACCTCACGGACACCAAAAGGTTGCTTATTCTGAGCAGGTAAAATTATCTCATCTATTGCACCCAGCTGGGAATGTGTTAACATCTAAAAGCAGCAGTATCTGAAGATGCTCTGCACTAGGCTTGGTGACTGGGGTGGTCCATCAACATGTGATAGCTCAGCCCTCTCTTCTGTTTTTTAGCCCTTGTGACTGCGTGAACAAGTCAAACTTCAAGTAGTGTGATCGCCACATGCTGCTCTGGTTTTAGACCCTTTTGGTTCACATTACAGTAGCATAAATGGTTTATTATTAGTAGGAGTATCAGTAGGACTGAACCTTTTGCTGTATATTCTCCCCAGCAGGCAGTACTTGATCTACTTCTGATACAGAGGCAGTGACAAAGATAGATGGCAATTTGGAATTGTTCCCTTGGTTGGCTTCCGACAAAATTATGACTACAGAGAAGCAGATTTGTGTGCTTTCCTCCCCTCATGTTACTTGTACGTAATTATACCCCTTCTTCCAGACTAGAGGGACTGTTAGTCAGAGGCACTCCCCCCTACTTGGTAAAACCCAATGAGAGTGGGAGAAGTTTTCTGGTTAAGAATATAGAAAGGCAGAAACAATGACATGCATTTGGGGAGCATTTTGGAGGACAGAAATCATGGCTGGCTAAAATAAAATACCATAAAAAATGGGAACCTTACAATGAACACTTGGAAAAAGCAACCAAATTACTCACAGTGGTGTTAATCCTGATGGTCTTAAACTTACCGGTTTTCTGCATCTCCTGTCAAAGAAACTTTGTTCTGAAAGCAGAATTGCAGCTTCCATCATTTAACCATTCTTGATTCTCAAGGAAAGTTGGGTATGTGAAATCTAACATCTGAAAAAGGATGGCAAAGAAGATCCCAAAACTCTCTCTCCTTTTTTTTTTTCTTAAATAATCTCAGAGTTACTAATATAATTCGTCCTTCTAGAAAAGCCTATTATTTTTGTAAGTGTTTACTATTGGAAATAATGAAATACTTCTTTAATAATAATAATAAATATAATTAACACAAAAATAAATACTTATTTAATAAATATTTATTGATATCATTCCATGATACCATCTTCAACAACATCAGCTTTGCAGTAACGCATAGCTCCTGTGCTCTATCCTTTCAGAAATTACTAGTAATCACCATCAGTCCACACATATCTTCAGGTACGCCATGCGTGTTGCTACAGCAACACCTGTTGCTACATCTTTAAGCTGCAGAGCCAATGATTTTATGATATTCGTCTCTTCAAACAGTTCCTTGCTCCCTTATTTCTTTGTCCTTGCTTGTTCTGTGTCTGTGCTTTATAGGCTACACCACATTTAAACATATAGTGATCCCACTGTGGGTTTTGGGGGTGGAGAAGGGAATGCGGAGGAAGTACTAACAGAAAAATTGCTCTTTCTGTGGTGGCCAGAACAACTTATTAGTTGAAACCACTTTTTTTTTTTTTAATCAGCATTTTAAAATATTTTCTGATGTGGTGAAAACTATCATATAGACGGAGTTCAAGAAGAGGGAGGACATGTGAAAGCATTGGATTGTTCTGTAGTTAGGGGTTCTGTAGTTAAAATGTCTCTATAGATGAAATTTCCAATTTATTTGTCCTCAGACATTTGATTCCAGATGGGCAGAGAATGAGCCAGAAGGTTTAAGTTGTTGCCTTCATAGACACAGTCCAAATACTTCTACTCGCACATCTCAGTCTGTGGGTTTATATGTGAATGATGCCACCGTAAAACTCTGAGACGTAGCAGATAGACTGCTAAACCATTACTGAGAAATCACCTGAAGCTGGTGACTCTTTTCTTTATATGAGCATAAGAACCTGGCGTCTAGACTCATTTTCTTCCACAGAATTGCCAAGCACATTTCTCTTGATGTCTATAAGTAATTTAAACTTCCTGAAGGCGGGTGTCATTTACTAATGCAGTTTAGAATGGAGTTTGCAAGATCTGATGTTCCTAAGAGCAGCCGCGTAATGCTGTAGCATGGAGGAAACAGACCTCCAAAAATGCCAACATAGGAAAAGAGCAAGGAAAAGACCAGTCCTGGAAAACATATTGGGACAGCAAAAAAGTGCAGTAGTCTGGAGAAACAATGAATTGGAGCAGAATATTATCATAACAGCTCTGTACGCTTTTAATAAATAGTTGGAAAGTCTTCCACAAGGAGTTTCTGTTCAGGTTTATCTCATTTAGGGATAGAAGCTGTTAATTTGGTCCCACAAAAAGCTGAACTTCCTGAGCAGGCACATGTTAGAAGTTCTATTACATTGGCATAGGAAGTGATTTCTTTTGTAAAACATTTCAGATTCATGTTCTCCCCTTGAACAGAATTAAAGGCATAGGGCCCTATCCAGAGCCCTCTGAAGTCACTGGTATCTGCACACTGACTCCTATGAGCCTTAGAAAACATTCTTTTCTACTACTTTTTTTTTTTTTTTTAATTAATTGCCATTTATACAACAGTTTTAAAATTCAGATAACATAAAGCACACAAAGAATTTGCAAAGTCTATACAAGGGTGACAGTGCAGTACAACAGCTCAGGATAGAAAAGGAATGATACTGTATTCAACAAAACCAATCCTTAACTTTCCTCCTTACTTGCTTATGAAGCACAAAGATAGTTTTCCAGCTTTCCATTGACTGGATGCAACTGACAGCTTACTGCCTGGGTTCATGCTGCTCCTGGCATAATGCTATTCATCTCGTCTCAAATCTATAGAATAAAGGAACCAGATAATCAATGACACTCTCATCTGTCCATATTTAAACATTTATGGGATAGATGTTGACAGATGATCTCACCATCTAAGCTCCCTTTGTAGTTCATGGAAGGACAAAGACATTTCTGTCTCATATTTTTTCTACGTGCAATTGCAAATAAGCAAATGTATATACATATGTCAATTTAAAACCTTACAAAGGTTATTTTAAATGGTATGATGACAAAACCTAAGGAATAGAATCAGATGCTTTTGTCCAGGCTTGTTTTTTTGCCCACACTTTGCCAATGCAAAGTCAGTGTGCTTTGAGGCAGAAGTATGATCTATTGGAACTCTAGTAAAAATACGTACAGCAGATATAAATACAAAAAAAAATCAGAGTAGGTGGACATCTTTCTTGGCTGATATTCTGTTTACAAGTAGCCATTACATTAAGAGTACATAAGTGTACATAAGAGTACATAAATTCTCTGCAGAAAACTGAGTTAAAGCTTTGTTTTGGCCACATTAATAAGGCGTTCAGCATCCTGCTCCTGCTTTGGGCTTTCACAGTACAGGACCCAAAGCTATACTGTTATTAATGCAGAGAGAGATTATTTTTTGTCCTGTGTCCAGTTGATCAGCTTTCCCCTAGCACTCCATCCTGTGGTCTTCCTCGAAAGGAGAGCTGTAGCCTGGGAGTCACAGAACCCAGAGTGTTCGGTTTCCTGAGAATAGATGACAACCACTGCTATCTTTGAACAAAACCATTTATCTTAGTGTAAGTATTTCTGACAAGGCTAAATCCAAGCGAGGTCTCAATCCTCCTTCAACACATGTGATTTTGTTCATCATGAAGGTTGCAAAAACAGCTGTCCTGGCACATCTGGAATCACAAGGAGACATTGAAAACCTGGAAGACAAACATTTCCCAGCCTGAGCTTTCTGTCCTGGAAGCAGGCACCATAACACAAACCTGATCAATCCGTTGCAAAAAAAAAAAAAAAAAAGGATGGAAAATGTCTTTGTAGTCAGCTGCATTTTCCTAGCTGTTCGTGAAGTGACAGAGCCCTCTTATGTTTCATTAACGTAATCAGTGAGTAGTCATTGCAAGCTGATGAGACAGGCAGATAGATTTGGAGGAGTTCTTGAATGCAGACAGAAGTAAGTGTTATGTACTTAGGAGATCTGTGTTTGACTGATAACAGCCTAGTCCAATTTGTAGGCCTATGGTATATCTACACTGGAGCGAAGTGCCATGATGGTGTTTTTTTTTGTGATCCTCATTGCTTCGGTAGAGTGAACCAGCAGAGGAAGCTAATAGTGAGAAGAAAACCAAGCACAATGAACAGGTCTGTTCCCATGGGATGCAGTGCCTCTGTGGGCACAGCTGGGTTCTGCTGCTGCCTATGATGATCCTCTCCTGGTCAGGAGTGGTGTGAGGAGCTCTGCACCCCACAGTTTCACTGCACAGCTCCTGGTGGCACACCAAGTTATGACTGAAAGCTAGTAGTTCTCTCTTCTTCCTCATGCCTTTATACAGAAAAGATTTCACCAGTCCTGTCAAACAAGAAGTTTCACTGGTGTAATTAAAAACTACTCATTTAATACAAAAGTCTCATGTTACAGCAAACCAGCTGTTTTGTCCACAGAAAACTGACCATGTTTTCATTTAAGCCATATCCCATTACTGATGTTTTCATATTTGTGCTACATTTACATAAAGTTTACTGACAAAATATATCTCTCCTCTTGTGTGTTTATGTGTTTCATGGTTCAGCACATCTGTGGAACTGTTTAGTTATCAACAAAACTAATGCAATACAAAAACTCTGATCTCATTGTGGCTTTCTTTCACCAGCTTGGATATTATGCTTCAGTTATTCCTAAGGTAGGTTTCAGCTCCAAGCTGTTGCCTGCTGTCCTACTTCATCTGCTGAAAATACTTGGGATATCGGTGTACAACTCTTTCCTGGTCAGCTGCAGGCACTGGTGAATATACACACACAAATGCACCTAGAGGTGGTAACCTGCAGAGCCCTGTGTTAGGCACATTCACCTGCAGTTTTATCTTAGCAGTGACCCAGAGTCCCCCTCACTAGAGCTTGCAGGGCATTGTGTGGGAATGGATGGCTAGTTCTCATTTGATCCTTAATGGGAGTCGGGTGGCTCTTGTGCCTCTGAAAAAAACACCCTGATTCGACTGGACAAAGTCACTTTTCTCAATTTTAGATGTCAGTTGTCTCATCGTATTGTTCCATGCTTTCCAGCACTGTGGGAACATCAGTGAGGGTAGCATGTTCATGTATGAGGGAGGAATTTAACTCTCTGAATGGACCTGAATAGTGATACTGTTCAGATGAGGGAAGAAATGCTGCATGATTATTCATGCTTGTGATATAACAGTATCACAGCAGCTGCTGTACAAGCTCACTTTGAAAATTCTTTGCAGAGCAGCTTTCACTTTCATAAATGCACACAGGAGAAGTTGTTTGGTTCTATTATCATGAGTCTTCAAAGAAAAAGTCATAAACTACACAACTGATTCTTAGTTTTTAAATCTTCATGGGTGAAAGAGGCACACAGTGATCAGAACAGAGTCACATCTGAACCAGCTGAACTGGGCAAAAAATTTCCAGTGGCTCAGTGTATAACAGCTGATTAAACATGCCTGGGAGTGTCCTGGACTCTGAGGCCGTTGGCCTGGAACAGCCCACATTTGCGTTAGTAAACTCATGGTCCCTAAAACAGGGTGTGCGCATGCAAATTGCCTACTGGGAGCAGTCCCTGGGATGTTTTAGCTGCCAGATTGTGGCCAGGAATTATATGGAAGAGTTTTACTTGGCCCAGGCCAAGCAGTGCCAATGAACGTGCTAACGGCGCAGTCAGTCCTGTCCCAAGGCACTTGAACAGCTCAGGCACTCAATTTATTAGTCTGTATGTAGCTACTGATTTCCACGGTTCCTCGGTTCTTAAGCATGCTGAGTCCATGGTCTTATTTATAGGCTTTAGTCATTCCTTCACTGCTGGTGGCCCCCCTAGAGCCCCGAGGTGATAATAATACTTATTAATAATTGCATATTTTAAATTCTGTGATGGTAAAAGTACAGCTTTGTGAGAAGGTATGAAGTCTTTGATGGTAAGCATGCTGACTTGCCTTTCTTTTTGAAAAGAGACAGTACCAAACAGATAAATCATACCTGACTGATCTCCTTGACTTCCATGATAAAATCACTGGATTTGTGGAGGAGGGGAGAGGGCTGGATGTTACTTTAGCAAGGCCTTTCAACATCGTCCTCCACAATGTTGTTGTACCCAAGTTAGGACTTCACGGTCTGCATGGGTGGGCAAATAGATGCATTAAAAAATGTTTGGATGGTCAGGCTCAGAGAGCAGTGATTAATGGGTCATATCCTAGCAGAAGGTCAGTGACCAGGGGAGCACCACTGGGGTGTCTCCTGAGACCAGTCCTGTTCAGCAGTGACTTGGAGGAGGTGATGGAGTGCATGTTTATGAAGTTTGCAGATGACACTAAATTGGAGGGAGCAACTGAAACACTTGAGGGCAGGGCTGGCATTCAGAGAGACCCAGACAGGCTAGAGGAACAGATCAACAGGAACCCTACACAGTCCTACAGGAATAAATGCAATGTCCTGTGATTGGGAGGGAAGACTCCCCCAGCATCATTACAGGCTGGGGCTGGGGAGCAGATCTGGAGGAACAGCTCTGGGGGTCTCGGCAGACAGCAAGCTGAGCATGAGCCAGCCCTGTGCCCCGGCAGTGACAATGGCTAAAACCATCCTTGGCTGTATTAACCAGATGACAGTCAGTAGGTTGAGGGAAGGTAACATGCTCTTTTACTGGGCATATGTTAGACTGCACATATAATACTGTTTTACCCACTCCTCCTGATACAAGAAAGGCATCAGTAAAAGGAAACAAATTCAGTGGAGGACCACCAGGATGGTCTGGGGCTAGAGCACTTGTCCAGTGAGGAGAGGCTGAGGGAAACGGACTTGTTCAGCCTGGAGAGGAGATGGCTTCAGGGGAAGCTGAAGGCCTTCCACTACTCACAAGGAAGTTATCGAGAAGATGGAGCCAGGCTGTTCACAGTGGTGCTCGGTGGAAGGATGACAGAGAAGGGACGTAAGTTGAAACAGGAGAGGTTCATGTTGGATATAAAAAATACACTTTTTCACTAAGAGGCCAGTCAAGCAATGGAAGAGGCTGGACAGAGAAGCTGTGCAGTCTCCATGCTCAGAGGCTTTCAAGACCCAGTGTAGTGACGTCCTGAGCAACCTGGTCTGACCTCAGAGTTATCCCTGTATTGAGCAGGAGGTTGGACTGAGGTCCCTTCCAACCTGAATTATTCTGTGAAACAGAGCCAGGTGCTCCGTGACTCATTGAGGCTCCCTCTGAAAGGCGATTGTATGCTTGGCTCATGACAATATTGGTGAGGTTACGGCTTTGTTACAGCATCACCCCTACACAATGGCTGTAAATGGATGGGAAATATGTGCCGATTTAAAATGTTAAAAACTCAAGTGTAATAAATATCTCAGTTTAGTGTCAGTGATATAGTGCTGAGAACATAAAGCAGAACAAGCAGAACATCAAATGTTCTTTTTTTTTTCCCCAAAGCCCAACTGACTTCATAGGCAGAGGATGCCATAGAAGCAGTTTATCAATAACCTATTTCAACAACAGGATTTGTGGCTTGCATATCAGTGTGGTAGCACTACTGCAGCTGCTCTTTCAACAGTTTGACTTACATGCATGCACTTCACCCAGCATTTAAAATACATACTTTGAGTAGTGTGGTAATTCAACATTTTCTAGGTGGGCTGCAAATCCGTAAGTATATGTTTTCTCAAATCATTAAAGTTTCTCAACCTTTTTGCGTAATTGTTGTTCTTACTCTCCTTTCCAGCTTACGATGTCTCAACACAGATTATTTTTTATAAGGTTGAGCCAAGTGGTGTTTCTGGAAACAAAGAACCACTAAAAATATTTCTATACCATATTCTTTCAGTGGCAGGGTCTTGTAACACATTACATGAGATTATTCATCTAACATAACTTTACATTTTACAATAACACAAAGCATCAGCCTAAAACTGCCACAAGGCAGGAAAACGTTTATGCCAGCCCTAGAAAGCAGTGTAGAATGGTAACATGACAATTAGATATGTCTATTTGTGTTACTTGCAGTCAGTGGAAGATCACCTTTTCATCCTTCCTTCTAGATAAACCATCCATACTATGTATGAATCAGAGACTGAAACTGTGAATTGCTCAGCCTGTTTATCAAGGACCAAATTTTTCCACTTGCCTGGCATAAAGCATTACTTTTGAACTTAGTGGGAGCTGCAGGGCTACTCAGTGTAATTAGGGTATTACAGTCAGGCTGCTATCTTCTGAAAGTATTTGCCACTATTTCCATTCGAGACTGTGGTAGTGATGGAAGGCAGCAATTACCCTCTGGAGTGGCCACCTGGTTATTAAGATACAAGATAAACCCTGGTAACAAGCTTCAAACACTAAGAGCACAGGCTGAATTTAAAAGGAGAGCCTAAAGTTAAAATATCCCTCTCATAAGCCATCTGGCTGATCTTTCCTACCTATTTAAACACAGTTTTGTACAGCCCATTATTTTTGTGTGTTTTCCCATTCAACAAGGACAGACTTGCCTCCTTTTCCCAGCGCTTGACCCCCCAGTTTCCCGTAGGGATGCAGTTTGATCCAGCTGTGCCGGATCCCTGGAGGTGGTAGGGCTGAGGATGGTGAATTCTGCAGCCTTTGATCACAGATCTCCTCTCCTACAAAACTCATCTGTGACAGGTTGCTGATGAATCTTGCTACTGTGATCCTCTGGTTTTGGTGCAGCCATGTGTTCAAGTATAAATTGATAGGCCACTTGGGCCTAATCTATCATTTGATTTTCATGCTTTTTTGGGGGTACTGGGAAATTTAAATCTACTTACTTAAATCATACTATGGAAGGATGCAATATAGAGTTAAGCTGACTAATGTGATAGCTGACTGGTCACGTCTTGTTAGTAAAAAAAAAAAAAAAAGTATCTATATTTCATGTTCCTCTTGTGTCCCTTCTACCTTGTTGTTGCTATTAGACATCATATTTCTTGTATCTATTAGCTTACCTCCAGGAGGAGGAAAAAAAAAAATAGAAAAGAATAATTTATCTTCATTGGTATCAACCTAGCTTAATCACAGGAAAGTTAGAGTGCTAAATTAGGCATACACTTGGGATTTCTATATCAAAAAACCTGAAATACTCATAATACTTCTCCATCTCACATAGGGTTGTCCTTTCAAAACCAGATATAACTCATGCAGCCATCTGATCCTTGTTTCCTTTTGAAACCCCTGTCTGTATAATCATACCAAGTCACACAGCCTTAATCCTCCACTAACTGAAGTCAGTAGCAAAATTTGCATTGCTTTCAACTGAGAAGGAAAAGCTAGTACCAGTGATAGTTAAAGTATGTAGAAATCTTTTAGCTGGTTTTAATGGAAATTTGAATAAGCCCTCATTCTCCATCTGAAATCATGACCCATTTAGTTTGACCTTTCACCAAAGATGTTTTAGTGCAGCTGGTATCCAGTTTACTTTGGTTAAGATGTGCCAAATCTTGATTGCAGATTACACAGAGTAACCTTGCTTGTCATGAGAAGGCAAAGGAAATGTTGGTGTCTGGCTTTTCAGTACTTCCTCTCACTGTTAAATTGAATATCTTTCTAATAAAAGAAGGTCTGACCCAAAGGCTGCTGAAATCAGTGGAAAGGCATCCACTGAAAAGGGTTTTAAATAAGGTCTACCATTTTGAAGGCAATTAACTCACATACAGCCATTCCTTCGTGATGGGTATTTGCAGCTGGGGCTAATAATAGTCTTTAATGTTCTTTCTGATAAATCTCTTGTAATATGTTTAATATGTCCAGTGTTAACTTACATTTCAAGCATTAAACATCTTTATCTCTACTGGGAGTTACCAACTGTAAACACATAAAAATCCTATGACTATTTAACCTCTGCAAACTAAGATCAAAATCTGGAGAGAATTATTTCCCTTTTTAGCCTACTCTGATTGAAATAAGTTTATATTGGACCTTGAGAATGGTCTTTATCGGGTTCTCTGCTAGATACTGTTATTCTGGTTCTCTGCTTTTTCCTTTTTCGGCCATCTCTGTGTATTGTATTATCTGCAAAAATTGCGTATCAATGCAAAGGAGTTTTGTATGTATGTCAGTTATCAGCATATTACGCAGTGCTAATTTTCCTTACAAGTAAATTTCTGGACAAAGTTTTACATTTTGCAGGGTGACTTCCCACCTTCCTCTTGTATATCAATTTCTGACACAAGCAAATCCCACTGACAACTGAGGGACGAGACTGTACACTCACAGCTATGCCTTGCTTGGTACTATCCATACGTAGAGAAGAGGAGGTGGACATGTCGCTAGAATCTCTTCCTCCTGCTCCTCCTCTTCCTCCTCCTCCTCTCTGTAACCTGTCACATTTTGCAACACTGGCGTCAGCTGCAAAATCAAAATCGGTTCTCTGTTCAAAACTCACTGAAGTTTTGAACTCATTGAGGGGTTTAATTTGGGCCCTCTCCCAAGCAGAAACACATTTTGAAAGTTGAGCTTGAAATCTCTTTCTGGAAGCTGCATTAGTATTAGCAAACACTCTTTACTGTCGCTGTGGGATACAGCACTTTAAATCAGCTATTTCACGATGGAATTTTCCTCTCCTTCCTCAGAGGCTGTGAACTGTTCAATCTAAGTCAAGCAGAGCACTGGCAACACTTGCAGCCCCCTTTGGCAGGCGAACGGCAAATGACTCTCGGCTGGGATTCTGTCCCAAAACAACCATCCTTATTGGAAACCTTAGCTAAAACAAGGAGCACCACATCTGTAACCTATACATTTCTCCTGCAGGCCTCCTAAAATAACGATAGATAAATATAGAAACCTGTCAGGGCCAGCATGTGGGGACAAAACTTTTATTTGAAGAGGCTGGTACAGACCGATGGTCATGTCACCGGTTTGAGGTAAATCCCAGCCTTGCTCCCAACCTGCTGTGCAAACCTGGGTGGCATTTGCACCTAGCTGGCTTTTCCTAGGTACCTTGGAAGGGTTACCAGAGTGGAGAAAGCACGGCACTAGTGCTGGGTTGAGGAAAGACAAGTCTGCGTCAGAAAGTGTTGCATTATTTCAGTATATTGCCACATGCCACTCTTGAGGAGGTCACAACTCTAAGGCTAAAGGTTTAGGAACTGGAGGTTAGTTTTCTGGAGCCCAGAGTCCTGCTTCTGCCACATCACTTGTTCGTGATTGTAGGAAAGTTGCTTCTCCTGTTTCTCTCTCCTCCTCTCACTGGCTAGTTAGGTGGTGCAGGGATGCACATGTAACATGCTGTAGGAAGTCTCCACCTCAGTAGTCCCAGAAAATCTCGAACATTAGTTTGCACAATATGATCTGCTTGGGCAAGTCTGAGCAGTCTGTGCTACTCATGGCAACACGTGCTCAGGCAGTGCTGTTGGATGCAACTTGATTAGTGACAAAGAATTAAATACAGGAAAGCAGATGAGAAGAATACTTGCTTGAAAAGCAAAGCAGCCCAGCCCCTATTTGGGCATACATGCACTGATGTTATAGAGTTAACAGAAGGTAAGACCCCTATCCATCTTCACATTACTATCCTCAACTGCAGCATCAACTCCATGCAACACGACCACATGCCAGTGTCAGTATCAGAAAGCAGCAGGAAAGCCAGACAGCCCCTTTGCTCTGAAGTATGTGACGTCTGGGATCTTGTCATGGCCCGGATTGCAGTTTTTACAATAGGAAGATCACTCTAAGGGGCTCCCAAAGAAGTCAGTGATTCTGAATCATGCACAAATTGTCCACTTCATCCAGACAAGCCATAGAAATATTGGCAATAACCTCTGCTTTCGAGTGAATTCTTGTAAAATGAAGGTAAGTAATGCCTTCTCTGAGGTGACTGCAGGAATAATTAAATGTGAGCCCTTTCACATTCTAGAGGGCACTGCAAAAGTACAGTGCATTACATCCAAAAGATTGGGAGCTGAACAGATAAAATATTTGAGACAACAGAACTTGTGTGTAGGAAGTATTGCACTAGAATCTGCCAGACTGAGACTTGGCATTTGCAGAGATAATCACTAGAGCTGAGGCAGGGTTAAATGTCGAATTAATACACATGATAGGTCACCGTCCTTTAGTCTTTCCTTCTGGCAGGAAGTAAATAAATGTGTCAGTTTTATCTAGCACATTAACCTTCCCCTTAATCCTACAATTTACTTACTAGGGAATTTGTATAATCTACCCGATAAATAAGGACAGTAATTATTCCTGCTACAGAAGGCTGTGAGAAATATTTGCAATGAAGCTTGAAGCTGGATTTAAAAACTGTTTTGGTTTTATTAGAAACACAAAACTCTGGCCAGGTTTCCTGGAAAATTCCACGGGGCCCCATGCAGGTGGAAGCTCATTTTCTGTATGTGTGCGTGTTTGCTTAGCCAATGTGTAGATCCAGGGTTACATGTCGTCCTGAATACCAGAGAGGAAGAAGCTCTAGGAGCACACAGGAAGAACAGCCTTGTGCTTCACAGAGCTCCAGCCACTGCGTGATCCCACCAAGAAGTCTCATGGTGGAGAAAAGCAACATGGCCCCATTCGTTCCCTACCTTCTAGTGGAGAAAAGCAACATGGCCCCATTCGTTCCCTACCTTCTAGCAGGCGGTATGGCCTTCTCCATACATCCCTGGATACCCATCTGTTTTAAAGCTATTTCTTTAACTACCCTTTCAGGAAAGGAGCTCAAATGTGACTTGAATGATCAAAAATCTAACAAAGATTATTATCAGGACTACAAGGGAAAGTCCTACAAGACTTCTGTGGTTCCCTTGAACAAAAAAGTCCTTTTCCTCTCACAGCAGTGAGTGAAACTATTCCTCCCCTGATGACAAAAATGCTTTTCAGAGTTTCCCAGGGCACCTGGAAATTAACATGGTGCCATTTGAGGTCTCAGTACGCCAACAGCAGCCTTTGCATTCCCTTGAACTCCTGTTGTCCTGGATTATGTAGGAAGGGCAAACTCTTCACTCTTTCCTGAACGCTGGATAGCACAGGTGTTGACCAGCCCCTGGCCCATTGCAAATGTAGACAAGAACAGTAACTGACAAGAAAAAAAGTCCTGCCTCATGGAGATGTTTGTTGTTGTTTCTTGTGGCTAAAGGTGTGTTTGTAGGTATGAGGGAGACAGAGAGGTCAGCTTTTATACATGTGATCACTGTAGACACTTTTTGTTGATCTGGTTTTATTGATATAGATCACCTAAACACACAAAGCTTGATTTAGGAAGCTCAGGGTGAAAGGACATTTGGACGCTTCCCATTATTAATGGTGCTCCAAGTATCTACATTGAATACACTTATGTGGAGGACTCCTGGCTGCCCATGTTCACATCCATCTATTCAGATGGCAGAGTACTGAATGGAAACTAGCTGAACTTTTGCCCCAGGATACAGGTATTCTGCAGTAGGAGGGTCACTTAGGCCACACTTTAAAAAATATTAACCCATCTCTTCAGCAGGACAGCCTTCCTAGTGGGTTATTAAGCTTTCAGCAGCATCTGTCAGCTGTTTGCAACAAGCTTGTTTGCTTGGCTAAGCAGCCACAATGGTACTAAGTGCTCCATTTGCTATCAAGTTGGAAGGGTGGGGAACATGGATGTATTTAAGATGGATATGCATGAATCAGGCTTTTGAGGGTTTGTGCTCAGTTCCTGTACCTATGTGTGCAGCAGGCAAAAAGGGAAGATAGCTGTGAGCCAGGCTTTATGGAGACTGGAAACTGAGTCCAGTGCAACTGGCTGGAATTAAACAGAAGAAATCTCAGTACAGAAAGGAATTGAAAGGAATTTGTAAAGATACAAATTCATTCACAATAAGGAAATTGTTGCAGCTGTTTTCAATTTTTTTGTGTGTAAGAGGAATATTTTAAGGGGCTGTGTTGAGATACTTGAGGATTATTTTAGTGGGTTTTCCTATAGTGCCATGTACCATAACAACACAGTGTCTTGTAGGTGGTATCTCCTAAACCTCCTCAGCTTTTCTTCTCAAATATTTCTGGAGGTAATGTGGTAAATTCCCATACACAGTCTTCTACATCCACAAATAGAGGCATCAACTCTTTATAATAAACCCTCAAAGTATATGCTATTTTTACTATTATTCGAAGACTTCAGTAGCTTCCTCAGCATTTATGGCACCTTCCCAACACTTCCTAGTTACTCTTTCATACCATCAAAAAAAAAAAACCAAACTAAACCATGGTGTGCTTTATGAAGCATAGAAGAGAGAGAACTGTCTCCAAATGTGTGGGCAGCTGCCTGTGATACTGTTTAATGTGTCCGTTGCTCATCTTTCTTTTGAAGCAAAAGTGAATTTGTGAGTTACACCAGTTAATCCATTTAGAAGTCTTTTTATGACTGTTATCAATACTTATTTTCACCTTCAAGCAGGCCAAGCAGAGGGCTGAGACTCACGTCTCCCAATTGAACAAACAACCCTGAAGAGTACAGGGAGATTACTCCTTCCATCTTATCTCTTCCTATATCCATGCCCAAGCACCTGCCTTGGCTATGCCCATACTGTAAGGACACTGATAGGCGTTAACGGCCCTAAAGAGCAACACCTGAGGCCTCCACCAATGCAAACTCCATCTATCACTCCAGGAGCCCCATTTAAGCCCAGCTTCATAGTGTGTTTGTGCTCTGCTTTGGTTCCTGCTGTCTCAATTTCCTTGCTGGTCTTCTTGGATGGACCCTGAAGCTGTGTCACAGGTAGCTTTGTGTCCTGTCCTGTCTCTGGTCTTTTTTTCCTGTCTGAAAAATTTGTTAAAGGTAGCTCTGTTTCTAGGCTCATCTTGTGCTGTTCCTGACTATGCTCTCTGGATAGATCCTAGGCCAGCTCATTCTCTGACCTGGTCTAGGACCAAGGGTGGATCTGGGCACTGCCACTGTCCCAGCCCTGCTCACGCCCTGAGGGGTGAGGCTGCTACATGGCTTGCACTGGTGTCACCAATAGAGTTGGCTTGTTCCCCTGGGTGTCCTGCTGTGGCTGGTCATTTAGATCAACAGCTAGGTTTTCATGAGCTGTGTTCCTAAAGAGAGCAGGCCCTGTTTTGGAGGTGTTCTCTGGTTGGGAAAGTTAATCTTTGTGTTACTTGCAGGGAGAGAAGAAGAGCGTTTCTTGTTAATTGTGTCAATAGGCAATCACAGTTTGTGGAAAGGCACAAAAAAAAAAGAGCATAATTCATAATTTCTGTCTGATTTATGGATTGTCTCTGAATGAACTTTTTAACAATAGTATTTGTTCCCATAATACCCATTAAATGCAGATGGCTGATTTATTTCCCTGATGTTCCCATCAAGATGAAGCTCCAAACTGTGCGTGGCAGGGGGATTACTGTACTTGCTGGGTGGTTAGGGTCACTTGCACTTTAGCCTCTTGTTGCCACCTGAGACACATGATAATCACCCCACAATGTACTGCCTGACATCTTGTATTGCTTAGCTGTGTGTCCTTCTTAAATGCAGCCTTGTCAAAAGTAATTTCAAATTATTAGCGGAGAGGCCACCCAGGAAGCAAAGATCCTGCAAGCGAGGAGTATAGAGCAAGGTATTAATTGGGTGTAACATGTTATTGATGCTGAACAGTTCATGTGCAATTAAATAGTAGGCTAAAGCTTGTAAGCACTATGTGTGATGTTAGCTCTAGCCAAGTAGCAGGGTTGGGTGGGTGAAGGAAGCTATTTTGCCTTTCCCTGGCCAAAGTCTGTAAAACCAGAGCTGTAAATCTATCAGCCCTATGGCTTGTTGTCAGACTCTTGAAGAAAAGGTGAAAATGACTGGGTTTAATCATCTTCGACTTATGTCTTAGTTATAGGTCTGGAGGGAGGAGCATTGGAAATTGCTCTCTCGAGCTCCTCAATGGCTAGAGAATGACCTGACACCCCTTAAATACAGGTGTAGGCTTACAGTGGGGAAAAAGGGGTGAATGAATCGTCTGTCAGAAGTGCCTAGTGCAGTGTGTGATTGCCCCGTCAGGGCTGTGTCTGCCTAGATAGCTGAGTTGTAGAAAGGTCACTTTGGCTGTATGGAGGCATCTATAAAGGACTGCAGAGATTTAAGTTTTGTTAAGACTGTTCTTTTAGGCTGTCTCTAATGTGTTGGTATTAAGTCTGAACAGCAGGAGGTGAGGAAATGCAAGGGGATGTGATGCAGGACAGTCTGTTTCACAGGTAAAATAATGATAAAAGAGTGGAAGTATGAAACCAGGTACAGACTACCAAAAGCAACCTAATATAAAGGAAAACAGTCAGCTACTATTGCAGTTCCCTGAGGCTCTTAACATAAAGGAAGTGTGACAACATCTATAATGTTTCGGGCCAGAGAGACTGCAAACAAATTGTAATTAATACTTTGTGATGGGCAGTTACTGTGGTCAGCCTCTTGAATTGAAGTAACTGGGGATTTTTGCACCTCTACAGGCACCTTACAAAGGCAGTGACAACTGAAGCTTCACTATGCTTTTGATGACAGATGAGCAAAATAAAATCAGTCATGAAATGTTAGTTTGGTGATAGAAACCATAGGTTTCACTGCAGCAGAACAGTCGCTTTATACTTTGTCACTACCGATGAAGAGAAAAATTAGCAAGTATATTTTGCTGGTCTTCACTGTGGTGACTATAGACCTTTTTATAACCGGTTGCTGTTGACGGACTCATGAAGTGAGTGACCACAACACAGAAACAGTAACAATGTGTCTAATCTTTCATTAAAGCTTAGATGAGGCCAGTGTACTGCTAATGATCATGAGCTTGGTTGAGTAGGGTTGTCAATGGATGGTGTGTTACCTTGGGCATTAATGGGGATGAGACTGTGGCTTCTCTTCAAATGGTTGCGAAGGAGGCGGAGTGTTGCTGTTTGGATTTAGGGGAATCATTCTATTTGCACTTTCTTCAGTCCACATTAGTTCCTTGTTCTGTTAGAGAAACTGCCTTGGTGCCACCTCTGAAGGAAGGATCAGAAAAACTGCATTGGTGCAATTAGAATGAAATGGGTGGGGATATTTGACAATAATAATAGAGTACAATTGCTTCTGTATCTTGAGCTTTGCTTACTGATAGGTGGTGGCTTTGTGGTGTTTGGTGTGGTGTTTTGTTGGTTTTTGTTTTTTTGGGGTTTTATGTGCATGGGTTTTGTTTGTTTTTTTGGGGGGGTGTTGTTTTTGTATATGTTTGGTTTTTTTGTGGTTTGTTTTGGTTTTTGTGCTGAAATTCTTCAGGAGACCTTGTCACTTTTGAGGGGGACTCCTGAGAGGTGTAACTTTGGGCTTGGAGTAAAGGCGGGGGGAGAGGAAATAAACTTGTTCACCCATATATGCCTTTATCTGGAGCAACTGAGACTCCGAATCATTAGGTGTTTTGGTCAAGATCATGTAAAAATTCATTGGCTATAATTATAGGAAAATACAGACTCTGAAACATAAGGGTATACTGGAGTAGCTGCTTTATTCAAGTACTCGTCGTTTCTGTCAACACAATACCTATTTTGAGTGCAAATGGAAACAAACAGGCTGAGTTGAGTATGTTCTTCTACTATTTGTATACTCAGGTTGCATACTGTGTACTACTAAATGTGAAGGCTGTGATTTGGGGCTGAGAGGGGCAGAAGTATGTGTTTGATACTTAAAAAAAGTGGATCCTTAATACTCAACTACTAAAGTTAGTGATATCATGCTAGTATCTAAGGTGGAATCCTTATTTGAGTACTTGAGATACTGTTTCATTGAGAGGTGGGAGAGTTATTTGGTTTGATATACAGAGAATACAAAAAAAGCCAGTATAGAAAGATTTCTTTTAATGTTTCAGGTGTTTTGAATTGCAATTTAAGAGGTATGTGACCGCAACCCATAAAGAGTGACGTGACAGTGTATTTAAGACATTTTAAAGGCATGCACTTGTATGTATTTTTGGTGAAGTGTTCATTTTGAAAGCAAGCTAGTATATTTAGAAGGGGGTCAAACAGCATCTATTATTTCTTTTATATATATTCTTTGTATTGTTCCCGCAAGGGAAAGGATTTTTCTTTCAGATTTTCATTCCCCCAACTTGCTCAATGTGATCCGTGAAAAATTAACCAACTTGGAACAGTGCAATGTAGCTTGTTTCCTTAACTCTCTGTCAATTTGAGAACATCACAGTTAATTGACCAGAGATTGTTGCTCTGGCCTAGACAAGACCTTACTAATACTTTTTTTTTTCTTTTTATAATAAGGATAGACCCATAGCATACAGCTCTGTCATTTTGGTTTGTCTATCAGTTGAGATGCCAAACTTGCCTACAGCAACTATGTTTTTTTAATTTGCATTAGACAAAGAAGCTTTTGAGGCACACTTGTGAGTCTGAGACCTCGCTTGCCTGACCAAGTAAACAATGTCATATGTGCACTTTGCCCCCTCTGAAAAAGGAGGGGAATATCCCATTGCTGTGTTACAACCTCTTTAGCTCCTTCCTGTGGGATGTAAGACTACACAATTTTTCCTCTTATGAAGGTCTCTTATACCATATGGTCAGAGGTAGACTCTTCCCCACTTGCTTCATGCCTTGGATATCTCTTCCTGATCGAGCTTCAGCATCTACATGTTTGACCCCCACTGCTTTCACATTTGCTGTGGGTTTAATTTATTTCATTGAAATGAAAACTTTGATAGTGTCTTCTCAAGTTGTATACTTTTTAAAGGATTGCCTTCTGTTTCTGCACAGGATGTTGCAGAGCGGGATCTCAGTTCAGGATTGAAGATATTTTTGCTATTTTATTTCAATATAAATAGCTAAGCACCTCAGGAGAGGAAGGGCATAAAGGCAAGATAATTGTGCTTACGGTACTTTGAGATGCGTGATTTGCATAGTTCAAATCCCATAGTCCAAAACCAGAGATTTCTATGCAGAGGTATGGCTAAATTGCAGTAGAAAAAAAATATGTAACTGTAGATGTTTATGTAAAAAGGCAGAATTTCAGTTTAAACTGAGGAAAATCCTTTCCATTTGGCTCACATTTCCGAGTGTGTATATTCTACGTCTCCCCTTCACATTTATTGTAGTGTCTAAATGTTTCTAGATAAAACCCATTTTCCACACTGTAGTGCATAGTTTGGATATGAATGCAGACTTACCTGTGCAGTTCATCTCCATACAGTCTCTTCCTGATGACTGAAAATCAACAAACAATAAATACTTGCTATCTATAAAAAGAAAAATCAGCCCCAGGTTAGAGCCTAAACTGGTTAAAAAGGTGATTAGAAATCATTCAAAGAATTCTGGTTCACAGTAAATACAAATTTGGCTGACTTCTTAATCTCTTCAGAACACATTTTTGATCCAGTAATAACATCAATTAATTTCTTATATAATAAATCCCATGACCCCTTGAAGTAGTCTTGCATTTTGGGCTATATGCTTACTGTCTGTTCTTTTTTTTCCTCTATTTATTCTCCCTTTTTTCACTACTAGAAGGTAGCTATTGATAATTCTGTATCCACATACATCCTGGAGCTTACTGAAGTATAATGTATGACAGCTGCCTTTGTAAAGAAGTTGCAAAGTGCCTTTTACAGTAGAATGCATTTCACCTGAAAAATCTCCTGCAAATGTGGTTACCTTTGCTTAAGTTCTCTGTGGTTATACCTCTACCAGTTTTTCAATCTCTTCTATGAAAAGGGAGATGTGGTTGCTGTAGGAAGGCAACTACTACTTCAGGTTATTTCAAAACATGACATAATATTCAGGTGGTGGATACTGTTTAGTGACTGCACCTGTAGCAAAATTTAATTCTTTCAGGGCTTGGGAGTCCCAGGACAGCCCATGCAGTGTAATATAGAACTTGTAGCATAGAAAGAAACATAATTTCCATTCCTCATATGCAATAAGTTGCCTTCAAAAAACCTTCCAGAATGGAAATGCTATGGTAAAAGAAGACTGTAAATTATTGGGGTGTGTGTTTTGTTTTGGATTGGGGGGGGGGGGAGGGGTTTGTTTGTTTTTTTTGATTGGTGTGTGTTTGGTGGATGATGTGGTGTGTTTTTGTGGGGGTGTGTGTGTGGGGGTTGTTTGTATGTTTTGTTTTTTGTTGTTGTTTCCCAGATACATGCTAGCAGGTCAGTGTGCAGGGTTTTTTTCTCACCTCAGGAATGGTACAGCAGCCAGAATGTTGTACTGCAGGATGTTACCTGTAAACGAATAATCCTGGGGAAGACTCAACTCTTCAGTTTCTGTAGGTAGCACCTGCAGTTAGACTGGTTTAGCCCTAGTGAAAAAAATCCATAGGATCTGATGTCTAAGCGGTATTAGATGGCCAACTTATCTAGACTGCTCAGTTGTAGACACACTTAATTAGTTTGTATCAATGCAAACTACTTTCTTGGCTTACAGAGGCAGAATGTCTTAAGCTAAATCTGCTGAACTAGGCATGTCAGGTGGCAGCCTTACTGTGTATGGGAAGGAAAGTTAAGGTCAGTCTTTGATATTTTATCCCTTAGCATAGTTTATGTGGCAGCTCAGCATCTAACTGTGAGGCATCACAGAATAAAAGTGTGCATGGTGTGCCCTGGTTCAGCTGGAGGATTTTGAGCTCAGGGCACAAACAGCTGGGTAGCTGCTGCGGGATCTGGTTGTAATGGTCACTTATGACTCGTATTTCTGTTCACCCTGGCTTCTTCAGCTTTTCCTGACAGTGAGCTCTGGTACAAAGTGAATCTGAGTCCCATGCAAGCATACTATCATGTTTATATCAAATTACTCAGGGAGCAGAATGTGGAGTTTATGCTGCCTTTTGCTTTTGAGCCAGATTAGTGCCAACTGCAGGAGGACAGAAGATACCTGACCCAGTGTAATGTTACTCTAACATGTACAGGTAATTGATCTGGCAACTAATGCAGAGTTGATACGTCAACATTTTTAGAACAAATTTGAACTGGCAGAGCATGCACAGCAGACAAATGCATTGTGTGATGCAGGCTGTGGATTTGCTTTTTTTTTTTTAATCTGAGAAAAGGATTCCTAAAGCCACAATTGCTTTATTGTCAGATCTTGGTCTGAGGGCTCTGGGTAGATAGATGGACCATGCCTTGATTGCATAGTTACCACCTGGAAAACTCCTGTGAATTCTCATCTACCAGGCTTTTCCTGGTCATCAGTCTTCATGTACCAGCCCAAATTCCTTGTGTAGAAAGCCAAAATTGTAACTTACTCTTGACCTATTTACTCATGTTTCAGGAAGCACAAGTTCTACAGGTTCTTGGTGGTTCACAACTGAGCTTTACACTGGAGTCATAGAATCATAGAATGCTAGGGATTGGAAGGGACCTCAAAAGATCATCTAGTCCAATCCCCCAAGTCGATACAGATATCTGAGCACCCCCAGAGTGTGTGCAAATCCACAGATCTGTCTCTTCTGGCAGATTCTACTAGCAAGACCAGAAATGGAAAATCACCTTTCCCCTTTAAAGAAGGTGGCTTCACAGGGAATTCAGACTCAATTTGTTTTTTCTCTAGGATCTTTTGAGTTTTGCTAGTGAAGAGCCTCATAGACTATATTGGATAATAATTCCTTTCCCAACATTTGTCCAGCGCTATTGTAATTTGAATTATATCCTTATGCAAGACTTATCACTGTAATTTTTTTCATGGTTTGTTTTCAGGAGGTTAGTTTCCAGTTGATAAAGTAAGAACTATAAGTTTGCAAATCAAAATTAATCTGGTGTTGGCACTATTGTAGAAGTCTTTTCCCATAATTTCAAACACAAGTATATTGAACTGCCGTATTGATGATGGGTCTTTGGTCCACAGTTTGCAAGCAGCAAATGAAGCAAAATCCTTCACCTTCCTCTTCAGTATGATAGTAGAAGCATTATTTGGTGGAAATGACAGACACATCTTAATCATCCTGGCACTGGGAAGTGTTTTAATAGGAAACAAATATGTTTTCTTTTTAGTAAATAGTTCTCCCTTGCCACCCATTAGGTTTCCAGTACTGCATGTGCAGCACACATAAGCAGTCCTCAAGGAAGCAGGAAGGGTTTTTTTATGGACAAGAACTCAGATTTTCAAGGACTTGGACCCACGTACTTTTTCAGATGTGCTCAGCAATTCTTGCAACACTGCAAATTCTGTTTTTTAAATAGCACTTGAAACTGAATTTGTTGCCAGTAGCTACAGAGTTATTAGATTTTTTTTTTTCAGATTTTTGACAAAAAAGTGCCAATTTTTCTGGTAAGAAGCCTTCTGAAAGAGTCCTTTAAACTCTACAATATGCAGGTTTTTTTATGATAACTCTCCCTCATCAGAATATTCTAAAATAAAAAGGAACAAAGAACATTTCTTGTAGTCAGAGTAGTGGCTGGGCTTTAAAAATCAAAGCTAGAAGTTGGCACCAACAGCTCATAATATTTTGGGATTATTTCCTGAATATATTCTAATAAATTTATTTAGCTTTGCTTTTCTCTCAAACTTTGTCCTCTTTTTTGCTTATTGTTGGAGAAAAGCCACTAAAAGTTAAAGGAGCATGCCAAGTAGTAAAAACAACTGTGAGCAGAACCTCTGTGACTTCTTTTGTGCCAAAAAGTCCATTACAGCTCTGGAGCTGGTGGTGAAATAACTCTTTATGTTGCACTATTCTCATGCAGCTGCTAAAATTCTGGTTCATTTTAAGAGCTTAGCACCTGCTCCACCTTCTGTGAGCTTCCAAGATGGTTTGCCAGACACATATGCTCAAGCATAGGCAAGGATGTACTGAACTGACTGGAGAGCCATACATTGGCTGCATAACAATAGCAGTCAGATCAATGTGAAGTTCAAAGTCCTCCTGAAATACCTTATTTTCTGTCTTTCTGCCCTGTAAAAATTGCTTGTCAAACAACTTAAGGCTTGTGGCAACTTTTGCTTTGTGTGTACAGCTGGGTGGATCATTACATGAAAGAGGGGTTTTCTTTGGAAGGTGGGAAGGACTGAAGGAAATTCAAAGATAAGAAAGATCAATATTTTTGAACTTTGATATCTCAGTTTTGGTTACTATGCTTTACATCAGATTGGGTGAACACCTGCTGAATTTATCAAGTGGTGTCATTATTTAGTGTATCTGAAAAATATACTTTCGTGCATATGCTTTGGTTTTGATATTTTGCTACAACAACCTTGCTTTATATGCTAAGCCTTTTCTATGAGGTGTCAGCAATGGAAAAAAAAACCCTCGAGCAGCTAGGCCTGAAACAAACTCTAAAGCTCATTGGGAACAGTGCTGTTTTTGAACGTGGGAATATATGTACACAGGGTGGGTAAGAGCCATAGGAATTATCCTAAGTAGCAATGTTGTGGCATAGAGGGTGTTGGTCTTTTCTCCTGAGTAACAAGTGATAGAAGAAGAGAAAATGGCCTCAAGTTGCACCAGGAGAAGTTCAGATTGAATATCAGGGAAAAAAAATCTTCACAGAAAGGGTTGTCAGGCCTTGGAACAGGCTTCCCAGGGAAGTGGTGGGGTCACCATCCCTGGAGGTGTTTCAAAGGCATTTAGACGAGGTTCTTAGGGACATGGTTTAGTGCTAGAGTTAGGTTAGGTTATGGTTGAACTTGATGGTCTTGAGTGTCTCTTCCAACCAAAATGATTCTGTGATTCTATGTTGCTGAACTTCTGCAAGCATCTGAATGTCCTTGCTCTCATCTGCAGTTGGGATGTCACTTGCTTAGAAAGATGACTTGCCATGTGTCACGTGCACTGCTGACATTTGTAGCAAACACCCCCTTTACTCTGTTGGTAAAGGCAGAGTGGAGGCAAATAACAGCCTTACTTTCTTCAGGGCATTGTAATAGCCCCTCTGCAAACTACTTATGAGGAAGGGAAGAAGTGGGCAAGGTGAGTAGGAGCTGTGTAGCCAGTCTTTGCTCATTACCCTGCCACCACCACCAGGAACCATGGTCTGATGTCAGTTCCATGGTTTGAACAACATGTTGTTGGAAGATAACATCTCCTGTGGTGCTAAGGAAGAGACATTCCTCATCTCTACTAGAGAAAGATGTTGATGCTGCAGAGGACCTGTCCATCCTAGGAGTCAGGCAAGTCCTACTCTTAAGAGTGACAGGAAGCTCCTTGCCTGAGTGATCGTATGAGTCCAAAGGCCTTGCTTCAGCTGAGGATACAGAGGACATCTGGCAGGTATAGACCCATAAAGATACACCCATGAAGGTATTAAGGAGATTCAAGGGCTTAATAGATGGCAGTATGGATAACAATGGGCAACCAAATTATGGACACATTGTGAAGATAGAGTAGGTAGAGAACTGGACAGTAGAAATTAATAGGAGTCTCCTGTTAGATTGTGTATCTGAGGTGAATGATTGTGAAGGTGTCTTGATAAACGTCAACAGCAGAATTTTGCTGTCACGTTTAATCTCCTGTCTGGAGCTACATGAAACAAAATGGCAGTGGAACTTTTTGCAGCTGTGTTGAGGGTTAAGATTGCGGGGTGACAATAAAACCCTGGCAGATGTATTGTTAACCTCCTCTCCCCCCCACTTCCCCCTTTTTGCCCCTCCCTCTCCCCCCTTCCCACTCAGGACAGGCGATCGGGAGGGAAAGAAGGACAGAGAGAAGAGAGTTGGAAAAAATTAAAGATGTTTTACTAATGCTACTAATAAGAATAGAGAAAATAATACAAAATATACAAAACCAATCTTGAAAGTCTCAGCAACTGCAGAGCCGGCCACCAAAGTCCTGGATTAGACTCTGCAGCCAACCGGAGCTGGATTCAGTCTGTCACTAGGCCTCAGTTTGCAGGGACGACTGGCAAGATCCTCTCCTAAGGTTGGCATAAGCAGACGGGAAAAGGGAAAAGGGATGAGATCCCTGTGATCTCCCACTTTTATATGAAGTATTCACATGAATGGAATGTTATACACAGTTGGTCAGTTTCTTAGTCACTTGTTTCTCGTTGCCCCTCTTGCGAGATGTCCATCCATACTTATCAATAAGTTTGCATTCCATTGCTAGGTTTACCAAAACATGTGTCTGGTTCTCCAGGAAAATGCAGTTAATATGAAGGCTTTAGCTGACAGGCAAAATTCACTGAAAGAGGAACTTGTTTTTAACAAAACCAGGACAAGCTGACAGCAGAGAGGTGACATGTCACAGAAGCAGTTCTTTGACAGTGGATGTGGATAGCTTGGTGTATGGCATTGGCATTTGATGCTAGCATGAGCTCACATTTTGCTTGACACCTGTCAAACAGCTTCATAAGTTGTCTTGACATTGATTTCTTGAAGAAAAAGAAAAAGGAAATATAGATGACTGAAAGCAGAGGAACTTAACTGGCCAAAATAGAGAATAAGCTAATGAGTCATACCAGTGATTTAAACAATGTGCCAGCACTTCTGGAAAAAGTACAGAAGGCCTTAAATAGTCATTGGGAAAGCTGAGGTTGAAAAATATCCAGTAGTATAAACAGGCTGCCCCTATGAATCTGAAGGCATGCAACTTTTCGAATCTGGTAGCTCAAGGTGGATGATGAACTCAGCCTTGGATTACTTGGTTTAAGAATAAGAACCACTGATAAATGCAAGGGGATAAAAAGGCTGCTATTAAAAAAAATCAGTGTCACTGTTTAAGGCTGGGCAGGCAATTAAACAGATGACAGATGCTCTCTACTAGCCCCTTCCCTCCCCAGAAGGGAAAGGAGAAGAGGGAGACATAACTACGGGTTATAAAATTAAAACATCTTTAATAAAACAATAACAATAAAAAATAGTAAAATAATATTAGAAATAATGAAAAATATATACAAGCAATATTGAGCTCCACCAATGATCATGGAATTGCATGCTGTGGTGGTGAGTGCCACTGATGTTGCATGGCAGGCACATGGGAAGTCCTGAACTGAACTCAGCAGCAGATGGGAAGCAGATTTGGGAATGCACAGATTGGTATCGGAGGCAGGAGAATAGGCAGAGTCCTTCATGGATGCCGGCCATGAAAGAAGAGGGCAACCCCTGTAATCCTTTGGCTTTAAAATGAGTATGATGTGGATGGGTTGGAATACTTCATTAGTCAATGTTTGGTCACCTGTCCTGTTTGCTCCTCCTTGAAGGTGTGACCCTTCTGCTCATCTTCACTTGTGGAACACAAGAGATTGAGCAGTGACTTTGGTTTCTATAGGAATAAGTATAAGCATGGGCCTTTTGCATAACATTCCTACTGTTACCTTGGTAATAACTGTAAACATCAAACATTATCAATTCTAGGAGCAGATATTGACTGAAAAATGTAGTTAGCTTCAGAAAGTGCAGTTATTTAGACGAAACTTAACTGAAAGGAAAAAATGAAAAGAGAAACCAAGACAGTTATGATTATTATATATTTTATAAGCAGACGCTGGTAGAAAGGGATGTACAAAAGTTGTGTTAACTGTTTCTTCTGATGGGTATTCCTTGAAATAAATTGTAGGTGGCAACCAGGTAATGCAAGTTAAGAGCTGGTGGCATAGTGACTTGTTTGGGATATTGTGAAGTGCCAGTGAATTGAGCTTGAAGATTGGGATCTCCGGTTTCTTAAAAGAATAAATGAATCCATATTTAGTCAATGCTACTCCATTCAGAATCTTCTGAAGAAATCTTAAACAAGGATAGGTGATCACATTTGTTCAGACATCTCACTCTGCTCAAAGAACAAAACTTCTCTGATGCTGAAGTTGAAAATGGACACCACAAATGATGCACATGAACTACTTCATGGTAAAGTATTTATTACAGGAGGCTCAAATAAGTGACCTTCCATTCACGTTTTGTAAAGTGGATGGTGTCATGGCCAGGTAAGAGAAAGCTCTTGAGGTTGTGGTGTCATGAAGTGGGTATGAACAGTTTGAGAACAGAGTTCATGAGGTATTTGAATAATTATGGAAATGATCTAGTAGAATTATGGAGTATTCTTTTTTTCCTATGCTCACACATTTCAGAAGTCCCATCTTAAAGATTCTCAGTAAAATGGACAGTGAAAAGCTTTTATTCATGCTATGGAATTAATAATTGCTGTTCTTCACCATGTGTGCTGTGGTTCTTTTTAATAGCTTCATTCCATTATCAACTATTTATTAAAAAAGATTTCACCACAGATACAGGCTTTATGGAGATTACTCTGCACTATACTTAATTACCAGATGTTCAGTATGTTTACAGTATATCTAGTATTCAAGTAAACTTTTCTGTGTGAAAACCACCTAAAATGAACAGTTAAAATACCACTGTAAAGCTTTTTATTATAATAACTGGAAATGGGAATTCCAGCTGGGTAGTGTTACGAAACTAAAACTACAAAGAATTTCAGCCTTACTCCAAAACAACACCATTAAACTCCAGTGAAAATGTTCTGCTGTCTGAATGTACCTTGTATGTTCAGTCCATCAGATAAACAATCATCCATGTGCTTTTCATATTCTTTTAGTTAGTTTATTGCCATTTTTGCAAAACTATATAAACTCAACCATATGCCTAAATTTGTAACCAAACTCAGAGTTTTATGGCTAGAGGGTTTCAAATTGAGAGGTGCTGAAGCCAAGGGCAAGTGCACTATGTTATCTCAGTTCCATTAGGTAGTATCATTAAAATACTGTTTTCAATGCTTTTTTTTTTTAATTACTCATTAACTTGGATCTTTTTAAATTTACGCCTTTTGAAAATATATGACTAGCAATGATGTCCAAGCTTAAGGACAGTCTGTTGTAAGAACACCTCGCTACCTTAAAAGTAAAGAGATTTTGATCTTCATGTCTCAAGAAGCTGGCTGATCCAGAATCTTTCTTTATCTAATTTTGAGCCTAGTTTTATTTCTATTTTATATCACTTTGTACTGGTCTGACATTGTTTTTCATTTAAATTATCCTACTCCTTTCTTATTATTGATCTTGAGCAATTGTAGTCTTGTAGAGTCCCAGTTGAGTCTTATTTAATCCTAGGCTAAGCAAGTCAAGCTGTTTTCCAGTCTACTTTCCATTCCTCTGCTAACATATTTTTATATTTTTCATCTTCATATGACCAGAACAGCACATAGATATTCTGCATGAAGTCTCATGAGTGCTCTTGTAATAAATTTCATAATTCTTATTTTGGGAAACATTAATGAATTCCAATATATCTTTCCATAGCTGCATCATATCAGCAATTCATAGTCAACTTGTGGTCAATTAAAATAACCAGATGACTGTTCTCTGTATTTCTACCTAAAGAGCATCTAGTTTGAATCCAAAATACTTGTCCCTACAGTCTCTCTATATGATATCGCACTCTGTATTTCACCCCCTTTCTCCAACACCATCAAATATATCTTGGAGTGTGCTCTGATTTCTCCCCTCCTAAATGTGCAGCTACGTGTCAAACTGCCATTAATGTTAAATTTATCTTTCTGCAATTATATCTTTCTATCGCACTTGCGCTATCTGCCAAAGTCAGATCTGAAGTTTCAATGATTCCTTGGCAAATATATTGGTTATTCATATGCTGGAAAAATTGAATCCTACATGCAGTACTGGGATTTTCCGCTTAGTTTTATCTGATGCAAAAGGGGCAAAAATGGCCCAATTCTTATTAGAACCCAGTTCTGTAATAATGCAGCATGTATTTATGTCTATACTCAGCTCCATGTTTCTAAGCTTGCTTCTGGCAGCAGCAGATCTAACCCATTGCTTCAGCAAAACTTGAACCTCAGCCGGTTCACATTAATGTTGCCACTTCTTGCTTGTTTCAAAGCCTAACAAATAAGAGTAGCGAACAATCCTATCTAGCCTCTTTTTACCTTCGATTTTCTTTTCTGGGAACTTAAGGGACCTGGATCTACTGTCAGTGGCACCCGGGTAAGTTTGACTGTTGACTTCAAAGAGAACTGAACCAGGGTGCAGGTGAGCAGTGCCGCATGGCTAATGCCCACACAGCAGCACCTTCAGGCCAGGTGGGATTATTCCTTCATGAGTTGCATAATAAGGACATGAGGGAGAAAGTTGGGGCAGTGCATTTCATCATTTTCCTGTAGGCTTCTCATTCACATAAGGGGTTTCTTCCCTTGTCAAGGCTTTATTAAAAATCATGTCACCATAGATATAGCAACTAAAGAGATTGTTGCATAGTAAATGGAATTACATATTTCTCAGCATGTTGCCAGTATTTGGCAGTGAAATATAATAGATTTGATCCTTGTTGTGAGTATTGTCCAATGTGACTGCTACAAGTCTCACAAGTATCAAATTACCTGAAATAAAATTATAAAAAAATCAATGTATAGAGGTACAGCTACATTCTTACTAGCTTGTGTTTCAAACAATTTAGCTTAAGGCTTCATATTTGCTTTGCAATGGATGTGGAAGCAGTGTAAACACACTTTGGAGGAATGATTTGTCTGTATCCCAGTAGGATAACTTTTGCTTGTATAGGATTTGTGCCAGAATAATTTTTTTTTAGTAGTGTAGCAATAAAGATGACTGACAATACTATGCATCCCCATCTAAGCTGTTTTCTCCAGTTCTTGCCACTAATTAGTTCTTGAGATTAATTTACTACTTTTGGTCGTTTAAAGTAACATAATCAAAACTGTTTCTGCTTTTTCTTATCACAAAAATAGCTGAAGCCATAGTCACAGGATTGTTACTCTAAACTTCAAGACACAATTTAATGCACACTGCAAGCAATTAAAGTCAAGTGACAGTGTTGTGGCTGCTAGCATTTGTTGGTAGAACTCAGGTCCTATCCCAACAGAACTAAAAGGCAATTTCTATTCCTGAAAGGTTGAGGAGTTGTAACATTTTTTATTATTTTTCATATTAATATCAGGAAACTCCAATTATGGCACTGTCTGAACAAAATAATTACATTTTTAATTAAAAAGTAAAAGCATTTTAATGTTTGTGTTTTGGAGGAAGTTTGAAAAATCCCAAAGGCTCAAAAACCCAGAAAAAAAATACAGAATTATTCTACAGTGGCTTTTTGTTTGTTTTCTGGAAAATCTCTGCAATCCAAGCTACTATAAGCATTGCTTAACGTCTTGGATTGGCAAGTCTATGTTGTTTCTAACAGGATGCAGGTGAGCTGCTGTTGAGAAATGAGGTAGCATGCTACTCGTGACAGGGGGGCCGGGCAGGGTGGTGGGGACATGGAGTTATTAGGGTACTGGCAGGAGCAGTAAGGAGAAGTAGTGTTTTGAGAAGTTAGCCAGGTTATTATAAGAAACTTGGAAATGCAGTTGGAGGGGATATACCTGTGTGTATACCCACATACATGCTGGAGGATGTGAAGAGGAAGCAAGCTGAAGAACTTGACAAGGGACAAAAGGAAAATGTGACGTATAGGCACCTGAAGAGAGAAAAATGTGAAGGGGGTGATGTTGGGGGACAAATGATTTAGGGGAGAGCATGCAAGGGAAGTAAACTGGGCAGATACCTATCTAGACTTGCCAGAGCAGGGGATAGCAAACATGGTGATACCCAACTCTGTACTCTGCAAGGGTGAAGTTCAGGAGAGTTATACTAACCTGAGTTATGGCAGCCAGCTGTGTGAAGTGATATGTATCACAGAAATGACCCTCTTACTGTTTTATGAAGCCTCTTTTGCAGTGCTCGTGGTCACACACTGCGGCGAGTCTGGTACACGTTTGGCATGAGGTGGGAGAAAGTAAGCTTTTTCAGAGCAAGAATGGCTGTAATTAGTTCATTTGGAAAAAAGACCCCTCTGGGAGGTGATGTCTCCCCCACCTTACTAAGAAGTAGCATAAGACTTGCTCATTTCTGCATAAACTGGGAGTGATGCGGTGACTCATGCTGTACATGATGCCCAGGCCAAGCTGTCTGTGTCATAAATGACAAGCAGAACAGGACTCATAGTGTTTTAGGTTTCACGGGCTGCAGGAGCCTGACAGCTCTCTGAGGATAATTCAGCCTTTTGCTTCCAAACTGTCAAGTCTAGGTTTGTACCTAGAACTCTACACTTCTGAGGCCATGAAGGGGTATTTTAGGTGTTTGTAGGAGGCTGCATAGAACAGAAATTATTTTGCATTAGTGGTTCCTAGTGGCTAGGTTTTTCCCCCTGCCTTTCTCTTTTCTTTCGCATTTAGGGTGCTCTAGTCACCACTATTCAGATCCAAGACTTCAGCTGTAATGCAGCATCTAACTGGAATCATGAAGCTTTTGATTTAGATTTGTCAGCATGTGTTTAACTGAATTTATGTACTGGACATGTACTAGACTACTACCATTTCATAATTTACTATCCTTAACCCCTCACTCAAAACTAGAGTGTCTTGAAACAAGGCTACCTGCTTCCATACTGCTCTACTTCAGTCTTTTTGGGGTGACACCAGGACAAACAAGCCTGAGAGATATTTATCTCATCTTGTTTGTTTTTTGCAATGGGAGAAGGTGGCAATCAGTGCTGCTGGAGATGAAGAGGTAGGATACCAGCCTTCTCCTAGCCTTTTTTTCCATTCACTTTCCACAACGGAAAGGTTATTTTTTCATAACTTTACTACTTCAGAAAAAAGACACTTAGAATAGGGGCTACTGTGGATTTTACCGACTGATAGTTTGGGGTTTTTTTGTGGACCTTTTGTCATCTTCATGTGTTTCAATGCACTAGCTCTCCAGGATTTAGGAATCCTTTATTCAAAGCCTTACCTCTTTAATGCAACTTCTGCTTGCCTGTTAGTCAGGGTGACAGGGGTATTTCTGTTCTTTGTTCAGTGTAATGGGTCTCAGCTGAGTAAATCTGCCTTTGCAAGGTTAGAGAACTGGATGTTTTGTGCAGTTTCCCTGGAAATGTCTACAGTTGAAGCCCTGCCTTACGTTTGCACACTACAAAGGAACACTGAAATACTCATGTCTTGCTCCTATTTGCTACCACTTGTTTATATCTTTTGTCAAACACCTCACATAGTAACTATAAAAAAAAGGCTCAAGCATTTGAGAGTACAGATAACAGGCATGAAGCCCTGATCTCATCAAAATCAATGCGAAAACTTCCTTTGGCTTTTGCAGTTAGGATCTTGCCTCAAAAACGTGGTAGCAATTAGAAAAGACTGGGTCCCCTCTACCACCTTACAGTTCTTCTTATATTACATATCAACTCAGTGTCTAATGCAATTGAATTTGATGCTAACCTGAATTAAACTATCATATCAGATTAAAAAATATAATCTAGGTCCAATACCTGGATTTACAACAAACTGTTCACTTTTTATTTTGTGTAGCCTGGAAATAAGAAAGCTTCTGGTTACCCTAATATGCCTGCATATTGAATAGTTCAGTTTTTTATGTAGAGAGGTTTCTCCAAAAGGAAATTGTGTGAGTGCTCTGGAGCTACTAATCCACGTGCTGTTGCAATAAATCTTTCAACTATTCAGTAACTTCAAGGTGTCACTCCTATAGGAATATAAAATGTGTATGTTCTAAGAAAAAGTGTAGCAAAATAAATCTGATTAATCCAGTGACACTGTAGTTCTCTAAATATTTTCCATCTTTCTTTATAATATAAAGCCATACAAAGTTTATATGGCAAGATGAAAGAAAACTATACCACAAGGTGCTCCCTAGACATAATTGTTCATGAACATAGTTTAAATGCCTCAAATCCATGCACACATTCAACATATCAGTCAAATGTCAAAACATATTAATTTTTTTTCACAGCTTTAATCATACTTGTGTTTTATTGGGCTGTTCACATTTTTCTATTATAATGACTTGTTATCTTTCCATACAGTTCTAACAAGTACCATCTTCATCAAGATTTTTGTCATTCAACTTCCCTATTTCATTTTTAATCTACTAAATGAGCATTTCCTTCCTTTAGAAAAACAAATAAATCAAAAGGGTCAACTTGCTTTTGTGTCCTGAAACAAAGCTCTTTTTGTTTTATTACTGTCCTGTCATTTATTATCCACAGAATGTTTGATATTTTTGATAATGATTTTTACATGAAATAAATTACATGTGCATCCCAATGAATAAAGTCCCTGTTATTGTGCAGTTAATAATGCTGGTTGCGAGCTTTGTTAATGTCTTGCAAATATTTTTCAGTAATAACACATCCTGCTTTATTTATATTTCCTCAGGGGCTAGTGAGAAATCTGTCCTTTAAAGACTCAGCAGTATATAAGGGGACATGATTGGTGTTATCCAAAGAAATTTTAAGCTTACATCTTCCTGCTCTCAATTAAAAGGTATGACATAATTTGTTGTTCATCTTGCCTCCTATTTGTGGTATTTACATGAAACATAGCACATTGTTTAAAGCAAACACTGTAATTATGTATGCTTCATTAAGTCAGAGCACAATAATGTATGTGCAGCACTCAAGACACAATTTGCTCTTTAGATGCATTATAACCTATTTGACATGTTTGGTTTTTTTTCCCAGTGTATATATTAATGGCCAATAATGGCCCTGATCCAGGAAAGCTTTTAAACACACACCTAACTTTAAGCAGGTGATCAAATCCCTGAAACTGGCTGGTTTTTGCTGGTGTGTGCTTTAAACCAACACTTGACTTTTCACTGCCCCAAATCTTCTGTTTCCTGACCTGGTCATCCTTGTTTGCAGGGATCAGGTCTAACAGAGCACTTCTCTGTGTTGGGTCCTCAGTCCCCTGTGTCAGGGAGCTGTTGTTGATGCACTCCAGAAATCTCTTGGATTGCTGTGTCCTGCTGTGCTGCCTTTCAGCAGATACTGGGGTGGTTCAAGCCTCTCATAAGGACCAGGACATGTGAATGTGAGGTTCCTTCTAGTAGTCTGGAAATGGTGGTTTCCTGACCAGGCAGACTGTAGCAGTTACCCACCACCACATCCATATTTTTCTGCCTTCCAATCTTGACTCTCAAGTCCTCAGCTGGCTCATAGTCTGTCCCAGACAGAGCTCCACATACTTCTGCTGCTTTCTCACATACTGGGCAACACCCCCTCCTCATCTTCCTGGCCTGTTCTTCCTAAAAAGCCTGTACCCAGCCATCACCACACTCCTATTTGAGCTAACCCATCACGTCTTTGTGGTGCCAATGAGACCATAGCCCTGAAATGGCACACAGTCCTTCAATTCCTTCTGTTCCTTCCCAGTGCCACGTGTTAGTACACAGGCAGCAGCCAAGGACTATCAATAGAACTTGATCTTAACATGCTTGCAGATATAAATACATACATATGCAAATATATGTATTTATACATATAAAAAGATTTATGGGTTGATTTAGCAGGTGACTTTTCTGTTACATTCCTGTATCAGCTACCTTACTGCTAGTTGAAAATGACACCTGATAGGGTCTAGAGCCTAAACTAGAAATTTAAACTAGAGATGTGAATGTCATTCAAGAATAACCAGCTAATACCAGGGTTCCAAGATAGGAGGTAGAGCACTTAGTAAAATTACACTGAGATGCAATGTCTCAGTTAAGGCAATACCAGAGTTGCTTGCATTTGCAGTATTTTCTTATATTCTAGTTAAGCAAGGAAATTGACAATTAAAAAAAGGGTCCTCAGCAAGTACTGGTATCATGCTCTTTTCATATGAATGTACTCTGATTTCACTTTTTTACAAATCTTATGCACCCAATTCTGAAAACTTTTTTTAGGTCTGAGGTTGTATTTTCAGGATGTCAAACTCAATGATCCTTGTTGGGTCCCTTCCAATTTGAGAAATTGAGATATCCCTCAGTGTTTTGTGTGTACTGTATAGCCTGTTTATCTGTTCAGTGCTTTGCAATTTTCTAAATCCTAACAGGCCTGATAATTTTCGCCTTCCTTATTTACTTTTTCTTTTCAACTGAGTGGAAAATGGAAGTTTAATACTCACATCGTATTATGGTCATGACCTGCTGCCTGCCCCTGGCTATAGCTGACAAGGATCACTGATTAGGTGCTTACTTGACTCTTCCCACTCTTTTTCTATTTGCTCAAAGTTTAGAGGCCAAAGCATTTTTAGGGGAAACTTTTCTCCTGTTTGTAATTGTCTCTGTGTTTCCCTGTGACTGAAATGCCCCTGGATGAATGAGAGTATGAGTCTGTTTTGTGCTATATATTACTTGGCTAGGTAGTGAGCCAGAAAAGCTGTTTGATGTGAGAGAAATTATGGAAGGAGAAGACAAAAGGGAACAACTGAAGCTGGGAAAGCTCGCATGCAAAGTCCTCATTACACAGATGTATCTTTTCTTCCTTAGATGACTTTACGTTGAAATTTAAGTTGTTCAGGTACTCTGCAGGAATTCAACTGGTTAGATACAAGAGATTTGTAACCTTGGTGTGATCCCGGGCTCAGTTCACTGTCAGTCAAATGAGTTATGAAATACAATAAGGAAATATTCCATGCTTTTAAGCCCATGATAAATATAGATTTAAACATAACATTTTAATATGATCAAATCCTACAGTTCTATGTTCATGGCAGTGCTGAAGACCGTATTCATTCTGATTTTAATAAAACTAGGTGCCCATTTCAAGACCCAGATGTGGGATATAAACATGCACCTAAGGCCTCACACTTGAAAACTGTCCATGTGATGAGTGAGGGTAGTCCATTGTTTGCTGGGGTGGTGTGTTGGTTGGTTGGGGTTTTTTTTCTATTAGTTCTCAGTAGAAAAAAAAGTTAATTTATAGGTTATTTTTCTTTTACATTTGTTTGTTTTCATAATGGCAGGATGCCTCAATCCCCACCAAATATCAGAAATCTACAATGTGGATTCTTTCAACTCCTGGGTCTACAGGAAACAGGATGGCTATTCTCTTTCAGATCCTCTTTGTTTGTATTCTGCATCTGTCTGGAAGTTGTGCATCATGTGTTTACACAGTACAAACCTAGAGTACTTGTAGTCTAAAAGTCTGAATTAGTGCAAATAACTTCTGTCCTGAAAAAAACATTATAAACAAAATGTTCCTTAGTGCAATGGCTTTTTATTTTCTTCTTTAAATCCTGTATGAAAACACCTACAGCACTGTGTAATTTGACAAGTTAGGGAAGTGGAAGACTGAAGAATGGCTGCAGAGCATTTACTTGGGAGTTGCATGAGGTATTTGGGATTTTGCAGAATGAGACCTACACATTACTTTTGGCTCTCTTGTCACAGTCTGAAACAAACAGCCCAGCCAAAACAAGTGCGGAGATTTTGTCTGGTTTGGCTTTTTTTGTTTGTTTGTTTTAGGATTGAAGTCCATATAGTGGTATCCACCTCACAATGATATAAATGATTGAGGCAAGCTTAATGAATCAAAATAATATCTTATTTAATATCAATTAATGTAGTTAAAAACAAACTCACATACACTTTCAGACATACAAGTGGCTTTCCAGGTCTGAGGATGTATAAGAGCCAATATATCATAAGTACATAAAAGCATCAAATCTGTAACTCTGAAAAGAAGCTACTGTGCTCTGGTTCAAAAGAAAAAGCAAAACCACATTCTACTCTAGTTAACTGTACTGCAGCTATTCTAGAAAGTCCCGTCTTCAGAGGGGTGCAGTCTGTGGGATGCAGGGAGCAGGGTCCCTACACAAGGGCATTTGCCCTAGTGGGACAAAGCATGGAGTAAGATGGCTGATCCTGAAAATAGAGGCCCTGAGATAAGGAATAATTCCTGAAATGCAAACCACATGTTTGTTACTGTTGTAGAGTGGATTTTTGGAAAGGCTGTCTTAATATTGCTAAATTTCTTTGACTTACAGGCTTGGAAATGGAGGCCTCTACATCCAGTCTATATGGGAAAGCAGTACCAATGCAGTTACTATTGCAGTACTGTACTTTTCACAATACTGCTAATGCTGTAATTCATCTTGCAAGGTTACATGACCCCTTTAGAGGTGAAGACAAGCCCTTACTTTGGAAAAAAAAAATCCCTTTCTCTTTCTGCTTTAGGCAGCCACTTGGAAATTGCTGCTGACATGTAAATACCCAGCTATAAAAGCAGGTGTTAGGAGCAGTGTGCCTTTAGGTACAGCTCTCACTGAGGTCCTGGCAGCTCCTCTGAAGCAAATGCAGTGGCAACAGAATTATTCAGTGTATGAGATGATGAACTCAGTGCAACTAACCTATTGCAGTCTAATTATTGTTTTTAGCTGTCATATGGCAAAATCTTCTAGTATCAAAAACATGGACAAAGGCAGACCAACAATTAGTTGAACTTTACCTGCTTTTGAATGCTTCCTTTGAATAAGTAACACTGTTTCTTTTTATAGTCAGCAACTGAGCAAATTAAGCATAAGTTGGTATATAGAACATATAAAATATTAGGATGCAGAAGCAAGAAGTCAGAGCACAGACTAAATCTGGGTTCACAACAGTCTTTGTTCCAAACATGCTGGGGAAAAAGAAATAAAATCTACGTCGTAGGAATATTTGTAATACCTAAAAACAAAGGCAAAGAGCTAAAAATAGACTTGAAGTTTCAATTTTGCCCTTCTTGGCTTTTGCCTGTTGCAGGCATATCATTTATATTGGTATAAAATTGTTCTGTTTTTTTAAAAATTGAACGTAGTTAAAGTGACTAGAAGTGATTTATAATGTTAGTCCAGAAGATTTGTTGGTTGTTTTTTGTTTATCCACCTGTTTTCTGACTCCTTGAATAATTTCTCTTTCTTTTATTAAAAAAAAAAAAAAAAAAGAAGCCTGCTGTTACTGAAACAAATAGGTACTGTAGAGCACTTGAGTCCCAGTCTTTGTTTTGCTGCCTGCATTAGGTGGGTTTAGGGGCCAGATGCACTGAACTTTGCAACAGACAGTCCTGGGACCATCTGTGCAGAGTTGGGGGGTGTCAAAGAAAGGCTGTTTGTGTAAGTCGTGGGAAACGTAGTGGCCTGCCTGCCAGTGTGCTACATGAATTGAACTAATTGAAGATTATACTCTAGAGCTTGCCGTAGCTGAGTGAGAGGATAATCCTTCATCAGCTGCAGTCGCAGCCAGTAATTGGAGCTTATTACAGGGAGGAGTTCCCCTGCAGTGCTGCAGAAACTGAGAGGCTTTAGTGTTTAATTAGTATCTTTCAATAGAGATGGGAGGAAGGGGGGGAAATTAAAAAAAAAAAAAAAAAAGGAAGGCCAGGGTAAGAAAGTCCGGGAATAAGGGGAGGGGCAGCAAGTGTAATGCAATTTCTGATAGTCTAGGCTAGACATTTAACAAGTGAGAGCGCCTTTTGTGTGAGAGAACAACATTCTGGAATGTATAATGAGCCTCTGTTGTTTGTAATTAACCTCCGAGTCACCACAAAGTCTTTGTTTGGGATATTGTCTTAAATGGATTGTTTTCCACACCTCTAGTGCAGCTGAAAAGACTGTAAAGGTCTGACTTGCCACATTCATGCCAACCTCACTTTCAAAAAGTTGTGGTGGGGTGGTTTTTTTTTTTGTGTGTTTGGGTTTTTGTTGTGTGGGGTTTTTTTTTTGTTTGTTTGTTGGGTGTTTTGTTTTTGTTTTTTCCTTTAGTTTATTACAGCCCTGACTGGAGGTGACACCCCCATTATTTGTCTCCAACTTCATATTCATATTGAAACTGATGAAGAGGAGTCCAAGCCCACACTCATTCTTTGTCAAGTCAGTTGAGTAAATCTTTGTAAATCTTCGTAAAGTCAGTTGCGTGATTCTGGACTCTTAGAAGTGAAAATGTTGTTTATTTAGTTAAACAGAGATGTTACTAGGGTTCTATTATCGGTGTTTGGACTTTCTTGCTATACAAGTCTCTTTTAGGTTAAAATCAGTGTGATGTGATGCACCCGAAGTTCCCGCATTTGCAACTTCTTTCATTCCAGACATGGTTTTTCCTTACCCCAACTCCTTCGATATTGATGTTAAATGAGTCTTGTTCAGGGAACTAAGATTAGCCACTCTGTTCCATAATAATTTGGATTATGGTTTGTGTAATAGTTTCCAAATGTTATGGATATTGAAAAACAAGTTAAAGAAGCAACCTAAAGCAATCTGGATCTGTTTCATCAAGTTTGAGAGCTGGGGACCTAATGGTCAGATCTGTCTGTCTCACTGGCTTGTGTGTGTTGATGTGTCTCATTTCTTTTCACTGTACTTTGAGAAAAAGTTTTGCTGCTTAATATATAAATAGAACTGTCTGACATCATTCCTGAAATACACTAGCTCTAGGGATGATACTGTCTCTGCCTGGCTGTATTTGCAAAGTAGATTATATAAGCACTGTTATGTGAATTAACTGGTAGGTCATGCTGTTCACACCACTTATGGTGCTGAATGAATAAATAATGTACAACAGACACCTATCAGGGATTTACAGCATCGATTATCTTTAGTTAACACAGATTCTTAATGGCCATTTTGGTTTATAGGATATTTCTGAGATCCTACCCTTCTCTTCCTCCCCCAACAACGTGGACACTTGAATCCATGCCTATGATGCTGGTCTGCCCGTTGGTGCTGGAGAGCCCACACTGCATCACAGATGGGCCACAAACTCATCATGATAATGGCCCAGAAATGTAAATCCTCACCAAAGAAGGGTGGCATCTCTGTTTGGTCCTTCTAGGTCAGCCTCCCACCAAAGTCAAGGGCTATCTGCCCAAACAGGTAGCATAAAAAGACACATGCTAGCAGCTTTGGGCAACTTGCCTACTAAGGAGGGCAAGCAGAACCCAAGCAGGTACATAGGAACACTGAACCCTGGACACAGAAGGCATTGCTGAGGGGAAACCAGAGCCATCTTACCTATGGTATGAAATTTTTCTGATATAGTTATAGCTCTGAATACCCAATGCAGGAGCAAAACAGCTTTCTGAGAGTCATATAGGGCTGTGCTTTACCTTGCTCCTCAGCTACAGGGCACAGAAAGGCAAGGTGGGGCAAACCCAGCAACAGGTTGAGGTAGAGAAGTGGGTTAGAGTCCAGACTGCACTGCATATCAATGAAGATTTCGCCCATTTTCATTCTTTTAACCATATTTTTCTGCATGTTGACCACCTAAAGGCAGATTCCTTGGCTGGCTGGTGACAGAAAGCAAAGGGGGGCCATGTCCCAGCGAACACAGCTGTGTAGTGCACTGTACTGCTATGATATATTTGCTGTAACACCCCTGGAATAGGGGTAGTACTGCTTATTTATTTTAACACCAGTACAAGATTTTACAATTAGTTCCATTTGCCTTTTGTTTTGTGCAAATTGTATAAATGGAAGCTTGTTTCTTTATCATGTTTGCTAGAAAAAATAGAATAGAATAGCATTGCTGTGATACAGAAGCTACAGAAAACACCTGCTGCTAGAAGAGTAACCCAAACCTCATTATATCTCTTTCTGTCAAAAAATTACTCCCTTTCCACACATAAATAGAAAGGGGTGGTGAAGAAGGCATCACAGAATATTAGGGATTGGAAGGGCACCTTGGTGCTTCTCTCATAACTATTAAGTAAAGACAACATCCCTGGAAAAATATACACATCTTTCCAGAGATTACTTCTGAAAACATGTATTGTAAATATATTTAAGTTTGAAGCCTGCCTTTTTTGTGTGTGTATTTTCTTTAACTTAGACAGACAACCAGGCACTCAACTGTGTGCTTAAGACCTATGGACTTCATTATGATGTAAGTACACATTCAGATTCATTAGATCTCCAGACTATACATTATTTTCCTTGTGGCAACAGAAAACTAGCAAATAGCTGGGAGAAGTCACTATCCTATGAAATGCCCCTCCAACCCTTTTTTTTTTTTTTATATATAAATAGCTGTCAGGAGGTATGAAAGATGTCAAAATAATGAACAGATTAAGAATTCACAGTACAAATTCTGTATTAAAAGTAAAAATGCTGTTAGTGACCTTTCTGAAAAGAAAGAGGCTCTTTATTTGTCTCTTGTTACTGAGTAAAAGCAATGATAATGACCGAAATGAGATCTACTGAGTGCAAAAAGAAAACAAATGCATGGTGGGTTTCTAGCAAGTGCCATTCTCTGCTTAATTGGAAACTGTTAAATGCAGAAAGTTACCGATTGATCTTAACAAAACAGCATTCACAGATTCTTACTAGTTTCAACCTTGGCACCTGTTGAGTAGCTCTTACCGTGAAACTAATTTGACATCAACACCAACTGAGTAAATATCAGGCCACAACTTTTGTATTAACTGTGAATATCCAAATACATCAGTGTTTGGTATGAAAAATACACTATCTGGTGTATCTGGGAGATGTTCTTCCTTTGGTATAATGAGGTGGAAGGAAAGGAAAAGAATCCAGTCTACCAGGATCTGTTAACCTCAGATACCTTCTACCCAAAGCCATAGGACAAACATTTTAATAGCTGCAATTGCTAGCTGTCTGAAAGACCAACAGCCCTAGCCTCTGTAGTGGTAATAAGCATATAGAAAGAAAGGTAATCAGAAATGTGACTTAAAATCAATGCTATGAGGAGCACAAAAAAGTCCCTGAGTGGTCTGAATTAATCCAGTCTTGGAAAAGCAAGCATGCAGCAAAACTGTAACATGGCAAAAATGGCTGGAAAGAATTAGTCAAAAGGAATCTGAGCCATGCTCAAACCAAACAGGCTGGAATAAGGCTGAGCAGAAACTTTCCTGGGTTTGCTTAGGAGGGCTGGCTGGGTAGCTGATGGCTCGGGTAACTTCTCACTACAGACAATCATTTTGCCAGTCCATCCTCTTTGTCATGCCAGCCAAGAGAATCTTGAAATATGTGCAGATCTATGCCTGTGTATGTGATGTTTACATCTATAATACATATAATTTCAATAACTTAATCTGTTTATAGTAATAATAGAGGATGGAAAAATTCTTGTATCTAAAATGCATAAAAAGTCCTTCAAAAGTACATACAGATAAAATAAGTCTTCAATCTATTAAGAAAGAATTAGCCTTTCTGCAAATAACTTTTTTTTTCAAATGTATTTATGCTGTTTAACATATCATTTGCTTTGCAATTTTTAAATATGTAAATGTTTTTGTTAAAAATCCAGGAAACTTGTAATAAGTAGGTATTTTATAACTTGCAATACTTTAATAGATTTCAATAGCTTTTAGGAATTATAAGTTGCTAGATGAAAAGAAGTAATATTCTAGTTATGAATTATAACTATAATAAAAAGTAGTAATGATTCTTCACTTGCCTCTGGTAGACATGGGACTGGTCTTGTTCAAGCAGTAGTGATTTGTTAGATATATGGCAATTGCACTATTAAGCTGAGTTACACTCCGGCAACAGCAACCATTAAATGAAGGGCACAATTACAGTTTGTTCCAGTAAAACTAACTGATACAGGAAGAAACTAAGCAGACTAGTTCATAGGCATGGAAGTGGCACATTTGTTCCAGCCCTTACACTTACTTGATGGAAGGCAGAAATGTCATTTCTTTAATGTATATTTTTAATTATGATTTCTAGTTTTTTATGGTTGTGGAGAAAAGAAGTTGAAGCCAATTTTGACATGTTTCTGAACATACAGATAGGAATCAAAGAACATAGGATATTTATTTTTACCAATCTTCTTACTTTTAGCTAATCATGTTTTAAAGACTGACTGGCACTATTAAGTACTTATAGTTGGTAACACTAGAAAACTCTGAGGCCATGTGGAGCCACTTCAGTAAGTCTAAAACATGTGTACTATTACAAAATAATGTCTCATCCAGGATGCTGAATCTTATGCTAGTCGCCTCCTTGTCTTCCTCCCTCAATGCCAGCCTTCCATGTGGCTCCAGAACCAGATTTTCTTCTCTGGACACTATTTTGTTTGCTCATTTATTTTCCTCAGAGCTCTTTAGCTGAGAATTGCCTTAAACAGGGCTAATATTACAAGGTTTTCACTCTTTTTTTTTTTTTTTTTTTAATCTCCTTTTAAGGCTTCAAAATGTTCTACTGCACCTTCTTTCAGTATCACAGAAACTGTGTGGTACCTCCTGTTTTTTCACCCATTGTCTGTTTGTTTCCCTGCATCACATCAGACATCTGAACCAGGTTTTACAGCATCTAGCTGCGAGCTGCTCATGCTTAAGTTGATTTCATAGCAAACAAACAAACAAAAAAAGCCTCAAATCTGGTTTAGTAGTCCATAAGAAGCATTAACTGCTCTTCAGTAATGTCATCTGATTAATTTCAAAGCTGCAAAAATGCAGTTTAACCATTCACTGGCAATAATAACCCCATAGGTCTTCTGAGAGATTATTATATCCTACAAATTTAGGGCCTTGGTACATAGAGCCCTTTTATATCTAGAAGCCAGTAGGATTCTAACCCATGAGTAGTGGCTAAAATTTACTTCCTATTTATAAGGTTCTCTTAGTGACCATAAACTATATGTTTTCTGAATTATCACAGAAAGCTAAGCATAGAATTGTTACTAATGAAATACTGATGTATGTAGGGGAGATATTTTGCTATCTGTTAAGACTCAAAAGCAGCAGTGTGTAGGATTAGGATGCTCAAATTCGTTAGGTGGTTTTAAAAGCTCCTTTCCTCCTGAAATAATTATTACAATTGCAAGAAGGTCACTGCTCTCTAATAAATGTGTATTTTCTCAGCTATATCACCGTGACATAATATTTTAAATTAATCTGGTTACTTTAATTCTATAAATTTTCCTGGAACATTGTCTCAATCCTCACAATCCCTTTAACTTGCTGGCTGCACAGTCAGAGGCTTCTGTTTATAGTGACTGCCCTGTTAAATGATAAATTGAGTTTTTGGCTTGATGGTATTTAACCAGAAAGGCCCAGTAAATTAATTTTACTACTATGAAGTACCATGAGGAAAAAAACAACAATAACAATAGTGTATTTTAACAATAGCATACTGGGGGGAGGGCTGGAGATGGACACAGCTGATTACAAAGGCATGATTTACATGGTAGTTACAACATTGCACTATGTAAGACTTAGGAACTTCATCTGGGCGTTTTGATATACAGCTCACTAACATATCGGGAGCACTCTTTTTTAAAACAATTACTAACTGCTTGCTGCATTTTTCTACACTGTTGTTCTTTTGCCTAGGAAGTACTATAATGTCTTCATTTTTCCTGACAGGTAATTGCATTTTATTTTAAAAGATTTCAACCATGTAATGGATACATCTTCTATATCTTCCTGGTAGACTTCCTGGTTCACAGGACATGTCACTAGTTGGGCACCGGCTTGGAAACTAAAAGACTGGCAGGCAGCTCAGTGCTTGATTGCAGGTTTTTTGCTGGACCCTAAATAAATACTACTAGTGTGTACCACAGAAGACTTGGGGCAGGATTTGGATAACATTTCAGTTAACCAGTATTTAAGTCTTGGGGCAGGATTCAGATATTGTTTCAGGTAACCAGTATTTAGCACTGAGATTTAAGTTCAAATTAATCCAAATAGCAAAGAGATGTAATATTATTTCAGAGCAGGCTGAGCTCACTGTCCACTGCAGATCTGCTTGAGTATGGATTACAGACTTTGGTTGCAGACTTTGGCCCAATGATACAAAGGAAAATTACACTGAACTTCAGAGGCTTACAGTTTTGACCCGTTGATTGTTTTGACTGGATCAAAAAATCAAGAATTTGGGATTATAGCACTTAGCTCTTTTAAGAATGGTTAAGAATTTATGGCTTATTAAACAAACAAGATTTCTTTAAGCTCTTACAGTGTCCTAGCATGGCTGGGAGACCTAAGTGTTTATAGTGTCTTAGCATAGTTAAGATTTCTACCCTCATTAAAAAGACTTAACTGTGCTAAGGTTCCTTAAATATTTACTAGAGCTTATATGCATTGTAGGTGTTCCTAATTTCCTTCTTAATTTCTAAACAAGGAAAATCAATGCAAAGAATTGTGCAAAGTTAATTTGAGTGATCAAGCTCTTACTTGAGAAATTCAAGAAGTGACATCAGCCTCAAAGTTAGCTCAGGCATGATGACTGCATATAACATTTCGTTTGTGGAACAGAAACCTTTATCAAGTGTTTCAGGGTATGCTGTAAGAGGTAAGCCTTCTGCACTGATAAAGCACCATTGTGTTGAATGACTTATTCTTTTGGAAAGCCTCTCATTTTTTAACTTAGAATTCCACTATTTTGTTTTTCTTGTGTTTATGCATGTGTTTAAATTACTAAAATATTCATTAGTTTATTAAATGTTAATTCTGTACAGTTAAGCAAATGATAACTTTTACACAGGTCAGTAACTATAAAACCTTTGGATGAAAGATACCTAAATTAGGACAGACTGCTCAATGGCACTGAGTCCTTTCCCCTTTAGTTTAGAATGTTACTTATAAGTGTCCATAGGGGAATAGCTGTGTGGTAACAGTGGTGTAATTTAATGTTGAATTAGTGCCCATTCAGACCTCTGACTTTGTCCATCTATAACTTAAAGAATGTATGAAGGGACTATATTTTTATGAACTTTAAAACTTTTCTCAGGTTGAAGTTTCATAAGAATGTTTGGTTGTGCATTTTTGAGCCAGCTGAGCAAGGAAGAAAGATACTTTAAAATATTGTTGAGACTGCTGCTGTCCCCTAGCTTATGCTTGACTTTTTCTTTAAAGCATCAAAATTGACATGACTGAGAATTGTGCTTTTTCAATTAAAAAATTCCAATTCTACTCCTAATGGACAAAACAGAAGTGCAGTTACCAGTATGATTCACTGACAGCTCTTTTGGGTTGTCCAGATGAAAAGAACTATATATCCCATAATGCAAAGTAACATTGGGATGATTTTTAAAGATGCTTCAATATATACAAGCACCACTACAGTTGCCATAAAATAACAAGCCTGCATTCTTCCCTTTTTATGCAAGATAGCTTTTATGGGAAGGGAGGACAAAATATTATTTATAAAGCAGCATTTTGTGGATGATGTAGTAAAATGGATTTTCTTCTTTCTTCAGTTAATTAATATTATGTCAGCTTTTATTTGTCCTATGTGATATTACTTTGAGAAGATAATTTGTAATGTGTTTACCCACATGATCCAAAAGTTTAATCTAAATACAAATACACATACCCATACACAACTGAGTAACAACATGGGATGACAGTCATAGGTAACAAAGGGCATCCCTCCTAAACGAAGTCACCCTTCCATGGTCCTTCTTAAAATGCTAGGCCTGCCAAATAGCTTTCTTGTCTTTTATATGAATTATCTGAGGCTAAAAGCATTCACAAATGTCAGAAGCTAAATTCAAGGTTCCTGTGTTTCAAGGGTTCATAGCTTTATTATGGCACTTGATATGCCTAAGCTGCATTACTCAATTAGTTTAGCTCCAGATGTAACGGCTCTGCATTTCCTCACATCATGTTCTTGAATCTTCAGTCAGAAAAGCAGCACCACATGGTTAGGTGTCTAGCTGTAGAAAATATTTTATTTTTACCATGTAGGACCTCTACAGCAGAAGCAGATCTAGTTCTTTATCCTCTAATTTCCATGACTTCTACAGCACCTTTCCACAGCAAGTAGGCTCTGTGGCTCTGCCCTGAACCACAAGGCCTACAAACTACACCTCTCCATTCACAATTGTTTGTTACCACAACATGCCAGATATCTTCACTTTCTGAATACTTGTGGGTGATGCTAAAACACGCAGGGATACGTCCCAGCTGTCCTAATGCCATCTGAAGTTGAATGTGAATGAGCACTGATATGTGGTATACTGTCTGCCTTTAACGGCTCAGCAGGATGCTCATTTTTATCTATTTGTGACAGAAAGAAACAGCTGTGAATCCATCAGAAGAGTATTTTGTCCTTGCACCACAAATGTTCATGATGGGCAGTCACTCAGCAGTGCTGTGAAGCTTTGAATTTGGAGAAAACAAGCATGCGGCTGATGTGATTCATGCTATAATTGTATCTCTCTTTAAATGCATGTGGCGTATCTGTAGGATGCAGATGAGAAGACATAATGGTTTTATATAATTTTTCAGTTTGACCAGCAATGTTTCCAGAATTTCTACATGGAAAAATAAGTTTCAATTAATTTATGTAGAAACTCACCCAAAACCTCTTGAACAACAGCGTTTATTGTAATACCTTATCATGGTACTCACCATGAGCCATGATGGCTACTTAGAAGTTGATTCTTCCAGTCTTCACCAGATCTGCTACTAGTTCATTTGTCTCTTGCAAGTCAAACACTGAGCTAATGGCAGCTAGATATTTATGACACCCCAACAACACAAGCTTTTCATTTGCATCAGGTGCATTTGTGAAATAACAAAATCATGCTCAACTGGAGTGATTGTGTCTGTGTTGCCCCTCTGAAGAAACCAGAGGTTGTCAACCACAAAAGGTACTATAAAGCAAAATTATTCTGCTGGGGCTTTGTGAAACACAGGAGACAAAACAGCTAAGAATACCAAAATAGGATGTGATTTCAAGTTATACAGTTAAAAAAAAAAAAAAAAATCAGGTAAGCTGGAATTTTGTTCACTCTTGATGACAGACCATTGTAAGGACTTTGTTTCCCATCATGATTCTGGGGATCCTGCCTGGGTTTTCTGCCATGGCTTATGAAGCCAAATATAACAGGGAAGTCGGTCTTGGCAAATAGCTTTTTTTTGGCTGCAGAGAAGTGAGGGGTTGTACATGTGAAGGGTGGTGGCAGGACAGCCTTGCCTCTTTAAATAATTTGGCTATCAAAGTTGAAAATGCCCTGTGTGTGCCATATGTGGCTTGTTGAGCAGTGCAGTCTTCCATTGCCCCTATAGATTCAACCAAAATCAGTCCAACCCAGGTTCTTCTTCCCTGTTGACTCCCTTTGTCTACAGGCATTGCTCCTGCTGCAGGGCTGGGTCTTGTTTCCCAAAATTTCTGAGTTAATCAGCTTCTTCCTTTGTGTCAGCAGCAGCAGGTCACTAAAAGTACTGGAGAGACAGATGCCATGTTTTCTGTTCACAGATAGGCCCAAGCTAGAGATGAAAATCTTTCCAGTGTGGATGTAGTTGCCAGTTGATGGTTGCTGCTGGAACTCAAGTTCAGACTTGGGATCAAGAGGAATCTTCCCCCGCACCTACCAAATTGCAAAAGACCATTGACTTCCCCTGTAGCTTGCGGTTCACCCAGCAGTCTGGTCCTTAATTCACCTGGAAATTTTATTCAATGACTGCATTAGCAGTTCCTTCCCACCTCTTTCTCCAGCTTCTACTGCTTTCTTCAGGTACCCAGCTGGTGAAATAGCTTTAATATCACACTTGGTGTTTTCAGTGTGCTGTAACAGAGCATTGTAGTAGAATGTTTGGGGGCCAAGGGCTTGCAGGAGCACACATCCAGATTGTGGAGCACCTGGACATCCACTGTACATTTGTCATGATTGCATGGGACTGAATTCAGTCCATTAGCAGCTCCTTCCAATCCCATGTTGTAGTAAATTCACATGGGCTACAACTCTTCAAAGGCTTATAAGTAGCCCATACTGGGTCGATTTTCTTGTGGAAACTAGGAAAATTTTAAAAAGGCATAATTCCTAACAACATTACTCCTTCCTGCCAATTTCAGGGCAGTACATGAGAGCAAGTGAGCTTTGCAGTGAAAATGTCTCTGATTTCTTCTTCCTTCCCCCCCTTCTTTTTTTTTTTTCTTTTCCCATGAGTGAAACAGAATGTTTTTCCCCTACCCTCATTCTTGGAAATAGTTGTATTTTTTTAGCTGAAATTTTCCAACACATCTCAGCTTGACGCACAGACATTGCATGGAAAATTTCAGCCTGAGCATTTAATGTTTGGCAAAGTTATAAGCAACTGGGACTTAAAATGGGAAGAGTCTGGAAATCTAGGATGTGCTAACAGCCTTCTTTCTAATGAACATGCTTGTACAAAGGCTATTAATATACTCAAAAGCTTGTTTGAAAGTCAGAATAGCCCGAAAACAATGTTGGTGTCCTGTCTGAACTTTCTAGTCTTTATGGAAAAGTACTTTGAAAAATCATTGGAAAGCAAAGTTGTATGACTAAAACAGATATAAATCTAACTATAATTTTCTGGTAGGCTTAATAGTTGAAATATTGTCTTCAGCTTCAATAGTGATATTACCAAAATGCACTGTAGCGCTAGAAAAGCTACAGAAAAGGAAATTGAGAATGATCCCTGGAGAGAAAAGAATGTGCAAGATGAAGTAATTTGCATAAAAATTGGTAGATTGGTATTTAATTGAATTATATTGGATCTTACACTTTTAGATAATAACCTACAATAGTAACTCAAACTGATATTATAGACTAATGTATTATTAAAAACAAATATATTATTGAAACAAGTTTTGACAATGTGCTTACCTGGTAAAGTCATCTTTTTAAAGCACTCATGCTTTCTAGTGCAGTGAAATCTGATAGCACTAAATAAAATCTGTTAAATTTGTGGTTTCCATCATTCTCATTATAGATCTCTCCCACAGGTGCCTAGAATGTTTGCAGCTGATTCAGTTCTGTGCAGCAGGCCAAGCCACATTAAAATTTGGTAGATATTTTTGATTGATGCTACATAATTATAGTATAGTCAGTCCTTTCCTCCCCCCCTGCCTGGTTGTTCAGCCATTAAACTGATGCTGCCAGGTTAAAAACACCATGTTTTTAAAGCTTCTTGCATGTATGTTAGCAGCACTGTTCTGGCATGTTAAAATGGAAGAGTGCTAAATAATTTAATACACATCCCTGTGTTTATGCTATTTCTGTTTGTGGAGCTGAATAGTTAGAAAACTGAAAGTGTAGTATTTGCCACAATATGATACAGATTTGGTCTACCAAATGAAAAATACTGCCTTATGGGACAAGCTTTTACCGTATCACATCTGACCAATTGTACAATGCTCTATTCTGGGCTGACCTAACTCCTGTGATGATTAAAGTGATGGTGTAGATGAAAAAAATCAACTCTTAATAGGTATAACTGTATGTTATTTGCTGAAAAGTTAAGCAATTTTTAAAAATCTATCTGCAGGTTTTTACATTCTGTTCTCTGAGTAGCGTGTTTTAGCATTTTCCTGTTCATTGGTAATATCTTCAAGAGCTGAAGTTGTGCTTGAGTTGGACCTGTAAGATACAAAATTAATACAGAAATTTCAGTATTCATGTTTGCCATAGGATTCTTAGGCAGTGGTCACCATATTAGTGCCTTCTTTCATTAAAAAACAAACCAGCAATGTCTGTGCCTACATATTTTTAATCATACTCATGCTTGGTTTTAATCTTCTGGCTTCCTTTGATTCCACATCAGCACTAACAAAAATCATGCAGATCTTTACATAATGGAGCAGATAGAAAATCTGATGGTTTTGGCATATTCTTAATCTCAGCACTCCCAAACAATGATCTTCCCATGGGTCACAATATTCTCATCCCTCTTGTGACACACTAAATGTTGAAGTGGATCTAGTTACAATCAGTTTAGCAGTGTGCTGACTGTTGTGAATCACGCCAAATGCATAATAGCTAATGACTGTAGCAGCCTAAGAACACTGCTTCTGGTTTTTGTGGAAATTTAGGTTTTGGTAGTTTCTTTTTAGCATTTCTATTTACTCATTTGTAATTGTAGGTGGTTTTTAAACAAAAGTTTTTCAGCTCTGATTTTATCTCCAAGAATCTTGATAGATTGTGAGCTCTATCAGGATATTTTGCTGTGTGGCTTACCTACATAGCCAATTTGGAGGGAGGATTAAGAGGCTGAGCATGGAGATCTCAGATGGAGATTTTGCCATTATTTGCATCAGTAGGTTTCAAAGTGATGCAGCCCTTCAAGGCTCAATGAAAGCAGTGCTGGAGAAGTCTAGATAGAATCATAGAGTAGCTTGGGTTGGAAGGGACCTTCAAAGGTCATCTTGTCAACCACCCTGCAATGAGCAGGGACATCTTCAACTACATCAGGTTGCTCAGAGCCCCGTCCAGCCCGGCCTGGAATGTCTCCAGGGATGGGGCATGTAAGTCAGGCTGGACCTATAGCCCCAACTGTGCAATCAGATCTACTCAGGTGGATCTCCATAGACCGTGAAAGCCCCTTGATATCTGTGGTTTTTCACAGCGGTGTAGAAATCCACCTGTTTGGCTCAGCTTGCCAATGGTCCTAAGAGAGTAGCAGAGTACACACATGTCAATATATATGCAGAAACTCTTATGAAAGCTAGGAAATGGTATAAACAGACTGTGTTCTGTTCTGTTTCATCATTCTGGGGATTAAGAACTGATCCTTTCCAAAAGCGCATAGATGAGGATTCTCTTACTCTCCTGAAACAGACAGCAAGCCAGGAAAATCTTTTTAAAAAAGGCTGAAACCAAAAGAGTTTTCTGGGCCATTTTACAGTGTCAGGTGACATCAGGTCAAGTTCAAAACAAATGTAGAACGTGCCCTGATTGCTGCTTCAGAAATGAGCAGTATTTCACTTGCTTAGTCTCCCTGGAAACACTGGCAAGCACATGGGGAATTAGGGGCTCCTTGAGCCAGAGATGGAAAAACCAAGACTAAGAATGACCTCATAACATGGTGTTTAAGGCACTGAGCGGGAGGTCTGTGTTCTGTTTGTGGTCAGAGAACAGCTTATGTTTTATTTCAAAAGACCCTATGATGAAATACTCTATCTGCAGGACTGGGGGTTAAAAGGTGTGAAAGCCTCTTTCTCGTGTTTTTTGTTTTTTTTTTTTTAAGGTATGATCTACCACACCTTTTGTTTGTTTATTTTGTTTTTTGGAAGAAAACGTCAATGCCCTTACTCAAGAAACAGCCTGGGACTTTTCTGTTGCAATCTGTAAGGTGTCTAAGTCCTCAGTATATACACATTTCCAGTTAGTATTTCTAATATTAGCTAGTTTACCTAGTTCTTATTCTGAACCTGATTATTGGTCCTATTCCAAGTTGGCCTGAACTGCGTACAGTGCTTAGTTGCTCGGCTACAGTCAGAGACTCTTGTGTATCCAGGTGTCAAAAAAAGTAAAAATGTAATCCAGAATTACCATACATTAATTTTTGTTGCCAGCTACTAATTCCAAGGCATGGTGTTGAAGTCTGTTTATACAGACTTGCTTTTAATCAACAAAATCTACATGTATGTGATGAGAAGTTAATCCTGTGTAACATGGGGTATCAGATCTCACTGACATCTATTTTAACTTTAGATCTATTGCTGGGCTTTACAATTTAAAAAAGCAACCCAAAACTTTGAAGGAAAATAATTAATGAAAAACGATAACCTAATGCATTCACCTATGTATTCTTACCTAAATTATTGCTTTTTAATAGCAAGTTCTCTTTAAGTATGGCAATGGGGTTTTGGCATGACACAATGCATAATTCTTATGTTTCTCCTTGTAAAATTCCACTATGTTCATCATTTCCAGCTGATCCTCCAAAGAAATTTTGCTCTTGGCTCCCATTTCCTAAGTACAACACAGCTAGTGCCAATAGGTTGCGACTATCTAGCTTGGTACAATAGTTATGGTCTGGTTTTCTGACTTGAGGACATAACTGAAACAATATTGATTTGCTTAAGTGCAGCCAATTTAACAGGCACCATAGCCAAGATTCTAGTAGCTTTCTAAGTTCCTCCCCCCACTTTATCTGCTAGGTATGTAACTTTATTAAAAGCAGCATATTGTCCATTCCCTTATTTTAAGATGTCTTTTACATGTGATTTCATAATGGAAAATTTGAAACTTTTAGTGTTACAAACTATTTCAAATAATTTTTTAGAAATAATTCTGTTAGCTCCTGTTTCCTGAGATGGTGGCTTCACCAGATATACCAGGTAAATGGCTGTTCTTCTCTAGTAATGAATTTCATTTCTATACAATACAGAGTCCCTTGACTAGGTTTGATTTGGAAGCAACCTGTAGCAAGTGAAGAAAAATGAGGGGCAAGTTACTAAAAGAAGTTTCCAAGAGAACTGCCTGTTGTGTCTGTGTGGCACAACCCCCACACAGCTTGCTCTGACTTCTGATCAGGAGGATGATCTATAATGGCAATATAGCTCTTTAAGGCAGCCTCAACAGCTCAGACTTGAGCTGCCTCAAGATGGCTCAGCTCTTAAGGACTTCCATCAACAGAAACAACACTGAGAAGAATCACTACTACCCCAAATGCACATCAGCTTAAACTGTCATATAATCTATTGATGGAAACATGAGCACTCCAACATTGGTTATGAAGTTATGCTTTACTCAAAAAGTTATCTACTTAGAGGTGGCATTTTTTTCCTTACTACAGATTAAAAACACATAATGTACATTAGATCTAACTTTGAGATACAGAAATGCAAACTAGCAATGTGCATCATTTAACTAAAGCTATACTGAACCTACACTTATATTTGAAAAAACATTCACAAACTCAAAATGAAATCCTTCATATGGGATATAAATACAGAAAAGGTCAGGCCTGAAAGAAACTTTAGTGAGTAAAATGATAAATAGAACTGAAATTTGATTCTAACAGTATAATTTTCTATTTGCTCTAATACATGGATAAGTATATAGAACAGGTACAAAACAAGTAGCAAGTAGGGTGATATGGGTGCTCATAGCCTAATATATTGCTATGAAATTCCAACTATGTGCTTTGTGTATAAATAAATAGTGATTCAGCTAAACCAAGATTAAAGGCTCAACATGTTTTTTTTTTTTCTGAAATAGATTGTACTTCACTATTTGAATGCTGTTAGCAGAATTTTGTTGTTTATCATATTAATTTCTTCAAACAAACTATTAACGTCACATTTCTGCAATCATGAAGTCTTCTAAAGGTTTTATGTATATACTACTTTCAACAGGCAAAAAAAGGTGGAAACAAATTTAGTTAAAATGAATGAAGACAGTTACAAACAATGATGAACATGACTTTCAAAGCATTAGTCCTTTCTGTACCAGGTGGTAAAGCTAAACACTATTGATATCCAAGTTAGGAAAAGGCAGTGTGGAAAACATACCGATTTGACACCTCTAATGTTTTCAAGTTTCTTCTTTGGTAAGACAAGAGAGTTCTAGAATATAATGATGAGTATCTCAGGCTTTCAGATTGGTGTACAAGTGCTGACTAATTTTTGTCTTTTGTCTATATAGACAACATGCACACAAGCATCTAATCAACAAACAGTAAAGGCTAGTATATTTAACACAAAACATTGTCAAATTATTTATAAAGTCTATGAGATCTCAATTATACATGTGCTTTAACTTTTTTTTAGTGTATCAGTATTTGCCAGTCAGAAGTGAAAGCTTCATTTACACAGTTCTTCCCATGTGTAGACACCCAAACCCACTTGAATGATTTTGCCTTGTGATTTGGGAATTAACTCTTCTCTGTACGCTGAAAGGTTTTATTCCTAGCATTTGATCACTCTAAATTAGATATTGAGAGAGAAGCTGCATAAATTGTGTATTTAATAAATAATATGGGAAATAATGTGATTGAAAACAGACACCAAAGTGTGATTAGAGGAGGCAAGAGCTACATTTCACCCAGACCATCAGAGTCCGGAAGACTGCAGGGTATTTAATGATTCTGTACAAGTAAGCTACAACTGTCACCCAATTTATGAACTATAACATCCACATTTCAGTTGTGTGGGGTTTTTTTTCTTCACTTTATAGTAACTTTTTTCAGTTAAGTTCTCATAGAAGTTTAGCATATATTAAAAATCACTGTAAAAAACCTATTACTGTTCTTTTTCGTTTATTATTAGAGTTTAAAATTGATTTTTTTTTTTTGAAAAATACTTTTTTTTTTTTTCCCTAGTGATAGCTATATGGGTTTCATTCCAAGTACAAAGACCCTGACCTAAGGTTTTGCAGCTTTAGTGGGGAAACTCTATTGATACATGCATTGAGTTGAAAGGACAACCCCTTCATCTTTTTGAGACTGGATGCAAAAGGTGAATGACATACACAGGAATATACCACTCCTTGACATCGTTATGGAGCTTTGAATAAAGTGATTTAATTAATTATTTAATACAATGCATTCAGAATTGGGGCAACAAATGTGGTTGTAGGTTTGGTGGGTTTTTTTAGTTGTTGGTTTTTTGTTGGTTTTTTTTCTGAATTTCTCCTTCATTTTGTCTTTATAAGTTAGACCAGGAAAAGTTACACATTTGACTTTTGCATGTATGTTCTATTCCTTCCCATGAACAGCAATCTGCTCACTGCCCTAACCCAAATCCCTTCCAGGGGTGTTTTTCTGAGGGCTGTATTAGGTTCCCTGACCAGCAGCACCTCAACTATTGTAGGGTGTGCTTGTCCCTGTTGTGCTGCCATCGTTTATCCTCAAGTGGATGTATTTTGGAGGTGACAGAGTCACAGATAAACCCTGTAAATACCTGGAGACTCTTAGGGAATTGCACTGGATTACTCAGTACCCCCAAATTGGGGCCTTGTCTCGTAAACCGATCTAGAAATAAGGGTGCTGTATATATATAAGAATACTGTTTTTCAGATTAGTTTTATTTCTTTAACTTATTTCCTCTCAAAGAGCCTTCCATAATCTCTTTAGTGTGTGGCAAAATAAGAAAACCCACAAACTAGCCTTTAAGTGGAAAAAAAAAAAAAGTAAATCACATAAAGGGGTAGTCTGTGGTGGTGCCCGACTTTCTAAGCCACCTCTCCATTTACCTAGCTGAACGTTTTAAGTCACCTACCCACCTGGTTGGACACCGCGGCACCCCTCCTGCCGCCCGGCCGCCCGCCCTGCGCTGCCCGGGGCGGCGAGGGGCGCCCCGTTCCCCCGGGAGGAAAGCGGCGCCGCCGCACCAAGTTTCTTGTCACGGCGCTCGGGATCAGGCTAAACCACTGCATTAACCTCCCGCGGATTTCATGCCGCTTTCCCCGGCTCGCCCCCGAGCGCTCATCCCGCTCGCTCCCCCCCCACCCCGCGCCGCCACAGCCGTGCCGCCCGTCACCCTCACGCAGGGGCCGCCGGCCCGCCCGCGGCAGGTGCACGGCGGCGGCGCTGCCCCTTGGGCTGGGCCGGCGGGTAGAAGCGGCTGCCCTCCCGCCCTCCCTCCCTCCCTCCCCCCCTCCCTCCCCCGGGCGGCTGCGGTGACTGACGCCGAGGCAGAGGTGGGTGAAGCGCGGGCAGGGTCAGCCCCTGGGTTGCGGCGGGGGGGCGGCCGTCCCCGGCGGCGCTGTGAGGGTGAGCGCCGCTCGGCTCGCCTGATCCCGCTGGGGGAGGTGGGGGTCGGGCAAGGGGATCTGTCCGCTTGTGCGGTGGCGGGCTCCGCCAAAACCTTGGCCGTTCCTCGGTGTGGGGAGGAGGGCGGCGAGGTTGGCAGTGCAAGTGACCTGTAATGAGTGTGAGGAAAACCTGTTTGTTTGTGGTTTTTTTTGGGGGGGGGCGCTGCGAGTGCTTGCTCGGGGCGCTGACACAGACCGGCGGGGGCTGAGGGGTCCGGGTGCTGGGGTTGGAGGCACTTGCCAGCCCTCAGCGGCGGGAGCCGGGGCCGGGAGGGGGTGACGGCAGCTTCACGCCCGCTCCAGTGCCTGCGGGGCTGGCGGGGGCCGAACGGGCCGCGCTGAGGTGCGGAAGGGCCGTCGCGTCCTGCTGGAGCTGCATGTGGAGGCGGCTCTTCAGCGGGCACAAGGGTTGGAAGGACGTTGGGGAGATGTGTCCTGCTCTCACCCTCCCGGTGACCCCCCTAAAAAATAAATGTCTAAGAGGACGGTGTCTTTTGGCTGGAGTGGAGCTGAAACTCAGGCTGATGGATGGAAGGGGCAGGTGGGGGCTGGTAGGGGATCAGGGAGCAGAGAACACCTGTGGGACAGCCCTCATGACTGGGGAGGGAGCCTGTGCCCTCAGGTATCCTCCATCACCAGGTGGAGGGGGATAACAGGACTGAGAAGAAGAGCAGGGAGAGACTGAGAGAGCTGGGTCTGTTCAGCCTGGAGAAGAGAAGGCTGAGAGGGGATCTTATCAATGTTTATAAATATCTCAAGGGTGGGTGTCAAGATGATGGGACCAGACTCCTTTCAGTGGTGCCCAGTGATGCAATGAGGGGTAACAGGTATGGACTGAAGCACAGGAGGTTCCATCTGAATATAAGGAGAAACTTCTTTACTCCGAGGGTGCCGGAGCAAAGGGAACAGGCTGCGCAGAGAGGTTGTGGAGTCTCCTTCTCTGGAGACATTCAAAACCCCCCTGGACACCTTCCTGTGTGATCTGCTCTAGGTGAACCTGCTTCAGCGGGTGGGTTGGACTAGATGATCTCCAGAGGTCCCTTCCAACCCCAACCAGTCTGTGATTCCGTGGAAGACTTGAGGCAGGGTCTTTGCTGGTGTCAGGGGAAGGGATGTTAGAAGAGGGCTGCGTGGTGGTGAGGGGGTGCAAAGGAGCTGTTTATGATAGGGGGTACATGCAGGAGTGCAGGCTGCCCCAGCCAGGTGATACACAGAGGTGTGTGGCATCCTTTGCTAGAGAAACCAGGGAGTGACACGGTTGATAGCTAGTAGTCATTTTTTTCTGTCTGGATGGCGTGGTTACCGCTTTGGCTAAGTTAAGGTTGTCATAAACTAGTTCATCAGACTTTATGAGCCGTAACGTGGTCAGGTGGGGAGGAAAAGGGAAAAGAAGAAATTGTTAGTGACATTTAACTTTCACTTCTTTTTTCTTAATCTCTTTCTCTTTGGGCAGCCCTTTGAATTAATAAATCAAAATGCATTGTAACTCCCAAGTAGCTGCCAGTAGTGGAGGAGTAATTACTTTTTGATTCATTCATTCTTTCTTTCTATTTTTTATTTTCTATTTTCTTCTTTCTTTCCTTTTTTTTTTTTTTTTTTTTAATGGGACTTCACTTTGGATTTTGAAGGCTGGTTTTGATCTGTTTTTCCTTCACACAGAATAGATTCAATAATGAAAAACACTCCTTTCAGTTCTGTTGTGCCCAGTAGTGATGTTTCTCCTATGCTATTGTTAACACCTGTTGTGGAACCAGCCCAAGTACGGACAGTATATGGCTTCTGTCTGTCTCTGTTTGACCAGTCTTTATTTATTTAGTCATATGTAATGAAGAAACTAATGTAAAGTAATGACAACTTACCAGTTTGTAAAACTTTATGGACTTCTCGATATTTGATCCCTTATGTGGTGTATAATGCTTGTGATCCTATGTTCGTACGCATTACAATAGTAGTAAAGTATATGTTACATACGTTCAACTTGAAAATGTTTTTGCTTTAGTGCTAAATTTCTAATGACCTTATATGTGACTCAGAAGTAATCTCAGACTGCCTTGCAGATGTTTTCTAAATCTCCTGATAAAACATCCCTAGTTCAGTTAACTAGAATTTTGATTTGCATATTGTCTCTGACTTGATCACGGATAAGCATGTTATTTTCTACAATGCCTTTAATTTGAATTGGCTGGCTCCTGTAACCTGTAAGTCACAGCCGCTTCAACAAAGTACCTGTTGTAATAGCTATCCTTTCACAAAACACTGGACATAAGACAGTTTTAAGGCTTACTCTCTACCTGCTGGCAGGTCACTTAATGAAACCTTGCCTCCGTGTAGGATTTTATGACAAAATGACTCTTTAAAAAAACATAACCACATGTCAGTGGAGGTAAAGGTTGGTGATTGGGGCTGGGAGAGCTGTATGGTTAAGAGGGTGCAGCCGTGGGGTGCCTCCCTGTCCCATGTTAGTGGGGAGGATGGGGCTGCCTGTGGGGAATGTGGGGTTACAGCCTCCACTGCATCAATGTCCCCTCTGCAGTAGTTCTGTTCTATCCGCTGGAAACAACAGTAATCGTACACTCTGTTATAATGTAAAAAGAATAACAAAGCGCATACTTCTATTGTGAAATGAACTAGTTCAAATAAAAAAAAAATAGGAGAAACCTTAGATTATAAGATTATTATTTTCTTTTTAGTTTTATTTTTGGCACAGATGCACATTCCTAGCTGAATATAATTGCAAGTACATAAAAACTGGGAGATGTGATGTTGCGTGTGTTTCAAAATCTAGATTTTTCCAAAAAACAATAGGTGAAGTTGTAAAATTAAATGACCTGAAAATAACTGGTGGTTTTTAAAAATAAAACCACCCTGCCATTTTTCTTTTGACTAGACTTTCTGAATTTTAATATTGAGACTGTACATGGATGATGCTTTTTTTTTTTAAAAATACTCTGTTTTACGTTATATAAATAATGTACAATTTAGAGAAGAACTGGAAATTGTCAGACTTATGCTGTGTTTCCCCATTCATAGGAAAAACCCCAAGTCCAAAACTGTAGGTCAATGTTATACACCTTTGCCCACCACATGATTAAGAGAGACCCTGGAAAATGTCTCTTTTTTTTTTTTTTTTCCAGCTAAAAGAATGCATGAGAAGAACAGGATTTGGAGAAAATTGCTTGCAGAACAGTTGGGGAGGAAAAAAAAGTAGTTCTGATTTGATGTTCTGAAGCCAATTATGATTACTATATATCTATTGTGAAGGGTTGGGTGTTTTTCCATCTTGCACATTTTGTAGTGTATTTGAGGCTTATTAGAGGGGATAGTTAACATAATATTCTGTATCAGAAATATATATTTTTAAAATAAATGTCAGTTTTAAGGAAGGTACATAACTTCATGGTTAGTGTTCTGGTGGGCAGAAAGAAGAAAGAATCCACATTTACATAGAGTGATACCTTGATAAATTCATAGCATAAAAATAGGCCATACAGCATTGCCAGACAAACTGCCCACTCCCCCAGCAGTGCCTTACTGCTGCACATACATTTTTTTGTATTAAGGTAGGGATATTGTCATTTACAAATGGGAAGGATTACCTCTTGCATAGCTGCACCATCTGAAAATTTACCACTCTGTGGTAAAGCCGGCAGCAGCCAGCACAAAATATTTCTCCGTTTCAATAAGCTAAGCCAAATTTGGGTGTGGATGGAGAGCACATTTTTAGAAGCTGAATGATTTTTTTTTTTCTAATCCTGTGACCTGTGTGCCTGCAGGGAAATCTTCCAGGAATGTCCCAGGTACCTACTGTGAGGCTGTAATATACCACCTTTGTGATTTGGATGGTTTATTGGAAGCACTAATGGCTTGAGGAGAGAGACATAATGTTTTTGTAACACTAGATAAGATGGTCAGGTAGAAAGAAGTAAAGCAGTATAATATTGAAGTCTCCTGTAATTAGTCTTTGAATATCTATGTGATTTCTAGCCCTGAATTACTGTATACCTCTGTTAGATCTAGATGGAAAAGTTTGTTTTTAATAAAGCTTGAAAAACAGCATGGTTTTACTTTCAGACATATTTAATTGCATTGATCAACATAGATTTTCTTCAGTGAGGAAGTAGTGAATAGGGTAGATGAGCATTTCCCAAACTCCCTGCAAACGTGAACACTATTTGGGCTCATCTGCTTTTATGCAATCCCCAAGGAAAAATTTGCTACTATACTACTTTAATTGCTGGCAGCAGCCAAGTTCCTCAGGGTGCTGGGGGGAAAAAGGCATGAAAATCAGCTGTAATTATCTGCTGCAGGTGTAAATACTCTTTATATTGCTTGGGAGGAACTGAGATGCTGCCAGCATTTTCAGGGAGCTGGTAGTTCCCCAGCTAGTGTAAATACGTGCAGCTGATAATTATAGCTGCTTCTGACTCCCCTGGAGGAAATGAGCTGCTTCCAGCTGTAAATCAGGGTAATTTGGTTTTATTGTTTTTCTTGTTAGTTTTTAATAGCTTAATTTTTTAATTAAGTTTTCCCCTACCTATTTATGACTCCCACCCTTTGAATATTCGTCCTACTTCATTGTGAGTTGCAGTTCAAGTATGAGAAATGCTGGTCAAGGTCATTACTTCGGTTTAAAAAAAAGTAACTTGTGGTCAGATGGCAGCATTGCCAAAACCTCCATTGTGGCTTGTTACATTATTCTACTAAGTAATGGTTTGTCTTGCATAAAACAACTGATTCTTAAGTCCAATTTTTTGGCACAGCAGTAAAAGAAGTGTATGTTGATGAGTGCATGGCTACTAGCATGAGTTATTTCTCTTGTTATGTACAGCTGAACAAGATTGGAGTATGTATGATTCTTACTGTAAATAATTCTTCATGTCTGCTATTGCTTCTTGATATTTCCAGTAAAATAAACCTTAAAATTTTCATCCGAGATAATTTAGAGTACAGTGATGAGGGAACGCTAGAAGTTCTAACTTTTAAATTAAACTTCAAAATGCAAACAACTAAGCTTGTTGTCATGGCTGATTCTCCTTTTATTTCTTAATATAATTTGCAGCTATATTAATGTAGTATGCAGAAGCTTAGGAGGAAAAAAAATCCAGTACTGAATATTGGTTGGCTTGTTAATAATGAGAATTTGCCAAGCTACAGTGTGTTCATGGCCACTGCAAATGAGCAGTCTAACTGCTCTCAATGCCACCTGTATTTGCGGACAGTTCTTCATCATCCTGCCTATGATAAAAACACAGGTTTTGAGTAGATGAAGACAATGGAATATGCATTAAAGATCTAGCTGCTTGTTTGCTAGTCTTTTTATTACTCATTTACCTCCTTTTGTGTAGTTCCTAAAGAAAATGTGTGTATCTGTTTTAAGATTGGAACTGAGCATTTTCTAATGAAGGAGGAAAAATCAGACAGGCCGGTGTTGCTTTTCCTGCTGGGATTTGTCACTGTCTTTCCTTCAGAATGTAGCCAAATGGCAGTTTCTGAAGTGGGACAAATGTGAAGGGGGAAGCTTCATTTACTAACCTTCTTTTACCATCTAAGGGGTTCCCACTAAAACATTTTCAGTAGTGGAGAAAAAGGAAGGCTCTCCCAGTAGAGTTTATCTAAGTGATGTAAGGTGTGGTCAAGGATACACTTGGCTATAGCTGTTTGGAGTTCAGGGATGATGAACTTACCTCGCTGCCAGTTAGTTGCCCCATTTTGTTCCGTTTTGTTTTGTTTTTATTATAACTTTGCCGAAGGCTGTCCACCCTTCAGTTGTGCTAGCACAACTCCAGGTGCAGCCACTCCAGCCTGGCTGAGTCAAAATTATCTTGACTAGCTTAAGTGGTTTTAGTAAGATGTTTTAAAAAACAAATACCTATAGTAAGTTGGCTGTCTTAACCATTATCAAGGCACAGAGAATGTCTTTATTTTAAAATATACTTTGACAGTTAATGGTATTTTACTGCATATTCTAAAGCCTGAATCACGTCATTTTTTTCTGAGACCAGGAGGTGTTAATTTATCGCCGCTTTGCTTATGCAAGAACAAAATTATCCTTGAAGTTTATTTTAAATATGGATAGAAATGCACTGATCTTTTTCATGAGCTGGTTCAACAAGCATGCTTTGGCTGCACATGTTGGTTATTTGAAGCCTGCATGTGGAAATGGTGCCACTTTATTAGCAGAGCCACTGTATGTGTAGAAACAAGCAACCAATACTGCTTGGTTTCCACACAATACACTAGGAAAAGTTGTTCTTACATTCCAGGATTAAGTTATGAAAAGTGCTTTAAAACTTTTCAGAATTGTCACCCTGATGAGCTTAAAATAGTTGCTTTCATTGTAGATGGCGGCTCAGTTAACTGGTCATCTCCCCATCCTTCCCAGTGTAGTTCAGTGTTGATCATTTCAGTGTTTTGACTCCGTTTTTCTCTGTGTACCCTTAAAATAAGCTAAAAAAATTCTTTCAGTAGGAATGTCATGCCAACTGATGACCGACTACCTAACAATATATACTGACAAAGTTCTGCTGTAATCCAGCACTCACTTGTCTTATTTATATAACATTTTTCACTTTCAATAAGCGTGACAGCTAAGGGAGGTTATAAAAACACTGTGTCTGAATAATGTGTTTAGGGTGAAGGCTGCCCTCTGCTTCGATAACTCGGAGAGAAACTGAGTTATCTCTACCCTACTAGTGATAATGGGAAGGAGCACACAGAGATAGAGTGGATACATCTATGCTTCATTCAAAGGCTCTGGTTTTGCTTTCCAACAACAAAGTGTTGAAGTGTTGAAGTGATGTAGAGAAGCTGAGGGTGTGTTGACTCCTTAGGTATATGTTGTGAATACAGAAATACAGCTTCTATACTTTTGCTGTCATCCTGTAACCTTTCAGAAGTGTTAACTTTAAGATGCTGAAATAGCAGCTAGCACTATTATTTATTTTGCTGGTATGTAAAGAAAGTTAGAACTGTATTTCCTTTAACTGGTCTCTACCCACAAGTCCATAGAATAATGAATGAAATAGATACGCAAAAATTCCTGGGGGGTGGCAGAACCTCTTTCAGGAGCACGTCCTGGGCATGAAATGCTGCCTCCAAACTTGTCCTACAGCTGTGCAGTATGTCGTCTCTGGGTAAACTTGTTTGTGCACTTCTATATGATAATGAAGTTTGAAATACGAAAGCAGCAAAATGCGAGATACTTTGACTGGCACCTAATAAATATGGCACATGTTTTCATCACGAGCCATGGAGAATGCAGTTCTAACAGTGGGCTATATATTTTGTAAATGTCTTCTATGATACATTTTTCAGTATCTAGGAAAGGGAGAGTTGACAGGTTTTTTTTTTTCTCTTTAGCTAAAAACATGCTGAAATCCTATACTTTCCCTTTAATTCCAGACACATGATTCTTGTAAGCTGGATTTAATGGCTTTGCCTTTTGAGCTATGTTTATTGGTCACCCCCCCACATCCACCTCTTTCCCTAGAAAATCATTGTATGTTAGTCCTAATTTTTTGCTTCTGCAGGCGTGATGTTTGCAATGTATTGTACTTCTATTAAAATAAATGAAGGGATAACAATATAGATGTTTTTCCAATTTGAATGGCGTCATCTATTATAAAACTGGATGTGTTGCTCTCTCATTTGACCTATGCATTGTTCAAATTTAAATTTATTGTTGCCTAGGATCAGTGCTTTTCATAAAATGCTGGAGGTTGAGAAGACAAAAAAATGATTTTTTTTTTTTTTTTAATATGAGAAATTTTGGGTTTTTTGTTTCTTTTTTGCTAGATCATTTGATAGTTTTATGAGATTACAAAATATGACATTAAGCTGCTTCATAACAGTTGCTACCTAGTCTTCAAATTCTCCAATTTCTGCACAGTTCTAGTTGCATTTATGTAGTGTGACCTGTAAGTGATGTATTAAGGAATCCTCCAGTAATGCAGGGTGGCGTTCAACTCTATCAGTAGGTATATAGTTAAGATGATGCTTAATTCATTTTCCTCCATTAGGAAGAAATACAGAAATCCCATGGCTAAATAAAGCCCTTGAAAAGCAAAACCACTGGTGTGCAGGAGCAAAAGAAGACCAAAGCAGTTAAGGATGGTAGGAGTTGTATGGATTGGTGCTGAGGGGGAGCTGAGAGTGAGGCAACCGGGCTGTGAGATACAACTGGAGAACTGAATTCTGTAGTTTTTCTGTGCCTGCAGTAATGGCTTGTGCTGTCCCAGAGAGATGCCGTGGGGTAGCAGAGCCTTGGCTTGTATGTTCTAAGGTGTAATTTCTATTCCCACTTCAGTTGTGGATTTACTATGACTTTTTTGGCAATCTGTTTCTATTTTCAGTTTGGGCAAACCATCATTCTCTTTCTTCTTTCTCTGTAGTACTTATTGACATTGCGACTTCCTCTGTAGTCCTTATTGATATTGCATTCTGATGCCTTTTTGTATTATTGCTTTTATTTATACCCCTAACCATTTTCTCCTTGTGGTTTATCCAAACTTTAAGTGTGTGTCAGCACAATAAGGAAAACAGAACAGTAAAGAAAAGCATCAAGGAGTGGAAGAGACGGAGAACACTAAAACCTTGTGTAGTGTAGAATTTGAGGGAGGGGGATGTTTTTGTATGCAGGAAGAAGTGGTGTATTTCTTAAGACAAGGAGATAACTACATGAGTGGGATGAAAGTCCTGAGGTAACAGGCAAACTACTGGTGTTGCTGGGTAAAGAAGCTGTAGATGAGATTCTTAGGGACATAGTTTAGAGGTGGAATTGGCAGTTGGACTCCGTTATCTTAAAGTTATTTTCCAACCAAAATGATTCTATGATTCCGTGATTATATGGATGATTTAGATGGTGTGGAATATCATTATCTGGAACTAGTTATTCTAGAACTCTTTGAATTGTGACACCATGCTTGAAACTACTTTGAGAGCTGCCAATTTCTCATGTCACAAAACGGAGTGAGTTACTTGTGAATCCCCTTTAGGAGTCAGCTGCGAGTTTGTGAACCCACAGATTGGCTTTACGGAACATAAAAGGCAGTTTTAAAAATGTTATTGCTGTGGACCCAGTGTGGTTATCCATTTTTAATTATATATAATGCGTGTTAAACTGACTAGATAGCACCTAGAGTTCTGACAAGTACTAACTTCTGTACCACAGCCAAATAAATCTGATCATATAAGAAGTCCTCTTGAAATTAATTAGTGCTGTCTCATAGTACAAGGTTACCAGCTTAAAAATCCAATCAAGACATTGCAACTGTATAAAATAGCACAAAACGGTTGACTAAGTGTAAGAATCATCTCTAAAGTGCACATTGCTGTAGCTAACTTGCAGAATTAATGCTCTGACCTAAATTTCATAGTAGGCATGTTTCACAATTTCAGTTGCTGTTTTGCAGTTGTTACTGTGAAAAGACTTACTGATTTGTGACTTTGGGGAGGGGAGACAGGAAAGGATTTATATTCCATGTATTTATTTTTCATATAAGAAGAGATTGTGTATAACAGATACAAAGGGCTTATGATGAATGTTGTCCTTAACTTAATCTTAGGAATCTGTTGATCAGTGTCTTGAAAGTATTCTCCAAGTGAGAAAATGAATCTAAATATCTCTGAAATGGATTAAATCCAGAATGTCTAGCATATAAGGTCTGCTTTTTCATTAAAATGAAGAAAAATAGAAAATCATTACTTTAAAAGTCAGTTGTTAAATTTAACATGGCCTGCTTCTTATTTAGCATTGAATCTTGCTGTATTTATGTAAAAGGTTTAAAAGAAAATTTATTTATTAGATGCACATTTTCTAGGCACTGATTTTTTATTTTATTTTATTTTATTTTATTTTTTTTTCCCAAGCTAAAGCAATTTGGTTGGTTCTAAGTTATTTTATTCATTTTCCTACAAAGCACTTTGTGGCAGCACTTCAGTTATCAGCCAATTCTTTTCAGGGCTTTATCGCTTTTTCCATAAACAAGTAGCTCTGGTTGCAGATTGGTACTGTGGTTTCTGTCTAGGAGCACTTGTTTCCTGCTGAAATAGCGAAAAGTAGGTTTTTGAAATTACACAAACGCTTTGCAGGTTAAAAGACCTTAATGTAAGATTTCCTTGATTTTAAAAGTGGAGAGAATAATCAGTATTAATATGTATTTTTTATTTTAAATATAATCTGTTTTTAATTGGCAGGGAATTAAACATTAATGAGGCTCTGATATACTTATTCCAAACATTAGGATCTGAAATCCTTGTCCAATTTCCATTACAGTCAGCTGGAGCAAGTTGTTGTAGAATTATGGAAAGCATGGCTGAGGGATCGCATGAAGTGTCATTTAAGTGTCACCCAGGGCAGGATCAGCTTCAGTGGTGAATTTGTCACCATTTTTCTTGAAACATCTAGTGGTAAAAAGTCTAAGGGCTTCCTTGCAAGCAATTGTGCTGTTCAGCTGTGTTTACAGTTAAAAATATTAAATGAATGTATCAATTAAAGCTCTTTTTCTGCAGGTTTTCACGGGTTCACAGAAGTGCAGTGAAGTGAAGCTGATTGTGAGGGGATAATCGAATGGTCCCGTATTTGGAAACCACAGCATTCCGAGCTGTCACTGAGCTCCTTCTGAGCAGGAAGGCCAATGACTGATGCTGCAAGTTCACAATTTCTGAGTGTACTTAGCTCTGAACAAGGTCAGAATAGACCCTGATCTCATGTGATCAGTATTTTTTCTGCAAATTCTACTTAATGGAAGACGAAAACTGGAAAAAGGGATGTTTTACATCTGTAAAATCCAAATCTAAGTGCTAAAATGTACCAGTATTCTGGAATTCTGAAGAGATTCCCTGCATGGAAATGCCCCCAAAAGATGTCTCACTAGGAAAGCGCTCCCACTGAAGAGAATTAAAACTTTAACATGAAAAACGGAAAACTTCAGGTTTTGATTATAAGTTTACTTGCTCTAGGGTCTTGGTTTCCTAGCTGGATTACATCTCAGGAAAGCATCCAAAAGCAGATACTTTTCACAAAAAGAGAAGAAAATAAAAATATTGAAAACGTGTTTCACTGCTGAGGAACAGCTTCCATGGAAAAATTTTGACTAAGTTTATCTCAAACATAAGAAAATAGAAACTTGTTCATGATTATTCCCAAGGCATCTAGAGCTAGGCATTTTGATCTTTCTGAAATCATCAATATACATAACTGGAGAGCAGTCAGTATAATAGATTTCCTGTGCAGAATCCAACCTCTGTATGTTAACCTTGGATCTGTTGGCTAACACAATGTGTTTAATAATAGAGCCTGCCAGTTCTCTTCCCCTCTACTCTTCCCCTCTCGGCAGATTACCAGATCTGTGTTTGATTTCTTGGATCTTTTTGGTAACTTTTTTTGCCAGAGAATTTGCTCTGATTGAACTCGCTGGAAAGAAGAAAAAGCTGAGGAATGAGTCTCATGCTCCTCTTTGCCATTAACAGTTGCCGTGTTCTCTGCTGAAGGCAGTAACCTCTGCGTGCTATTGCATGACTTGTACCAAACCCTGACTGTTCCACAGAGGGATGCCATGTTCCAGAGACAGTCCTGGCGTGGATGACATGGGACATCAGGCTGTAGCCGGTTCCAGCTGCAGCAATACCTTCTCTCTGTCTGCTTTTCTCAGTTAATTCTGTCCGAAGAGATTGCGTTATGCCCTTTTTTGGGTAAAGGGTGAGACATCTCAGTGATAGATGGTGTGACAAATTATGGCGCAAGTGTCAGAGCCAGAGCTGACGGTGTGCTTACCATCCAATTTTGAAGGCTGCTCAAGGCTTCCAAATGTAAAGGAAATTTTACGTATAATTTAAAAAAAACCTTTTTGTTTAAAAAAGTTCGAGAGGAACAATACCTTGCAGTAGACCTGCTCACAGGACTGGAAAAAGCGAGCGAGATTTCAGAGACACCAGCTTTTCTTCAGGTCTGAAATAGAAGTGGTTGCATGCCCGAAATGTTGCTTACCTTTCCCAGTGACATCTGTTTGCACAGTAAGCATTGTTACTGATCTCTGCAAATTTGTCTCCCCTGTGTTCTTAGACCAGAGCAGTTCCAGTTCCCACTCTTGCTGCAACGTGCGCGGCGTTGGGCTGGAGCTGATCTGGCCCGCATTGAAATTCTACAGGAGGTTCCCCCCTCTCTCCTCGTTCTTTGCCTTGTTAAATAGAAACATTTTCTTGTAAACGTAACAACAACAACAAAAAACACAGACAAAAGCAAGCTTTTGAGGCAGCCAGCAGGCCTGGACGCTCTGCAGCCTTCCAGGAGGGGCACTGCCCAGCTGAGAGTCGCTCCTTTGTGTTGCTTCTCCAGCCGGGTACACATGCGCTGCTTCACCAGGCTCCAGGTTGGAAAGCCAAAGGATGGTTTGTGTCACATTGGGCAGGCCCCAACGAGAGCTACCCTGTCTGTCTTCCCTGCTATAAATAGGAATGGACGAACATGATTTACCTAATTACAAATCCACTTAAAGTTCAGGCTGTGAAATTAAAACCAACACAAATCTTAGGAGGTTTGTGTTCTCTCTGCAGCTGGCCTTTTGCCAGTCCAAGTCTATTCATCCCTGGAATCAAATACATATCAGTTTGCCATACTAGGTCATTTGTGTTTATTTATATTATCTTCATTACCTTTTTTACATCCGTTCCATTGGCATGAATTTATAGTTATTAGAAAGTTGCTAGTGTGGGTATTTGCTCTCTCAAGAGTGTAAGACTTTTGCTTTGCCTCTTCATTTTGTCTTTCAGTGTTTTTCCCTGTTCACAATGTGTGCCTCCTGGTCCATACATCCAAGTTAATAAACAAAGGATGAAATCCACTCTATGCAAATACTGTATTTTAGATGCTATAAATATGGAATGAAATAAAACATTGACAACCCATGCTGTGTGGTGAAGTTTGTTTTATCCCCTATGGTAGCCATTCCGGACTGAGAGGTGAAGCAACCCCAAAAGCTGTGCAGAACCCTGAGGAACGGGATCTTTCCTAGTGCAAACATGCAATTCTTTTTCTTATTTTTTTTTCTTAAGCCTCTCTTGCTGTAGTGCAGTTCTCATCTGTGCTGGCTTGCATGGCTTGTAGTAAGCAGGTGCATGGAAGCCCATGCAACCCTGATGCAGAAGGTAATAGCCTGAAAATTGACTGAAAATAATCTGCAGTATTGTGTTTTATAGGTTGACTTAGTAGTAGTCTATTGATTCCATATATGTTTACTTGCTGGTTTTTTTTCTTTTAATGTTTTCACCTGTTAAAAAAATTAAACCAGAGGTTTGTGTGTATATACAAATAACATATATATTATTATTTGTTGCTATTGGCATATTGTAGTTATGTGTTAGCAGGCATTTTTAAGAGGTAATGTACTGAGTTAATAAATTATATCCATGCTTTCCTTTGGTGAGCAGAAAAGTGTTTATTTTTCAGTATTTTATACTGTGAGGTGATTATGGGAACCTGCTGTGATCATAGCAGTTCACTTATATATAACCTCTTTGATCAAGATTATCTGTGAACCAGATGCAATTTTCTTAAGTGTATTTGTTTTTTTTCAGACATCTGATGAAAAGCCTATAAATAGCTCTTGGTCCATCACTTCTTCTGATACTATGTGAAATAGAGATTATTTGAATTGCAGTGTGAATTTCATGATACATGTGTGCTTTCTAAGTGCAGGAGATAGGATTTTTAGCATCAATGCTTGTGATTATGAACTTTGAATTTGTTTTCAATGTGTATTCTTTAACAGTAACTTAGCTATAGCTGTTTGAATAAATAAGCTTGCTAAAACTCACAGGAGTTTCTCAGAAAACGTTTCCCAGCACATACATGTGAGTACATTTTTTACATGGGCATGTTAATTATAAATAAATTTTAGTGATATTTTTCTAAATTAAAAAAAAACCCCAACGCTCTAATGCCCTTAACCTTTTATTCTGTATCCTCACAATGGCTAAGGAGTTCGTTGTTGATACCATTCTCTCTTTTTAAAAAGGGATGATAATACACTATTTTAGTTCAACATGAGAAGCTAATGAAAGGCAATTCTGCTTTTTCTCTTTAAAAAAGTTTTATGAAGGGTGCTGTTACTTTTACAGGGTTGACAACTCCAGCATTAAGTGTTTCACTTGGGTATATTCTTTTTGATAGATTGGAGCAAAACTTTGTCAGTTCTGTATACAGTTACTTAAGAGATATTTTTACTGCTACAAGCAGCACCATCAAAGTATATAAAGACCCAAAGTTTTAAACCACCAATTGGTCAATATTTAAATGTTCATTAAAATATCCACTGGGATTTTCAGTGGTTGCCTTACAGATGAAAAATAAACAATTGAAGATAGTCTTACTGAGCCATCTGGATTTTTCTCAAATTTCAATACTTTAAGACAAAGAAAAGGTGGTGGGACAGGCAAATTAAAAAATTACATTAACAGTCCATTTTGGGATTGATAGTTTTCTGCTTCAGCTGTAGCTGTTACTAATATCCTGGGTTTTGTCTATTTTCCTTCCCACGGGGCAATGTATTGCATGAGGTCTGTAATCACAAATTCCACCTTAAATTTTAGAGAAGCGTTAAACTGAGTGTTAAGAGTTTTAGACATCTGTACCACCGAAGGCAGATTATTCCCCCCCCCCCAAAAAAAAAAAAAAGGTATTTTAGAAATTCACAGTGTTTCCTCTAAGGCCTTTGGATCAAAATTTGGATCTAGTTACTGAGTTTAAATAGGAGCTCTCTAAGAAGAACTATTCTTCACTATCCTGCCAGCTGTTCTGCACTGCCATCTGTGCAACCGATTGTAGTCCCTAGATGTTATAAATCATGTTATTTGTCCTTTGCCAACTTTGCCCCCTTCTCAAGAAAGAAGCTGCCAGTCTGAATCTTAAAAAGACCTTCTGTGAAGAGCAGAGAACTTATGGTAGCCTGAGAAAGGGCTTCTTTTTTAGGGCTGAGTGAGGGGTTTGGCAAAATAATCTGTAAAGATAGGGAGGGCGCAGAGCCACTGCTGAAGCTGGAGGCTTTCGACAGCTGCTGTTTATTTTGAAGATGGCTCTTGGTTTGATGCGCAAGTACAAGGATGATGGATATGGAACTGGGATGAAGTTCATCTCTTTTTAAATTACAATTAACCAAGCCGTTTCAATCACAAATTCTGTGTCGCCCTGGCTATAGTCTACCCATTCGCTTTACAAAATAAAGGGGGCAGCTGATTAAATTTAGCCAGTGTGGGTGTTGATTTTTTTTTTTGCCTGCTGTCTAGACAATTGGCTTGGTTCCCATTCCTCCAGTCTTAGCTTGATTTCTTGGTTGTAGGCCCACTAGGCCACTTAACCATTCTGCTGCCATCTGAACAGTGTATTCATGAGGTTGATAAAGAGTATGCAGAGATGGGCTTTTTTTCCTCTTAGGTCCTTAACAGAGAATGTGGTACTAGTAAATGAGCCCATGGAGAGTTTCTGCTAATGCTGAATGAGTCCTGTTAAGAGTGAAAATTTAGCAGCTCTAGAATCAGCTCTCTTTCTGCTTTGGTGCTCCTAGAACTTAGATGAGCGTTTTCACCTTATATTACTGCAGAAGTGGTGTATTTATTCTCATATTGTCTCTTTCCAGCTGTACTTTGTATGTGCATTAGAAGTCAGCAAAAGAAAGAAAAAACCCCTGAAAACAAAACCAAAAACCAAACACTTTCCCCCCCAACACCAAACCCAAACTAAAGATAGAGGCCTCACTTTGAGCACCTGTCTCCAGGTTCTTTGGATGTGATTGTCCTTTGCATTTACAGACCCTAAGGATACAGACATTTCTTATCAGAGCATATCGCAGTAACAGCCTCCCACTCTAAAATACAGGGTGTTTCAAAAAGATGGACCCAATTTCAATGCAGTATTATTAAGAAATTGGGTCCAGCTGTTTGAAACACCCTGTAGTGTATATACCACAGTCTTACTACTGCACAGGGTTTATAGTATCCTGAAGATTCAAGGTATTTCTGTTTTACTGGTTATTGTTAGTTATTGTGTATTATTTCCAGGTTAGAGCTGAGGAGTAATGTATTTAGCCATGAAGTAAACTGGAGTTCAGTTTTCAGTAACATTTGGGATGTAAGCCGAGAACTTAGCAAAAAAAGCACTTGAAAAGTTTGAATGGTCCTATACTCTTTTGTATATGGGTTTAGCCTTGTGGTTGGAGACAACTGAATGCAAAACCATAGCGAGACTTCCCTCAACACGGGTACCCCTTTGTCAGTCGAGCACTAAACCTGAGCTGTGTTCAGGCTTTACTTGCAGAGCAGGCAGAGCCCTTGTGCGTTTGCTTGCAGAGAACTCTGTTGATACACATACAACAACATCTCAAAACTCCAGTGTCCACAGCAAAGTCAGTAATTGTGCTGCTTGGTGCCTTTTCATAACACACCACTAGAACTCGGCTACAGTTCATTTAAGGGAAGTTACAAGGGAAGCAGGACTTCCTTTGGAGAATGGATATGTGACAGACTCGAAATTGAATTTTCCTGAGATGCTAGCATGATTCAGATGAAGAAAGCTTTGTGTCCAGCTCATCCATAATCAAAAGCCTGATTTTTCTGCTGGAAATATACGCATCCTAGTGGGTATCTTCTTACCAGCTGTATCGTTGGCCTCTACTATGATATTTTTTTTTTCATGTAACTTATTGTGGTTTTTGACATGACACCAGCAATGTGTATCTCTTGTGCAAATACTCGCATATTGAGCATCCAACTAGACATCTTTTTAATATTACATGGATTTGTTAAATAATCTGTAGCAGCCAATTGTTTCTTCCATTCAGGGTCTGCTTTCCTGATTGTCTGCATGTTGTGTGAAGGTTGTTTTTTTGCTGTTTTTGTTTTGATTGGATTTTGTTTTGTTTTGCTTTATTTGCATGATCAGCACAAGGCTGGGCAGATGCCATCTGGTTTGTATTTAAATTTACTGTACCTGCTACATTTTCTTTTCTGAACCTGGCAAGCTGAAGCGTCAATGTCAGGAGACTTTTCTCAGAATGTGTTTTTCCCTTTTTACCCCAGCATTGATATTTCTACTAGGCTCTTCCTAATGCTGTATTTTTGCTAGCTCAGACTAGTGTGCCATTTTGCTTCACCTGTTTCAAAGCAAGTTCATGCTGCTGTTCCTCTGAAAACCAGGTGTTGAAATCCTCAGTGATTTGTTGGTCTTTTCTGTGTTTCTCCTTACAGTTACACAGAATTCTAGTGTTTGGCCTCACAAATGCTTTGCAAAAAATATTTTGCAACCTCCCAAAAAGTCTACCTTTTTTCTTCAGTTAGCATTTTAATTGTTTTTAATGCAAGTGTCATAGTTATTCTTTATTTTCTTTCTTCAGAGCAAAGGTTAGTTAATATTTTTCAGGTGCATTTTGCACTTCTTACATAAGGGAGATAGCCTCTCTTTTGCCAGTTTTTGGTTTCTGAGTTGGACACATGCTTCTGCAGAGGTAGTTCTTTGACTCTTGTTAATAAATAGAAGGCATTGTGTGGCTTTCTGAACATTTTCTGCAAATTATATAGGTTCAATTTTATATGATGGAAAGGAAACACTGAATAGCTGGCTTCTAATTCCAAACGAGGATTAATGCAGTAAAGAAGACAATATCCTCTTTAAAATCTATTTTTGTCTTTCCCTCCACTTTTGCTATACAGCTTCCAGACCTTCGCCCAGACCCATCCTGCCTGGCTTCCTGTTGCAAATCTGAGGAAACATTTGCACGTATCCTCACAGAGAAGCTTTACTTATTTTTTTGGTCATTGCACGTTAATTTTCATAGCATTATTTGCAGGTTAGACCCTCTTAAAAATGAGTTTTAAAATGAGTTTTGCTGCAACAAAATGGGAGTTTTAAATTAATTGGGACTTTTTTTGGCTTAGAGACTAGTACAGGCTTACTGCCAGTGAGAATAATGTTTAAAACTGTGTATCATGAGGGAGGAGGAAAAAAAGGCTACTCTTGAACCAAATTTCATATTGTGTTGTGTGAGAGATTCCACATGTTGTTACTTCATACAAATGTTTTCTCCCAAGAAGCAGAACAAAGTATGATATTCAAAAGAACATAACAATAAAACATATGGATTAAAAAAACCTAAAACTGTCAGCTTAAATAAGC